>NC_081406.1:112063811-112680391 GCF_030272615.1 Cryptomeria japonica
GTATGGGTTATTTAGAACTATGATAGTACTTTTGGTTCTTCAAAACCCATGCAGATTTTTGGTAAGAGGGTTGGAAAATGACCCTAAGGCTTGAAGCCCATTTCCCCCCCCCTTTTTTTTCCTTTACACATTTTTTTCATCCTCCACCATGATTTCTTGACTTCATCGTCATCAGGTTTACAAATGATGAAGTGGGTATCTATAAAATTACCACCCATAATCTCACATATCTTCTTAGTTTTCTAACCATATAATTTTTTTAATTTTTGGACAACATTAGCATAGTAAACTTTAATTTTCTTTATCAGTGCCTTGACAGTCCTCACAGACATATGTCTACCATTTTTTTAATAACTTTTGATATACTTGACCAAATTCAAAATAAATTATATATTATTGTTCTCCACTAGATTCTATACACTGAAAAAAAATAAATTGCATTTTTGATTATTTTGATGCAAGTTATGCCCAATGCACAAATAGGTACCAAATTTTTCAGGATGTGGTCACTTCCAAAAATCATAAAAAATAAAATACTCAACAGAAAATTACAAAAAAATACACAACTTCTAGATCTAACTCTTACCTATCATACTAGCAAAGGGTTTTGTAAAATACTAAGTCTAACTATATATTTTGTGCAGTGCATGAAAATAGCTATGTTATATTTTTCTGAAAAAATCAGGAACATTTTTTCGTGCATGAAATGTTTGACCCTCTTAATCTTATCCAATTTTAAAACAAAAATTAGTATTTTAGAAACTAGATTCAGAGTACTACAATTCTTATTCTTTTCTGAACTTCTAGTTTTGAGTGCATGACCTTCAAATAACTCTTTGAAGTTTAGGTTTATCTGTTTTCAGAAAAAAAGTGGCCATTTATACCCCCCTTTTTGTTCACCATCTTGCTGCACTTACCCAAGATTGACAATCAATTTGAAAATCTTCAAAAATGGATTCAAGTCAACTGTACCCGGAAAGTGAGGCAATCTCATTGATTGAAGGATTAAAGAGAATGGTTCAAAGTGATAAAATTGATGTTGATTTGTTGCGTGGCCTTGCACATATTGTTGACACTAATATCATGCCTATGAAAAGTTGTGTTGAACTGCTTGGTTAAACCCAAGCTCCTAGTCAAGTTAATCATTCTATTCCTATGCCTACATCCTTATTTAATGTGCCTACCTTTACATCTTATATCATGACTACTTCCACACAAAATTTTAATCCTAAACATGTTAGTCAAGGGGGCAACTTTGTTAATCAAAATTATTTCAAACCTCATTTCATAAGTCTTCCAATTGTGACCCATTCATCTCCTATACCTGCATATCATATTGTTTCACTTCCTTAATCTCAACCTTAGCCTACATACAATAATGTCACTCCTCCATCCCAATCCAATATGTCTAATTTCAATCCATCAACCAATGCAACAATCAATAACCTAACCCAAATTGTTTCATTCGTACAACAATAACTAGCTTCCATTACCCAATCCAAGTTTAATCTGCCCACATTTGATGTAGTGAGCCCATTATATGATGAAATATTTAGTACTGTCCCTCCTAAACATGTGGAAATACCTCAATTGGAGCTTTATAATGGAAAAGGTGATCCCTTGACTCATGTGAAGACATTTCAAACTCTATGTAGCGATTTCACTCGTGATCAAAGACTTTTGGCTAAATTGTTTACTAGAACTTTTAGGGATAAAGCATTGCAATATTATTGTTCATTTCCTCCTCATTCTATTACATCATTTCAACAATTAGCTAATTATTTCATTCAATTTTTTCACAATAATAGTAGTCCTAAGATTACTTTGACTAATTTGATTAATTGTAAGCAAGGTGTTACAGAAAAAGTGACTGATTTTATTGGTAGTCAATGACTTGGGTTGATAAGAATGAGAGAGCTCAACAATCTTTTATGAAGTTTAAACTAAACAAGGGATACATCAAGTTCAACAACAACATCAATACCTAAGTAGCAACAATGACATCAGGTGTGCCTCCTATATCCAAGTACTTTAGAAAAGACTTTACTCCTCTTTCTGAGTCTTTACATAGTATTATGACACAATTATTGAAAAAAATGTGTTGAAACTTCCTCCCATCAAGACAATTGATACTTTCAAACCTTTTCCACCCTATCATGATCCCAAATCCTTTTTCCAATATCATCGTCAACCTGGTCATGACACTAAAAGTGTTATTCCTTGAGTAAAATTCAAGACTTTATTGATAACAATAACATATTTGTGGTTGGTGTAAATGATAAAGGAAACAAATCAGTAGCTCCTCCAAATCAAAATATCCAATTTTTTACTAATCCTTTGCCTTCCCATTCTACTAATTTGGTTAAGTCTAAGCATCTTGCATTTGTTCCCAGTGACCTTGGCCTTGTGTCCAATAATATGGTGAATCATGTTGATAAACCTACACCTTCTAAGGACCTATACATTACCTTTTATCCTAGTGTGGCTATTGATACACTTGATGGCCCACTATATATCACCGTGAAGATAAAAAAAAATCTCTCATGAGGGCTTCTCATTGATCCATTGTGTTTGGTGAATGTGATAACCGAAGAATATCTTTATACTTTACAATTGTATCAAGTAACATATGATAAATCTGATGTAGTGGTTAAGGTGTATGATGGTTTCTCTTTCCCTACTATTGGTTCTATTACTCTTCCCATTCAGGTTGGTACTAAGTACTTAGATGTCATTTTTGCTATCATGCCTACATCAAATCAATTTCATGTGATTGAGACATCCTTGGCTCTCTTCCATGAAAGCAATCCCTTCTATTCTTCATAAATGATTAAAATTTCCTCATAATGAAAAAAACATAACAATTAATCATAGCATGTACCAACCCATGGTGAGACATGAAGATGTTAATCTTGATTACTTTTGGCCTAAAAAAATTGAACCTCTTAAGCCTCAAAGTGATGCTCTTTTTCAATCTTATCAAAAGTGGAAGAATGAAATAATCTTATCCTTGAGTAAGCCTAGAGATCCTAGACCTATTCTTCCTTCGCATGATGGACCCAATCTCCTTCATACACTTTCTATTTCTCCTTTATATGTTGTGGTTCCACCTCCTACATCTTAAAAAGGGAGGCGTCCGACATCTCATATCTGTCAAACTAGTATACCTTCTCCCATTCCTCCTCCTTTGAAGGAAGAGAAGAAGTCTATGTCCATTGATCCTAAACCTTCACGACCCTCAGCTAAAACTAAAAGAAATTGTTGTGCGAGAGAATACCGATAGACACGTCGTGCTAAGGCTTGTGAACTTGCCTCTCAACCTATTTCCTCCCCGAAGATACCAAATGTTGACATGATCCCATTTGTCTAGCCTTCGCCTAATCCTAGGGAGGAAGTTCAACCTAAATCAGCAGAATTAAAGATGCTTAAGAAAGATCATGGTTCATATTCTATTTGTGTTAAATATCCTATTTTTATTAATATTAATGAATAAATGGATGAAAATAATGTTCATGATAACAATGTTGATGCTAATGATTCCAATGATGAATATGAACTTATTGATGTTGGCAATTATTTATCTAAACAATTTTTAAAAGCTTTAATCTTAGCTCTTAGTAACAAACAAATTGACTCATCATTAGAGCATGGTCCTTGTTTGGAACTTGCAGTAGCTCCATCTACCATGCTCAAAATTTCCCCTCTTGCATATTGTTTGCCTTCCCAAAACAATGTTCAACAAGATTGGGAGGCATATGACTTGCTTGATAAGCTTCATTTGTGTCGTAGATTCTCTCTCCCTCTCCTCTCTTTCTTGTTCATAATATTCCTCTATTTATTTCTGAATTCTTCTATTTGTTTTCCCTAGTGTTGTCTACTTGAGGACAATGCAAAGTGTTAAGATCTCTTTTGGTCTCTCCCATGTTGACTCAAAAGACACATGTTCCTTTCTTCCATTGTGGTTCTACTTCCTTTGGTGGATGAGGTCAAATCAATGCAAATAAATTCATGATATATATTATTTATCATAATAGCAAATTGATCCCAGAGTAAGTACAACCCTTATGTGTTCTATGTTTTGTGGTTATTATCCTTCGATTTGTCCTTTCTTGGGGGCATTTCATTGTGGTAATGTGCTTGTCTTTTGGATGCATGTATGCTACCTTAAAGAAATTGCTCCCGGTAAGGTGTATGCAATCACTTTAACATGGGGGAATATAGTCCACTCAATGTTTCACTTTATGCACACACTATCACATATCTCAATACTCAAGTTACTTTGCAAACTAGGCCTCTGCTTTGTAATTTTGGTATTTTTATTTCCATGACTCATAGTAAATGATCCTTACTAGGCTAGCAATCATGATTCTCTTTCTTTTATGATGTTCACTATCTTGATATTAAAGTAGTGAGATCCTAAAGTCCTTTAGGGACTTGGTATATCTTTCTTTTTTGATGGCTTGATGAAATATTTTCAATGTAAACCTTAGTACTTTATAAGAGTATGCTTAGTCTCATACTCCCACTAAAGTGGGGGCTAAATGTAACATCCTAAATTATACTCCCTTACAATTTTGTCCTCATTTGGGCCCTCACCTTGGAATTCATGTCCCAAGGCCTGATTGAAGTCTCAATTCTGCTCACACCATGTAATAATTTTATCTTATTCGGCATGCACACTTTATGGCCCCCATTTGTTGGTCCCTAATTGGTTAGGACAAAGGCACTAGCACTTTGGTCCTCCCAATCAGGGCCCATTTTGGGGCCCCTTAATGGTAACATCATTTCGGAGGGAACTTGGATCTCGTGTCGGCTCATTTCAGAAAAATTAGGTTGTTTTTCAACAAGAATGTATAAAAGGAGGTTTACCCCTCTCATTTCAAGACAATGAATTCAAGATCTCAATTACATCCTAGAAAATTCAAGTGAGCAAACAATCAGTCTTCTTTCAGGCATTGGAGTAGAAGTAAGGTCAAGATTCAAGCATTGGAGTTGACATTCATGTTCTATGTTTATGAAGACTTCATGAAACCCCAATTCCTTCTGGAGACAAACAAAACTTTGGACATTAACATGTATATCATTAGTGTTTTAGACTTTATTCATCATTTCCATCAAAAGGAAATCATTTCCATTACAACAATTCAATTAGATTTCATTTTTATTTCATAGTTAATTCCAAAACTAGGGTTTGAACTAAGGCAAACCTCTAATCCCAACCATTTTCCCTTCTCTAATGTGTGTAGGAACACGTATGAAGTTGTGATCTTCAAAATTGGCATTATTTACAGAGACGAACATGCTCCCTTTGGACGGTGAAAAGTTCAGAGGACCAGAGCGAAGGGCATTCTAGTCTCAACATTTCAGGAGCATTTGATTCGCTAGTATAATATATTGTTGGAAATCTCGCGAAGAGATATACAACACCAATACATAAAAGATCTATTTGTCTAGGTTTCAAACCTTTTTGGTGCCTCAAAGGTTTTCAATTTTAAGTTTTAAGCTTCATCGTAGGAATTGCTCTAGATGAAAATTTTGATATCTTTTAAACCATTTAGGATATTGAGATGTTTCTTTCACCAATCCTCTTTTCAATTTCGCTCCTTGGGTCTAGTTTTCATATCCATATGACCAAAAATGAGCAAAAGTCCTTAAAATAGTGCATGACTATTTTTTGCTATTTTTAGCTTCCATACATCTTATATAGTGCAACCAACATAATGGGCCCCATATAACTGAAGAGAAACCACAAAATGAAAGGAAAATACAACATTTTTTTTGGGGTGATGCAAGTAATAAACTTATAAGGCACTGAGAGGGGGGGGGGGGGTGAATTAGTGCAAGCAAAAACCACAACACAAATCTGATCACCACTTTAAATAACTTAAAGCTTAATAAACAAAATAAATATCACCACATAAGATAACACCAAATATATCAAGATCTACATAACACAAATATTTATATGTGGAAACCCAAAAGGGAAAAACCACGGTGGGAGTTAACACCCACAAGAGTCACTATCTGCAAAATAGAAATCTTTGACCGGTTAAGGTCTTACAAATATGCCCGGTTAGGAGCAAACCCTATTAGGAGTCACCCGGTTAAGGGATTTACCTCAGCCCTGTTAAAAGATTTTCCCTGTTAGGAGAAACATCGCAAGAGGATTTAGAGTCAAGTTAATGAGCTACCTTGTTAGAGGATTTACAATTTTAGGCCTGTTAGGACCTACCCGATTAGGGGATTTGACTGCTGCAACTGTTAGGAAAATAATAGTAAAATTATCTGTATGTGGCACCTCTGTACTTGATAAGATCTGCTTCATTTCTTCTCAATACATCAACAACACATCCATATAGAGCTTCTTAGATTACTACATAATCAAACTCTCAATATTCACTTTTAATCTCATACATCATTCATAGCTCATCACACTTTTTATAAGCATCAATTTAGTCAGCTAACAACCTTGGAACAATATCCTAGGTTCAATGAATCTAGTCAATCTTGCAATACATGCTTTACTTATGTCAGCCACCAACATAACAACTCCAAAATAAAACATAATCATTACTGGTTTATCGATCTTAGTGACTTTGTTCTACCGGTTAGTTGTTCTTCATGATTGACTGCTCTGTACATCATAACTTGCTCATACTATTGAATATGTCATTGCGGTGTGAAACATAGCTACCTTATACATTCTCCAACACTCTTGCAAAATTGTATCACCTAACTTTTCATTGATCGTTCATACCGATTGCTTGAATACAACTCTGTTCCTCTTTATCGGTTGAAGTCCTATTGCCAGTTCACTGGTAAGTTGTCTCCTCTATCGGTTATGCCTTACCAGTTGGCCTAAAAGACTTAGATGACTATCAAAACATAGTTTCCATCAATGACAACATAAAATAATTCATCAATCAACCTATTTCATCAAAACATCATCATCAAGCCAACAATCTCCCCCTTTGGCATTGATGGCAACACTTAGGAAATTTTTTGTCTAACTGTTCAATACAAAAATTGAATCAACTCATGACACATACTCCCCCTTAGAAATTGCATGCTATTACAAAACTTACAAACATATGTACTACTACTCCCCATTACAATTCAAATTTTTGACTTCACTACTACTCCCCCTTGACAGCAATGGCAAAGGTAGGTAAATACATGAAAGATAAAAGTTCAAAATGTTTTACAATGCCATCTTAGAAAAAGCATCTCCAAAATGAGACTTTAATTGCTTCAAATCATTGTGTTGAGTTTCCAAATGAGCATCGGTTATCTCAACATGTGTTCTTATCTGGCAAGCCAGCTCCTCCATGGCATCAATTATACTCATCTCAGGTGTATCTATAATAGCTTCAACTTCCTTAGAGCCTCTCTGCAAAATTTCAACCTTAGGGATCAAAAGTGTTTGTAGCTCCTGCAGTGACTTAGTCATTTTGACCTATTCATCCTCATCAGCTTTTTAGCTTATGTTGAAGTTCAACATATTGGAATCCAATAACACTGAGAGGGGGGGGGGTGAATCAGTATTATACTAGATGAATTAATTTTAGCCTTATTAAAACATGCATACACCAACCAGTATACCAGTACATACAAAATTGAAAGAAGTAAAGCAACCAATAAGCCAATCACATAAATGAGAATCATCACACTTATAATTATACATGGAAAACCTCAAAGAGGAAAAACCACGGTGGGATTTGTGACCCACAATATCAATCCACTGGCCATATGAAGAGATATTACAAAATATAGGGGGCATGTACTTGTAGGAAGGCTTACAACCTAGAGCACACTGCTAAATCATAAATGGAGCCTCACTGACTACATATACATCCAAACTAGAATCCAGAGAAGTGTTTAACTACTAAGATAGCATCTTCTATGCCAGAATACAGTTCCAGTTTAAGCTTTGTCTGTTCCAGTCTGAAACCCTAAACCCTTTATTGGAATAACCCTTACATAAATATCCTCACATACATAATCTCTCTGATATATTTCGCATTACATCACATTCACATATTCATCACCATCTCTCTATCAAAATGATCTAATACAACTGACCTATATACCCTATACAACTTGTCATGCCTTGTGTCGGCTTACAAAGATTATTACAATATCAAATTACATGTCGACTAGATAAAATAAATGCATGAATATCAAAAACAATTTCCAATGCTAGATCCAAGAGATGTCGGCCCCCAATACCGATAACCATATTCTAAACCATGTCGACCTGCATTGCCCATAACCAAAAAAATACTTATGTCCTGCCGATGTCGGTGTCAGTGTTGGTGTACTGTCTATTGAGTGCCTGCCAGTACACAACTGAACCAAAACATGAAGCCAAAATAAAATACCATGTTGCCATCAATGACAACATAGTGAAACCAAACAATTAAGTGTCAATTTCCAACACAACTGATCTACCATAAGTTATAGTAGAATCATTTAGGGGGCTAAATGATTCACTTAGAACTTCAAGTTCCTTTTTGGTTTCCTATTTCCTTTTTATCAGATCGTAAAAAATTTGCAACAGTGGAAATGATTTTACCTTCGGTTCCAATTTCATCTTTAATATGATCTTTATTAACTGTCAAAGAAACTGCATCTTTATCAATATCATTCATCAACTTCTCTATTCTTTTCTTCTTGTATTCCTTTTCCACATTAAAAAATGCTGCATCTTCAAAACTTTTCATCCATTCACCAATGTCAGCAACCAATTGACCTAACTTATCAATTAGTGTAGACAATCTATTTATGGTTGTCTCCAGTAACAGACTAGACGAAATCTCAATTGCACAATGTATTGAGTGAGCTTCCTTTTGTTGTTCCTTCAGTATTTTCTTCTTAGCTCTAGATTGCATGGTAGTTGGAATCTCCATTAGTTCTGTAGAACTTAATGCATCCATATTTATGGGTCCTTATATACTTAATGCATCATCATCTTCATCATCATCAAATTTATTCTTAGAAGTAAATGATAGGGGTGTCACTTTAGGTTTTGTTTATACTTCTTCCTCTTCTTTCTTCTCTTTTGTCTTCTCCTTGTCCATTACCGGTGGTGTTTGTGTATCAATAGTTTTAGTGATCACCAATGGCTCTTTCTCAGTCTACTTTTCTTCTCCTCTCTTCAGTTCCTATTCCTATTATTCAGTCATCTGAACATCTTCAACCTATATATCCTTAGTTTGACCTTTCTTTTCCCCTTAGTACTGGTATCATCATCTAGAATTATAATTGTTTCAATTTGAACATTTATCGGTTTTGCCTTTTCTCCTTCATCTACCCGTTGGTCTCCCATAAAAATCTCACTGGGTGTAAAATCATTGATATCAATATTGTCTGAAATATCTTCTTCCTCATCAGGTATCAAACCCAAGAACTTCTTCAATATCTACTCAGTTTCCATATGAATTGATTGGGTCTCACCAATTAACAGTCTTGTCAACCTTTTCTTGGATCTAAATGATGATTTAGTCTTTACAAAAATTTCATCTATCTCCTCCTTTGTGGCTTCAGGTTGCAAGTTTTTAAGAATAAATTCAATAAATTCTCTATCATGTTTCATGACTGCCTGCCATCTAGCATCACGATTATCATACAAAGAATTTGGAATCTTCCCTTGCAATTTAATTAGGGCTTTAATATATTTGTTCATCATGAAAATAACTGCATCCTCTATTTTCTTTTGTTCATCCTCACTAAACTTATCATATAGTTTATCCAAACCCTTAAGAACACCATATTCCTTAGTATGCATTAATATCTTTTCAAAAACTGTAAGCTTAGTTACCGGTTTCTTGACGGATTTGATAGTAGATGCTCCTACAACCTTTGAAATTTTGCCACTAGCTCTCAAATCTTTCTTCTCACCTTCGGATTCAGATTCTTATTCATCATGAGCTGCCGATCTCTTTTCTTGCTCCTTTTTCCTCTTCCTATAAAATTCTTTCACCTTGGGTACCTTAGGTGTAGAGGGCTCAATGAATTTACCTTTTCTCCTGAATTGTATCTTGGAAGACTTCTTCTTATTTGAATTTGTATGTGTCTCCTTCACCACTATACTCCTTGTTTGTCTATTGGTGCTGGTATCGGTTGGGGCACTAGATGCTCCTAATTGTTTAGCTTCATATTTTTCTCTAGCCTCAGCTATTGCCTCCTTCGTAAAACCTTGTTGCTCAGGAAACTGCTCAACTTCCTTTCTAACTTTCTTAGTAATTATCAGTCTAGCAAGCTCAAAAAGTACTAGTAAATATTTCTCTTGATAAGTACCAAACCTTTCTACAGTAATATCTACTGGTTGTGCAAGCAAGTGCTCAACATAAGCAACCAAAAGATCTTCTTTGACTTCATAGCCCATAGGTATCACCCAAGTTGTCCTGGGATCAACTGCCTCCATCTAAAATGTGTCTATGTCAACCAAAAAATAGATGGTATTCTCATATCTACTAACAACTTGTGCCGGTATCCTCTCTCTTGCATGCATTTTTTTCTGAAAATATTTAGAATAACCCCAAGCAATCTTTACCAAAATCATTACCCAACATCCTGATATTGTTCTTCATCTATAACAATGCCAGTGTCTCCTTAGACCACTAAATATCACCGATACCAGGAAAGTAATTTTGAAAATAGAAGAACAATCCAATAATCAGTTGTCCATATTTAAACTTCATTCTTTTGTCTTTCTTGATGGATTCAAGATTGAGCACCAATTGATTTCTCAATGCCTCAGACAAATCATAATCAACATTTTCCTTGATCATCTGGTAAGTAGTATGAAAAGCTGCAACATGGATGTTGTTCATCTTTTTAGAATGATATACCCGGTACCCTATGACCATTGAATCAAATTTTACTACGGGGTCATCAATCTCATTAATTATTGTACTTAGGGTTAAAATCATCATAATTAATCAAATTATAAGAGCGAATCATAACTCTAATCTAATTAATATTACTCCTAAATTACAATGAAATGAAGCAAAATCAATTGAAATGAAAGAAAGTGTAATGTGGTGAAATATGAATGAGAGATCAAGAGGAAAACTACCCTTTCCCTCCAAGGAGAGATGAGAGTTTCACTACAGATTTTCCTTCAAACACTTTTCACCTAGTTACATTGAAAGAGGAGAGGAGAATTCACTAGATTCAACCTCCAAAGATGAATATAGAATTCTAAGTGAAATGGGAATGATAAGATAATCCCCTCTTCCTATTTGAAATGGAAAGGAATTGATTGAATTATGTAGTGCAAAAGTGGCAAAGAACTGATTATAAATTAAGATCAGAATATGGGATGAAGTTGTGCACATGGATCTAGTAGTAATATGTCAAGATGAAGTCATCCTGTGAATTTGAGGAAAAGTTGCTTGGACCATGGTGGGAATGTACACGGTCCTTTGCAAATCCGCGAAACAAAAAGGGTTTTTCCACCTCTGCAAATGGAGCCCGAATCTGAAAGTATAACTGCACACCTGCAACCTACACAAAAGAAAAGAGAGGAAAATGGGTTGGGATTGGGGGTTTGCCTTTAGGTCAAACCCTAGTTTTGGAATTAACCAAGTGATGAAAGAAAGTACTTGCAAGTAGATGTAAATGAAAGATTGAATTGTAAATCACCTCAAGGGAGGTTGTGGTAGCAATGTTGATAGAAATGCTTGTATGGAATTGATTGTTGGAATCAATATCTTCTTCAATGGTTGAATCCTTGACTTGAATGCAACACCTAGCCTTGAAGAGAGACTTGAGAATGCTCAATGCTCGAAAACAATGCTTGAATTCTCTTGAATGCTTGATCGCTTATGCAAGTTGACCCACTCCAATCTTATCCAACTTCAACTTCCTAAACTTATTGGACTTATGCAAATGAGAGGACAAATGCCCCTTAAATACATGTTACCAAATTTGATTTTCATCATAGGCCAACATCGGGGGAGTTTTCTCGCTCACTGCACAACCTACAATGCATGCTTTAGGAAAGGTCTTGCCCTAAAGTAGGGTAGAGACAGGGGCATCCTAGGAGGATAAGGGCACCACGCCCCTATCCTAGGGGTGACAAGGGTGCCACACCCCTGTCCTGGGAGGACAAGGGGGCCACACCCTTGTCCTAGGGGGGATAGGAGTGCCACACCCTTGTCCTACCCATTTCTCCAGGGAAAAGTGCAGACAAGGTGTTGCAGAGGCCAAGAAAGGAGCCGATTCTGAGGGTTGAGCAATCTCCGGTCTCCGATCAAGCTAGATGATTCGATCTCACATGGGTGAGGACTCTAATGTAGTAAAAAATTGCTAGGGTCATAATTTAATGACACTACATTTAGCCCCCACTTTAGTGGGAGTATAAGCGTACGCCAAGACTGCCGGTAAAGTATAAGGAAACAAGATTGAAAGACTTTTACCATGTCAAGGAGGCAAGATTGCCCAAGCCCCTAATGAATTTAGGATCTTATGACTTCGATTGAAAAAGTAAAAGGGAAGATCAAGAAGGAAAAAACCATGGCTAGAAGTAGCAAAGTTCCCCTTACTATGAGTCATGAAAGAAAGGATACCAAAGATTACAAAGAAAAACAAAGTTCACTAAGTAGATCTAAGTATCAAGAAAGAAAGTATGAGAAAAGTGTATGCCCCCACATTAAAGCGATCGCACACGCCTTATCGAGAGCGATTTATTTAAGGTAGTATACACCGAAGAGAAAGAGAAGGGAGGGAGCACATTATTGTTATGATTTAGCCCCGAATCAAGGAATAAACCCAAGGATAATGAACACAAAACATGAGGTAGTGTCGCTTTCCTTGAGGTCAGTATGCTATATGATAACTCATGTATATCATGTATGTATATATGCATATAATAATCGCCATTCCCCAAAGAAGGACACTACCTTAGAAGAAAGGGAAGAGAAGATGTCTTTTTAGTCAACATGAAAGAGACCAAGAAAGGATCTCAATGCTTTGCATCATCCCCAAGTAGACATTAAGGGAACGATAGAAGAACTTGGATACACATAGAAGAATGGTCACAAAAGAGAAAGAAAGGAGAGAGAGAAAGATCTATAGTGCTAATATTGCTAATGTAGCATGACATCCACCTCCCGATCTTTTTGATCACTATTTTGTTGGAAACCAATAACACTAATAAGGGGGGGTGAATCAGTGTTATACCGGAATAGTAGATTTTAGCCTTAACAGAATATTCATACACCAACCACTATATTGGTATAAACAGAATTGAAAGAAGTAAAGCAACCAATAAGCCAAACACATAAATGAAAATCATAACACACATATTTATACATGGAAAACCTCAAAGAGGAAAAAAAATGGTGGGATTTGTGACCCATAATATCAATCCACTAGCCAGATGAAGAGATATTACAATATATGAGGGGCCTACACTTGCAGGAAGGCTTATAGCCTAGAGCACACTGCTCAATCACAATAGGAGCGTCAAGTGCATAGGTGGTATGATAGTTACATTACCAGTTTCAAGTGCTAAATCAATGCCACTCCTCTTCTTCCTCTTGGTAGTACCAGATGTAGTTGTAAGTGTAGCTTTAGGTGCTTGCTTTTGTGCCGGTAGATTGATTGTGACCTTCCTAACTAGCTGCTTCTTTGCTTCCACCTTTGTTTCTTCTGGTTTCTTCCTAACAACGCTCTTGAATGCTAATGGTGTGTCATCCTCTGATTCAGAATTTGTAGTAACAGGTTCAATATGAACTACTGGATCCTTCCTCTTTCTACCTTTCTCTGGGACAACATCAATTAGTGCCTTTATGTCCTTTGAGACCTTCTGTACAAATTTAATTTTTTTTCCTTCTTGTTTCTCCCTTTTATTTTAGTTGAACTTTGTTTCAACCTCTTGAGTCTTTTGCTGTGCAGTTCCATAGGGCTTCTCTACCTCATCAATTTCTGCATCAATTAGCATTTTTGCGTAGGCATCAAGAATCTATGCATCCACCTCATAGCCCATTTATTCAATCAAAATATTCCAAGGCTTGACTGCTTCCATAAGAATCTCATCCTTCTTTACAATGAAACATATGTAGGTAGAGTATTTCTTTACAATATGCTCAAGTACCCTTATCCTAGACCTCATATATTTTTGAAATGCCTTAAAATACCCTCATATCTTATCATCTCTTTGGCTTCCTAATGCAACAATTGACTATTTTAATTGTCTTCCTACCAGAATGTCAAAAGCCCATTGTCTCTTACCAGAACCGGGTGTATCATTCAAAAAATATAGCATCAAGTAGACTAACAAGTTCCCACACTGAAAGGTGCCCTTCTTCTCACCTTTAATCTTTCCTAAGTTGATGAACACATCATCAAGCATCTAACCACAAAGATCCAACTATACATTATCTCTCATCATTTATATGCATCCAAAATACATGAATTGAAAATAGAATTCAGTCGGTTTGATTGAGTTACCTTATATCCTATAATCATGCTACCAAATTTGATGTTCGTGTCGATGATAGTGCTCACTTTCATGGATCTCTTGTCAGATGTAGCATCGGTGATCTTCCTCATGAAGTCGTTTGACACTTTCTTGTCTGGATGGTGCCCTACTGATGACAAACCAGTAATTGCCTGGATGGCTTCCTTTGTAATTCAGTAAGGTCTGTCCAACCATATGAATTCCCCATGTACTCTACTCAGTACATATCTAATTATTTCATCCTCAAAATTTGGAATATCTAGAATGGCTTTAAACCCTATTTCTTCAATATGTTGATATGCTAGTTTAATCTTTCCATATTCTCCCATTAGTTCATTCATATACATTCCCTTGATTTTTGAAGTTCCCAAGTCCTCTATATCATAGTGAATGTATGCTCTAACATACTCTACATACACAACTTCCTCTGGAACATGAGAAAATGCTCCAACCAAATCTTCTAGGGTAGCCACATGTGGATACCACTTCAAAATTGGCCTAGGGTGGTCCTTGACCTCCACCATAGTTGGGTTTGCAACAAAAATAGGAATAGAAGATGATCTCGCTTCCATGTTTCAAGATAAATACCTTTTGATCACTCTAGGTGAAAACCCTCAACAAATTCTTCCAGGCACCAGTGAAATCACTCAAGAAGAAATCTGATTGCCTCTGAATAGCCTCTGATCACACTTAGTCACACTGAATCACTCTAAAATTGCTTTGAATGCAGGGCGATTAACAATAAAGTGTGTTCGACCTTTTATTCTTTGAGAAAAACCCTAAACTTTCATTGACATAAATGACTGTCGGTGAAAGATACCGGATCTCACTCAGAACATATCCATGCCAGATATTCCTCTCCAATATCTAGAACATCTTCCAGAATCTCTTCCTAGGGCATATGCATCATCTTCATGAATTTTGCCTACACCTAAGGCATATGCCTTAGTTATCAGATGAGCTCACTATCGGTGCAGGAGCAACCTCTTCTACCGGATAGGTAACTGAGATATTCCTATCTGATGATTATTCTCCAGTCTTTCTAACCCATCTTTGAGTGTGATCATGTTGGATTTCACTAACCTTCTCTTTCCCTTTTTCATTTGATCCTCCATTACTAACCGGTGGATTTATGCTTCTACAGAACTTAGCAATATGTCCAACTTCATTACATGCATAACATGTAACATTGTTATTTTTAATTTATTTGCTAAAACCAGTGAAATTGCTTGACCTGAATTGATTAGCCATAGGTCCAAATTTTCCACAAGCATAGCATTTTACATTCATTCTACAATCTTCTGTCTTATGACCAAAGTTATTGCATTTAGAACATTTACTAGGAGTAGAATCAGGTTCTAATTTTCTCTATTTCTACATTGCCTATCCATGTGACCAAATCTATTGCAAACAAAACATCTACAATTGAATTTATAAGCATTTAATTGTCTTACCAGTGCCCTATGGTTTTGATCATCATTAGCAGTACCAAAACTCTATCCTTGCTCAAATCCAAGTTTACTAGAATCTCCAATTTGCCTTTGTCTCTTCAATAACTCATCAAGTTGTGTTGGGATGATCTTGAATTTTTCTTTGTACTTGCTTGTAGCAGTTAAATCTTCTCTTAGCATTATCATTTGTCTCTCAAGCTCTTTCTTATTGTTCTAGGATAGTACCAAATTGGTTCTCAATATCTCATTTTCATGAACCAACCTACCACATTCTTCAAACTTGTTCTTTAGGGATACAACAAGATTTTCTTCCTTTTTCTTTCTATCCTCAATCTCCTTAGACATCCTCATAATTATAAATTACCTTTCATTTTTCATAACCATGTTCTCCTGACTCAATTTCTGACATTGTTCCTTAAGTGCATTTTTCTCTTCATCATCCCGATTTTGCAAAAGTTCCTTCCTCCTAGCTTGAATAGATGATAGCCTCTCTTGTAGGACAAGAATGAATTCCTTAGTAGAATTCAGTTCATCTTGTAGCTTTAAGTTCTTCAACCTTTCAGCATCATAATCTTGAAGTGCCATATTCAATGATTTTGGTTTCAGGATCTTCCTCAAGCTGTTAAATTTCCTCCGAGGCACAAGGCTCTGACACCATTATTGAAAACCAATAACACTGAGAGGGGGGGGTGAATCAATGTTATATCAGAATAGTAGATTTTAGCCTTAACAAAATATTCATACACCAACCGGTATATCGGTATAAAAAGAATTGAAAGAAGTAAAGCAACCAATAAGACAAACACATAAATGAGAATCATAACACACAAATTTATATGTGGAAAACCTCAAAGAGGAAAAACCATGGTGGGATTTGTGACCCACAATATCAATCCACTAGCCATATGAAGAGATATTACAATATATGAGGGGCCTACACTTGGAGGAAGGCTTACAACCTAGAGCACACTGCTCAATCACAATAAGAGCCTCACTGACCACATAGAATTCCAGACAACAATATGGAGAAGTGTGAACTACTAAGATAGCATCTCTTATGCCATAATACAGTTCTGGTTTAAGCTTTGTCTGCTTGGGTCCAAAACCCTAAACACCTTTACCGGAATAACCTTTACAATAAATTCCTCACATACATAATCTCTTAAAGTAATTTTTCATCATATTACATTTTCATATTCATTCTAAGTCACACACAAAATGATATATCAAATTGACCTATTTACCCTATACAACTTTTATGCCTTATGTCGGCTTACAAAGATATATTCAATATCAGATTACATGTCATCCAGATAACATAAATGTATAAACATTAAAACAAATTGCAGATGCCAGTAAGATATGTCGACCTCCAATACCGATAACCTTTACTATACCATGTTAGCTTGCATTGCCGGTCACCAAAGAAGTTTTCCATCTTGCCGGTGTCGGTGTCAGTGCTGGCGTAGAATCTGTGAAGTGCCTACTAGTACACCATATGAAGCTGAAACACAAAATTATGTTTCCATCAATGACAACATAGTGAAACCAATCAATAGAGTGTCAATTTCCAACATATTTCGGGAAGGCAAGCAACATGCCAAAGGAGTGACATCAAGAATAATAGATGGAGCTATCACAAGATCCAAACAAGGACTATGCTCATGTTGTAAGTCACTTTGTTTGATTCTAGGAGCTAGGATTACGGTTTGTGAAAATTTAGTTGATAAATGTTTGTCCATATTAAAATATTCATACTCACTATCAGAAGCATTAGGAGTTGTATTGCCATTTTGAATAACATTTTCACCCATTTCTTCATCAAAGTTTAGAGAAAGAGGAGCAAGAACACGAATAGGAGTAAAACCATCACATGTTTTGTGCAACTCATGATTTGGAGATGTGTGTTGTATGTCTTGCTTGGGAGAAAACAAAACCATGTCGACTGTCAGAGTCTGAGGAGATTGAGTATTTTGAGGGACAACTTCATGAGCTCAAACATGGCTCCTTCATTGGTGTTCTCTCACACAATGATTCTGTCGAGTCTTAGTGAAGGCTGAGAGGGAGTAGAAACAATTGAAAAAGTAGGAATGTTTCTCTCTTTGATTGTTGAAGGTTTAGGTTGAGGTCTTTTTGGTTGATTAAGAGGAGAAGTAGGCCTCTTCTCGATAAGAGGAAGAAGGTGTAACTACGCCATAGAAAGGAGTAATATTAGGTGTAGGAAGGAGACCAGGTCTGTCATGAGGAGGATGTATAGGTCTAACCTTAGCAAGAATATTTTTGTTCTCCATAAGAGAAGGTATAGTCACATCCATAGGAATAGGTTGATGATTTTTGTTAGGAGGGAGACTATTTCTATCCATGAGGGCAAGAACCTCATCTTGAAGAATAATAGGAATGTCAAGTGTTGGGGATCTAGGTTGACTTAAGGATAAGATCATATCTTTCTTCCATTTTTGATAAGATTGAAAAAGAGCATCGCTCCTTGATGGAAGAGATTGAAATTGTTTAGGCCAAAATAAATCAGTAGGAACACCAAGGCTTCTTTCAGATGGATGAAATAAGCTATAGTTCATGGTTATGATTTCTCCATTGTGAGGAAATTTCAAATGCTTGTGTATTAGAGAAGCAATATCCTTCATGGAAGATAGCTAAGGATAGCCCAACTTCACATGGAATTTCTCAGAAGAGGGTATGATAACAAAGTCAACATCCATGGATTTAGTATGAACTTCAACAAGAAGGGTGATAGAACCAATGGTAGGACAAGAGAAGCCATCAAATAACTTCAAGACCACATTAGAAGCATCATATATTTGTTTATGCAATCGTAAAGTGAAAAGATACTCTTTAGTTATGACATTAACCATGCAAGACGGATTAATCAGGGCACCACGACAAGGGATATCCTTAACCTTCGCAACTATGTATAAAGGGCCATCAGGTGCTCTTATGGTCTTTCTAGGGTCAAATGTAATACTAGGATCTTTAGGCATATGTTGTGTTTCTACCATATTAACCAAGTTTGGAGCCATAGAGGTTCATTTTTTAGAAGAGAAAGAATTAGGCACAATCTCAATAATGTTAGAGGTATGAGAAGGAAAGGGATCAGTGAAAATATTAAGATTTTCATTAGGAGGAGCTATTGATTTATTCCCTTTATCATTCACAATTGCCACAAATAATATTATCAATTAATTCTTGAATCTTATTCTTCAATACAAAACATTTCTCAGTATCATGACCAGGTTGATGATGAAATTGACAAAAGGAATTGTTATCAAAATAAGGGGATGCAAGTTTAGAAGGATCATTTTTTTTTATCGGAGGAAGTTTTATAACATTTTTGTGCAACAATTGAGACATAATACTATGTAAAGATTCATTCAAGGAAGTAAATTGTCTTTCTCTTTGAAAAAAATTACAAATAGAAGGCACACTTGTTGTAGCATTCACATTGTGATTGTTGATTGTATCATTGGACTTGATGAATCTTTTTGTTGGTTTTAACTTTGCAAATGGTTGTTAAACACTCTCCCCCTTATCACTTGGAACCATAGGAGAAGATTGCTCCATTTGACTCACAACTAGTTGATAATTGTGGAGTGTTGCGCAAAACTGTGGAAAGGAAGTAAACTCAAACAAAAGAAGCTTTTCCTTGATATCTTTTTGTAAATTAGAAATGAAAACTCTTTGAATATCATTATCAGGTACATGAAAAGAAATTTGATCACACAAATGCTTATATCTACTAATGAAATTAGTCACTTTTTCTTTAACTCCTTTTTTACAATGCATTAAATCAGTTAAAGTGATTTTAGTACCAATGTTGTTTTGAAATTGTTGGATAAAATCATTTTCCAGTTGTTCAAAGGAAGTGATAGAATAAGAAGGCAAAGAGAAATACCATTGTAAAGCCTTATCTCTTAGTGTTCTAGTAAACAATTTTGCATGCAATGTTTGATCATAAGCAAAATCAGCACACAGTTTGAAATGTTTTGACATGCATAAGAGGATCACCTTTTCCATTATAGAGTTCCAATTGAGGGATCTCAACATGCTTAGGTGGCATGACTTTAACAATATCAAGAGAAAGTGGGCTCGCAACATCAAAGGTAGGCACACTAAACCTGGATTGACTCATGGAAGCAATTTGTTGTTGTAAGGAAGACATGATTTTAACAAGATTGTTAATTGTCATTTCGGTAGAATAATTGATGTTAGACATAGTTGATTGAGAAGGTGGTGTGATGTTATTGAAAGAAGGCATGGCCTGAGAATAAAGTGGTGGGACATTATGATAAGTAGGAATAGGTGATTGGGTAGGAAAAGGGACACTTAAAGGAGGAACACAATTATTAAAGGAATTACCCCCTTGTGTCACATTAATTGGTTGATGGATAACATGAATACTTATGGAAGACATAGGTAAAGATGGAGGATTAAATGAAGAAGAGGGATTGCCCCCATGAATAATTGTTGTAGGGATGACATTTTGAGTTGAAGTAGCCATGCTATTGGAGGTAAAAGTAGGAATACTAGTCGTAAGGGTAGTCAAAAGAATAGAAGGATTGCCTTGTGTTGAAGGTTGTGAATAACCTAGGGTTTCAACACAACTCTTGATAGACATGACATTAGAATCAACAATATGTGCAATGCCACACAATATATCAATTCCATTCTTATCACTCTGAATCAAGCGTTTAAGGCCTTTAATTAATGGAAGAGCTTCACTATTAGGATATTCTTGGGACATCCATTATTCAAAATTATCAAATTGATTATCCAATGTGGAAAGTTGATCTATAGAAACCATAGTTAAAGATTCTTCTTCATCATGGGATTCATCAATGGGGTGAATAGGCACATGATTAGGATGGAAATAATTAGCATGATCCTCATTAAAGAAGTCACCTAAATTAGGCTCCATCTCCTTAGTAATTAAACCTTGGGAAGCCTTAATTGCAATACTTCATCTAACGGGAATAGGATAGGTAGGACTAATAGTGGAAAAACTCATGCACTAGAAGGAAAATTTGAATTTTGAATTTTGGAACAAAGCTTACAAAATTGATTAATGAAAAATTTAAGAAAATAATGATTACACAATTTGATCTTTGTTGGGGGAAGAGGATGACACAATTTCCAAAAATGAAAGGAAATTGGAATTTTAAAATTAGGGCCAAGGGAATACCACTTAATTTTAAAATCAGAATTTTTAAAATCAGGGCAGCCTATAGATAACCTCTTAATTTAAAAAAAAATTCTTGAAATTTGAAATGTTGAATTTTGGAGGTATTTCCGATTCTAGAGGGATAAAAAATTGACAAAATCAACCAATCTTCTGGATTTAGGCTATTAAATACAGTCTTAACAGTCTCCCAAATTTTGGGAAAAAAGTCGAGGACCATAGCAGGAATGCATATGGTTTGACCAATTTTTTTGAAAATTTCAAGGATGAATATTATGATGATTTCAAAGCTAACCCCAAAAAATTGATGAATTTTACAATTTCTAGATGGGCGAAATGAAGGCACAAATGTAAAAATAGGACCCTATTAGGGTTTTGAAGAAGAAGAAGAGGAATTGAATTGCAATTTCTAAAAAGGTCAAACCTAATGGATAGGGATACCTTGGAAAATGCTAAGAAACTTGAATGTGAATGAAATTGATTTGAAATTTGCACAAAATCTAATTAAATTTAAAATTAGGGTTTTATGACCTAACCACTTAATTTTGAAATTTGAATCTTGGGAAAAAGGGGGAAAATTGAAAATTTGAATTGTAGGAATAAAAACAAGTCCGAGAACAATTAGAAATCTGAAAATTAAATGAAAATCCAATTTTTGCACAAGTTCAAGATGTTTTTTGAAAATTAGGGTTTTAACAAGTAACCTCTTAATTTTGTAAATTTGATTTACAAATTGAACAAGACAATGAGGAAATTGAATTTGACAAACAAAACAATTTTCAGATCTAAGATAACCACAAACAATTTTTATAAATCACAAGTTCAATTTTAATTTTAAAAACTAGGGTTTTTAATGATTTCACCACTAAGTTTGCAAAAATTTGAAACTTGCAAATGAAAAATATGAAATTTTGTTCAAAGGAAAGCATGCAAGATGTCGGGTTCACCAAAATGTAATGTGGTGAAATGTGAATGAGAGATTAAGAGGAAAACTACCTTTTCCCTCTAAGGAGAGATAAGAGTTTCACTACATATTTCCCTTCAAACACTTTTCACCTAGTTACATTAGAAGAGGAGAGGAGAATTCACTAAATTCAACCTCCAAAGATGAAGATAGACTTCTGAGTGAAATGGGAATGATAAGCTAATCCCCTCTTCCTATTTGAAATGAAAAGGAATTGATTGAATTATGTAGTGCAAAAGTGACAAAGAACTGATTATAACTTAAGATTGAAATATGGGATGAAGTTGTGCACCTGGATCTGGCAGTAATATGTCGAGACAAAGTCGCCCTATGAATTTGAGGAAAAGTTGCCTGGACTGTGGTGGGAATGTACACGGACCTCCAAAAAATCTATGAAATCAAAAGGGTTTTTCTGCCTCTGCAAATGGAGCCCGAATATGAAAGTACAATTGCACACCTACAACCTACACAGAAAAGAGAGGAAATGGGTTGGGATTGGGGGTTTGCCTTTAGGTCAAACCCTAGTTTTTGAATTAACCAAGTAATGAAAGAAAGTACTTGCAAGTAGATGTAAATGAAAGACTGAATTGTAAATCACCTCAAGGGAGGTTGTGGTAGCAATGTTGATAGAAATGCTTGTGTGGAATTGAATGTTGGAATCAATATCCTCTTCAATGATTGAATCCTTGACTTGAATGCAACACCTAGCCCTGAAGGGAGACTTGAGAATGCTCAATATTGGAAAAGAATGCTTGAATGCTCTTGAATGCTTGATCGCTTATGCAACTTGACTCACTCCAATCTTATCCAACTTTGACTTCCTGAACTTATTGGACTTATGCAATTGAGAGGAAAAGTGCCCCTTAAATACATGTTACTGAATTTGATTTTTGTCATAGGCTCACATTGGGGGAGTTTTCCCACTAACTGCACAACCTACAATGCATGCTCTAGGAAAGTTCCTGCCCTAAAATAGGGTATGGAGAGGGGCACCACACCCCTGTCCTGGGAGGACAAGGGTGCCATGCCCTTTTCCTAGGAGGGACAGGGGCACCACACCCCTATCCTACACATTTATCTAGGGAGAGTGTAGACAAGGTGGTGCTGAGGCCAAGAAAGAAGTTGATTCCTAGGGTTGAGTAGTCTTTGGTCTTCGATCAGGCTAGAGGATTCAATCTCGCGTGTGTGAGGACCCTAATACAGTAAAAAATTGCTAGGGTCACAATTTTATAACACTATAGAAAGATCTATCTAAAACTCCCTCAATTGACATAGCAAGGCTTCCATTGCTCTTCTCCATTATTGTTGATGTAGGTGGCTCTCAAGTATTGCACTGATTTCCTATATAAGATAGACAACAACTTTGAAGACTGTGATTCTATATTGAATTGAAGAATGAGGTTGAATTTATAGATTTTCAACACAAAGGAGGTGAGAAATAGAACTCAAGTATTGATTGATAGACAACTGATTTTTATTGATCTGTTAACTCATTTTGATTGATATGTTAATAGGGTTGAGTGAGGAGTCAACTAAATAGATTGGCTAGTGAATTTAATAGATTAACCAATAGATTAAATTGATGAATTAGATGACAATTGATTGGAGAGATAAGTGGATTGATTAATCAGTAGACTGAATAGATGGATTAGAAGACTAAAATGATTTATTAGTCATAAAAAGTTGATTTTGAGTGAAAATGGGAGATTGATGAGTTAACTGATTTTAGCATGGGTTGTAGGATTTTGAAATTGAATTTGATTTTCATTTTCAATTTGGATTTGAATTTGGTCTTTCGAATGTTGAGATGCACATGAAATTAAATAAAATTTAGATTTGGTGAAATGTGAATTTGAAAGAAATGAAATTAATTGAAATTCGAATTTGGGGAAATATGAATTGAAATTAGATAAAATTAATTGGAATTAGAATTTGGGGAATTAGAGGATTAATTAATTAATTTAAATAATTTAAATAAAATTATTTAAACATTAGAAATGAGCTTAATTAAATAATAAAGATTATTTAACTAAGGAATAAATCGCTATTAATTAAATAATTAATATTTAATTAATTAATATTTGAGATGGGTTTGAATGACGAAATGATTAAAGAATGGAAATTGGATTGTTAGTAATGTAGAATGTGATGATTAGAAGAAATAAATTAGCTTAATTAATAATTAAACAATTACTTAATTAAATAGATGAATAATTAGTATGCGATCAATGAGACATTTTTAGGTGTCTACATTTGCCCTTCTTTGACACAATGTCTAAACAATGTTGTTTCAAAGTAAACAAAAAATTTATGTCCCAATATGCCCCGGTAATGCTAGGGTATAATGCCCCCTTGAAAGATTGTTTGTGCATTGAAGGCATGAATAATCTCTTGAAAGAAGAAGAATATTAGATGAAAGATGGAAGAATGGTTAACTTGATGATATGAATGAGTTTGATTATAGAAAATAAATGGTTGAAGTGATTTGTAGATTGATTGATTTGATAGGATTGGATTGATAAGACTGATATGATTGATCTAATAAAGATAAAGTCTGGTTTTAGGAAGGATACATCCTGTATAAGATAAAACTGATCAAAATATTTGGTTTCAGGAAGGATACATCTGATATAAGACAAATGATAGATCAAAATTGGATGAATAATGAAATACGATAAAGGTGAGGAATAATTGATTGAAAGGTAGAATAGTTGATGTGATGAAATGATAGAATTATAGATGGAAAGATTAGAAATAAGTGATGAGAGAGATCATGTTAGATGAAAGAATGATTGGAAGAATTGAAAAGGTTGATTCAAGAAAAGATTCTTGATGAGAGAATGATCTTGATTGATACAATCAACATGATGAGATTTAAAAAAATGAAATGATATGATGATTATTTGATTGATGGTGAATAGTCTTCTTGTCTTTATTCATAGTGCAACACATTTTCATCATTGAGCCTTATTATGTAACAATGAAGCTTAGTACACCAGGGTATAAGGAACCAAGATTTATACATATCTTATTGTAAGAAACAAACAAATAGCAGACAAGGAGTGAACCCTCCATTCTAGGAATAATAACAGGGGTCAAGGTATGTGTGGCATCCATAAGTTGAATGCCCTATCATAGACACCCACTAGAGCAATTACCTCAGAAATTCATTGGTTCAAACCACAAACAACAAACAAAGAAAAATGATCATGCCCATCACAACTCCTCTAGTCACTTTTTGGACATCCTTGAGTAGCTAAAAGCAATGATCTTTGCCAATTTGATAAAAAGATAAAACCAACTAGAACAAAAATGCAGCAATCACACTGATTTGTGTCTTTGCTCTGATATATTTGATGTGATTTTGATAATGTCTGGTTTACCCCATTTAAGACTGATCTGTCTAGTTTCGAGTGTACCAATTCTGTTTAAGACAAGATGTTGATCATGTTGATAGTTTGATAGTGATTCAATAGATTAGACAGTTGATCAACTTAATTGCGACGTTTTGACAAGATAGTTATATCCTTTGTTTAACTTTGTGTGAAGTATTTGTTGCATATCTTCTAGGGTGTTGGATTCTTGCGAGACAATTAATTGCAAGTTTTTTAATTGAGTTTTCAATGTTTTTGTATTTTGTGGATTGATATTTGATTTTTTTGTGTTTTTACCCCTTTCCGGCAATTGCAACGGATTTTTATAGAAATTGCAACAAATTTTAACATCAATTGTGGATTTCCATTTTCTGGGCTTGATTTTTCAATGTTTTTTTTTCAAATTTTTTATGTTTTTTATTTTTTGATATTTTTGATGTTTTTGGATTTTGATGTTTTTGAATTTTTCAATGTTTTTGGTATTGATGAAGCATGATCTGCCATTAATTGATAAAGATAAGACTAACTTGGACAAAATCCAACAGTCATATTGATTGATGTCATTATTTTGATTTGTGTGATCATTAAAAGGAAAAGCTAGTTTCAAAGAGTGAGTACCCCTTATAAGACCGATTTGTCTGGTTTCAAGTATACCCTTCTTTGTATAAGACATGTTGATGTTTGATAAAGCTTGATCAATAGATTGATTAACAAGACATGTGATTAGTTTGATTCTAGACTTTGAGAGTTTGTCTATTATTGATTTGATTTGATGGATGGCCCATGCTTTCTTGCTTTGATTTTCAGATTTGTTATTTAATTTTTGAGTTTTATGGATTTTTTCAAGATATTTTGTGATTTTTGATTTTTTCATGACCTTTTTGTGATTTTTAGGGTTTTTTCAGTTATGCCCCCAAGTATGCAAATCTATGATAACATGATGATTTACAGAATGCGGTAGAGACAATGAATTTTAATATGAGTTATGCTAATGCATGATGCATGACAAAAATGCAGTTCCTATTTGAACAAGGATGAGTGTGTGTGTCTTTCATTCTAAAATGAACTAATAGGATTAAAGGTGCGAAACATTTCAGAGATAGGATTTCAATCCATTCTCAAGATACTTAGACCATCCAACCTAACACAATATGTAACCAAGATTTATGAATGGAGACGCGAAAAACTTCTCCACCAATTCTTGAAACTTTGATCTTCTTTTGCCCATGTGTGTGTATTTGAGTTCATTTGGACTCTTATAACCAACAAAGACCCTTGGAATCCTATGTGGCTAGCTACATGAGCAATTCTAACTTCAAAAGCATCTCGGATAGAGCCTCGTTGCCAGCAATATTTTAGGGCTCCGATGAGGTTATGCACTATAATCTCTCAAATATTGCTCCACTTCTAGAAGGCATCCACAGCCCTAATGGACTTATTCACATGTTCCTAGAGTCAATATTCTTGTTGCACTTGTATGCATGATATTTCAATTATATCTCTTTGCTCTTTTTTCTTTGAGATAGATATTGGCATAGTATTTTTCTTATCTTTTCTTGCCTTGACTTGCAAGTAATGAAACCTACTTGGGTATGACAATTACAGTGGTGCTGAAGCAAAAAATTGGATTTTTCACTAGCCACATAACCAACTAGGTATCTGTAATGACTTAGAGCTTTTGATTAATGTGTGAGATATAACAATTAATAAATTTTGGGTAACAAGACTTGATAGTGAAACTATGACCAAGGATAACGCTTAATCACAAGGTGACGTTGAAGATGAATGACTAAAGACCTCCTAAAGACTTCATGAACAAGTATCTAGGAAATGAGACAACCTTTGTTCCTTTCAATGCAGACAGGTGAATGACTCAGACAATTATAATGTTTTTATTGATGAAACTATATGAGAAATCAATAATGATATGCAAGCAACTATGATGCATTATGAAATGGATATATGCAATGCAATTCAGTAAAGAAATATGCAAATGCAATACTGAAAATTTAAATGAATCCAACCCTTAGATGTAATATCTTTTTAGGTGCATGTTGTTATTGGGGAAGGATGAAAGGATGGAAAATAGGTGTTGATATGAACTTTGTGTAGATAATTCATTGGCCTTTGTTTGAAGAGTTGGATTAACTTGTCTTTTTCAATAGGATATTCGGCTGGGAGTCTTTCATGTATAGTTACTGCTATTGACTCATTATTTTCAAACTACTTCAGTTGTGGTAAATCTTCTTGCCCTAGTCTTTCAAGTGTGGGTGTATGAGGAAAATAGATTTTGGTTTCGAAGTTGTGACATTAGCGAGTGCTATGCCTATTTTTATTGATGATGAAACAATTTGGGTGGTGATTTCAATAACTGGTGCTATGCTTGTGCTTGTCACCACATTGGCATTTGATGATTGTGCACATATAATTTTTGACAAGTTGTCCTGTGTAGTATGATTTGGATTGGTGATTCCATTGGTAAGGGGTTCATGAACAACTTGTATAGAGACATTGAGATCATGAGGGAGACTAGGAGATATGGTAGATTCATTTGGTGAGATTAAATCTTGTGAGAGGCATGGAGGATTTTGACACAAAAAATGATGAGATGGAGGGATCTTGACAAGAATCTGGAGAAATAATGAGATCTTGTTTAGGACATGAAGGTGAAGGGATACTTCAATCTTGACTTGGAAAGATATTATTAGGTAGGATGGAAGGGATGCCCTGATCTTGCTTAGGAGGTGGATATTGGATGGAACTTGAAAGAACATCTTGCTCTTGAGAAACAAGGATGTTATTATGAGTGGAATAGAAAATAATGAGGGGATCATCATAAGATTCTTGATAGGTGGAGTCTTCATAAAAAATTGGGTAGGATGAAAAGGTTTGTTCTTGATCTTGATTTATTTTATGACTGATTTCTTTTGATTTTGGATTGTCCTTTTGACATGGGGGAGTTTCCATGGGAGATTTTTGGAAGGTTTTTGTTGGCATATGCACACTCCAGTGAGACATTGTAGGTGATTGAAGGTTTTGTCATTGATGGAAATCTTACAATCCTATGGCATCGACAAGGCATTACACTGGCACTAGCAAGATCAGACTCTACACCAGCACTCAGACCACCGACACTGGCAGAGAAAGGAAGCATACCGGAACAAAGGCCAACAAGATTTTTGTTGTAATATATTTTGTTTATTATTTGTAAAATCATTGTAAGCTGACTTGGCAAGTTGTAAAATGACTCTTATATAAGAGAGATCATTGTAGCACATTTAATAATGAAAAGAAGAGGAATGGTAGAATGTAATTAGGCAAACCTATTATGCAAAATATAGGTTAAAAAGTTTATGTAAGAAGCAGAGTAGAAACCGGCACTCGATCTGGCATTATAGATGCTATTTTGAAGCAGTACAAGACACTGGATTTGTATAATCCATTTTGTAAGTCAGTGAGACTTCCCATTTTTTATTTGAGTAGTCAGCTCTAGGCACTTGGCCTTCCTGCATGTCTAGACCCACAATATTCTCTTATTGTCCAGTAAGTGAATATTGTGGGTCACAAATCCCACTAAGGTTTTTCCCACACCGGGTTTCCTCGTTAAAACATTGTGTTATGGTGTGTTTTTCATGTGGATGCTTTTAATTCTATTTATTGCATTATTTCTTGCATACCAGTACATAGTATTAATATGTTCTACATGTTTTAAGTTAAGAAATTCTATTAACCAGTTAGATGCTGATTCACCCCCCCTCTCAATATCTGTGGGAATCCTAACAATTGGTATCAGAGCTTGGTTGTCTATTTTTGGAAGCCTAATAGCTTGAGGAAGATCTTGACGCCGGTAGAGATGGAAAATCTGATGAAGCAACTAGAAGCATCTCTCTCAGACTATGATGCAGAGAAATTGAAAAACATCAAACTAGAAGATGATCTAAAGGCTGCTCAGGATATTATTCAAGCACTTCAAGAAAATCTTACTATTTCAAGAAACAAGAGAAGAGAACTTTGTGAAAAGATGAAAAATGAGAATGATGAAAAAGAAACTCTTAATGATATGATAAACAAGCTGAAACAAGAGAACATGACAACAAAGAATGAGATGTAGGATATGACTATGAGATTTTGTAAAGAAATTGAAGATAGAAGGAAGAAAGAAGAAGATTTGACCAAAAGACTAAGTGATGTTGCAAATGAAAACACAAGACTTAGCTATGAAAATGATTTGTTGAAGACAAATCTGATGCACACTCAGAATGACTCAAATGAATGATGAGGCAGAAAGATGTCTTAGAAAGAGAACTAGATACTACAAATCAACATAAAGAGAAATTCAAGAAAAGCTCAGAAGAACTTGGTAACTTGCTGAAAAATAAAAAACCTAAAGGTGACACTTTTGGAATTGGCTTTGAAGTTGGTGAAAGCTCTGATACTGCAAACACACAGGATCATAGAAAACCGGTAAGACAACCTACTACTTATAAATTTAATGGAAAATGCTTTAACTATAACACACCCACTGGTCAATGTTCAAAATGCAACAAAGTTGGTCACAACTCTGAAAATTGCAGAATGAATGTGAGATGTTATGTTTGTGGAAGATTTGGACACCTATCTAATCAATGTAGAACACATACCGACATAGGTTATGGGAAAGCTATTCAGAAGAATAATGTGACTTGCTATGCATGCAACAAAATTGGGCATATTGCTAAATTTTGCAGAAGCAAGTCCTCACCGGCAGACAACAAAGGTCCTAGTTTCAAAGGTAAAGAAAAAGTTGAAGAGGTTAAGCAAGAATTCTCAAAACAATGGATTAGAAAGTCAGACCTAAATATTATTGGGAATACTCCTCCACTAGTAGAACCAATCAACACTCCACCGATAGGATAGAGTAGTGCTTCACTAGTAGGACAGAGTAATACTCCATCGATAGGAATCTCTTCATCAAATTGAAGAAAATTTTCTTGAGGGTTTGACAATCAATGAGACATATGCTATTATTCCCTCGGTTGATGGTAAGAAGTTGAATTTACTTCTATACCGGTAGATATGTTAAGTGGCTACTTAACCGACAAGCATTAAATGTGGTAGATGGCAAATAAACATTATAAATTTGTGGTTTTGGCTCCATTTCATTTCACCGAGATTTCAAACATTCGAAGAGTGTGAAATTTTCAGAGCTAAGGAATTTCAAGCAAAGAGGCAAAGCACTTCAGCAATCAATCCATCCAAAGGTAGAAAAAGGTATTTATCATCATGGCATCCTCCTCTACACCTGAATTCATAGCAAACCCTAGAGTAGTCGAGGTTATAAAACACCCTAGGCCCGTATTTTAGCTAGTTCTCAAGGTAGCTAAGAAAGATGACAATGTAAGTGCTTTTTCCCAAATTATAAAAGGAGTTGTTGTTGCAGAAGATCCCAAAATATACACTCATTGCAACATAGAGGAATTAGGAGATGAAGAAATTAAAAACATGTATAAGACTTTTATATGTGATAATTCTGGAAATGTAAAACCTGAACATAAAGTTGTTGAAACCCTAGGATTCACTGAAATCCTCTGCATTCCTGAATTTCCCAAGGAAGTTATTAGGGTAGTTTTAAGTAGGGTACATGGTTCATTCTTTTGGCTTGATTTAGTTCACAAAATTACAAAGGAAGCTATGAAAGCAGTAACAGGGTTACCTTCCACCGGTAACAGACCAGACAAGACTAAGAAGGTCTCCAATGACCTAGTAATGAACTTAACTGGTGCAACATTAGATAGAAGGTCTCTAAGGGTTAATGATGCGACTGATATAAATGTGAGATTTGTTAGCATGATTTTAGGGTACAAATAAACTCATGCAAACAAACTTAACTTAGTTTCCAGTTTATGCATTAAGAGTGCTTATGACATGGTTAAAGACAATGTAAAAATTGATGTATGTGAATGGTTAAAAGATGAGTTGATTGATAACTTAGGCAAAATCAAGAAGGATAAGAAAGGAACTTTTAGATTTGGAAATCTACTTGTATGCTTGATGCTACACATAACCAAACAGGTTCCCGGTATAGGCAATAAGAACCTTGGATTTGATATACTGGTAGGAAAACAATTAACAGACCTATTCAACAACATGGGTGAAAACAAAGAAAAGAATATTCATGACTATTTTCAAGCACTAAAGGTTAGGATGAAGAAAAGGATTAGACTGTCACAGAAGATTGTCAACAAATACAAGGATGAAATATGTTTTGTGATAAAAAAGGATGAGATCTAGATGGACGTAGTCATCCCAAGAACAATTTGGGTAATGAAGATGGGTTATGAGACCGATGATCATATCATTGAGACTTATGCTAAAGAACTTCTGGAAGCACCAAATGAACCAAAGGAAGATGTATTTGGTAGTGCTGAGACCATAGAAAGTCAAATTGAATCTAAGAAGAGAGTGAAAAAGGTTGAAGTAGTTGTGAGAAGAGGTTCTAGACAAGCTAAGGCTATTAAAGAAGATGTACTGAAACAAACCGGTATCACTAAGGATGAGTTAGGAACTCTATAGCCTGAGACTCACCTATCACCGATAGCTACTTCTTCAGAGAATGACATTCCTGCAACTTTCAAAAGAGTTGTAAGGAAAAGGGATCCTTCACCTGCATCCTGATAGTTTTGATACTAAATGTTTAATACAGATGCCAACCTAATAAGATGAGAGAGGGAGGTGAATCATACAAACTTAATCTTCCATAAAAACAACAGATTCAACTTGGTAAAATATACTTCAGTAATATAACCAAAACTACTAAACATGCAAACTCATAAACATATAAACATCATAACACTCATAACACCAGATATAATGTGGAAACCCAAATAGGGAAAAACCATTGTGGGTTTTTAGACCTACTAAGAAATATACTCTTCTAGAGTATGCTCGGTTAAAAGCAAATCCTGTTAAAGATTACAAACACATTGCTAGATGTGACCCGGTTAAGGGATTTCCCTCAGATTTGTTAGGATCTTCACCTTGTTAGAAGTGGCCTTGTTAAAGGATTTCAAACACTCAATCAGAATGTCACCTTGCTAGAGGGTTTTACAAATAATACTGTTAAGTCCACTCAGTTAAGAGATTTTCTATCACTTCACAAAATAACAGTAATAAAAATCTATCTGCAACTTCACATCTAAAAATGCTAAAGAAGATTCTTATTTTCTCAATACAACTTAGTCATAAGACTTATCTTGTCCATCTGCTAGGCTCTATACTCTTTTATTCCAATAGGTCTTCAAGCTTCTGTACTTGGTAATCACTATGTAGCATCCATGTGCTTACACTTGCCCGCATACATTGTTTATTAACAGTTCCTTATTTATAAACAATTTGCCAACCGCTTAATCTCCTTGATCACATATCCCATGATCAATCATAGCCATTAGATCTTCAAATTTGACCAGGTTCAATGTATCTTCGATCTGAAAATGTTTTACCCTACCTTGGAACTTGCATACATTTCTTGGAACTTTTGCTAGGGTATTACAGTTCAATTTGAGCCGTAGATCTTCCTGCTGATTTTCCTTTGCCATAGATTCTTTAACAAACTTCATGCATGACATACCAATCATTTAATCATAACCAGCTCATCAGCTTCCTTCATTAAATAATACTTTTATTCATTCAATGCATTCTGTTATTACTCGGTTGCAACTCGGTAAATACTAAACTTCATTTGGTAGACATTCTGCCTTCATTAACTGATAGCGATAACCTTAGGGTTTACCGACTAGGTTCCTTAGGGTTTACTGACTAGGTTCTTTTCTCGGTAACATAGTATAGTATTAACCTTACAATCAATAACATATGTAGGATATCAAAACAATCTAAACATCATGATCTCATCATTCTCTAACTCAGTAAGAGTTGCCCATTGAATAATTGACTCCACTCCTTATTCATCACATTCTTTCTATGTCTTTTATTGACATCTTTATACTCACCAAATCATACTTCTTAAGATATGGCAACATCATACTGAATTAGAAAATCAATTTCTTGACATCAATGACAAAATAATAATATTAAGATAGTAAACATCCTTTATCAGTTATATCCATAATCATCAACAACGTTCTCAATATCCTAATTGAAATGCCAACAATCTCCCCCTTTGGCATTGATGGCAAAACCAATTGATTTGACCTAATTGATTCAGATTCAGATTGCTGAAATGCTGAAATGCTCGCCCCCTGTCATCAGACATCTCCCCCATACAATAGTCTTCTCCCCTTTTCTTCAGTCTTCTCCCCCTTTGACAACAATGCAAAAAAGTAAAGAACTAAAACATAATTTCTTCATGTATGAAGTGATTTCTGTTGGCAATATTACATTATAGCAGACAATGAAAGATTGTTGACATTTCAATAAGGATATTGAGAAGGTTGTTGATGATTATGGACATAACTGATTAAAGATGTTTTACTATCTTGATATTATTATTTTGTCATTGATGTCAAGAAATTGATTTTCTAGTTTAGTATGATGTTGCCATATCTTGAGAAGTATGATATGAAGATTATAAAGAAGTCGGTTAAGACAAAGGAAAGAATGTGATGAATAAGGGGATAATTTATTCAATGGGCAACTACTACCAAGTCAGATAATGATGAGATCTTGATGTTTCAGATTGTTTTAACATCATACATATGTTGTAAAATGTAAAGGTTAATACTATACTATGTTATCAGGCAAGAACCTAATCGGTAAACCCTAAGGAACCTAATCGGTAAACCCTAAGGTTATTGCTATCGGTTAATGAAGGCAGAATGTCTACCGAGTAAAGTTTAGTATTCACTGAGTTGTAACCGAGCTATAACAAAATGCATTAAATATTTACATGTGATATTTAATGAAAGAAGCTGATGAGCTGGAGCAGATCAATGATTGGTAAGTCGTGGAAGAAGTCTGTTAATGAATCTAAGGCAATGGAAAGTCGGCAGGAAGATCTACAGCTCAGATTGAACCACATTACCCTAACACAAGTTCCAAGGTGAATGTGCAAGTTCCAAGGTGGGGTAAAACATTTTCAGAACGAAAGATACAATGAACCTAGACAAGATTGAAGATCTGATGGTTATGATTGATCATGGGAAATGTGATCAAGGAGATTAAGCGGTTAGAAGATTGTTTATAAATAGGAAATTGTTGATAAACAATGTATGCAGGAAAGTGTATGCATAGGGATGCTACATAATGATTACCGAGCACAAAAGCTTGAAGACCTATTAGAATAACAGAGTATTGATGCCCAATAGATAGACAAGATTAGTTCTATGTCTAGATTGTATTGAATAAATAGGAATCTGCTTTAGCATTTTAGATGTGAAGTTGCAGATAGATTTTCATTACTGTTATTTTGTGAAAGTGATAGGAAATCTCTTAACCAAGTGGACTTAACAGTCTTATATGTAAATCCTATAGCAAGGTGACATTTTGATTGAGTGTTTGAAATCCTTTAACAAGGTCACTTCTAAAAAGTTGAAGATCCTAACAGATCTGAGGGAAATCCCTTAACCAGGTCACATCTAGCAATGTGTTTGTAATCTTTAACAGGATTTTTTTTTAACCGAGCATACTCTAGAAGAGTATATTTCTTAGTGGGTCCGAAATCCCATAGTGGTTTTTCCCTATTTGGGTTTCCACGTTAAATCTAGTGTTATGAGGTTTATATTGTTCATATGCTTTTGAGTTTGCATGTTTGATAGTTTTTGGTTATATAATTGATATATGTGTTACTGAGGTTGAATCTGATGTTTTTATGGATGATTAAGTTTGTATGATTCACCCCCTCCTCTCATCTTGTTGGGTATTGGATCTATACTTATATTAAGTATCAGAATTATCAATTGGTATCAGAGCTTTGGACTCCGAAAGGAAAGTTTAAAGGCACTTGAGTTAAAGATCCAAAGATGTATAAGAGGGATGCACCGAAGCTGAACAAGTCAAGTTTCTCTACATGGAAGAAAAGGATGAAGCTACATCTATCAGGAGTTGGAGAATATGCTATATACTATCTAGAGAATGATTTTGTTGCACTGAGCACCTATCCATTGAATATGAAAGAGATAAAGGCGAAGCAAGAGCATATTCAAGCAATGATTAAAATAACATCTGCATTGACCGATTCAGAGTTTAATGATCTAGAAGGCTGCAATGATGCAAAGACAATGTGGACTAAGCTCATATCTGTATATGGGGGAGATGAACATGTTCAAAGAGAAAAAGTAGATAGTCTAAGAGGACAAATTGAATCTATGAGGATGAATGAAGGTGAGAACATAACCCAGTACAGTACAAGACTAAAGGAGATTGTAAATCAAATCAAAGGAGCAGAAAGAACTTTTAAAGAAAAGGATGTAACAAGTAAGTTGTTAAGAACCCTTCTACCTGCCTATGCAATCTGAGTCTCTGCAATCAATGAATTGAGGTCTGTACCTAATATGCCAGTTTCCTTGGATGCTACTATTGGTAAGCTACATGCATTTGAGTTAAGTAATTTTGATAGCAATGGGCCATCGGTAAATAAAGTTGAATCTGCATTTAGTTCTTTTCATATGAATGAATCTAATGATTACAATGAAAGAAAGTATAAGTACTCTGAAGGAGATCACAGTGGAGCAAGTGAAAGATTTCGGAAGAACATGGAGGAGGTACACAAACTGTATGAAGAAATCAAAAAGCAAGAAGAGTTTGAAGCACTATTGGCCAAAAGGTTACCGAGAGGCAAAGGTAAGTATAAAGGAAAACTACCTTTGAAATGTTTCAATTGTGATAAGATTGGACATATGGCTTCTAACTGTCTTGACAAAGATTTTACTGAAAAGAGAGACTACCGAGATGACAGACAGAAAGATAACCATTACAAAGGACATCAAGACTTCAGAAGAAGAGATAGAAAGACATGCTTAATAGCTGATGAGGAATCTAATGATGAAAAATCAGATGAGACAGATACAGAGGAAGTTGTTTATGTGGCTATCAAGGATGGATCAGATGAAGAAAGGTATGAAGAAAAAGCCCTAATATCTCACATAAACACTAATGATTCTTGGATTATAGATAGTGGATGTTCACATCATATGACAGGAGATAAACACAAGTTTGTTATGTTAGAAGATTATGATGGAGGCTATGTTAGATTTGGTAATGATGCACCATGTCCGGTAAGAGGTAAAGGATCCATAACACTTCTTGATAATGCAAGATGCAATGATGTTTATTGGGTTGAAGGTTTGAAATACAATTTGTTGAGTGTAGCACAACTAAACAACATAGGTTACCGAATAGAATTTCAAAAAGGAATTGTCAAAGTTCATGACAAGAATGGAAAGTTAGCTGCTACCGGGACACAAACAAAAAGTAATACATTTCACCTTGACTCAACTCACAATAAGTGTTTGCATGCAAAGATTGATGATACCCAGTTATGGCATAAAAGGTTTTGTCATGTTAATTTTGATAATCTGATCAAAATAAGTAAGAAGCACCGAGTAAGAGGTCTACCGAGTCTTGAAAAACTTGAGAATGCTATGTGCCGAGGATGCCAGATGGGTAAGATGACAAGATCAAGCTTTACAAGTAAGTCCTACACTTCTAAGGGAATTTTAGATCTTGTGCACACTGATCTTTGTGGTCCTATGAAAGTTCAAAGTTATTATGGTGATAAGTATTTCATATTATTTGTGGATGATTATTCAAGGATGATGTTAGTAATGTTTTTAAAAGAAAAATTAGAAGCTTTTAAAATGTTTAAATGGTACAAGGCAAGAGTTGAAAATGAAACAAGAAGACAACTAAAATGTCTTAGATCAGATAGAGGAGGAGAGTTCACATCTGATGAGTTCAACCTATTTTGCAATGATCATGGTATTAAAAGACAAGTCTCTGCACTGAGAACTCCACAGCAGAATGGGATGGCTGAAAGAAGAAATAGATCTATTGTGGATTGTGCTAGAACACTGATGATTGAGAAGAAGGTTCCACAAACATTTTGGAGAGAAGCAATAAGCACAACTGTTTAAACCTTGAACCGAGTTCAATTGAAGAAAGGTACTTTGAAGACACCTTATGAAATCTGGTATGGCAAGAAACCTAATGTAAGTTATTTTAAGATCTTTGGAAGTAAATGCTATATTCATAAAGATGATAAAAATGGCAAGTTTGATAAAAAAGTGAAGAAGGAACATTTCTAGGATATTCTTCTAGAAGCAAAGCATTTAAATGTTTGATCAAGTCATCTAACAAAATAGTAGAAAGTGCAAATGTGAAAATTGATGAATTTGCAAAAAGAAATGATGAAGGGAATTCCAAAGAACCAGAAGACTATGATGAATTTGTCTATGTGCAACCGAGAAGTCCTACCGAGATAATTGTTGAAGAAAATGAAGAAAATATCCAGTTACCAAGTGATGAAGAAGATCATACAGAGCCTACCGAGCCTGTATTAGCCAAGTATGTCAGAAGACACCATGCACCAAGTCAGATTATAGGAGATAAATGATCCAGTGATGACAAGGAACAAACTAAGACATAACACATGTTTGATATCTAAATTTGAACCGAGAATAGTGAAAGAGGCATTTAACAGTGAAGATTGGATAAAGGATATGACAGAAGAGATTGATCAAATCAAGAAGAATGACACATGGACACTGGTCCCAAGACCGAAGGACAAAAATGTAATCGGTATAAAGTGGATCTTCAAAAACAAACTAAATGAAAAGGGGGAGGTCATTCAGAATAAAGCAAGATTAGTTTGCAAAGGTTATGCTCAAGAAGAAGGAATTGATTATGGTGAGACTTTTGTACCTGTTGCTAGACTTGAAGGAGTAAGAACATTGTTGGCATATGCTACTTTCAAGAACTTCAAGGTATATCAAATGGATGTCAAATCTACATTTCTGAATGGAATATTAGAAGAAGAAGTTTTCATTGAACAACCTGAAGGATTTGTTGAAGACAATGATAAAGATCAGGTATGTAAATTAAACAAAGCTTTATATGGTTTGAAACAAGCACCTAGAGCATGGTATAAGAGATTGCACTCTTATTTGATTAAGATTGGTTTTATAAGGACAAGTGAAAACAAAAATATGTACATGAAGAATGATGAAAATGGAATACTAATCTGAGCCATATTTGTTGATGATATTATATTTTGTGGAAATGACTCTTTATGCAAGAACTTTGGAAATGAAATGAGCAAAGAATTTGGGATGTCATTAATCAGTGAGATAAAGTATTTTATAGGTTTATAGATACTACAAATGAAAAATGAGATTTTCATTACCCAATCCAAGTACATAAAGGAAATCTTGAGGAAATTTGGAATGGAGGATTCAAAACCAGTAAGTACTCCTATGACTACCAATTGTAAACTATCAAAGAATGATGAATCTGCATCTATTGATGAGACACTCTACCGATCTATGATTGGAAAGTTGCAATATGTTGTTCATAGCAAGCCAGATATAGCACATGTAGTAGGTATTGTTGCAAGATTCTTTGCAGATCCTAAGGAAACACACATGACAACAATCAAAAGAATTTTCAGATACTTAAAAGGCACTGAAGATTATGGCTTAGTATATCAGAAAGGAAATGATTTTGATTTAAAATTTTATACTGATGCTGCTTGGGGAGGCAACATTGATGACATAAAAAGCACAAGTGGAGGAGCTTTCTTCTTAGGAGAAAGACTAGTGAGTTGGCTTAGCAAGAAACAAGGATGTGTTTCTCAGTCAATAGTCGAAGCTAAATATGTTGTTGTAGCACTAAATTGTACCAACATTGCATGGATCAAACAACTATTGGAAGGTATAAATGAGAAAGTTACCGAGCCAGTAACTATATTCTGTGACAATACTAGTGGCATTAATATTTCAAAGAATCCTATTATGCACTCTAAGACAAAACACATATCTATCAAATATCATTATCTTAGAGAAGAAGCTCAAGAGAAGAAAGTGGTGTTGGAATATGTTAGCACAAAGGAGCAAATAGTAGATATCTTCACCAAGCCACTACCAAAGGACACTTTTGAATATCTCAAAAGTAAGTTAGGGTCCTACCCCTATCTTCTACTCACTGACCGAGTTTGGTGAAAGCATCACTTTGATGAATCTATTGAATATCTTTTGGGGAGTTGATGCTGGAGTGATACACTTAAGAATGTTTTTCTGAAAGTGTACTGGAAGTAATACTGGAATAATACAAAGAATGTTACAAGGAACATGAATTGAAGACAAATGCTCTAACCGAGACTCAGTTGATATACAACAACAGGAAATAACTTCTTACAAAAAGAAATTATATTTTAGTTCTTTTCTTTGTGGCATTGTTGTCAAAGGGGGAGAAGAACTACCATAGGGGGAGAAGACTAAGAATATATGGGAGAAGACTGAGAGAAGACTATAGATTGAAATAAAGACTGAAAATAGATGAGAAGTCTAATATATGGGGGAGAGCATTTCAAGCATTTCAGAATCACAGCAATCTGAATCTTTTAAAGGTCAAATCGATTGATTTTGCCATCAATGCCAAAGGGGGAGATTGTTGGCAATATTACATTATAGCAGACAATGAAAGATTGTTGACATTTCAATAAGGATATTGAGAAGGTTGTTGATGATTATGGACATAACTGATTAAAGATATTTTACTATCTTGATATTATTATTTTGTCATTGATGTCAAGAAGTTGATTTTCTAATTCAGTATGATGTTGCCATATCTTGAGAAGTATGATATGAAGATTATAAAGAAGTCGGTAAAGACACAGGAAAGAATATGATGAATAAGGGGATAAGTTATTCAATGGGCAACTACTACTGAGTCAGACAATGATGAGATCTTGATGTTTTAGATTGTTTCAACATCATACATATGTTGTAAAATGTAAAGGTTAATACTATACTATGTTATCAGGCAAAGAACCTAGTCGGTAAACCCTAAGGAACGTAGTCGGTAAACCCTAAGGTTATCGCTATCGGTTATTGAAGGCAGAATGTCTACTGAGTGAAGTTTAGTATTCACCGAGTTGTAACCGAGCTATAACAGAATGCATTAAATGTTTACATGTGATATTTAATGAAAGAAGCTAATGAGCTGGAGTGGATCAATGATTGGTAAGCCGTGGAAGAAGTTTGTTAATGAATCTAAGGCAATGGAAAGTTAGTAGGAAGATCTATAGCTCAAATTGAACCGCATTACCCTAACACAAGTTCCAAGGTGAATGTGCAAGTTCTAAGGCGGGGTAAAACATTTCTAGATCGAAAGATACAATGAACCTGGACAAGATTGAAGATTTGATGGCTATGATTGATCATGGGAAATGTGATCAAGGAGATTAAGCGGTTAGAAGATTGTTTATAAATAGGAAACTGTTGATAAAAAATGTATGCGGGCAAGTGTATGCACAGGGATGCTACATAGTGATTACCGAGCACAGAAGCTTGAAGATCTATTAGAATAACAGAGTATTGATGCCCAACAGATAGACAAGATTAGTTCTATGTCTATATTGTATTGAACAAATAGGAATCTGCTTTAACATTTTAGATGTGAAGTTGCAGATAGATTTTCATTACTGTTATTTTGTGAAAGTGATAGGAAATCTCTTAACCGAGTGGACTTAATAGTCTTATATGTAAATCCTCTAGCAAGGTGACATTCTAATTGAGTGTTTGAAATCCTTTGATAAGGTCACTTCTAACAAAGTGAAGATCCTAACAAATATGAGGGAAATCCCTTAACCGGGTCACATCTAGCAATGTGTTTGTAATCTTTAACAGGATTTGCTTTTAACTAAGCATACTCTAGAAGGGTATATTTCTTAGTGGGTCCAAAATCCCAAAGTGGTTTTTCCCTATTTGGGTTTCCACACTAAATCTGGTGTTATGAGGTTTATATTGTTCATATGCTTTTGAGTTTGCATGTTTGACAATTTTTGGTTATATAACTGATATATGTGTTACTGAGGTTGAATCTGGTGTTTTTATGGATGATTAAGTTTGTATGATTCACCCCCCCTCTCATCTTGTTGGGTATTGGATCTGTACTTATATTAAGTATCAGAACACCTTATTAGAAGTGACCTTGTTAAAGGATTTCAAACACTCAATCAAAATGTCACCTTGCTAGAGGGTTTTATAAATAAGACTCTTAAGTCCACTCGGTTAAGAGATTTTCTGTCACTTCACAAAATAACAGTAATAAAATTCTATCTGCAACTTCACATCTAAAAATGCTAAAGCAGATTCTTATTTGCTCAATACAACTTAGTCATAAGACTTATCTTGTCCATCTGCTGGGCTCTATACTCTATTATTCCAACAGATCTTCAAGCTCCTATGCTCGGTAATCACTATGTAGCATCCATGTGCTTACACTTGCCCGCATACATTGTTTATTAATAGTTCCTTATTTATAAACAATTTGCCAACCACTTAATCTCCTTGAACACATATCCCATGATCAATCATAGCCATTAGATCTTCAAATTTTACCAAGTTCAATGTATCTTCGATCTGAAAATGTTTTACCCCACCTTGGAACTTGCATACATTTCTTGTAACTTTTGCTAGGGTATTGCGGTTCAATCTGAACTATAGATCTTCCTACCGATTTTCCTTTGTCATAGATTCTTTAACAAACTTCATGCATGACATACCAATAATTTAATCATAACCAGCTTATCAACTTCCTTCATTAAATAATACTTTTATTCATTCAATATGTCCTGTTATTTCTCGGTTGCAACTCGGTAAATACTAAACTTCACTCGGTAGACATTCTGCCTTCATTAACCAATAGCGATAACCTTAGGGTTTACCGACTAGGTTCCTTAGGGTTTATCGACTAGGTTCCTTAGGGTTTACCGACTAGGTTCTTTGCTCGGTAACATAGTATAGTATTAACCTTACAATCAATAACATATGTAGGCTATCAAAACAATCTAAACATCATGATCTCATCAGTGTCTAACTCAGTAGTAGTTGCCCGATGAATAACTGATTCCTCTCCTTATTCATCACATTCTTTCTATGTCTTTTACTGAAATCTTTATACTCACCAAATCATACTTCTTAAGATATGGCAACATCATACTGAATTAGAAAATCAATTTCTTGACATCAATGACAAAATAATAATATTAGGACAGTAAACATCCTTTATTAGTTATATCTATAATCATCAACAACCTTCTCAATATCCTAATTGAAATGCCAACAATCTCCCCTTGTCTGTTATAATGCCAACACATCCACACCCTCGCCTAGAAGGACTAGACAAAAACAATAGGCAGTGAGGTCTTTGTTTAGAAAGACAACACCAAAGAAAAAATTGACACCAAAGAAGGAGAAGACTAAACAAAACATGGCCCCTCTTGACAAATTGCTAAATGAAATCACAAAGGAAGGGAAACTCAAGAACATAGGAAATGTCTATGATACACTATCAACAGATGAAAAAGAACAAGTTGAAAACAATGTCATTTTACACATGGACATCTATAAGAAGTTCTTAATGGAAGTGATAGATGAACTACCAGATGAATTGTTCAAAAGACTAGAAGCAAGAAGACAAGCTGTTGTAGAGCTTGATAAGAAAATCAAAATTGAAAAGTTACTTGTTGTTTACCTAGTAAACTCACCTAAGGAGATAGATGACTTAATTGTAGAAGCCAACCGGTCAGTATTCTCTACTGCACACTGGCATATTACATTAATGGTTGGAAGAGTGAATGAAGTAATAGAGGAAACAAAAAATGCATGGGACATATTCCTTGTTGAGAAAGAAAAATAGGAAGAGTATAGGAACCCCAAACCAATAAAGATATACCAGAAGGAGAAGGACAAAGGAAAAGGAAAGGTTGGTGGACCTCCGAGCATCAAAGTAAAAGACAACTTACTCCCACTGTCTCCAATTACATCACCGGTAATAACTATTGAAGATCAACCAACAGATGAGAGTACGGACATAGAGGATACAAATCCTAACCCTGAGGTACTATACACAGTTGATGTTGATACACAAAAGGTCAACATTATGATAGACAAAGATACAACTGGCAAGACAGATATGGCTAGTGAGCCACCAACAATTGACATCATTGACAATACTGAAAGAAAAGTTGAAGTTGATAACACAGAGCAACAAACAGAGAGAAAAGCAGAGCAACAGGCTCCGGAATAGGAATAGATTCAAATGGAAACAGTGCCACCGGCAACAAGAGAAAAACAAAAACCCTTGCTTAGACTGACCTACTAGAGGTCACTACAAGCTTGGTTACTTCCTCCACTGGGAAAATTCAGAATGTTGGTTCCTCCTCAGCAGGTTACAAATTAACAAATGTAACTGAAGTACTTTTGGACTCCATCAAAAGGATATCAGATTGTAGTTCACAGGCTTATAAAGCTATAGTTGACACAATCCTAATTTTGAAAATGATAGCTCCTAACTGTAACATAGACAATAAGGATTCTTTAAGCCAACTTGAAACTTTGTGTAGATACATCACTGAGAACACAGTGACTATTGAGAAAATAAAGGAAGAGGCATTGAAGGATAAGTTAGAAATTGAAAAGCAAAAATTCTTTGAAGATCAGATAAAGAAGTGTACTAAGGAATTTGACACACTTCTACCAGAACTATGTAACTTATTGAAGGAATTTAAAACTTTGTACAAAGATACTTGCAAGACAAACTTTTTGACAGTAGACATAGATAAGAAAATGAGCAAGGTACAGGATGAAATCAATAAACTTGCTGATAATTTTGTTAACTCACCTGATACATTATCATTTTTTGAACAAAGGATAACAATTTTTGAGGAAGAATTACTTAAGTTAGAAAGAGAAAAGGAGAGAATAGTAAATAAGGCAAAGAATTTGAGACTAAGACTGAGTCCAAGATTGGACTATCTAGTATCATTATGGAAGGAAATATCTGAGGCACTAGTACAGGGACAGAGAACACCGGCAGAGCATATGCAGCACCTCACCGGTATAGTTCAAAGAATAGGGATAGCAATAAAGGAAAACAAGAAGTTTATGGAAAGGACAAACTTGATTTTGGGAGATCTTTTTCAAATTGTAACCACCCAGTTACAAGGTTGAGACTACAACTCTACTGACATCTTGACAACCTTTGTCATTGATGCCAAAGGGGGAGTAGTAGTATGAGAAAATAAATGGCAAAAGACTTATCTACTCAGGGGAGCTCTTATATTTTTGGTAACATATTTTTGGAAACATTTTTTTTTATTACAAGTTTTGGATACAGTTTTGAATTTTCTCATGAGTGTTGCCATCAATGCCAAAGGGGGAGATTGTTGGCATATGCACACTCCAATGAGACATTGTAGGTGATTGAAGGTTTTGTCATTGATGGCAACCTTACAATCCTATGGCATCAGCAAGGCATTACACCGACACTAGCAAGATCAGACTCTACACCGACACTCAGACCACCGACACCAACAGAGAAAGGAAGCATACCGACACAGAGGCCGACAAGATTTTTTGTTGTAATATATTTTGTTTATTATTTTTAAAATCATTGTAAGCCGACTTGGCAAGTTGTAAAATGACTCTTATATAAGAGAGATCATTGTAGGACATTTAATAATGAAAAGAAGAGGAATGGTAGAATGTAATTAGGTAGACCTATTATGCGAAATACAGGTTAAAGGGTTTATGTAAGAAGCAAAGTAGAAACCGGTATTGGATCTAGCATTATAGATGCTATTTTGAAGCAGTACAAGACACTAGATTTGTATAATCCACGTTGTAAGTCAGTGAGCTCTAGACACTTGGCCTTCCTGCATGTGCAGGCCCCTCTTGTAAGTAATATTCTCTTATTGGCCAGTAAGTGAATACTGTGGGTCACAAATCCCACCGAGGTTTTTCCCACACCGGGTTTCCTCGTTAAAACATTGTGTTATGGTGTGTTTTTCATGTGGATGTTTTTAATTCTATTTATTGCATTATTTCTTGCATATCGGTACACAGTATTAATATGTTCTACATGTTTTAAGTTAAGAAATTCTATTAACCGGTTAGATACTGATTCACCCCCCCCCCCCCCCCCCCCCCCTTTCTCAGTATATGTGGGAATCCTAACAGTTTCAACCTTTTGACTTGATGAGGAAGGATTTTGAATTAGATCCTTTGAATCATGACTTGAATTGGATTGGATTTATGCTATGGATACCCCTTGGGAGATTGTGTTATTAAGTAGAGATGGTGTGGATTGGTCTTGTGTGCCTTCAAGGGATGATGAAATGGTGGATAGATATGGTTTATTTGGATTTTTGTTGAAAGGGATTTGATTTTGGTTGAAAGGAGTGTGATTTTGGGTGAAAGAGGTTTAATTTCAGTTGAATGAATTTTGATTTGGACTTTGGTTGAAAAGGGTTTGATTTTGGTTGAAAGAGGTTTGAATGTCGAGTTGGTGTGAATTTTGATTTGGAATTTGATTGAATGGGGTTTGATTTTGGTTGAAAGAGATACTTTTAATGTTGGGTTGAAAGAAGGTTGACATGACTCTAATGTTGGTTGAACTGAGGTAGGAATGATTTTGTTGAAGAATGAAGGTTGGCATGTTTGAATGGTCTCACAAGAAAAAGGAGGTTGGCCTGAGAATGATTCCCTCATGGTTATCACCTCCCTCATCATATTTTCTAACCAAACCCTATGGTTGCTAGGACTAGTCATGTCTCTTAGTTGTTATTACAAAGTATTGATTTGTTGAGCTAAGATTTCTATGGATGGTGATGGAATAGGAATGGAAGGGGTGAAATCTTCACCTTCCCTACGAAATGCATAACGACAATCCATGATGTTTGTTTGATTGGTTTGGACCTAGGATCACAACATGTAAGATGTTTTCTCAATTTCTAGAATATTGCAATGTTTGATTAATTTGTTGATCTTGACAAGCTTGTTTGCTGTGAGGATTTGATCTTGTTGATATTGAAACTTGACTTTGTTGAGGGGTTTGATCTTGTTGATGTTGAAACTTGACTTTGTTGAAGGATTTGATCTTGTTGATGTTGTTGACTAAACCTGGTTGAGATTCCACTTTGTTTTTGGTATTTCCTAAAATGTTTGAATTTGGTGAAATGTAGCAAAGGACACAACAAACACATAAAAAAGAATAATAACACAGAAAAAAGACTTGTTTAAAGAACTTTTTCAAATTCTCATGAATGCTGGAGTCTTTTCCAAAACCCCATTTTGTTTTTCAATGTAATTGGTCAATCGATAGCACATCAAACAAACTCTCCTAATGGTCAAAAGGTCACAAGTATTACCATAGCCCACAACTTGATACTCCGTCAACTCAAACAACCCTGTCACACCCTAGGGTGCGCCCATTTTTTTATCTTTTTCTGGAAATTAGACCAAAGAAGATTGTTCCTCAATTGGCCCATTATCCTAAGAGATATATGGTTAGTGTCTTGGGGGCAGATTCTTCCCTACCCTTGCATTGTGATAATCCAAGTGTCTGGTCGCTGACTCAGTTGGGCTTCTAATTTTTAAAGTGTTTCTAAAGGGTTTCGATCGAGTGGTCACAATCAGTAGCGTTTTACACTCCGTTGAGGTAGGCCTCATAGTCTATAGAGGTTACGCTCTATAGATTTTAGCGTACCATATAGGAACTGAGGGATACTGTAGCTAGGAAATCGGAAATCATCACAAAGAAATCAAAACTAAACTAGCTCAATCACAAAAGCTCAAATGTAATGATCTATCCTAAACACACTCAATAAAGACATGAAAGCAAAACATTCAAAACTAAAGACTAAGCAAACCAAATGTAGATCTGAATGCTTCCTTCATGTGGCTCCATTGTCCTTCTTACTTCTCCAAATAGCCTTTGTTTATGGATCTCACCTTCAAGTGCATAAACCTAATGTGAAAGCAAGTAGACAAGATATTGGTGCGAGAGTACTCGAAGTGTGATTGATTTGACAAAGTGATTAGAAATTCGATAATCTGATTATTTGGGATTGAAGAAATTCATCCAATTTATAGACAATTTGGAGGAATGATCAAATTAGCATGATTCAATTCAAATGGAAATTGCAAAGCAAAAATGTCAATTATGACAATTTATGACAAATTATGCACTTTCTATGCAAAATTTGATTGATTGATAATTCATGACAAATTATGACAAATTTCTATGTCAAATTGATTGATTGTCAATTATGACAAATTATGACAAATTGAAATGTCATTCCCATGAAATTAGGAGAAAAATAGGAGGGAATTGAAAATAGATGAATTAGAAATTAGGAAATTAGAAAATGAGGAAAATTAGGAATTAAGAAATTAGGTAAATTAATTAATAATTTGTCATTTATTAATTAATTCACAAAAAAGAGGAATAATTAGTTAGTCAATTAAATAAACATTTAATTGTGACATGAAGACTTAGGATAAATAAATAATTTATTAATCCTAGAGGAAGAAATGACAAACAAGGTTAAATGATTAAATCATGAAACCCTAGAAGATGAATTAGCAATGCAAGGATGACAATTAGGTCCTGATGTAAGATTAATTTGATGTCGATTCGATCGTGATTTTGAATTGATAAATGACCAATGCTGATAAATGATTTGATTGATAAATGCGCCAATTGACGAGGAACAATGACTAATTGATCCAAATTGACATAATTGAGACAGACAACGATCGATGGCAAATTGATCGTAAAATGACAAAATTGACAAGAGGATGAGGATCGATGAAAAAATAGATTGCAAGATGACAAGATTGAAAAATGACCATGATCAATGACAAATCGATCGCAAAATGACAAGATTGAACATGACAACGATTGATGACAAATCGATCGCAAAACGACAAGATTGAAAATGATAAGGATTGATGACAAATCGATCGCCAGATGATAAGATTGATAAGAGGACAATACCCTAATTAGGATTGATGATGTCCAAAATGATGACAAATGAGCACACACATTGATGCGACAGGATAAGATTGACCAAAATCATGACTGAAGATTGTTGTCGACAAGACCAAATTTGAAGGCAAGATGAATGAAGAATGCAGAAGAATGACTTGATGCTCGCAAATGATAAAGACCAAGCACGTGACATAGGAGAAATGTTAATGCGACGCAAAAACCTAAAATGAGGCAATGCACAAATGTTAAAATATGATTCCACAAGTGTTGACCATTTTTAGACGTCTACATTTTGTCCCTCTTTGAGACAATGCGATTTTAAGCATTGTTTCAAAGAACAATAATAAAAATGCCCCAGACAATGATAATGACATATACATGCCCCCTCGAGGAATTGGCCGGAAACATGCAGAAAAGAGGCCAATTGATCGATAATAATGATAGAAAATGATAGGTTCGAACGGATGGACAATCAGAGATCGGATACATGAAGGACAAGCAATTGATGGTGCAAAAGACCATGACCAGCATGAGATGGAGAGGGTGCACGTCCATCTATGTACTAACAAAGATCTATAAATGAGACTAAGAGAGTGAAAATTGCTCATTTGCACTAGCCAAAGAGGAGAATTTGTTGCTCTGGAAAAGGACATTTGCAGAGAGATGGCGAACATTCCAATGGTAGATCACCTCAGAGAACATGTACGCACTTACAAATGACTGGACGACGTGGGAGCAGCGGTATGTATCTCGAAAACCCATATTTTCAATTTCATGAATTTGACTGGCTTGCAGGACATTGCGGGGCCCACAGGGAATGCAAAAACTGACTTCTGCGCTTGTGTAGGGTGAATTCTGCGCTTATGTAATGTCTTCTATGCTTGTGTAAGGGTACACAAGCGTAGGTTATGCTACACAGGCATAGGAGTTAGCACACAGGCGCAGTTGTGCATTGGTAACTCAATTTTGGTCAAAAATGGAATGCGAATGATCCGAAAAAGGGGGGATAAGGGTAGGATAGGTCAAAATAGATAAAGAACACCCTGATTTGGCCATGAAACAAGGAAATGTAGCCCATAGGAGCAAACCCTAATACTAACAAAAAATGCCCCAATTGTGATGCAAAGTCGACAGTATCCATTGATCATGCGGGAGAACCAACCAGACTGCTTCATGCTATGACATAGACTCAGGAGCACGGATAGAGATACATTAGTAGGACTTGGGATATATTATATCACATTCATGCCCGAGATTAGGGCAAACACAAGACTACTTAACACATTGGTAGAGCGATGGCATTCAGAGACTTCCTCCTTCCATCTGGCGACTGGAGAGGCGACTGTGACACTAGAGGATGTATGGCACATCCTTCGCATTCTTATACATGGGGAGATGGTAGAGTATGACCTAGTGACAGGGAGAGATACGTTGTGCAGACTATTTGAGTGTGACACAGATGATTTGGATATCTTCGAGAGGGAGATTGGTTGGGAGACCACGACATCAGAGTATGATCGACGATATGTGGTGATAGCAATGGTGATAGCATGCTTACTAGCAGGAGATAGATGAGTACATGGATTCCCTATTGGATGGGGAAGAGTGCTAGAGTGGATGGTGTCAGAGGGGACAGTGTATGAATGGGGACCATGTGTACTGGCTATGCTGTATTTTTAGTTGCATCAGATAGCATATCAGGGAGTTCAGACTTTGAGCTGTGGAGTCACATTGCTACAGGTATGGACATTTGAGCACATAGCCATATGTCAACCGATTACAGAGAGATAGGTAGTACCACACTAACCATATGTGTCCTGCTATGGAGGAGCACTGAGACAGGGTCCATTTGGATACATATTGTATTGGCGACATGAGCTAGACAGACTGAGGGAGTTCACATGGAGGCCATATCTTGATTGCCCGAGATGGTCAGATGATCATGATGAGCTACCGTATTGCAGACAAGAGAGATACCTGATTGGGTGACCAATGAATCACTAGAGAGTGATTGAGATGTACCTACCAAAGAGAGTCAGACGACAGTTTGGAGAGAGGTAGGATGTACCGAGAGGGACTGCACACTTTGCCCGATCTCACAGAGAGATGAGTCAGTGGGGGAGGATGATTCAGCCACACATAGCATATGATAACTTCTCACAGCTATAGTAGAGATAGTGGGATTGGAGATCAGATGTGGTGGATGTCGGGACAACAGAGGAGTATGAGAAATGGTTTGCATGATGACAGCCAGTGCCATTGACTGATCTTGATATTCTAGTACCTAGGAGACAAGAGGACTTCCCACTCACTAGAGAGGAGGAGGGAGATGAGGATGATGAGGAGGATAAGGGTGGTGATGAGGAGGAGGAGGATGACAAGGACAGAGATGATGAGGGGGATGATGATGATGAGCCAAATTTAGGCGATCAGGAGGCATTGCAGGATATACCCATAGAGCCAGAGACAACTAGCATAGAGGATATAGAGATGTGCAGGGCTACCATAGCGAGTCAGCAAGATCACATTGCGACATTAGAGAGACAAAATTCCATCTTGAGGACAGAGTAGGATCAGTTCTGAGCGAAGATAGCCAGACTCACAGCGGCTCGAGATACAGCAATAGCTCAGGCACAGCGAGAAGAACAGAGAGTTACTAAGTTCATTGGGTCGATTAGGGATGCCAGTGCATGTGAGATGGCACAAATGTTGGTAGAGACTAGAGAGGAGATATGTCATACTATCGAGCAGAGAGAAGCTTCATACCGGACACGATCGAGGATAGAGAGCAGGGCATGCTCTCAGAGGTCATTGAGAAGCATGGGGGTGAGTGGACCTATGAGACCACCACAGCCAGGACCAAGGGGGACATCATCTCTGAGACATGGCAGGGATGAGGAGGACAGAGGGAGCACCCAGTGACAGAGGCACATGCTCCTTACGATAGACAGATGACATTATGTAGTTTGACATTTATGTGGTCAGCCTGCGGGCCATACTTAGGACAGACAATCCAATTTTGTACTCCGATATTATTTTGATATGTGATATGATATGCATCGATATGATGGGATGCAATGTGTTATGATTGATAGTTATTTTCCATGTATGGATGACTTATGCACTATTTATGAACATGCATGGATATATTTTTATGTATTTTTGATGCATTTATAATATGAAATGGATAAAATGTTTGATATGATACTCGATGTAATGCAAATGTACTAACCAATGAATGTAGGATGCAACATATGTGTGCGGAGATCAGAGCACTAGACCGAACTGACTATCCGAACTGACAGAAGAAATGTTAGTAAGAAGAAATGAGATAGAGGAGAGTTAAAGACGAAAAAAAAAAAACTTGCTTTCAGTAATGCACTTTGTAGGTGAGAACCTTTATTTTAATATAGTAAAATGGATGTGTAGCATCATGGCATTGAAGGTCGGAGCTGAAATGCAACCCTTTTTGCAACAGACACATCGCAAATAAAAAACAATCACAACAACAAAAGAAAGAAACCATGAACCATCCTGGTCACTCTAAATCACTCAGTGACATCATTGAGCAACATAGGAACATGATCGAAGATAAATCAATAAAAGATAAGATGCACAAATTCAAACAAATCAAACAAACATCTTGATCTTCATTGTCAAAAGTTGAAAGTGCTGAGAAGACGATCATGTTGTCTGGTTTCAGGACATGTGTTACCCCGTCTAAGACAGGACACAGTCTGGTTTCGAGTATACCACACCGTGTATAAGACCCATGATAGTAGGAACAAGGACAAATGATTTTTGGTGCTGATATTCGATTGATATGACAATTGTGATCAGTTTGAATGTTTGGTTTTGATTAAAAAAGTTCACCTGTTAATGCATGACTTCAGTTAAAGCACAATGTGTGATTGTGTGTCATTGGAGGGATGCTCAGTGATCTGTCTATGCACAAAAGGGGGTAATTTATTGCAAAATGCTTGTTTTTTGGATTTTAATGTTTTGAAATTTTTTTGTGTTCATTTTTTTTCAAGACTTTATTTGACTTTTTTAGAATTTTTTCAGGACATTTTTTGTTTTGTTTTTATTTTAGGAACTTTTTCAATTTTTTTTGAATTATTTCAGGACATTTTTCAATTTTTTTGAATTATCTCAGGACATTTTTCAATTTTTATGATTTTGCCCCCAATTTCTAGCAAGGCAAGGAATATGACAGGTGAATAAATAGCTTTTCTGAAATGATGGTGTATAGAGGGAAGACAAAGGCCTTTTATTATGGAGACAATACAGATGCAATTTCCAAGGGCTATTGCATGATGGGACAAGAGACTAGATATGACAATGTAAAGCAATGACATGGCATGAGGGACATGTCAAGAGGTTTTTTGAAACAATGTTTAAATTTTGCGTCCTTATGTCAGATCAAGATCAAGGGATGAAAAAGAGTGTATAGATAGTGATAAGATATGGATAGGATAAGCAAGACCAAGAATGGATAAGGGACATGGACTGAAGGTCGGGATAGGATATGGGATAGTGGCAGAAAGTTGCAATAAGCCAGGGAATATGGATGAAAGGTTGTAATAAGCAAATGGATAAATGACCAAAAGCTATGATGGACTAAAAGCTGCAAACAAGATACATGATGCTCATGAAGATCCTTAGCCTTGTCCAGATCAAAGGTGGAAAGGGAAACTGGACATGAGGGACAATAGAATATGAAGGGTAATGACATGGTATGATAGGATAATGAAGAGCAAAAGGATATAAAGGAGGAAACCTGCCCCCAAGTGTGGTGTGCAAGAAGTTCATATTTTTTTATTTTTATTTTTTTTCTTTATTTATTTATTTTTTTTCAATTTTTCACTTTTTTCAATTTTTTTTTTTTTACTTTTTCAATAGAAGATGGACAAATGATAGGGGATGGAAGAAGGACTCAAGCGTCTTTTTGTTTGGATAGTAGCCTTGAAAAAAAAATGGACCATGACCTTTAAAAGTATACTCAAAGACGTTGGTAGGATAAGGACATGGAAAAAGAGATGAAACTAAGGCAATGATTTATGCAAAGGATTGGACCAGAGGGATGGAAGGATGGAAAATATGCATTGGATAATGGATAGGGTATTGGAAGAATTGGGCTTGACTGGATGGAAATGAAGGCAAGATTGACATTGGCACACACCTTGAGGGGTGATGGACTGATGGAGGAAAAATGGATCTCAGATTGTGAGATTTGGATGGAGGAATAGCTTGGGATTTTGGGACATAAGGGCCCAAAATGGATGAGGAAGGTGATGGAGGAATAGAATTGGAATGTTTGGATGGAGGAATAGCAACTTTGGATGCCAAGTTGGATGTTTCTTTAGGCTTTTGTGCTTCAAGGAGCCGCTTAGGGATCCACATGGTTTTTGATTTTTCATGCTTTTGTGGTTCCTTGGAGTGCTTTGCTTGCACAAGGGATTTAGGAACCCATATATATTTTGACTTTACTTTATTTTTCTCAGTGGGCCTTTGTGGCCTTTTGGATATTTCTTTTTCTTTATAGATCATATTTTTCTTTGTTTTGACATGTTGATTATATTGGACATGTTGATCCTTGAATACATGTGGATTTTTAGACTTATGACATTTACACTTGGCATCCAAATTGCTTGGAGGGGGAAAGGAATGCATGAATGGATATGAATGAAATGGAGTTCTTTTGGATGGATGGAATTTACTCAAGGATGTGTGCCTTTTCTGACCTTGCATAAAGGATGAATGGATATAAGGACCTAAGATGGATGGAAGGTATGATGGGGAAGGGATATGTTTTGATTTTGATGGAGGGATACCAACGTCTTGAGAGTGAGTTGTGTAGACATGAGCCTTAAGATATTCTTTGATATGGAGGGGTTCTTTCTCATGAAGGTCTACTCCTTTTCCTTTATGAATATCTTGACTTGTAAGATACTCTTTTCTTTGGGAAGAAGACGTGAGTCCATTATGAGGTGGATATGATATGAGAGAAATAATGAGATCTTGAAGTGGATTGGATTGCACCAAAGTGGAAGAACCCATTATGCATGTCGAGGGTTCATGAACATCTTGCACTGACACGTTAGAATCATGAAGGGGATTAGGATCATGAGGGGGACTAGGATTATGTAGTGGACATGGTTCAATGACAGGCTCTTCAAGAGATGGAATGGAAGAAATAATAGGACCATCAAAAGGAATGAGACCTTGGAGTGGATATGCTGGATTAAGACAAGGAGATGGAGGAACAAAAGGATCTTGTGGAGGATTTAAAGGAATAATTTGATCTTGACAAGGAGGAAGATCATTGGAATCCTCTTTAAAGGTGCTTTTCTCTTGGCTTTTAATGGGACTATCAGAAAGGATGGAAGGGATATCTTGATATTTCTTAGGAAGTGGAATGTCAATGGGATTTGAAAGGACATTTTTTTCGTGAAATGGAAGGGGATCATTTGGGATTGGATGGACTGGGATATCTTGATCTTGCTTGGGGAATGGAGTGTCAATAGGACTTTGGATAGGATGGACAAGAATAGGGGAATCATCATGAGTGTCTGGGAACATGGGGTCCTGGTCAAAAATTGGATGGGATGATAAGGTTTCGGGATCTTGATCTTCATCTATTTCAAGACATGTTTCTTCATGCTCTAAATTATCCTCTTTACATGGGGTTGGACTTTGGATATGCATGGGGGATTCTAACAAGGGATTAATGGTTTGGCATGAAGGAAATGCACTTTGAACATTTGTGATTGATTCTCGCAAGGAATCAATGCTTGAACATGAGGAAGAGGGACTTCGAATGGGGTCCTCTAAAACAAGTAATGGCAATAAAGTGCATGGTGGCATTGAGTCTTGTATTTCTGAAACATGACAAGGATGTGCATCATGAATTGGATTATCTCGGCAATCAATTATGGATAGCCCTTGAATAATGTCATCCTTAGGTGTATTGTTTGATGAGGACAATATGGAAGGTTCTTGTGAAACTTCTAAAGGTGTAGGGATAGATGCCACTGGAGAGTCAATTTGCTTGCGAGGGGATGAGGCATTGCTAGACATAAGTGTATTATCTTGATCTTCTTCAAAGAACTCACTTGGTAATTTCCTTAAGACCCTTGCAATAAAGCCACCTTTCTTTTTAGGTTTTGACATAGTTGTATCTGGAATTTGAACTAGTTTGGCAAAAATTTGGTCTTGGTTTGATGTCATGTTTTGATATTGGACTTGGTTGAATTATTCTGACATGTTTGAAACTTGGGTTGGTGTGTGCTGCAACCTTTGTTTTTGAATGTTTGGTTGTGGTTGTTGACATTGATATTCCACCATTGGTTGAACCATTTACGGACATTGAATATTTGGTTGGACATATTGTTGAAATTGGACCATTGGTTGTATTGGTTGTATATGTTGAACAATTGGTTGAAAATCTGATTGATAGGAAACACCTTCTTGTTCTTGTTGTGGAGGCACATAATGTTGAAATTGATGTTGTCTCTTTTCTTGAAATTGTTTCATCATCTCTATTTGGGAGAGGAGAGCTGGTATGTTTGATCGTTCAAGAAGAGATCTTACATCAATTGGCTCAATTTTTGGATTTTGACCTGGAAATTTTTGAAACATTTTGGACATTTGTGATCTATTCTTCTCAATGTTTTTCACTGTTTGTTCCAATATCTCCTCTTCTTGAGCTAGTTTCTCCTCTAGTTTTTGTATTTGGAGACTTGTTTCATCATAAATAGTTTGATCGATATTGCCTTGTTGTTGGGTTGGATATAATTGTGACTGCCTTGGATTAAAATTTGATTGCATTGTCGGTTGATACATCAAACTTTGTTGCATCATTGGTGCTTGGAACCTTGTTTCAATAGACATATCACTATGCAATGTTTTTGGGATTTTTGATTTTAAAAGGATGATGTATGATATGCAACTAAATGCAAACTAAATAGACAAAAATGCAATCTATGGCAAGAATGCAATCTATGCTTTTGGTTGCTTTTGAAGATTTTGACAAACTTTTTAATGCAAATCTAAAAGAGACCCTTAGGACATTGAAATGATGTCTAGACCTCAAAGGACAAAAGGACCAAGTGACAATAGGACAAATGACAATGTCTCACCTATATGATTGGATACTAAGCTAGGTTTGACCAAATGACAATGATGACAAAAAGACAAAAGTTTGACAAGGTCTAGACTTCCTAACAATAACTTAGGGTTTATCAAAGATTTGGATTACTCAAGTATGACAAGATCTAGTTTTGACACTATATGTGATGCCGGAGCATCCAGGAGGGCAAATGAACAAAGGAGGACACCAAGGACTAAGGAGAGTGATATGACATCACTAGAGGTCAATTGGAATGTTTTGAAGCCTATAATGGCCTATTGTAATGTTGAATTCAATAAATTATGTAAAAGTCCTAAAGGTCCTGATAAAGGCCGAAGGACCAAAATGCAATGTAATAGGATGATGGAGTCTAGATAGGTTGGATAGGAGTTTATTGTGATTTAATGATCTTATTATGTCAAAATAAGTTGAATGGGATAGGTTTTAATTTATTAAAAGTATTAGAAATAAAGTTGAAAATTCAAATTTTGAATTTCAACAACTAGTTCCAGTTTTGGTGGGAAATAAGTTTTAGAGTTGTTTTGACATTTTAATCACTTGGATTAGTTGGAGATTGGTTGGAGTTGGTTGGGGAAGGTCTTATAAAGTCTCTAAGTGATTTTTGTGTGGTTGGATGATGCTGGTACGGACTTGTACGGACTGTCTCAGAAAATTAATTAAAAAACTCTTTATTTGCTGTCAAATCCTTGTTTTTTCATGCTTTCTTTGCATTGAAAGGCTAAGGGATCATCATTTCTGTACATTGGGGGTTTATTGCTTATTCCTTTGATGTATTGAGTGCATTTTTGAAGTCTTGAAAGTATCATATTTTTATTTATTGCTGACTGTCCCAGAAAAGACAGTGATTTTTTCACTAATTTGTGAATTTCCAAGCATGTAAGGATCCATCCTATGAATGTACAGGTCTGATTCTCATAGGATGGATGCCAAATAACATGTAAAATAGTTTACTAACCCATGATTTACAGGAAGGAGTGAAGAGTGCAGGTGTACACCATGAAAGTTGCATGAAAGTTGAAGAAAAGTGACTAGAAATGAGTGAAAATGAAGGCTAGAGTGTAGCAGCAGAGAATCTAATTGAACAAGGGGGGTATTTTATTCATTTAAGTGTCTATACACACAATCTTGAAGGTGTTTGAACTTTGGTTGAGCCTTGGAAGTGATTGGAAGTGATATTTCTAGAAAGCCCTAGGGAAAAGGGTGATTTAGTGAGGTTTTTTGGTATTTGGGTATCTAGGAGTGCAACCAAGACCTAATACCTGAAAAATCCTTGGTTTGGGAACATAATAAGAGACTTTACAAAAGGGTTTAATCTGGTGTTAAGTTTTGTTGGTACTTCCTTTGTAAAGTGGGTGGTTTTTAAGGCTAAAAAGGGGCACATTTGAGAACAGAAAAGGGTCCGTCCAAAACAACCTATATTGGTTTTCTGATATGTTGTGTAACATCCAAATGGGTGTCTAAATATGTAATTTTTTTGTCAAGTGTTTTGGGATGATTTGGAGAAAAGTTGAAAATACCCGATTTGGAGGCTACAAGGAATAGAGCCTAGAAGAGTAAGTTTGGTTTATGAGTTTGAGTCTGAGTTTGGGGGTGTGTAGAACCTTGTCTTATGGTGTTTGGGATGTGTTAAGACCAATAGAGGTGTTGGAACAAACCATTTTGATGTTATCCTTGGTTGGGTGTGTTGAGTTGAGTTTGGTTTTGAATCACTTAGCATGTAGAGGATCCTTTGATGTGTCTCCTTGAGTTGATTTAATCCTTAGGGAGAGTTCCAGAGTTGATCTCTCTACATCAATATGCAAAGGGACAATTAGTATGCAAATGACCCTAATATGATATGATAATGACCTAAGCTTAATGAAGAAACCTAGGGTATGAAAATATGAATGTATGACAATGGTATTTACTCTACTACAAGAGGAAACATGCAAATGGATGACCCTTATTGATATGCAAAGGAGTATGACCTAGATGAAACTTAACCTTGATAGTTAACAATGAATTTGAAAAATGCAAACCTAAGATGAACCTAAATCTAAGTGACATGAATGTTGAGACAATACTTTGAACAATATTTGACAACCATGTTTGAAGATGTTTTGAACTTTGTTGGATGAAATGCTCTTGTGTTTAACCTTGTTTTGAATCAATTTGCCTTGTTTTTGAAATGAGATGCAATTCAACTTTTGACAAGCAAAGAAGACAAGATATTTTAACTTAGACTCAAGACAATCATGCTCATTCACACATTTCTTATGGTAGGCAAGGACATTAGGTACTTGAGAGGTAGACACATTATGGGATTGAAGGAGAATACATAGATGCTTGACCCCATGGGCTACCCTCCATGGCACTCACTTCTCAGGGCAGCCAAGCATCAGTCCCCATGGAAATCTCCCCATGGTGAACTTAGTATCTCTTACAAGTATCCAAACTTGTCCTTCCCAAGAAACTAGAAGGGTTCTTGGCCTCTAAAAACAAGGTGTTTAGTAAGGATTTTTGTTAAGTGTTACTCCTTGATGTCACGCAAGTGTGATTGAGACATTAAGCCCACCAAGATACCAAACAAATGTAGTCACGCAAGCACGATTTAGACCGTGAGGTCCTACTTAGATGTTGATATGAGAAAGAGTTCAAGGGTCATCACTTCCCAAGTAATTGCAATTCCCACGTAACCCTTCCTTCAAAGCTTTCACTCATCAGGTATTTGTTTATAGTGAGTTAGAATGCCAAGGTATTCTAGCCGTACTCACTTTAGGTCGTTCCCTTCTCATGATTGTCACTTGCTTGCAAAAGCAAATGGTCGGGAAGGCAGGCCCTCTAAAGGTGACACACAATCAAAACAATGAGCATGGTATCGAAGATCTGGATTTCTGATCACCCTAAGAAGGATGAGAGCATACTCTCCTATTCCAATGTCAAACTCAACAATCAAAGAAAACATATATTCATTCCATCCTATTTAGAAATCATACTAGGTGCCTAAATATTAATTGCAAACACAAAGTTTAGAAGTAATCCAAGGCAACCTGCAAAACCAAAGTCAAAAGTTTGATATGTTTAGTCTTTGACTATCGAATCTGCATAAAAAATGTTAGTAGTTTCATTTGTTTTCTTTTCCATGTGTATGCCAAGGTGCTGCATAGAGAATCAGTACCAAAAACCAAAAAGCAGAAATAGAATGCAAAACACAACAATTTTCAAGTAAAACACTGCTTTTTTTTACCTTTGTTTCTGGACTTTACACAGGAGTAGAATGCATGACACAGGTGCAGAATGCATGACATAAGTGCAGAATGCATGACACAGGCATATAATGTCTTTAACATAGGTGCAAGTTGCTTGACATAGGTGCAGGTTGTCTCACACAAGCGCAGAAGTCCCCAGAAAGCCCTGCATTACCCTATTTTTTGGGTTTTTGACCTGCAAATCAAATCAAAAGGCACTCAAGACATGGTTAGATGGTTAGTTCACGTCGGGTTCACCAATTAATGTAAGCTAGGAAATCGGAAATCATCACAAAGAAATCAAAACTAAACTAGCTCAATCACAAAAGCTCAAATGTAATGATCTATCCTAAACACACTCAATAAAGACATGAAAGCAAAACATTCAAAACTAAAGACTAAGCAAACCAAATGTAGATCTGAATGCTTCCTTCATGCGGCTCCATTTTCCTTCTTTCTTCTCCAAATAGCCTTTGTTTGTGGATCTCACCTTCAAGTGCATAAACCTAATGTGAAAGCAAGTAGACAAGATATTGGTGCGAGAGTACTCGAAGTGTGATTGATTTGACAAAGTGATTAGAAATTCGATAATCTGATTATTTGGGATTGAAGAAATTCATCCAATTTATAGACAAATTGGAGAAATGATCAAATTAGCGTGATTCAATTCAAATGGAAATTGCAAAGCAAAAATGTCAATTATGACAATTTATGACAAATTATGCACTTTCTATGCAAAATTTGATTGATTGATAATTCATGACAAATTATGACAAATTTCTATGTCAAATTGATTGATTGTCAATTATGACAAATTATGACAAATTGAAATGTCATTCCCATAAAATTAGGAGAAAAATAGGAGGGAATTGAAAATAGATGAATTAGAAATTAGGAAATTAGAAAATAAGGAAAATTAGGAATTAAGAAATTAGGTAAATTAATTAATAATTTGTCATTTATTAATTAATTCACAAAAAGAGGAATAATTAGTTAGTCAATTAAATAAACATTTAATTGTGACATGAAGACTTAGGATAAATAAATAATTTATTAATCCTAGAGGAAGAAATGACAAACAAGGTTAAATGATTAAATCATGAAAACCTAGAAGATGAATTAGCAATGCAAGGATGACAATTAGGTCCTGATGTAAGATTAATTTGATGTCGATTCGATCATGATTTTGAATTGATAAAAGACCAATGCTGATAAATGATTTGATTGATAAATGCGCCAATTGATGAGGAACAATGACTAATTGATCCAAATTGACATAATTGAGACAGACAATGATCGATGGCAAATTGATCACAAAATGACAAAATTGACAAGAGGACGAGGATCGATGACAAAATAGATTGCAAGACGACAAGATTGAAAAATGACCACGATCGATGACAAATCAATCGCAAAATGACAAGATCGAACATGACAATGATCGATGACAAATCGATCGCAAAACGACAAGATTGAAAATGATAAGGATTGATGACAAATCGATTGCCAGATGATAAGATTGATAAGAGGACAAAACCCTAATTAGGATTGACAATGTCCAAAATGATGACAAATGAGCACGCACATTGATGCGACAAGATAAGATTGACCAAAACCATGACTGAAGATTGTTGTCGACAAGACCAAATTCAAAGGCGAGATGAATGAAGAATGTAGAAGAATGACTCGGTGCTCGCAAATGATAAAGACCAAGCGCGTGACATAGAAGAAATGTTAATGTGACGCAAAAACCTAAAATGAGGCAATGTGCAAATGTTAAAGTATGATTCCGCAAGCGTTGACCATTTTTAGATGTCTACAGATACATAATGCCATTGTGAAATCATGTAACACTCGTCGCATATGATTTTCATCACATACGCATTTATTTATAGTGGCTTGGATTACTTGGCTTTAGTCGTTGCCACTTAGGCTATTCCCTCTCACTTGGCCTTATAGGCTACTTGGGAGGCAGGCCTTCTAATGATGCTATCCTAATGCAAAAAATAAAATAAAGCATGAAAAAGGTGAGTCTGGATTTTTAATCACCCAAAAATGGGGAGAGCATATACCTATCACCTTGAAGACATGAAGAACAATGATTCCTTTTAAACCTTCATTGCAATGTTTTCTAAACTATTAGAGATGTTGCTCCAAAAAGGCATGGGGTTCATTTTAACCACCATAGCAATGATGAAAGTTGTATTGTTCTTTATTAAAAGCACCAAAAAGAAAGATTTAGCTAAACTAATCCCTACAAGAAACCATGAGAATTGTTAGCACATTGTGGGCTCTCCAACCTAATTTTCTTCCTTTGGTTACAAAAATCTTCTTTAGTGTTTATCAATGATCTGTTATAAAATAGAACGCTAAAAGACTAGAATTTAAGAAAAATGAAAGAATAGAGGTTTTTTTTTTTTACATGAGGAACTTGCTAAAAATGGAAACTGCCAAAAATAGAAACTTTTTAGAAACAGAAACTTGCCAAAAATGGAAACCTTCCAAAAATGAAAACTTTCTAGAAATGGAAACCACCAAAATGGAAGGCTTCCAAAAATGGAAACTTTCTAGAAATAGAAACCTGCAAAATAGAAACTTTCCAAAAATGGGAACTTTCTAGAAGTGGAAACCTACCAAAAATGGAAACCTGCAGACATACACAAAATTTAAAATTGTTGTTAGTTCACGTCAAGTTCACTAGATGTACTCAAGGTTAAAATCATCATAATTAATCAGATTATAAGAGTGAATCACAACTCTAATCTAATTAATATTACTCCTAAATTACAATGGAATGATGCAAAATCAATTGAAATGAAAGAACTATCTAAAACCCCCTCAATTGACATAGCAAGGATTCCATTGCTCTTCTCCATTATTGTTGATGTAGGTGGCTCTCAAGTATTGCACTGATTTCCTGCATAAGATGGACAATAGCTTTGAAGACTATGATTCTAGATTGAATTGAAGAATGGGGTTGAATTTATAGATTTTCAACACAAAGGAGGTGAGAAATAGAACTCAATTGTTGATTGATAGACAACTGATTTGATTGATCTGTTAATATGATTGATTGAGGAGTCAACTAGATGGATTGGCTAGTGAACTGAATAGATTAACTAGTAGATTGAATTGATGAATCAGATGACTAAATTGATTGCAGAGATAAGTGGATTGATTGATCAGTAGATTGAATAGATGGATTAGAAGACTGAAATGATTGATTAGTCATAAAAAGTTGATTTTGAGTGAAAATGGGATATTGATGAGTTAACTGATTAGATAACTGATTTGATCAATCAATTCTGATTTTAGCATGTGCTGTAGGATTTTGAAATTGAATTTGATTTTCATTTCCAATTTGGATTTGAATTTGGTCTTTTGAATGTTGAGATGCACATGAAATTAACTAAAATTCAGATTTGGTGAAATGTGAATTTGGAAGAAATTAAATTAATTGAAATTCGAATTTGGGGAAATATGAATTGAAATTAGATGAAATTAATTGGAATTAGAATTTGGGGAATTAGCGGAATAATTAATTAATTTAAATAATTTAAATAAAATTATTTAAACATTAGAAATGAGCATAATTAAATAATAAAGATTATTTAACTAAGGAATAAATCGCTATTAATTAAATAATTAATATTTTAATTAATTAATATTTGAGATGGGTTTGAATTATTAAATGATTAAAGAATGGAAATTGGATAATTAATAATGTAGAATGTAATGATTAGAAGAAATAAATTAGCTTTATTAATAATTAAAGAATTACTTAATTAAATAGATGAATAATCAGTATGTGATCAATGAGATATTTTTAGGTGTCTACAACTGTCATAGCTCTTCCATCCCATCGTGACTTGATCAGCTTTTCAAAATCATTCTTAGGAACTGATCTTAATATTGGAACTTCACCGGTGGAACACAATCTAGTTACTGCATGAGCCACTTCCTTATTGATCTTATGTGGTCGATCAAGCCACATAAAATGGTCATGCATACGACTCAAAACATATCTCACAAGATCATAATCAAAATCATCAATAGAATTTAGTGCATGGTGAAAACCTTTATTAATAAAATTCTTAAATTGTTCCTTCAGTAATACATCTTTATTAGACTTTACCCTATATTGATCAAATATAACATAAATTCCAAAGTCTTCCAACTTACAATGAATGTATGATCTAATATCCTCTACATGCAAAACTCTATATGGGACTCTAGATAGGGCTCTGACAGGATCAGTTTTAATGGATTTAAAAGGGTGCCTCTTAAACTCTAGACGAGGCCTGACTATAACATCTACCAGATGTGGTGCATCCATCTTCAGAGATTTAGACTTAGAAACAAATAACAGGCTTTATTGGATAAATACCTTCCAACGCTTCCACAAGTAGGTTTTCAATACTAAGAATGCACTTTCACTGATTACCGATCATAGATCACTCCAAATCTTCTATTAACTTGATCAAATGCTGCTCACACAAGGTCTTATCTACTCTTTTCGCTCTTCGGGTGCTCTCAAGAATGCAAAGTGACAAATAATATTAAAAAAAAAGTCCTTTTATTTGCTCAATACCTACTGCATTAAATGTTATTCCTGGTTGTATAAACAAACAAACTCTAAAACACCATTCAATATACTACCGGTTCTCATATCACATCAAACCTACCGGTTTGATCATAAAGTCATTTCACAATATCAAAATGCATCAAGATATGTAGATTTATCTTACCACACATCATTTAGGGGGGTCCTAAAATGGATCTATCATTAAGCTCCCCCTAAGCCTTTTAACAACTTAGTTTGTCAGTGATGAGTTCTCTACACTAGGTGATGACTTAGGATATTCTGATGGTTTGTCTTCAACTTTCTCATCACTCTTCTTTTTACAGATCTTATTCATCTCTTCTCTGGTCTCTTCCACATCAACTTTCTTCTTCCCTTTCTGGTCAGCAAATTGATTTACCAGTTGACTTATTTTATCTCTACAAAACTTTGCAAGGTGTTCTGGTTGGTGACAATGAAAACATGCCATACCAGATGCTCTCTAGGGTCTAGCATTGCCTCTACCAGTCCTTCTTATGCAATTCAAAGCTACATGACCGTAGTTATGATAGATTGTGCAAATCACATTCATTATCTTTTCCATCTCATAGGGACTAGACCGGTTAGCATAGGGTCTCTACCAATTTGCATTTCCCTAGTCATTAAAAGTTCTTTACCAATCTCCACCAAATCTCTGATTCATGTGGGGTGTCAGATTATTTGCTCCATACCTGCATTCAACAACTATATTCTCAAACATGTTGCAAGTGTAATAATAACCACTAAAGGTTATAGGTTTGTATCCTTGATTGGAATTAGGTCTATAACCATTAATAACATTAGATCTAAAAAACATTAGTAGTATGTCTTGGCTTATGACAATTAAAGCATACTGGTTTGTAGGGTTTCTTATTGGTGGATTTCTAGATCTTAGGTGTAGATTTACCTTCATGCATGATGTCTTTGGTACCAGAAGGCTCACCTTTCTAAAAGGCTGTGTATCCCAAGCCATGTGTATCTCCATTCTACCTTTGTGACCGGATTTTCTCATCAAGCATAGTAGAGCTCTTGTTAAACTTTGCAAGTGTTTCATTAGCATCAACAAGTTCCTTTGTAAGATCTTCATTATTTTTCATCATACTTTCTCTTGGATACATTGTCATGTCTAGATCAGCCTTTATTTCTTATTTTTCTTCTTGTTCCTCATGAAGATGATGATATAGGGTTCCAACCTCCTAGTTCAACTTAAAGATCTCATGTTCTTTTTCTCTGACCTTGTCTTTAGCTATCCTCCTTGCTTCAAGCTCTCAACTCATCCTGATAGTTAGGGCTTCCAACTCTCTCCTCAGGTTTACCTTCTCATCATTTAGTTTTTCAACTTTAGTAACCAATGCATCCATGTTTGCTTTATTAGAAGAACTATTTTCAGTAAACTCCATCAATTGTTCTACAAGTTCTCTTCTCTTAGCAAGTGAGGCTTTATACTTGCCTTTCAATGTATCTAGGGCTTCCTCATCTTTTGCAATCCAGATAGACATCACTCTATAGCTAATATCCCCCATGATAGCCTTAGGAATATTTCCCAAGTGGTTAAGCCTTAAGGGAATCAAGCTTTGATACCAATCGATAAACTTATAAGGCATTGAGAGGGGGGGGGGGGTGAATCAGTGCAAGCAAAAACCACAACACAAATCTGATCACCACTTTAAATAACTTAAAGCTTAATAAACATAAAAGAAATATCACCACATAAGCTAACAACCAATATATCAATCTCTACATAACACAAAGATTTATACTTGAAAACCCAAAAGGGAAAAACCATGGTGGGAGTTAATACCCACAAGTTTCACTATTTGCAGAATAGAAATCTTTGACTAGTTAAAGTCTTACAAATATGCCCAGTTAGGAGGAAACCCTTTTAGAAGTCATCTGGTTAAGGGATTTACCTCAGCCCTGTTAAAAGCTTTTCCCTATTAGGAGCAACCTTGCAAGAGGATTCAGACTCAAGTTAATGAGATACCTTATTAGGGGATTTACAATTTTAGGCTTGTTAGGCTACCCAGTTAGGGGATTTGACTACTGCAACTGTTAGAAAAAAATAGTAAAATTATCTACATGTAGCACCTTTGTGCTTGATAAGATTCACTTCAGTTTTGCTCAATACGTCAATAACATATCCATACAGATCTTGTCATATTACCACTTAATTTAACTGTCAATATCCGCTTTCAATCTCATACATCATCTCATAACTCATCATACTTTTTATAAGCATCAACTTAGTCGGCTAACAACCTTGGGTTGTCAAAAATATCACCAGTATGCAGGGTAAGCAAAGGGAACTGGAAGATAAGATTAGTAAGCTGATTAAGATGTCTGACTCTGGGAAACAGAATGAGGATACGGCAAATAGTGAAGCTGAGGAGGAAATGGAGATGGAGGACTGGTTGGAGAAAGATATGATCAAAGGGGACCTGAAACATTTGGAGGATGTTATTAGAACTCTAAAAGAGCAGGTGGAGGAGGACAAAGACAACGTCAACACCCAGATCGCCCGTAATGAGAAGGCTTTGAAAAGCCTTATGAACCATAGCCTCCAGGTCCTTAAAGTTTCTTCCTAGAATATGAACGTGTTGGTGGATCATTTGGAAAGGAAAAATCAAGATAAGAACTTGGTAATTATAGAAGATGCTCCAACTTCCAGTGCCACCCCCCAGAACCCTAGGCGCAGAACTAGGCAGACCACTATTGGGAAGGACACCAAAATGAAAGAGAGTCAACTTGGATAGGAAAACAACGACCTGAGGGAAGCGGCCAAGGTGATGATGCTCTTGGTACAAAATGCTGAGGAAACTATGAAGAGTTTTTAATTAACTTGTAATGCTGGGATTGGGGCCAATTTCTTGCTGGCCTCTTGCTATCCCTTTCTCTGCTGCTGGTTTTTTTGCTAATCTTTTGCAGCTGTCTTGTTTTGTTTCCTTCTTGAATATCTTTCAAATGTAATCAGGTTTTGGGTCCCTTAAAACCTATTTTTACTTAATCAAAAACAACCTCGGAACAATTTCCTAGGTTCAATGAATTTTGTAAATATTACAATACATGCTTATGTTGGCCACCGACATATCAACTGGAAAATAAAACATAATCATTACCAGTTTGCCGATCTTAGTGACTTTGTTCTACTGGATAGTTGTTCTTCGTGATTGACTACTTTGTACATCATAACTTGCTCATACTATTGAATTTGCCACTATAATGTGAAACATAGCTACCTGATACAATCTCTAAAACTCCTACAAAATTGCATAACCTAACTCTTCATTTATTGCTCATACCAGTTGCTTGAATACAACTCTATTCCTATTTACCAGTTGAAGTCCTATTGTTGGTTCACTGGTAAACTGTCTCCTCTACCGGTTATGCCTTACCAATTGGCCTAAAAGACTTAGATGACTATGAAAACATAGTTTCCATCAATGAAAACATAAAACAAGTCATCAATCAACCTATTTCATCAAAACATCATCATCAAGCCAACAACAAGATTTCTCCTACACCCTATATGGTCTTGCATTAGACACTCGAGGTAGTTTGGTAAGTGACCTTGTCACATCTTAGGTGTTTGAGGAAAACCAAGGCAGTAAAGCTCTACTTTAGACAACCATGATGAATCTTCAACAAACCTATCTTTCTACTTGATCAAATACTCATCATACTATCTATTTCTTATGCTTCTACCCACACAACTATCCAAGATGTCTTCTATCTCCTCCTTCTCTGAAGTAGTTGCTGAAATATTCCATTGTGCTTCTGTTATTTTGTCTTCAATATTGCCTTCATGATACTCTATCAAATATGAAATATTAAAGACCGGTAAAATGTTAAGTCCACTTGGAAACTCTACCTCATAAGAGTTTCCTAAATCATACTTCTTCAGGATCCCGCATGGCCCAAATTTCCTCATCTTCAAATTATTATATGTGTCCATTGGAAACCTCCCCTTTCTCAAATGAATCATGACTTCTTCTCCAATCTAAAATTGATTATATCTCCTTTTATGATCTACCTTAGGCTTGCATTAAATATTTATCTTATTAATATGCTTTTTTACTTCCTCGTGCAAATTCTTCAGATGTTCTGCAAAGTCTTCAACCTTGGCACTACTATTTTTTCCTTTGTCTATCTTCCTCAGCTTGGAATAATTTCAAGGACTACTTCCATATACAACCTAGAATGGTGTTTTACTAGTACTACTATTGACAGAATTATTGTATGCAAACTCTGCTTGTGGTAAAATAAAATCTCATCACTTGATCTTATCTCCTACTAAGCATCTCAGTAGGTTACCCAAACTCCTATTTGCCACTTTAGTGTACCCATCAATCTATGAATGGTGCAGTAAACTGAACTTCAAATCCATCTTCAACTTTTTCCACAATGTCCTCCAAAAGTACCCAACAAACTTTGTGTCTTCACCAAAAACCATACTCTTCAATAGACCATGTAGTCTCACTACCTCTTTGAAAAATAACTCTGCCAAATGAACAACATCATTAGTCTTATTACAAGGAATAAAATATGTGATCTTCCAGAATCTATCCATGACCATAAAAATGGAATCATGTCCTCTCTAATTCCTTGATAAACCAAAATAAAAATCCATACTAATATCCTACCATGGGCTCTCTCGTACAAGTAATGACTGATATAGCCCTATATTATGCATGGTGCCTTTTTTCATTTGACATAATCTACAAGTTTGCACAAACTTCTTAACATATTTCCACAATTATGGCCAATAATAATTCTCATTTATAAGAGCAATGATCTTATCTCAACCAAAGCATCCAACCAATCCTCCACTATGTTTCTCTTTGATTAGGTTCTTCCTCATGAACTCTTTGGAATGCACAACTAGATTGCTTTGAATAACATCCCATATTGGATTATAAAATTCAACCACCCGGTCCTATCTAATGTAACAAGCTTCATGCAAGTCTCCAAGCCTCTCCAAAATTAGGATCTTCTAGTGTAGCGTCATAAATTGTATGCACTTACTAAAGGGGTACAATTTCATACTTGGTTTAGCTCCCGCCTTGGCACATTTTGCATTTTACATTGAATTTCCCCTTTAGCACTTAATTAAGTAAATTAATTAGGTCTAAGGTTCTATTTCATCATTTTCCACATCATAAAGTTGTGCCCTTTCATTAAAGTATGCCCTTTTCATTTTATTCCTCCAATACATCATTTAATCAAAAACCCTAATTAGGTCCTATTTTTAACTTGGGGGCTTGATTTTGGGGGTCAAAACATCTCGAAATCACCTGTAACTTTGAGATTCTCTCTAAAATCATCATATCCAATGGCCCTAAAAATTTGGTGAAAAATTGCCGGGACCATGGCGCCTGGAGTGCACACGATCCCGAACATTTTTCCTAAAATTTTAGGAGCACGATCCAATCATAAAATAAAGCTTAACCCTAAGAAATTGGTGGGATATTCAATCTCTAGGTCGGCCAAAAGTTGAAATTAAGACCTAGGGTTTCATATATAAGAGCTCTCTTTCTTCATTTGAAAGGATCCAAACTTTTTGTTTTTAGGGACCTTATATGCAACGAAAGAGCAGATCTTTGAAGACTTCAATAACATTCAACATCCATCTATCAAGCATTCATCAATTTCATTCATCCATTTAGGGCTTTGAAGGCATTGAAGAGCAATAAGGGATCATCGACTGAAGATTGGCTTGTACCCCTCCCTTGGGGTTGGGTATGATTTCATGTTGTTTTCATGTCTTTGCATAAGCTTCATTATATCATTTGTATTTGTATTCATTCTTTAGATCACTTTGCATCTTGATTTGGAGCATTTACATTATTATTTACAAGCAATTAGGGTTTACTTTCTAGGTTGCTCTAGTTTGCTTACTTGCATTTTAAGATCTTGCACACACACAAGGTCTGGACACACATTACTTTTACAATACAACTTGGCTATTCGTGGAGGTGGAAATCACCAAAGCGGGGGTTTTACTAAGGCAAAACCCTATATAGCCGCCCACCATACCTTTTCAGATATAAGTGCAGATTTCAGGATTCGGACGACACCGCAAGTTGTAGATCCGGAAGAAGCAGACCGAGATAGAACTTCACACTAAATTCCAACCCAAAAAGCTAGGACAGGGGCATGGGGCACCCTGGTCCTGCTAGGACAGGGACGCTGGGTGCCCTGGTCCCTGGGATAGTGGCACTGGGTGCCCTGGTCCCTCTGTTAGATAGCAAGTTTCAGCATTTTCGATAGCATTCCAGGTTGCAAAACAACAGTTTCATGAGCAGTATCAGGACAGTGGCACCTGCGCCCTCGTCCCAAACATTTTCACTCAGATTTTAACTCTGGGTACGCATCTGCATTCTTGTCTTGTCCTTGTGTTTATAGCTTTCCATTGTTTAATTTCAATTCTGCAATCTTGTTATTAGTTCATACTTGCACTTTGGGGTTAGGAATTGAATTTGCATCATCTTATCTTTCAATTACAACAAAGGAATAGAAACCCTAATAGGTAGCCCATGGCTCTCTCTTCTACAAAAAGAAGTAGCCAATTGTGTGATACCTCTAGGCTCTTTCGTATTCCACAATGTGTGTCGAAAGGTAGGATTAGGGTATGTTAGCCTAGTCTCGCTTTTTCCCCTACACATTTTGGTGAACCCGACGTGAATCTATTATTGCTTTCTCTTGCATTGCATTTGTTAGATCTAGATCTAGATTTAGTGTGTTTATTTTTCATTAAAAAAAAAGAAAAAAAAAAGAAGAAAAAAAAAAGAAAAAAAAAAAGAGTTTGTTTCTTTGTTTCTTTGCATTGTGTGTCTAAGTTTTATGCAATTTTTATTTCAAAGTGTCAGATTTTTATTTGCAAGATGTTCATATTTATGATGATGTATGCAATTATGTTGATTTTGAGTATATCCAAGATGAATTAGATGAAGCTTTAGATGAGTTTTTGAACCCTAAAGATACCAAACCTTCATTTTACCAAAAACTCATAAACATTGTTACTATGCCATTTCGGTGTGATGAGAAAGATAAGTCGAATGATTCCTCTCAAGGGTACATTCCTATCAACTCTTCCACTAAATCTAGTAACATGGTTGTTTTCAATGATCCCCTCTATGAAGAGATGTCCCCTTTTGAATAAAAAGATAAACCTTTTAATCAATATGATCATGCTTTGTTGGATGATGCTCTTGATGACTTTGTGGCTTTATCGAAATCTTTAAACAAGAACAAAACTTCTAAATTAGTTAACATGATAAACCGAAGTGAGTATAATAAGCCTCTCTTTGAAGTCCAAGGTGCTTATCCTTCTCCCACATTTCAAGCTCCTAAATCACCTCTCCTTACTGTCCAAGGAGGGTATGGTCATGATTCCTTTCTTACTCCGAATAAACCTATCATCACTGTCCAAGGAAGAAAACCTATAAATCCTTATAGTTATGCCAAGAAATTAACTAGAGAGAGTTATCATGCGGTTGCCCATACTTATAATACTAGAAATAATAGGTAGCCTAATTCTCCTCCTGTTACTCCAGTTTCTCTTCCTAATCCTCAACCAATTATTCCGCAAGCTCCACGTATTTCACAAATGCTTAGTAAGGAATATAATCTCATAAAGCAACTTAAAGCTACCCCTACTAATAAATCCCTTTGGGATTTGATCCAAACTTCTTTCGGTCATCATGGAATGTTACAAGATGCCTTGAAAGATTTGAATGTTCCTCCACCTAATACATCTAGTAATATAGTGTCTTTGATTAACTCTGTGATGAATCCTAAAGCTCAAATTGTGTTTACTCAAGATGAATTGCCTACTAGTGAAATTCAACATCAATATGATCCCTTGATGATTGTGGCTATCATAAATGACATTGCTATAAGATGAACACTGGTAGATAATGGCTCTAGCCTTAATTTGTGTAGCATTAATCTATTGCATAAGATGAATGTGGATACATCCCTTATTGAGCCTGACTCTCATCCCATTCGAGGCTTTGATAATGTGGCTAAGTCTTCATTAGGTATTATCACCTTACCCATCACAGTGGGACCTGTTACTTTGCCTACTCCTATCCATGTTATGTCGGGAAATCTAACATACAACTTGTTATTAAGGAGACCTTAGATTCACAGTATGCAAGCTGTCCCCTCTACATTGCATAGACAAGTTAAATTTATTTATAACAATAAGACATATACCTTGATAGGTGACACTAAGTTTCAAGCTTGTTTGCAAACATCTACTTCCAAAGGGAATTCTTCTAAACCTTCCTCTTCTAGTGGCAACTCTTTAAACAAGATACCTATGGATGAATCATCACCCTCTGATGATCAAAATTTTTTGGATGAGTCTGAAATTCTTGAAGAAGATTCTTCTCAACTTGAATCTACACATGAAAAGGCTTTTGATCCTGAGAAGGTTCTTGCAGAAGACGAGTGGGGATCTCTTGACTTTAATCCCACCTTTGTAGGTGAGTATAGGGTTCCTCCTAGAGAGCTTAAAGTTAAAAAGAAGGAAGAAACTAAAGATCAATCAACCTTACCTGAACCTATGAACAATAATTTTGTGGCCGCTTCTCAAACTTCTTCTCCTCACACCTCTAATTTTGAAGAGTTTGATTCTTTGTATTATGAAAAACCACCTTCTCTTTCTGAAATGGCTAATTGTTATGGTCGTGGTTTTCATATTTTAGCTAAGTATGGGTATAATGGAAATGGTTGTGGTGCTCATGAACAAGGGATAAAGGTTCCTCTAGGGAATAATCTTTATGATGAGACCTTTGGACTTGGTTATAATCCCTACAAGCGCACTAAAGCTTCTAAGAGACCATGCATTAGTGTTAATGTGATTTCTACATCTTTACCGATGAGACACCCTGAGTATATTGATGGGGATCCTTCGTGTGCCTATGCTTTGGATGTCTTTTCTACCGATGATGCTTTAGCTGAGTTTTTGGGAGCATATGACACTCTTCCTCATTATCATCACAATAGGGGATTTCCTTATTGTTTGAACACTGAATCTTATTTTGGGAGAGAGATTGATAATGATGAGATTGTGGAAGAATTCCCTCAGTTAAAGGATATTCCTCAACAAAGTAATCTTCTCATAAGTGACACCATTGATGTTAAGATGGATCCTTGCAATGAAGAAAAAGTTATTAAAATTGGAAAGTGTTTGGATGAGAAGAATGAAAACAATATGCAGATTTATTGCATGAATTCCTTGAGATCTTTGCTTGAAGATACTCTGACATGCCTGGTATAAATCCTAAGATTGTTACTCATAATATTGTCTTAGTTCCTGATGCTAAGCCTGTGAAACAAAAGATTTGAAAAATGAATCCTAAGGTAGCTCTGCTTGTTAAGGCTGAGATTGAAAAATTATTGGAGGCTAGATTTATCCGCCCTATTGATTATTCCCCGTGGATTTCAAATATTGTCGCTATGGCTAAACCAGATAATAAAATAAGAATGTGTACCGACTTTCGAGATTTAAATAAGGCTTCTTTAAAAGATGATTTCCCTCTCCCAAACATTGACATGATAGTTGATTCTACAGTAGGACATGCTTTGTTATCCTTCATGGATGGTTTTTCAGGATACAATCAAATTTTCATTAATCCTCAAGATCAATTCAAAACTGCTTTCACCACTCCTTGGGGTACGTTCTATTTGGTGATGATGCCTTTTGGACTTAAAAATGCCAGCGCAACTTATCAACGAGCGATGACCCTTATCTTTCATGATTATATGCATAAGATTTTAGAAGATTATGTTGATGATATTTTAGCCAAATCCATTCTTCGTATAGATCATATTAAGATCCTTCGTCAAATCTTTGAAAGAATTTGTAAATACCACATGCGCTTGAATCCTTGAAAATGTGTTTTTGGTGTGGATAGTGGAAAACTATTAGGATTCATAGTTTCGCATCATGGGATTGAGGTGGACACTAAGAAAATAGATGCTATTGTCAACATGCCACCTCCTAGAAATGTGTCTCAACTCAAAAGCTTACAAGGAAAGATTCAAGCTATTCGTAGGTTCGTATCTCAACTTGCGGATTGTACTTTTCCTTTTACTCAACTTCTCAAAAAGAATACCACTTTTCAATGGAACGAAGATTGTCAGCAAGCATTTGAAGATTTAAAAGTATATTTGGCTAATCCTCCTATCCTTCAACCTACCGAACCTTCTAAACCCTTTCTTCTTTATACAGCTGCTTCCTCTCATGCTCTCGCAGCATTATTGGCACAACATGATAAAGATGGTAAGGAATGTCCGGTTTATTATATAAGTCATACTTTACTCGATTATGAGACCCGATATTCTGCGATAGTAAGACAATGCTTGGCCTTGGTGTTTGCGACTCAGAAATTGAGACATTATCTTTTAAATTCAGAAGTCCACATCATGGTAAAGTTTGATCCTTTGAAGCATCTTTTCTCTAAAACTAATTTATCAGGACACCTAGCTAAATGGGTTATGATGTTAACTGAATTTGACCTTAAATTTGTTTCACAAAGAGCAATTAAAGGGCAAGCGTTGATTGATCACTTAGTTGATGCCCCTTCACCTTTCTCCTTCCCTAACCCTAAGTCTTTTCCCGATGACTTCATTCTTTGTATAAAGAAAGATGAAGCTTGGGAGTTATACTTTGATGGCTCTAAGTGTCGTACGGGATCGGGGGCAGGTGTTGTTCTAATTTCTCCTACAAAGAAATCCATTCCTTTATCTTATCATCTCAATTTCCTATGTACCAATAACATTGCTGAGTATGAGGCTCTTATAGAAGGAATAAAGGAAGCCTTGGCTTTGAATGTAAAGCACATACATATTTATGGAGATTCGCAATTGATCATAAGACAAGTAATAGGACTGTATCAAGCAAAATAAGACAAATTATCACAATATAAAGACCTTGCTATCTCTTTTTTACAAAAATTTGATTCTTATACCATGGAACCTGTTCCTCAAAAAGATAATCGACATGCAGATGCAATGGCATGTGTGGCTTCTCTTGTATCTTTAGAGGACCCTGTGGTTGATCTTAAAATTGTTATTCACAACCTTATTTCTCCAGCTATTGTAGATGATTCTAGCTTGGTGACATGTTGTGACTTTATAGACTCAGATGAATGGTATTTGCATATCGTAAGATACTTGACCAATGGTACCTTTCCTGATTCTGCCAATAGGAACACTAGGGCTAGAATCCGCAAGCTGTCTACTAGATATATCATTCTTTCTAATGTTCTTTACCGAAGGGGTTATAAAGGTCTTCTCCTTCACTATCTTAACAAATTGGAAATCCCTATTGCTCTTGAAGAGGCACATTTAGGTGCCTGTGGGGGGCATTTTGGGGGCAAATCCTTGGTTCAAAGATTGCTTCGTATGGGATACTATTGGCAAACTATGCACAAGGATTCTTTTTCATTTGTTAAGAAATGTCATCAATGTCAACAACACAATAATCTGATTCATGCTCCTGCCCAAGAACTTCATTCTCATGTAGCTTCTTGGCCTTTCTCCGCATGGGGGTTGGATCTCATCGATAAAATATCTCCTCCTTCATCTCAAGGACACACTTTCATTATAACCACAACAGATTACTTTACAAAGTGGGTAGAAGTTGTTCCCCTTCGCTCTACTACTGCTGAAGTGATTTGTCAATTTCTTCTAGAAAATATTATTTCTCGATTTGGGATACCTTCCACTATAATCTCGGATAATGGGACATCATTTAAGAACAAGGACGTGAAGAAATTCCTCGAGAAATATCATATCAAACATCAATTTTCTACACCATACTATCCTCAATCAAATGGTCAAGCCGAATCATCCAATAAGATAATTGAACAAATTCTTCACAAAACCATGAATAAGCATGGTAAGGATTGGAGTACTCAGCTAATCTATGCTCTTTGGGCCTACCGAATGAGTGTACGAATTGCTACAGGAACTACCCCTTATAATCTTGTTTATGGTGTTGATGCTATTATGCCTTTAGAGTTAGAGATTCCATCACTTAGAGTTTCTCTCAAAGGTATAGTAGATGATGACTCTTATAGAGAACAAAGACTTCAACAGCTTGAGATTCTTGATGAACAACGTATAAATGCTCTTGAGCATATTCAAGCGTATCACAAAACTCTACAACGAAGCTATAATGATAAGGTTATTCAACATTCCTTCTCAGTAGGTGACTTAGTTCTCTATGAGAATCAGCGCAATGTGAATACCTTACCTGAAGAAAAGGGAAAATTTAGTCCTAATTGGCTTGGACCATATATTGTTATTGAAGATTATGGATCGGGTGCTTACAAAATAGCGGATGTAGATGGTACGCCTCTTAAAGAACCTATAAATGCTATGAACTTGCGTAGATACTATGCTTAATTCCTCATTCTTTATCTTTCATTTCATCTATCTTCTTTTCAGTTCTTCAAAATTGGGTAATATGTTAGCATATCTTGGTTAGAGCAAATAGAATTAAATGATATTGTGTTTAATCTATATTGCTTTGTTCTTGACAAGCGTGTTTCTTTACTTTATAGTTTGTCTTGAATTCATTTATGTAAATTGCAAAAGATTTACATTTCCATTATGCTGACATATTATACAATGTCCTTATGTGTTAAGTAGAATCGTATCATGTTGTGTTTAAGTTTAAAATTAAATCACATTAGTTATATGATTCTTAGGCTTAACACATATTTCTTCTCTATCATCAATGTAGTACTTGATTAAATATTTTATTTTAATTAAGTCACACATGTATCAATTTAATCATGGAGCATTGAGAAATCAATCACATGGAAATTAAATTCAGAACATACGTGTACATCTACCAAATGTGTTAACTTTAATCAAAATATACATTGTTTTAGGCATTAAAGATAACACGTTTGAGACAAAGAGAAGCATGTATATATATATATGTGGATCATGTTTTCATATACAAAAGTAGGTCACTATACATCGAAAATGTGACCTATCCTGCATCACGAGATCATCTCCCACCCCTAGGGCTAGTGGCTAGAGAGTGATGACTAGACGCTCCCTCCTGATCCAGCTGTGAAGGTGGACCCATAGGTGTATAGCGTGATATATACCGTGAATGACTCTGAGAGGAACTCCTATGATCCCTATCCATAAGGATTGCGTGATATGAGGTAGCCTCGGCCTGAGTTGCTGCTAGGTCACACTGTGCCCGCTGAAGGTTCTCTGATAGAACTCTCTCTCTCCCCCTCCATATTTCCACCTATACTCGAAATGGGGAAAACAAGTCCTCATGCCGACCCGCGTTCCCCTGAGGCCTATAAGCAACCTATGAGGAACTAGGGATCTATGCCATCATGGAAATATCTATCACTGCTTGCTGGATCAAGGAATGCCACTCCTGCACATTAGCTGTAGCAGTAGAGAAAATTTTGTATTAGTACCATTCTATATCATCAAAACACTAATCAATCAATATAAACCTACTATACCTGGATGTCCCTCGCGCCAGTAGGGATCATGATATGGTAGCATCTATGATTGGGAACTACTAGGCTCCCCATGCTCAGATGATCTATGCACGATGGGTATAGGTCTTTGTATCACCTCGTGTTCCCCCTTTTGGGGAATAAGAGGAGGATACAAGGCTATGGTATCATCTCCTGAATGGTGGGGAGTTGCATCTGACCCCTCCTCATCACCTCTATCATCCTCATCCTCATCCACATCCTCACCCGCATCTTCGTTCTCCTCATCATCATCTCTATCTATCTCATCCTCCTCTCCTTCCTCCTCCTCCTCAGCACTAGGCTGATCTCCTATGGGTGGATCAGGATCTCCTGCCTCCTCTGACCTGGATCCCTAATCCTCATCTCGGTCCCCATGTCTCCATGGACCTGGATGGCCTGTCGAGTAATCTGGTGGAAAGATAGGCCCTGGGTATGTCCTCACAAACCATGAGAGATACCTGCACTATGCTTCGAGATCTGCAGAGTAATCAGTGACCACATCCTGATCGGACCCCTCTATATCTGTAATCTTGATATCATCTGTCGTAGGTCTCGCTACTGCTCTGGGTCTGGGAAGGACTCACGAGTGTCGAGTATAGATAGGTACATCAGCTGGAACACACTGCTCTAGCCTAAACTACCTCCATACTCGGTCAAAGTAGAATGGGACTATGGTATGTGAGTATCGTCCTCTTAGTAGGCGGTTCCTCTGTAAGCATGCTAGCTGCCTCTCCATTTCATCCCATCTGTGCATCCGCAGATATGGTCTCCATATTGTCACCTCAGCTATCAATCTATCGAATGTCACTCTCCAATATAGTAGATCCCCAAATCTCCACTTGCTAGTAAGTGGATAGGCAAACACCCTGGGTCACTCGCTAGCCGTACTCATCGGAAAGCCGACAGGCTTGGTGCATGTAAAGTGCTCAAATATCCACACCTGCAGAAGTGTGCATGTCATCAAGCTACAACACTGTCCAAACACATACTCCTTGAGGTCATGATAGAGATGTGCAAGCATACTCTGACCCCAAGCATATACTCTCCTATGTCTCTCCATAGCCCTGATGCACCATGTGAGACCACCATGCATGTGCGTACCTCACCCATTAGGGCAGACGGCTAGTGCAATGATGGCAATCATAAGATGTCTCACAAGGGGCACCTCTCCTGTAGGATGTAAGAGCCAACTGATCAGGATGCGAACTCTAGTCTCACTTGGCATGACTCTCCCTATGCAGTATACTTGCTCCCTCTGATAGTCCTCTGCTAATCGATCGGTTGCGTATGTCACGGTGGCTCCTTTGATAGGTAGGCGAAGTATGCGGTACACATCCTCAAGTGTAACCGTCATCTCTCCTACTAGGAGATGGAATGTACATGTGTCAAGATCCCATCGCTCCATAAGTGCCATCAACATCGCAGGATGGAATCGAATGGCCGACATGAGGATCACATACCATAAACCCACTATCGATAACATATCCCTCTCTGCTTGAGTTAGTTGGGGAATCTGATCTCGTAGACTATGAAGAATCTGCCCCGCCGTGTGCTCTCTCATGTACGGGAGACCCTACAATGCAAAAACATCAGTGAAATTAGTACTCAATCATCAAAATCATCTACGCAAAAAATGAAAACTGTCGAACATCGAAAGCTAACCCTGACACCGCTTGCCAAGTCTTGGTTGGGACCATGGCACTCTGATAGGGACCATGGTGCCCTGAGAGGACCATGGCGCCCCTTAGGGACCATGGAACCCTGGGTAGGACCTAGGGTCAGATTCTAGGGCCTGCATTCGATCACAGAAACTCAAAGTCAACAGAAATGCAGAAAGTCAAAGTCAAAGTTTAGTCAACTCACCTCGTCCAGTGGCTCGTCACCGATCACGGCCTGTCGCATGATCTCCATCCTTGTTGGATGCTCTGGTCATCATGAAGGTATGATGATGGCTATGTGGGCTCCACTGCAATGAACAATACTCAGAAATCAACAAAGTGACAAATGCAATAGTCACTTTCAAGGTATATATTTTTATTCCTTTACCTTTAATTTCAAAATCCTAATTTTCCTCTATCACTCATTTCATCATAACTTGAGTTTGGGAGATGCGATTTTTGAACCGTTTGTTGTGTCAAAATTGTATTTTCATTCCCTTACTCCCGAGATGTTCCAAAACATGCTCTGATGAAGCCTCTTCAGTGAACATCTCTCATCAATAATCTCTCACACAATTTTTTGTAAGTAAACATGCTATCCTGTTTCACCTCCCTAATAAGCAAGCCGAAATAGGGGGGGCATATAGCTACTCGCAAATTTCATCACTTTCCTTAGTAAGTATTAGGTGATTTTGTGATCTAACGTGTGTTTTGTAGGGTGTGGTTCCTAACTATGTACTGCAGATACCGCTGGGGGCTTCGTTCGACAGACTTATGGATATATCCTTTTTCAAATAATGTTTACTTTCCTGTACTTTAGCTTGCATATGCACATAGTACTCATATGACCGCTAAAGTGGGGGCTAAATGTAGCATCATAAATTGTACGCACTTACTAAAGGGGTACAATTTCATACTTGGTTTAGCTCCCACCTTGGTGCATTTTGCATTCTGCATTGCATTTCCCCTTTAGCACTTAATTAAGTAAATTAATTAGGTCTAAGGTTCCATTTCATCATTTTCCACATCATAAAGCTGGGCCCTTTCATTAAAGTATGCCCTTTTCATTTTATTCCTCCAATACATCATTTAATCAAAAACCCTATTTAGGTCCTATTTTGAACTTGGGGGCTTGATTTTGGGGGTCAAAACATCTCGAAAAGACCTGTAACTTCAAGATTCTCTCTAAAATCATCATATCCAACGACCCTGAAAATTTGGTGAAAAATTGTCGGGACCATGGCGCCCGGAGTGCACACGGTCCCGGACATTTTTCCCTTAATTTTAGGAGCGTGATCCAATCATAAAATAAAGCTTAACCCCAAGAAATTGGCGAGATATTCAATCTCTAGGTCGGCCAAAAGTTGAAATTAAGACCTAGGGTTTCATATATAAGAGCTCTCTTTCTTCATTTGAAAGGATCCAGAATTTTTGTTTTCAGGGACCTTATATGCAGTGAAAGAACAGATCTTTGAAGACTTCAATAACATTCAACATCCATCTATCAAGCATTCATCAATTTCATTCATCCATTTAGGGCTTTGAAGGCATTGAAGAGCAATAAGGGATCACCGACTGAAGATTGGCTTGTACCCCTCCCTTGGGGTTGGGTATGATTTCATGTTGTTTTCATGTCTTTGCATAAGCTTCATTATATCATTTGTATTCATGCTTTAGATCACTTTGCATCTTGATTTGGATCATTTACATTATCGTTTACAAGCAATTAGGGTTTACTTTCTAGGTTGCTCTAGTTTGCTTACTTGCATTTTAAGATCTTGCACACACACAAGGTCTGCACACACATTACTTTTACAATACAACTTGGCTATTCATGGAGGTGGAAATCACCAAAGTGGGGGTTTGACTAAGGCAAGACCCTATATAGCCGCCCACCATACCTTTTCAGATATAAGTGCAGATTTCAGGATTCGGACGATGCCACAAGTTGCAGATCTAGAAGAAGCAGACCGAGACAAAACTTCACACCAAATTCCAACCCAGAAAGCTAGGACAGGGGCGTGGGGCGCCCTGGTCCTGCCAGGACAGGGGCGCTGGGCACCCTGGTCCCTGGGACAGTGGCACTAGGCGCCCTGGTCCCTTTGTTAGACAGCAAGTTTCAGCATTTCCGACAGCATTCCAGGTTGCAAAATAGCAGTTTCAGGAGCAGTATCAGGGCAGTGGCGCCCGCTCCCCCATCTCAAACATTTTCACTCAGATTTTAACTCTAGGTACGCATCTGCATTCTTGTCTAGTCCTTGTGTTTACAGCTTTCCATTGTTTAATTTCAATTCTGCAATCTTGTTCTTAGTTCATACTTGCACTTTGGGGTTAGGAATTGAATTTGCACATCATCTTATCTTTCAATTACAACAAAGGAATAGAAACCCTAATAGGTAGCCCGTGGCTCTCTCTTCTACAAAAAGAAGTAGCCAATTGTGTGATACCTCTAGGCTCTTTCGTATTCCACAATGTGTGTCAAAAGGTAGGATTAGGGTATGTTAGCCTAGTCTCGCTTTTTCCCCTACACATCTAGATATAAACTCTTGAGTTCATGGAACCCAACAAATTTGGTATACATCTCTATCAACAAATTTTGCCTTCTAATTAAGGCATCTGCAATCCTATTAAACTTTCCACTCTTATGCATAAATATTATATTTTCTTTTGGTATCATTCAACTTTTTACTAAAATAAGCAATGATTTTTCCTTCTTGACTCAAAACAACTCCGATGGAATTGCCACTAGCATCACAATCTACTTGAAATACCTCGTTAAAATTTGAAAGCGCTAAAATAGGTTTCTTTGTAACTTTTCTTTTCAATAGATCAAAACTCTTTGTTGCTCCCATAGTCCACTTAAAACTCTTTTCTATCCCCTCTCATTGTTTTAGTTAGGGGTCCACAAATACTATTGAATTTTTTGATAAACTTTCTATATAAACTAGCCAAGCCATGAAAATATCTCACCTTAGTATAACTCCTTGGAGTAGGCCATTCAGGGATATCCTTCACTTTTTCTGGGTCCATTTTAAGACCATCTGTTGGGACAAAAGTTTTTAAGTACACTAACTTCTTCACAAAACTGCATTTCTTCAGGTTAATAAATAACTTTTCTTCTCTTAACTTCTCAAAGACCCTACAAATATGCATTATATGCTCTTCCAATGTCTTACTAAAAATCAGAATATCATCCTAGGAAATAGTAACAAACTTACTCAATAATTATTTCAATACCTTGTCCATGAGTTTCACGAATGTGCTTGTTGCATTGGTTAGCCTAAAAGGCACAACTAAACACTCATACAAGCCCTCCTTTTTTTTGAAGGTTGTTTTCCATTCATCTCCTTTTTTAATCTAAATTTGGTGATATCCACTCTTCGGATCTATCTTTGTGAAGTACTTAGCTTCTCTCAAGCAATTCATAATGTCATCCATTCTCAGTAAGGAAAATCTATACTAGATAGTAATCTTATTGATAGCTCGGAAGTCTATACACATTCTCCATTCTCCATTTTTCTTTGGTGCTATTACTGTAGGTATTGCACATGGACTCAAACTCTCTCAAATCAACTCTTTCATATTTTGTTTAACTCTTCACTCTACTAGAGTCATTATATGGGATTCCTTATTTGGCAAACTAGTTGCAGGAATCAAGTCCATCTAATGACTAATATTTCTCACCGGTGGTAATCCATCAGGTACATTATCAGATAAAATATCTTGAAACTTATCCAACAAATTTTCAACTTCCACAAGTACATCTTCTACTTCCTCTTTATAAACTTTTGGAATTAAAGAAAAACACATATGCTCATGCTTCATGCCTTCTAGAAACTTTCTTCCATGAAATAAACATATTCTTGCACTATTGCACACCTTTTTACTTTGTCTCCTTTAATGGCTTTAACTTGTGTTGGACATCATCCTTTGTCAAAGAATAGGTATTTGCATACCCATCGTGTACTGCATGATGATCAAATTTCCATGGTCTCCCTAACAACATATGATAAACATTCATAGGAATAATATCACATAATATCTCATCATGATAATTTACAATCATGAATTTTACTAGACATTGTTCATTGACCAAATCCTTATGGTCCTTTTGCAACTAAGCAATTCGATAGGGATTCAAATGCCTTCTTCTTTCTAAATTCAATTTAATAATATTTTCTTCAAAAACAAGGTTATTAGTAATACCACCATCTATAATGACATTACAAACTTTACCATTACACTTACATGTTGTGTGAAACATATTCTTTCTTTCAGTTGGCTCCTTCTTATCATTCAACAAGGCTCTTCTTGTAACAATAAATTCTCCTCCATCTTTAGAATGTGAGGATTAGCATATTCATCTACATGGGAAACTCGTGCATTATCTTGAGGCCTTCTATTTGTCCTCCCTTTATGTTGGGGACACTCATAAGCTCTATGACCTTCTTCTAGACACTGGAAACATGTTCCATGAAAGTTTCCTCTTCTTGATCTTTTTCCTCTTCCTCTTCCTCTTTGATATCCATTATTTTGATTGTGAGGATGGTTGGAATTATTTCCCCTCTGCTTTAGACTGCTACTGGAGTCATAATTCTTCTTATGGTCTTCATTTCAGCCTCCATAAGACTATCCACCAATCTTTCGACCATGACATCTTCCATTTTGCTTTCTCTCAAATATCCTATTTAGCTTCTCTTCTACCTTCAAAGAAAATTGATATGCATCTTAAATGGTAGAAATTCTTACCAAAATCAATTCTTCTTGAATACTTGGCTTCAACCTATTTAGGTAATAGGCAACTTTCTCCTTATTAGCCTCATAATAGCCTATTCTAATTAGAACTCGATAGAACTTTTTTGTATACTCCTTGATAGATCTTCTCGCTTGCTTCAACCATTGCATATTTTTCAATAGAGAAAGCTTATAGTCAACAATAATCAATTGTCTCTTTAATTTGTCCATCATATGATCCCATCTTGTTATTTTATCTTTTCCTCTTCTATTCCTTTATAACTGAACTTCTTTCCACCAAATACAAGCACGACGCTTTTAGGATCACCCACTTCCTCATATTCAAATATTCCTCCATATAATTGATCCAATCAATCAACTCTTTTGTATTAAGATTTCTAGAATATGTAGAAACTTCAATCTTTGCCCTTTGTCCCTAAAAAACCTAGCCTCATCAAGATCTCTAGCTACTTCTTGTTCCCTTCAAACAACTCTTCTTCTTCAAATTCATCCTCACTTTCATCTCTTGGCCTACTATAATCTCCTATGTGTAGCTCCTCTTGTAGTGCTTGTTGTCTTTGGCGGGCTCTAAAACCTTCTTCTTTCATGCCGATGTTTCTTCCACCATGATTCCTTCATGGAGGCATTTTTCTTAGTTTCCTCACAAACCCACAACCACAGTCTTGGTGTAAGCTACCTCACATTCGGCAATCTATTTACACACTCAAGAACTTTTACTTTGATATCCTTTGATGAAGGGTACTCCCCTTATTAAGCAACACACAATAACAATAGAGAAATAAATAGAAAATGTGATTGAGGACACACTTGCTTTCTATTATCTCAATACAACATTCAAAAAATAATATGCAACAACCACATGGAAATTCTAATTACAATAATCTGCAAGCTAGAGCCATTATCTGCACTACTAAAACTTTACTCTGTAACCCTTTTTCACCCCTTAATATAGCACCTATAACGGTCTTAGAATATTTTATAAAGTGTAATTTTTCCCCTTTTGGCACCCAACGGTCCATCGGTTCATTTTTCCTATCCAAGTGGAATTTCATTGAAACTTGAGTTTTGGTAGCACAACTTCTAGGAGCCATAACTTTTGACTCGAGTGTTTGATTCACTATCATAATATATCATTGCAAAGATCGTGAAGAGATCTACCATAAAATAAACATCAAAGATCTATTTTTCTAGGTTTTAAACCTTTTGGGGGCCTCTAAGGTTTTCAGTTTTGAGGTTTAAGCTTCGTTGGAGAAATTTCTGAAGACGAAAACTTTGATATCTTTCATTTCATTTAGGATATTGAGATGATTCTTTTACCAATCATCTTATTTTTAAATTTCACTCCTTAGGTCCAATTTTCATGCCCATATGACGAAAAATGACCAAAAGTTCTGAAAATAGCGCATGACTATTTTTTTTGTTATTTTCATCTTCCATGTGCCTTATATGGTGTAGCCAACATAATGGGTCCCATAAAACTAAAGGAAAATGCAACATTTGTTTTTTTGGGTGATGCAAGATTGATCCTACACTTTGGATGCTCTTGCATCACAAAGGTAGCTTCAAGGTAAAATGGCTTCCATTATATAGAAGGGAGAAGAAGGATGGGAAGCCTATTGCGTTTTGGAAGACAAAAAATGTTGAGCCCGTTGATTATCAAATTTTTGAGAATTTTTTTATAAACACCTACTCTCTAGTTTCCAAGTGTTGGGAATTGATGTACAGACCAAGATACATGTGCATCTGATGATGTTGGCTAATGATATTTACCACACATATACCAACACCTTCTTTGAATTTTCCTCATACATTTCTAATGGAATTCACATAGCCCTTTTGGATATCAAGCAAGGTAGTCTTACTAATTATTTTAGATGGTATTCATTATTGTGCCACATTCTTTTGTATGATGGAAGACTTGGCAATGGGGCACATAGATGAAGTTGGGAAAGGTAGATGAGAAAAGTAAGACTTTGTCGATCCAAGAATGGATGTATTTATGTGACATGCATTGTGAGAATTCTAATTATATCATATTTGAAGAATCCTTTGTCAATATTGTGATACAAAATTTGGGTTTCCTGACCAATTGGGAATTATTTGATAGGGTGAGGAGATTTTTGAGGCCCCCTTGAGCAAGTACCTAGGCTAGGAGTGAAGCATAATTAGGGAGATTGATTTGTCTATCCTACGTACATTGTCATTAGAGTTTATGGTACACTAGTCAAACCCCATGTTTTGCCTATAGATGTACCAAATAGAATTGCTTTCTTAGAAATCATTTGGCAATTGAATGAGTCGAACAATATTCATTTAAGAAAAAACAAGAAAGGATCCTTCATCCCACCAAATTCCATATTTCTCTAATTTTGAAATCATGACCAAAGAAGGATTGGACTTGGTATATTTAAAGTTACTACCATATCAGATGGCTTTTGAAAAAAAATAAAAATTATGATTCATAACATTTTATTCACCACACCAAGGTAGGGGTCGAATTGGGACCCTTCGCTCATGAACAAGTTTAGATTGAGGGCTTAATAAAAAATGTTGCTTCTGATGTAGAGGTTTAGAGGAGAAGAGAGATATGAGTTTAGGTTCAAATGGAAGATGAAGAATTGAAAAAGATTTGTACCCAACATACAAAGGGGCAAACCTTGATTTTGAGGATAGGCCTCATAATACAATAAGCATAAACTTTGAAACTGTTAGGATTCCCACATATACTGAGAGAGGGGGTGAATCAGTATCTAACCGATTAGAACAATTTATTAACTTAAAACATGTTGAACATATTAATACAGTATATTGGTAAACAAAAAGTAGTGCAATAAACAGAGATAACAACAACCACATGAAAAGCACACCATAACACAATATTTTAACGAGGAAACCCGGTGTGGGAAAAACCTTAGTGAGATTTGTGACCCACAATACTCACTTACTAGCCAATAAGAGAATATTACTGCTACAATAGGGGCCTGCACATGCAGGAAGGCCAAGTGCCTAGAGCTCACTGCTCAAATACAAAATAGGAAGTCTCATTGACTTACAAAATGGATTATATAAATCCAATGTCTTGTACTTCTTCAAAATAGCATCTATCATGCTAGATCCAGTACCGGTTTCTACTCTACTTCTTACATAAACCCTTAACCTATAATTTGCATAATAGGTCTGCCTTATTTCGCCTATATATTTTCTTTTATATCTCTTACAAAATGTTCTATAATGATCTCTCTTATATAAGAGTCATTTTACAACTTGCCAAGTCGGCTTACAACGATTTTACAATAATAAACAGAATATATTACAACAAAAATTATGTCGGCCTCTGTGCTAGTATGCTTCCTTTCACTGACGGTGTCGGTGGTTTGAGTGTCAGTGTAGAGTCTGATCTTGCTAGTGTCGATGGAATGCCTTGCTGGTATCATGGGATTGTAAGGTTCCCATCAATGAAAAAACCTTCAATCATCTACAATGTCTTATTGGAGTGTGCATTTGCCAACAATCTCCCCCTTTGGCATTGATGGCAACACTCATGAGAAAATTCAAAAAGTGTAGTCCAAAAATATGTTACCAAAAATGTGTGAACTCCCCCTGAGCAGATGAGTCTTTAGCTGATTATTTTCTCATACCACTACTCCCCCTTTGGCATCAATGACAAAGGTTGTCAAACTGTCAATAGAGTATGGTTTTTGGTCTCAACCTTGTAACCGGGTGGTTACAATTTGAAAAAGATCCGCCAAAACCAAATTTAGGATTTCAAGAAACTTTTTACTATCTTTTATTGTTGCCTCTATTCTTTGAACTGTACCGGTGAGGTGTTGCATTTGCTCTACCGGTGTTTTCTGTCCTTGAACTAATGCATCAGATATTTCTTTCCTTAAACTTGCAAGGTAGTCCAACTTTGGACTTAATCTCCATTTCAGATCCTTAGCCTTACTTTTTATTTTCTCCTTTTCTCTTTCTAGCTTTAGTAACTCTTCCTCAAAACCTGTTATCTTTTGCTCAAAAATTGATAATGAATCAGATGAATTAATAAAATTGTCAGCTAGCTTATTAATTTCCTCCTGTATCTTGCTCGTTTTCTTTTCTATATCAACTGTCAAAAAGTTTGTCTTACAAGTGTCTCTATACAAAGTTTTGAACTCCTTAAGTGTGTTGCACAGTTTCGGTAGAAGTGTGTCAAACTGCCTTGTACACTTCTTTATTTGTTCCTCAAAGAACTTCTATTTTTCTTTTTCTAACCTCTCTTTGAATGCTTCTTCCTTTATTTTCTCAACTGTCATTGTGTTGTCAGTAATATATATAGACAATGTGTCGAGTTGACTCAAAGAATCCTTATTATGTACATTGCATTTTGGAGCTATCATCTTCAAAATTGGAATTGTGTCATCTATAGCTTTATATGCCTGTGAACTACAATCAGTTATTTTCTTTATAGAATCTAAAATAACTTCAGTTACATTTGTTGATTTAAATCCTGCAGTTGAAAGGTCAACATTCTAAATTCTGCCTGTGGGAGCAATATCCTTGCTTGTAGTGACCTCTGGTAGGTCAGTCTGTGTTTCTATTTCCTTAAGAAAAGGTTTTTGTTGTTCTCTTGTTGCCGGTGGCACTGTTTCCACATGAACCTATTGCTCTATGTTACCATCTGTCGGTTTTCCTTGTGTGTTATCTGTTTCATTATTCACCGATGGCTCACTAGCCATATCTATCTTACCGATTGTGTCCTTGTCTATCATAATGTTGACTTTCTGAGTATCAACATCAACTATGTATAGTACCTTAGAATTAGGATTTGTACCCTCTTGTGATGCATCCATACTCTCATCAGTCGGTTGATCTTCAGTTGTTGTTACCAGTGGAGTAACCAAAGGATGTGGGGATAAATTATCTCTTATTTTGATGCTTGGAGGTCCACCAACCTTTCCTTTTCCTTTATCCTTGTCTTTCTAATATACCTTGATTGGTTTAGGGTTTCTATACTCTTCCTGTTTTTCCTTCTCAACAAGGAATATATCCCATGCATTTTTAGTTTCTTCTATAACCTCATTTACTCTTCCAACCATTAGTGCAATATGTCAGTGTGCAGTAGAGAATACTAACCAGTTAGCCTCTACAATTAGATCATCTATTTCTTTCAGAGAGTTAATTGGGTAGACAACAAGTAATTTTTCAATTTTTATTTTCTTGTCAAGCTCTACAACATCTTGTCTTCTTGCTTCCAGTCTCTTGAATAGTTCATCTGGTAGTTCATCTACAACTTTCATCAAGAACTTCTTGTAGCTATCCAAGTGTAAAATAACATTGTTTTCAACCTTTTCTTTATCATCAACTAATAGTGAGTCATATAGTTTGTTGATGTTTTTAAGTTTTCCTTCTTTTGTGATTTCATCCAATAGTCTGTCAATCAGAGTAATATTTTGTTGAGTCCTTTTCTTTGGTGTCAACTTCTTCTTCTTAGGAGTAGACTTCTTGATCAGGGGCCTTACTGCATGTTGTTTTTGCTTGGTTCTTCTAGGTGAAGGTGTGGATACCGGTGAAGGTTCCCTTTTCCTTACAAGTCTTTTAAATGTTGCAGGCATATCACTCTTTGAAGAAGTAGTTACTGGTGAAAGGTGAGTTTCAGGCTGCAGTGCATCTAACTCATCTTCAGTGATGTCCGTTTTCTTGAGTACATCTTCCTTTATAGCCTTTGCCTGCTGAGATCCCCTTCTTACTATTGCCTCAACCTTCTTTACATTTTTCTTTGATTGGATCTATTTTTCAATGGTTTCAGCACTACTGAATACCTCTTCCTTAGGTTCCTTGGGTGCTTCCAGAAGGGCTTTTGCATATGTTTCAATGATGTGGTCATCGGTCTAATAACCCATTTTAGTAACCCAAATTGTTCTTGGGATAATTGCTTCCATCTAGATTTCATCCTTCTTGATGATAAAACATATCTCATCCTTGTATTTATTTACAATTTCCCATGACAGTCTTACTCTAGCATTCATCTGAGCCTTCAATGCTAGAAAATACTCATTGATATTCTTCTCTTTGTTTTCACCCATATTGTTCAATAAGTCAGATAACTATTTCCCTACCGGTATGTCAAATCCAAGGTTCTTGTTGCCAATTCTGGGCACCTTTTTTGTTAAATGTAGCATTAAACATACAAGTAAATTCCCAAACTTAAATTTCCCTTTCTTATCCTTCTTGATCTTTCCCAGATTGTCAATAATTTCATCCTTTAACCATTCACATACATCAATTTTCACATTAGCTTTAACCATATCATGAGCACTTTTTATGCATAAGCTGGAAATTGAGTTAAGTCGGTTTGCATGAGTTGTTTTGTAACCTAGAATCATGCTAATGAATCTCACATTTATGTCAGTTACATCATTCAACCTTAAAGACCTTTTGTCGGATGTTGCACCTATTAGGTTCATTACCAGGTCATTTGAGACCTTCTTTGTCTTGTCTGGTCTATTACTGGTGGAAGGTAACCCTGTTACAACTTTCACAGCTTCCTTGGTAATTTTATGAACCGAATCTAGCCAAAAGAATGCACCATGTACCCTGCTCAATACTATCCTAATAACTTCATTAGGGAAATCCAGAATGCTAAGGATTTCAGTGAATCCTAGGGTTTCAATAATTTTGTGTTTAGGTTTCACATTTTTGGAATCATCACATATAATAGTTTTGTACATGTTCTTAATTTCTTCATCTCCTAATTCTTCTATATGGAAATGGATGTACATTCTAGGGTCTTCTGCAAAAACAACTCCTTTGGGAATTTGGGAAAATGCACCAACATTATCATCCTTTTTAGCTATCTCAGGAACTAGCTGAAATACGAGCCTAGGGTGTATGATTACCTCGACTACAGTAGGGTTTGCTATGAATTCAGGTACAGAAGAGGATGCCATGATTATAAATACCTTTTTCTACCTTTGGAAAGATTGATTGCTGAAATGCTTTGCCTCTTTGCTCGAAATGCGTTAACTCTAGAAATTTTGCGCTCTTTGAATGCTCAGTGAAGTAAAATGGAGCCAAAATCACTAATTTATAATGTTAATTTGCCAACTACCACATTTAATGCATGCTGGTTAAGTAGTCACTTAACTTTATTTGCTGGTATAGAAGTAATTTCTACTTCTCACCATCAACCGAGGGAATAATAGCATATTTCACATTGATTGCTAAACCCTCAAAAGAATTTTCTTCAATTAGATGAAGAGACTCATGCTAGTGGAGTGCTACTTTGTTCTGCCAGTGGAGTGTTGCTTGGTTCTACCAGTGGAGGAGTATTCCCAACACCATTTAGGTCTGACTTTCTAATCCATTGTTTTGAGAATTCTTTCTTAACTTCTTCAACTTTTTCTTTTCCTTTCAAATTAGAACCTTTGCTGTCTGTCAGTGGTGCCTTACTTTTGCAGAATTTTGCAATATGTCCAATCTTATTACAAGCATAACAAGTCATATTATTTTTCTGAATAGCCTTCCCATAACCTATGCCGGTTTGTGTTCTACATTTATTAGATAAGTGTCCAAATCTTCCACAAATATAACATCTTACATTCATTCTGCAATTTTTCAGAGTTATGACCAATTTTGTTGCGTTTTGAACATTGACCGGTGGGTGCATTGGTATTCTGATTACTTCTAGATCTACATTGATTTTCTCTATGACCATACTTGTTATAGTTAAAGAAATTTCCATTGAATTTATAAGCAACATGTTGTGTTATTGGTTTGCTATGATCCTGTGTGTTTGCAGTACCAGAGCTTTCTCCAACTTCAAAACCAATTCCACAAGTGTCACCTTTAGGTTTTTGATTCTTCAGTAGGTTACCAAGTTCTTCTGAGCTTTTCTTGAATTTCTCTTTATGCTGATTTGTAGTATCTAGTTCTCTTTCTAAGACTTCTTTTTGCCTCATCAGTTCATTTGAGTCATTTTGTGTGTGCATCAGATTTGTCTTCAACAAATCATTTTCATAGCTAAGTCTTGTGTTTTCATTTGCAGCATCACTTAGTCTTCTAGTCAATTCTTCTTCATTCTTCTTTCTATCTTCAATTTCCTTACAAAATCTCATAGTCATATCCTACATCTCATTCTTTGTTGTCATGCTCTCTTGCTTCAACTTGTTTATCATATCATTAAGAGTTTCCTTTTCATCATTCTCAAATTGCATTTTTTCACAAAGTTCTCTTCTCTTGTTTCTTGCAATAGTAAGATTTTCTTGAAGTGCTTGAATAATATCCTGAGCTGCTTTTAGATCATCCTCAAGTTTGATATTTTTCAATTTTTCTCCATCATAGTCTGAGAGAGCTACTTCAAGTTGCTTCATCAAGTTTTCCATCTCTACCGGTGTTAAGATCTTCCTCAAGCTGTTAGGCTTCTAAAAATAGAGGAGCAAGCTTTGATACCAATTGTTAGGATTCCCACAGATACTAAGAGGGGGGGGGGGCGGTGAATCAATATCTAACTAGTTAGAACAATTTCTTAACTTAAAACATGTTGGACATATTAATACAGTATACCAGTAAACAGAAAGTAATGCAATAAACAGAGATAACAACAACCACATGAAAAGCACACCATAACACAATATTTTAACAAGGAAACCTAGTGTGGGAAAAAACTCAGTGGGATTTGTGACCCACAATATTCACTTACTGGCCAATAAGAGAATATTACTACTACAATAGGGGCCTACACATGCAGGAAGGCCAAGTGCCTAGAGCTCACTGCTCAAATACAAAATAGGAAGTCTCACTGACGTACAAAATGGATTATATAAATCTAGTGTCTTGTACTGCTTCAAAATAGCATCTATCATGCCAGATCTAGTACCGGTTTCTGCTCTGCTTCTTACATAAATCCTTAACCTATAATTTGCATAATAGGTCTGCCTTATTTTGCCTATATATTTTCTTTTATATCTCTTACAAAATGTTCTACAATGATCTCTCTTATATAAGAGTCATTTTACAACTTGCCAAGTCAGCTTACAATGATTTTACAATAATAAACAAAATATATTACAACAAAAATTATGTCGGCCTCTATGTCAGTATGTTTCCTTTCACTGCCGATGTTGGTGGTCTGAGTATCAGTGTAGAGTCTGATCTTGCTAGTGCTGGTGGAATGCCTTGTTGATGTCATGGGATTGTAAGGTTTCCATCAATGACAAAACCTTCAATCATCTACAATGTCTCATTGGAGTGTGCATTTGCCAACAAAAACATGATAAGAGGAAGAAGATGACGTTAGAGCATCGAGATGCTCTACATTTTTGTCTAATGAAAAGTTTGTGCGAGAATATAGGGACTTTGTCCTAAAGAACAAAAAGGAGAAATTTTCTAACATGGTCAAAGAAAGGTTGGCATTAGGGACACATGAAGTTAGTGAGATTTATAATCGGTCTTAAAGGAAGTTAATTTTTATATACTGAAGATGACCCCTGAGACAACATAACATATTGTAAGGACTATTGGATGTTTATTACTAGAAGGATGGGACCTCTCTTTCATAATTGTATTGGATGCCATAAGAAGGCAATCCTTAGACTTCCCAACTTTACCAACTAAAGAGTAGGCTCAAGAGTTATATTTTGGGTCAAGTTACAGTTCCTAATATGAGGCATTGCTAGTGTGGTCAATATTTCTTGATGACTAGACACATTAGATTATAAAGATGGTAGGAGACCTTAATGGAAACTTGGTTGTTACAAGGTTGAGTGACACATCTACAATTCAATCAACTACATTGGTAGACAACTCTACTCTCTACACTGAGTCAACCGTTAACAAGCTTCAAGCTGATTTGAGCAAGGTGGTGTCACTCCTCCCTCCTCTATATGCTAGTTCTACTTCTTCTGCTAGTTCTAGTTTAGTTTAGGAAATAAATTCCCTCAAGGATGAAGTGGTAAGGTAGAAAGATGAGCTCAAATGGAGCAAAGAGGATGAAAAGAGCTCAAAAGATGATGGAGAGAAAAGAGTCAATGATATGCTTGAGGAAGTAGCAAGGTTGAAAGATGAGATCAAAAGGAGAAAAGAGGTTGAAAAAGGTCAAAATATGATAGAGAGAAAAGAGTCAATGATTTTCTTGAGGAAATGACAAGGTTAAAAGATGAGCTCCAAAGGAGCAAAGAGGCTCAAAAAGGGTCAAAAGATTATGGAGACAAAAGAGTCGGTAATTTTCTTGAGGAGTATACTAAGTTGATGGCATTGTCATTCCCTTTTATTTCCCTCTTGTTAGAATTAATTGTCCATGTTGTTATTAATGTCAATCTTGTGGTCCAAATTGGTCTAGATTGATGTGGAAGATCGGTATATATGTTGTTTTGTAGATTGTGGACTATAGGCATGTATGATACAAAAGGTACAAATTGTTGCTCCGGAATTATGTATTGGTAGTATGAGAGTTTTGTCTCTCTATAAGTTTGTGCATTAATCAAAATATTCAAGATTTGTAGAGGTCTAGATTTCTCTGCATTTCATGTTATCTTGTTGTGTGTTTGCGATTATAATATTCATGATGTATCTATGTCATTCTATCTTGGCACATATTGTTGTGCTCTGATTTTTTTTTTGGATGTTTGTCGGTCCAAATTGTCCCCAAATGTTCTATATTTTGGTCTGGTGATTCTGGTGTTTGATAACATGTTGTTGCATTGTGGTGTGGTCTACTTCTCATTCGTTTCCACTATGGGAATGCTTAGTGGAGACCTATTTTGAATTATGTTTCTTCATCTCCTTGGCTGACTTGAATAATATATTTTGGAGATTGATATATATAAAAATCACACAAAAATCACTTGTAATGAAAAATTGTAAAGAAGGTTTTAGTAGAAGGAAGTTGATTGCAAAAGGAAGATCTACCTCTAGCAATGTGAAGTGGTTGATTAGTTTGGTTGTTTGTTGATGTTGTTTGGTACCGGTGACAATGAGCCTATGGTTTCTTTTGTCATTACAACATAAAGGTAGTTGTGTCCCTTGTGGTGGATTCTTTCTCTCTTCCTCTAGGCAATGAGCCCTCCTTTTTCTAGTGGTTGTAATCAGGCAGTGAGTCCACCTATAGTGAGAAATTATGATAGTGATCCATCTTGTAAAAATCATCTTAACTGGTGTCACCCTAACAAGTGTTTTTATTTTGAGAACTAACATTCTTTGTTGTTTTTTCCTTCTTAGGTTTTCCATGTCATATCTGGTGTCTCTTGTTTGTTTTCTTTTCATGATATCACCTATTCATGGTTATGCAATTTGAAATATACGTTTATTGGATCTATTTTTGTGAAAAATTAAATAAGTTTTAATAAATAACTGATTCAGCCCCCCCCCCCTCTTAGTTATCTGAAGCATTCAATGATTGGTATCAGAGCTTTGGTTCCTAGAAAGTGATACTAAGCGCTCGAGGAGATCTAATGACACATAAATTGACTATCCCTACTTTTGAAGGATGCGAGTATAGTTTCTAGAAAGTAAAGATGCAGGGATATTTGATTTCTTTGAGTTACAAGACTTGGAAGGCTGTGGAGACTAAGTATTTGACACTAGAAAATGGAACTACTACACCAGATGTGATTGAAGCTTTTGAAGAAAATAAGCAAGCAAGGTATGCTATCTTTAGTGCTTTATCTAAAATTGAATTGGTGAAGGTTGTTTCTTTAGATAATATTTATGAAGTTTGGAAAGATTGAAAAGTATTTATGAAGGAAATGAAAGAGTCAAGCTATCCAAGACATAGACTATTGAAGACACTTATGAGAATTTGACAATGGAAGAAGGTGAAGGTGTTGCAAGCTATTTTCAAAAGGTTGACAATGTTGTGAATAAGATTATAGATCTTGGTGGTGTTTTAGTTGAGAAGGATGTGATATAGAAGATCATGAGAACCTTATCAGAGAGTTACAGTGACAATATATCAGCTATTAAGGAAACCTATGATCCAACAAAATTCACTAGAGAAAAGTTGTTTAGCACCTTGACTGCATTTGATATGTGGACGTTTGGTAGAGACAAAACAAAATTAGAAATGACCTTTAAAGAATCAAAAGTTCTAGATGAAGATTTAGATGATGAGAGCCTGGATGAATTGGAAGAAAAATTTGTAACACTGAAAAGACAAATTGACAAGTATAAAGGTATGTTACCTCTTAAATGTTTTTTATTAAGGAAAATCAAGTTTTAAGGGACCCAAAACCCACTTACATATCGAAAAGATAAGCAATAGAGAAACTAGAGAAAACAAAACAAAGAGAGAAAGGTTGCAAAAGAATAGCATAAAAGACAACAACCAAAGTAAAGAACAACAAAAGGCCAGTGAGAGACTGGAACGCCTAAAACAAAATTACATTTCAGGTGAAAATCTTTATAGTCTCTTCTGCATCCTTGACCAACATCATCATCGCATTAGCTGCCTCTTTTAGGTCTTTATTTTCCTGCATCTGTTGATTACCTTTGGTCTTCAGCTCCAGCTCACTTGCATTTTGCCTAGTTCTACGTCTAGAGGAGTGTTGAACAGAACTAGAAGATGGCTCATCATCAATAAACACAATTTCTTTATTCTTCTTATCCTTCTCTAGGCAAGCAACCAGTGCATTCATGTTTTGAGAGAACACCTTCAACACAACCAAACTATGCTCCATGAATTTCCTCAAAGAACTCTCAGTTTTTTGAATCCGATTGTTTATCAGACCATTATCAAACTCACCCTTTTCTTTGAGAATCCTCACAACATCCTCTAGGTTCTTCAAATCTCCCTTTATAATCTCACTTTCTGGCCAGTCTGGAATTTCTTTTTCATCCTCTGCAGCACTAGTATTCTTCGCATTATCCTCTTTACCTTTAATGTTGATATCCTTAACCAAATTTTTAATTTTAAAATCCAGCTCTCTCTATTTTTCTTGAATGCTAGTGATGTTATCAATCATCCACTTCTAGAAATTGAACATTTATAGAGTGTTGTGTCTAGCTGCATTCAGAATGGACTCCGTATTCTCCATATCTAGGGCAGAATCCTCAGACCTAGGGTTTCCCTCCTCCATGTTATGTTGAACATCATCCCTGTTATCTAAAACATAGGGATTATCCTTTTCCTCTAACTATTCAACCTCCTCTTCTCTCTTCTCATCCCTTTCCTCACCCTCAACCTCCTTCTCCTGCTCATTCTATGACTCTTCTTCCACCTCCTTCTCCTGCTCCTGCTCAGAACCAACATTCTCTTCAATATCTTCTTTAGTTTTTTCATGAACCCTTGATTTATTTTTAGGAGCAAGATTAGAAGAATCCTCATCTCAATCAAATCCATCATAATCTTCAGAAATATGGACATTCTCCACAAAGGGATCATCCTTATTAGCCTTATCTTTACCCTTAAGATGCTCATATATTAACAAAATATGACTATGTTCATAAAGAAGATCAAAACAGAAGTTTAAGGATAATAAAGGAAAGTTCAATAAGAACAATTAATATGTTAGAGAAGATGTTGGTATTTGTGATGATGAGCCAAATTATGAGGATGGTGATTGTTTTTTCATAGTAGAAAAGGATGGACCTAAATCTAATAACTCTAAGATTGATGAGACTATTAATTTAGCACTGCATGTTAGGAGAGATAGAAATGAATGGTTCTTTGATAGTGGATGTTCAAATCATATGATTGGTGACAAAAGTAAGTTTGTAAAGCTTGAAAAATATGATGGTGGTTATGTTATATTGGAGACGGTCATATTGCTAAAATTGTTGGAATTGGTTCTATTACCTTTGATGAAAAGCATAACAATGACAATGTTTACTATGTAAAAGGATTGCATCGTAACCTATGTTTACTATGTGAAAGGATTGCATCATAACCTTTTAAGTTTTGGATAGATGTGCAAAAATGGTTACAATGTTGTCTTTTAGGATGGTGGTTGTGAGATCCAGAAGAAATTTAGAACTGCCATTGCTGCAAGGAAAAAGATTAATGGAGACATGTATCAATTGGAAGATACTACATGACATTGCTTGTTATCACAGATCAATGAGAGTTGGCTTATGTATCGAGGATGTGTCATATCAATTTTGACAATTTGGTGAGGATCTATATGATAAAAGTTGTGAGAGATTTACCAAGATTGACTAAATTGGATAACAATATTTGTAGAGATTGTCAAGTAGGAAAGAAGACAAAAGAAACATTTAGAGGAAAGGAACAATCATCTAACAGATTGTTGAATCTCAGACACATAAACCTATGCAGTCTGACCAGAATAAGGAGTCTACAAGGTGAGAGGTATTTCATGCTCTTAATTGATAATCATTTTAGAATAGCTTGGGTTGCAATTCTAAGAGAAAATTCAGAAGCATTAGAAAAGTTTAAGATCTAACTAGATAGTAGTTGAGAATAAAGTTGAGAATAAACTAGATAGTAGTTTGAGATCTAATAGAGGAGGAGAATTTATTTCTAATGAATTTGACACTTTATGTGAGAAGTATGGAATTAGAAAGCAATTATCAGCTCCCAGGACACCTCAACAAAATGGCATAGTTAAATGAATGAATATGATTATTCAAGAGGCAACAAGAACTATGATCAAGAAAGCAAATCTACCAGAAATTTACTGAAGAGAAGCTATACACACTACTTTGTATACCCTTAACAAAGGTTTATTCAGAAAGAAATTTGGGAAGATATCATATGAACTATGGTATGGAAGGATCCCATCTGTGAAGTATTTCAAAGTTTTTGGAAGCACCTTCTATATCCAGAGAGATGAAGGAAACCTTGAAAAGTTTGATAGCAGAGCAGATGAAGGCATATTTCTTGGTTATTCTACAAAGAGAAGCTTATAGATATTACAACAAGAGATTGAACAAAATTGTTGAAAGTGAAAATGGGAAGGTTGATGAGAACATTTCAAAAGAAGTTGTTATGCAAGAAGGGTATGAATTCGATAAAAAAGAAGAGAAAAACAATGATGAAGAGAAGTAGAAAGAAACTTAGGTTGCTCCAAAAACTATATCAAAAACCCCTAGGCATGTGTAGAAAAATCATTCTGAGAATCAAATCATAGGAGATAAAAACAAAGGAGTTATTACAAGAATCAAAGATAGTAAAGAACAAGTTATTTTATGCTTACTTTCTAAGACCGAACCTAAGATACTTGAAGAATCCTGCAAAGCTAAAAACTAGATGAAAGCTATGAAGGAAGAGCTGGATCAAATTGAGAAAAATCAGACTTGGGAATTGGTATCTAGACCAACAAATAAGAATGTTATTGGAATAAAATAGGTATTTCAGAACAAGATGGATGAAGATGGTCAGGTTGTAAGAAACAAAGCACGGTTGGTATGTAAAGGTTACACACATGTTGAAAGAATTGATTTTGAAGAAACCTATGCTCTTGTTGCTAGAATGGAGGCTATTAGGATGTTTTTGGCTTTTGCAACATATAAGGGCTTCAAAGTCTATCTAATGGGTGTAAAGTTAGCATTTTTGAATGAAGAATTAAAATAAGAGGTCTACATTGAACAACTAGAAGGATTCAAGTTATCAGATGATCTGAATATTGTTTTCAAACTGAAGAAGGCACTATATGGATTGAAGCAAGCACCTAGAGCTTGACATGGAAGGTTCGATAAATATCTACTAAATCAAGGATTTCAAAAAGGGTTTGTTGACAACAATCTCTACTTCAAAGTTGAATCAAGTAAGAAATTAATTATTGTTGTTTATGTCAATGACATAATCTTTGGTGGAAATGATGATATGTGCAAGGAATTTACTAATGATATGCATAAGGAATTTGAAATGTGTATGATTGGTGAGTTGAATTTCTTCCTTGGATTGCATGTAAATCAAAGCAATAAAGGCATTTTCATTTCTCAATCAAAATATGTTAGAAAACTATTGAAGAAGTTTGGATTGGAAAATTCCAAATTGATATGTACTCCCATGACTATCAGATGCAAGTTGACTAATGATGATAAATATTCTAAGAATGGTGCAATTATAGATCAATGATTGGAGGATTGTTGTATTTGATTGATACAAGACCAAATATCATGTATGTTGTTTGTCTTGTAACCAGATTACAACAAGAACCAAAAGAGTCACATGTTGTTGTAGTAAAAAGGATATTCAAATACCTAAAAGGAACAAAATATTTTGGACTATGGTACGCTAAAGGATCTGGATTTACTTTGAAAGCTTATATTGATGCAGATTGGGCATGAAGAATTGATGACAAAAAAAGTACAAGTGGTGGATCATTTTTCCTTGGCTCCTGGTTAGTGGCATGCCTAAGTAAGAAGTAGGATTTTGTATCTTTATCAACCACAAAAGCTGAGTATATTGCAACTACTTCACATTGCACTTAGGTACTTTGGATGGTGGCATGGCTAAGTAAGAAGTAGGATTTTGTATCTTTATCAACCACAAAAGCTGAGTATATTGCAACTACTTCACATTGCACTTAGGTACTTTGGATGGAACGAACATTGAAGGATATTGGTGTGTTGTTTGATGAACCTATCTCAATTATGTGTGATAATACAAGTGCAATCAATATCTATAAGAAGTTGGGTTTGTTGGATTACTTGGGAGATTGTTTGATTTGGTTGTTCATTGCTGCTACTAGGATATGTTGTGTCATTGATGTCAACATATTCCTATGAGATATTCTGGTGAGTTTGGGAAGATTTTGTGATCTGGTTTGCAGTTCTTTGTTTACCGGTTTCTATCAGTGTTCCCTCCGATATATTCTGGTGTGATCAGATCTTGTGTTGAGATTTTGGATTATTGTTTGGGAGGATCTTGTGTATCTTTATTTCAGATGGTTCATGATTTGGTGCACTAGAAGTTATATTTCTTTGTGATAGTTGTCGATTGGTTATGTTCTTGAGCTTTGAGAAGTTGACAGATGAAGATTTGAAAAGAGATGATGGTGCAATTGTTCCAGATGAATGTGCTTTATGGTTTTTCTTAGTCATGTCTTATTTGTTTTGGAGACTTGCATTGATCATTGAGAAAGTTTTTGGTGATTTCTTTGAATTGGTGATAATTTGTGTGCTATGCAGTATTATGGTGGTGTAGCGTATTACAGTTGATCTTGGTAGGATTTCTGATGGATTTAATTCTTTGGGAATTTGAATTAGGTCTATTGTATGTAATGTAAATCATAATATTGGTCTGGTGGTTGATCTTTGTATTGTGTAATGTAATTATGAGTTTAGGGTTGAGGGTTTAGCCAACCTTGTTATCAAGGTTGATGATTTATATATATAGGAGAGATGCTTATGTAATTTAGGTGTCGGTATTATGTCTGCATTATTACAGTGTTAAATCTGTGAACAAGGATATATCATTCAGTGAAGTGTTGTGGCAAGTTTGGTGTTGTAGGGCAGATAACTATGCAAACCAAAACTATCATCAGACATTTGTAGATGCTATTATTGCAATTCATTCCTTTCGGATTGTAGTCTGAATCATATTGTAAGTCAATGAGACTTCCCTAAGGATTGTAGCCTTTCAGGCATATATATTTTGAGCAATGATCTCTAGGAAGTGTGCCTAAATGAATGTGCATTCCTCATTGTAAAATATTCACATACTACTGCAGAGTATCATCTTATTGTGGGTAGGTTCCCATCATGGTTTTTCCCTTAACTGGGGTTTCCATGTCAAAATCTTGGTGTTGTGTGTTGTGTTGTTAATTTTCTTATCTGTTATTGTTTTGGTTTATCAGTTCATGCTTTGGAAGTTTAATTTGTTGATTTGGTGAAGACTGATTCACCCCCCCTCTCACTCTTCCCTCTTGATTGTTGCTAACAATTGGTATCAGAGCTAGATCCTCCAATAGAATTTTAATCACTTGAGGAGATCCAGGATGAAAGTTCAAGGTATTCTTTTCAAGAAGGTCAGTCTAAGGTTTGATAGAAGAAACTACACTGTATGGAATAAACAGATGGAGGTGCATTTGAAATGTCTTGGAGATGATTATTGGAAGATTACTAAGAATGCCTATGTTGTTCCTCAAAATGGACGATCCACTCCTGATGAGGTTAAGGACGTTGAATATAACATCAGAGAAAAGGAAGCATTACTCAGTTCCCTAACTGATTCTGAAATGATAAATGTTATGGAACTTCAGACTGCACATGAGATCTAGGTGAAACTTGAGATCCTGTATGAAGGTGATAGTCAAGTGAAAGTTGCTAAGCTGCAGAGTTTAAAAGGAAAGTATGAGACATTAAAGATGGGAGATGATGAGAACATACATTCATACATGGCTAAAGTGAATGAGCTTGTCGTTGGTATCAAATCTGTTGGTGAAAAGATTGAAGAAGATGAGATTGTTGCTAAGGTGCTAAGATCTTTACCTCTTGCTTATAAACATAAGGTTGCCGCTATTGAAGAGATATGGAGTGTAACTACTATGACAAGGGATGTATTAGTTGGAAAACTTGCTGCATTTGAGCTGAGTGAGTTTGGTGAATCACATGGAAAGTCTAAGATAACATTCAAAGCATCAGCATTTGTGTCTGGTAAGAGAAAGGAGAGAGATAGCAGAGCAAAATAAAGAGCTTGATGAGCTTGAAGCATTGATTGCCCAAATATTGCCTAAAGGTGTTGGTAAGTATGATGGAAAGTTGCCCTTAAAATGTTTCTTGTAATAAGATAAGACATTTTGATTCTATATGTCCGAAGAGAATGGATAAGTATGATAGACATGATAAGTTTGATAGAAATGATAGATATGAGAAGCATGAGAAGTATGATAAGACTTATAAGTCTAATCGGAAGTTTAGGAACCAGAAGAATTGGTATTATGTTGTAGATGAAGGTGTTATAGATAAGGAATTAGAAGGATATGAAGTTGTGTTCATTGCCATTAAAGAGGATATAGACTTGTGCCTATTGATTCCACTAGCTTTTATGTTGAGGAGAAAGCTCTGGTTGCTAAGGTAGAAGAAAAGGGTGAATGGGTTATTGACAATCGGTTGTTCACATTACATGACTGGTGACAAAATAAAATTTGTAAGCATGGAAAGGTATGATGGTGAAATAGTTAGATTTGGAGATGACAAAGCCCGTGTAATCCGTGGGAGAGGTTCTATTTATTTTGGTGGTAAGCATAACACTAATGATGTCTTGTATGTTGAAGGTGTAGACATATAAATCTGACCACTTTACTAAATGAATATTTAATATTTATTTTAACCTCATTCCCCTAATAATTAAATTCTATTTAATTAATTTCTTCATTTTCATGTATTTGATTAAATGAATTACTCAATTTATTTAATTAAATTCACCTAAATCTTTTCTAGCCTTTAATCAAATAAATAATTTATTTAATTAATTCCCTTTTCTCCCCTTTTTAATTAAATTTACATGTAATTAAATTGATCCATGCAAATAAATAAATCTAATTTATTTATTAAATCCCCCCACTCGTATTTATGCAAGTTGCATCTATTTTGATTGAAATAAAGTAATTTTATTTTAATTAAAATCCATTTTCCCCCACTTGCATTTTCCTACATCTCCCACTTGTCTCCTAAACCCCTTCTAAATTCTTCTGATCACTTCCAAATTAGCCTAATACATCTCCTAATTATTGTAGCATTCCTAAGCAAAGGGAAGTCACTTCTCAAAGCCGTCCAAAGTCTTTGAAATGCATTAAAGGCTTTATGTCTTCAACAAGTTAACCCTCAAAGTCTTCCTAACCATTAATGGTTAAGTCAACCTTCTTGCATGGTTAGAGACTTTCTCTCTAACTTAACCTTCATCTAACTCAAGGGTCTCATCAAGCATTCATGGCCTTAACCTTGGTTATCCTATTAACCCTTGCACAAGAGTTTAGCCCTTGGGTAAAATGTATATCCATTGGATAACCCTAACCTAAACATACCCTTACTTCCTAAAGTAACCTTCATTTCTCCTCAGAAATTTAATGCTTCTCACATGTCCTCTCAAGCAACCTTTTGTTGACAATTGTCACCATTTCATTGGTGAGAATTGTAAACATGGATTGATTAACTTTGAATCCTAGCCCTTGTTATGATTATTTAATCTTAACCATTCATCGCCTTATTTTTCCTATGAATAGAGCTTTCATTCCTCATTTTCATATCAACAATCTTTTATGCATCTACATTATAGTCTAATTTACTAAAAAAATTAGCCTCTTTGTTAAATCATCATAATAGAATTTAGAAGCATTTTTCTTATCATAGAATATTCATGCTAGACTAGTATATCCTTGTTAGGATAATTTGCTAATATTTTATCATATCATCATCTTCATACTAGCTTAATACTTATAGTTTCAATATCATATATCTTAGAATGCATTCATGCATATAAATCAAACATCACTCGTTCTTAGAGTTGTCATTTCTAAGTCACTTTGCTCAATGTTCTGAGAGCAAAACATTGACTTTAGGGATCTTGTGAGATAGAGAACAATGGGACACCCCTTTGGAAGTTGAACTAATTGATTGAATTCATATACTTGCACCAAGAGTCTCATTGGTGTGTGCGTCTTTTAGATTCGAGTTATTCATTTTTGTCACCGCATTTTCTTGCATATAGAAGGTTTGAAGCATAATCTTTTGAGTGTTGGACAGATGGTTGATAAGGGTTATTATCTACAATTCAAAGATGGAAAATGCAAGATATTGAATGCATCTGATATAGAATTTGCATTTGGAACTAAGACTGAATGTTGTTGGATATTATTGGCATATGATGAGCCGGCATGTTGATATGATGATAATATATGTTTCCATTGATGTCAATAGGTTCAAGTGAACCGGTATGAGGAGATGTAGTGAACCAGTGTCAGGGTTTCACTAAGTGTGACTACTGGTTGGCAATCTAAGCTCTAGAGTTATCAGTTTGGCAATCCAGCTTGTGCGATGCAACCGGTGATACTCTATGATGAGTTAGCTAAGAGATATGAGTGAGATCAAGGTGCCACATTAGCCTTGTGCGTGTGTAGGATTTCCTTGAGGATCTTGCATGAGGAGATTGATTGTGTTTGATGTCTACCTTGGGAATGATCAGTCTTCTTGGAAGTATGAGAAGAGAGTGTGGTGGGTTACTGATTCCCATGTGTGATGAAGAATGAACAATGCAGATTGTCTTGTGATCAATTTGAAATTGTAATACTCTATGCAATGTGTTTGGACAGTCAGGATTGGATCGCCTGTGTTGTAAACCTAAGATGCTTAGGGTTTAGGGTTTATGCTACCAACCTAACTAATGTCTATAAAGTCGATGATGTTTGTTATTGTAAAGCTGTTGGAAAATGTTGTGTGTGTATCCAAGTGATGAGATACTTGCCAGACCAGTAAGAGGAAAACTGCAAAGTGTGATTGCAGAGTAAAGGAAATGAAAAGGATCTGCCTTGGCATGTAGTGTTTTTATCAAATCATAAGTTTTACTTGTTGTCTTCTAATCATTTCAATAGTTGTAAAATCCCTTTACCAGGTAGCTTTAACAGGATTATTGTAAAACCTTTAACCAGGTGACTCAAGATCATTGATTTCTTCAAATCCTCTAGCGAGGTAACCTTTAACAAGGTATATAGCCATCCCTTAACTAGGTGATCTCTAACAGGATCGGTTCCTAACAGAACCTTATTGTTTTGTCTTTAACTAGACTAGGCTCTTAATAGGGTGAGCTTCAAAAGAGTTCAAAAACAAGCTTGTGGGTATTCATCCACACCGTGGTTTTTCCCATTTGGGTTTCCACGTGAAAAATCTGTGTGTTATGTGTTATGCATTTTTCATGTGATGATTATGTATTATGTGGTTGAATGATTATGCATGTAGAGTTATTAGGTTATGGTATTACTAGTATACCACATGCATATGTTTATGGGTGAAGTTGATATCAAGTATTGATCGTATTTGAAGTGTTTAGACTTATCAGTTTATGGTGTCTGATGTCTTACTGTGTTTAAGTGGTATTGTCATGGTTAAGTTCAGTTATGGTGACAACCAGTTGGTATTGCTTTAACTGGATAAGTTGTTGAGAAAGTTTTTGCCTGTACTGATTCACCCCCCCTCTCAGTACCGGTTGGGGTATCTATTGTTCATCATTATTCATCAAAGGTAACATTTTTCATTTGAATGCTAGTGAGAAAAGTTGTTTGATTTCTAAGATATATGAGAGTTCGTTGTGGCATAGAAGGATGTGTCATGTAAACTTTGATTCCTTGATCAAGATCAGTTCTACTCAAGTTGTTAGGGATTTTCCTAAGATTGTTAAACCTGTTAATCCGGTATGTAAGGAATGTTAGTTGGGTAATCAAACAAGGATTTATTTCAAGAGTAAATAGTACACATCAGATGGATTGTTAGATCTTGTGCATACTGACCTGTGTGGACCTTCAAATTTTAGAAGTGTGCAGGGTGATAGATACTTTATGTTACTAATTGATGATTATTTCGGAACAATGTGGGTTGTCTTTTTGAAGGAAAAATTAGAAGCATTTGATAAATTCAAGATATTCAAAACTAAACTTGAAACTGAGTCCAGATTGAAGTTGAAGTGTTTGAGATCTGATAGAGGTGGAGAATTATGTTCTGGTGAGTTCAATTCTTTCTATGAGATGCATGCAATCAGAAGACAATTATCTTCTCCTAGGACCCCACAACATAATGGGATTATTGAAAGGAGGAACCGTATTGTTTTAGATGTTGCAAGAACCATGTTGATTGAAGGAGATGTTATGAAGGTTTACTGAAGAGAAGCTATCAGCACTGCAGTCTATACATTCAATAGAGTTCATATCAAAGATGATATTCATAAGACTCCTTGTGAGCTTTGGTTTGGTCATGTTCCTAATGTGAAATATTTCAAAGTCTTTAGTAACAAATATTATATCCAGAGAGATGAGGATATTGGAAAGTTTGATGCTAGAAGTGATGAAGGTATCTTCTTGGGATATTTTACAAATAGCAAATCCTACTCGTGCTATAACAAGAAATTGAGAAAGATAGTAGAGAGTGCAAGTATGAATGTGGATGAAAACCTTGGGAAGGAGATCAAATCTTATGATGAAGGTCAACATGTTGTTTTAGCTCCTATTCAGCCTGAAGAGCCTAAGAAAAATGATTCGATAGAGACAAAGACTATTGTTGTTGTTGGTGAGGATGTTCATGAGCCTAAGTCTGAAAATTAGAACAATCAGAAGACTCCAAGGTATTTAAGCTTAAATTATTCTGAGAATTGGATTATTGTTGATAAGAGTAAAGGAGTAATGACTAGAAGAAGGTTAGTTGCATAAGAGATATGTTTGATTTCTAAAGTTGAACCTAAAGATGTTGTTAAATCTTGTAAAGATAATAACTGGATTAGAGCCATGGAAGAAGAGTTAGATAAGATTGAAAAGAACAGTACTTGGAAACTTGTGCCTAGACCTAAGGATAGAAATATTATTGGTACTAAATGGGGTTTTAGGAACATATTGAATGAAGTAGGTGAAGTAGTCAGAAATAAAGCTAGTATGGTCTACAAAAGATATTCACAACAAGAAGGGATTGATTATGAAGAAACTTTTGCTCTATTTTCCAGAATTGAAGTTGTTAGATTGTTTCTTGCTTATGTTGCTGATAAATATTTCAAGGTATATCAAATGGATGTCAAATATCCATTTTTAAATGGTGATCTAGAAGAAGTCTACATTGAACAACCTGATGGATCTTCACTGTCAGATGATGGAGACATGGTATGTAAGTTGAAGAAAGCACTTTATGGTTTGAAAGCACTTTATTTAAGTTGATAAATACTTGCTAGAATTGGGATTTGTCAAAGGTGATGATGATAGTAACCTGTACTTTAAAATTAAAAATAAAAATATTTTGATTGTTGAAGTCTTTGTTGATGATATTTTTTTTGGGTGGTGATGATGATATGAGTATGAAATTTTCCAGTGACATGCAAAAATAATTTGAGATGTCTATGATTGGTGAGGGGAAATTTTGTCTTTGGTTTTTAGATTGCACAGACAGGAAACATAATCTTTATATCTCAAACTAAGTATGTGAAGGAATTGTTGCAAAAGTTTGGATTAGATGATTCCAAACTGGTTGGAACTCCTATGGTGACTAGTTGTAAATTGTCTAAAAATGATGAATCTCCTAAAGCTAATCAATTTTTTGTTGGCATTGATGTCAACCAGTATAAGCAGGATACTGGTATAAGAGATGTATGTGTTGCACTGCCATGGATGCATACAGAACGAGATATCTTTGATATTACCTTGTGTTATAGTCTATCATAGGAAAGGATAACATTTCAACTAGTAAGTGATGTGTTGACATGGAGAAGACAAATCAACCAAGTGAGTGGTTTTCAACCGACAAGCTTATGACCAGTGTACAAGCAAAATGAGAAAGGTGCTTGAGTTGTTGTTTGTGATGAAGAGGTGGAATGTTACCTAAATCACATCAACACAGGAGGAGAAGGATGTACAGGTCACTGATATGTTGTGTAGATGTCAAACAACAGGACTCCCACTAGTTAAAGTTTCAGTCACCACTTGCAGAGATGACTGACAGTGAATGTGCCCAACTGATTCACATGGGCATGTGTTGAAGATATGCATGCTCAAACAGGGAAGCCACATTAGTGCATTACAGGATGCAGATGACAAGGATCCACTCCCACTAACCGGATGACCAAGTGGATGATGAGAAAGCCTCTAGAGCGTGAGATCAAACATGAACACAAGATCAGTGTGTGAAGACATGATGTGCTATCGAGGTAGAGAAGGAAGAGTTAAGATGGTGAGTTTTCCTTCTTGACAAACCAGTTGAGAAGTGAACTAGTCAAATGAAAATGAAGCTCTGCAGTTGCACACATGAAGTTACTAGTATGCAGATGGAAAGTGGTGTTTCCACAGATGCATAATAGTTGGATATGGATGGCATGAAGGTATCATGCACACTACCGGTATGAATGCAGAAACATGCCAATTGGTAAACAAGGAGGATACTAGCATACTACCAAGTAGACCGAGAGACAAAAGTGAAGTGCTCTCAGCCTGATGAAGATGCACATGATGAGTCATCCTAGATTGCTGTTGAGAACTAACATAGTTATTGTCTAGGCTGACAAAGATCCACCTTCACAAGGAAGGAGAAGGCAAGAAGCTAAACTGGTAGGAAAAACGCGACTAGTAGTATGAAGCATACATCAGTTGTTTGATATTGGTTGATGACCATGTTGGTTCAACATAGTGAGATAAGGTGGATATCGACAAGGTGCTAAGAGATGACATACTAGCAGGGTTACTAGAGAACTGGTAGGGTTAGATGTCTGGTAGGTGTGCACCAGTTGTGTGTTTGGTCGGTGATCCTGTCTGAACTAACACAAAGATATAAGCTGAGATGGATACCGATAGGGATGCCACGTGGAGTTGAAGTGGAAGTCTTGCAGGGGTTAGTGAGGTTCCATGATGGTGAGGTTGTTGCGGAGTTGGTTGACATTGATTGTTATGGGTTGAGTTGCAGAGGGGTTGCGACTTGAGGCAGGACGTATCCGATTAGATCCATGGAGTGCATTGATCGATGAAGGATGTCTGGATACAAATCAAAGTAGGTGAAGTAAATCATTGAACCATTTATGGTGTTTGATAGATGCAGGTCAACTTACAGGGCCATGCTTGCTAAACCTAGAAAATATGTATTTGAAGTTGCAAGATTGGCAGAGCTTGATTGATTTGTTGCAGGTGATCAATCTCTAGAAGGAGATCTAATTGAATTTGATGTGCCTCATGTTCAGTGGAAGAAACCCTAAGGTGTCAAGTTTGAATGTTTATTTTGGTGGGAAAGTCTAATTAGAAATATGTAGGTTGTAGATAGAATTGGTTGTTGCCTCAGAGGGAGATGTTGCCAAGTAAGGCCAAAGGCCAAATAGAGAAGTAGATGAAGTGTGATATCAACAGAGGGTCATAGAGATTGAGCAGAAGGGAGACAACATGTAATAGGTTTTAGCAGAGATTTAACTGGTAAGGTTAAAGAAACCAACAAGTTGCAAGAGAGTATCAGTGAAGCCAACAGACAATGCTATAGCTAGCTGGAAGACAGTGGAGAGTGTCGAAGTGTAGAGCAAGTGAAGAGGAGATTTGATAGAGAAAAAGAAGAAGAAAGGTAACTGGTAGAATTGATCTCGTAAGGAAACAACATAAGTGTGTAGCAGAGACCAAAAGATAGTGATCCAACTGAAAGTTAAAGAGAGGTAGAGTGACAGGAAGAATAGAGAACCGGTAAGGAAGAGAAGGGGTGATATCGGTAGAGAGATTATATGTAGTGGTTGCAAGAATCACTTGTAACATGTTATTACTTTTGTATTGATGATATATTTTGTAGATCACTAAGTTGTAGCTCGATGCAGGGGTTGTAGCTCCTTGGGTTGGTTCCCTAAAATTAGGGGTTGGTGCTCCTTGGGTTGGTGCCCTAAATATTGTAATCAAAGTTTTGTTTGTGAGGCTAGATTGGAGCAGTAGTCTCCAGCAACATTTCTCATTGAGGTTTTTCCCATATTGGGTTTTCCTTGTTTATGTTGGTGTTATGTGATGTCCCATTTATGTGTGAGTTCTTTTGTGTTGGTCTCCCCTCTAACCGGTAAGTCTACATTGAGTTAGATCTGATAACTGGTATACTCACATAGGATAGCTAAAGGGAAAAGATTGAGAACCACTGATTCACCCCCCTCTTAGTGGTGCATTGTGTCTAACAAGTTTATATAGATCTATGGTTGGTGGACTGTTATATCTTACTCAAGCTAGGTCTAACATTATGCATGTTGTTCATATGGAAGCTAGATATCAAATTGATCCAAAAGAGAGTCATGTTACTACTGTGAAAAGAATATTTAGATATATTAAGGGAACTAAAGATTATGGTTTATGGTATCCAAAGAATGACGATTTCATGTTATTTTCTTACACTGATGAAGATTGGGCAAGTGATGTTGATGACCAGAAGAGTACTACCTGTGGAGCATTCTTTTTAGGTAAGAAGTTGGTTTCATGGGCTAGCAAGAAACAAGATTCAATATCTCTATCTACTGCTGAAGCTGAGTACATTGCTACTGTTATTAATTGCACTTAGAAAGTGTTGAAATCCAAGAACACTGAGAGGGGGGAGTGAATCAGTGTTCTACTAGAATGATCAATTTTAACCTTATTATAACATGTATACACCAACCGGTATACCGGTACATATATAATTGAAAGAAGTAAAGCAATCAATAAGCCAATAATATAAATGAATACAATAACACACATAATTATATGTGTAAAACCTCAAAGAGGAAAAAGCATAGTGGGATTTGTGACCCACAATATCAATTCACTAGCCATATGAAGAGATATTACAAAATAGAGGGGCATGCACTTGCAGGAAGGCTTACAGCCTAGAGCACACTACTCAGTCACAAAAGGAGCCTCACTGACTACATACAAATCCAGAGTACAATCCAGAGAAATGAGTTAATTGCTAAAATAGCATCTTTCTATGCCTGAATATAGTTCCTATTAAGTTTTGTTTGTTCTGATCTAAAACCCTAAACCCTTTAACGAAATAACCCTTTACAAAAATATCCTCTCATACATAGTCTTTGTCATATATTTCGCATCTGATATCCATCCATATTCACATCCTTATAATCATCTACATATATCCTTAGCATATATCAAAATTATCTAACCAACTGACCTATATACCCAATACAATTTATCATGCCTTGTGTCGGCTTACAAAGGTAATTACAATATCAATATAGATGTCGGCTAGATAACATAAATACATGAATATCAAAAACAATTGTTGATGCCTGATCCAAAAGATGTCGACCTCTAATACCGATGACCTTATTATAAACCGTGCAGCTTGCATTTCTCATTCCATCATGTCGGTATCGGTGTCAGTGCAGTGTCTATGAAGTGTCTGTCGGTACACAACTGAACCAAAACATGAAGCCAAAATAGATTGCCATGTTGCCATGTTGCTATCAATGACAACATAGTGAAACTAACCAATTGAGTGTCAATTGCCAACAATCTCCCCCTTTGGCATTGATGGCAACACTCATGTGAAAAATGATCATGGTTTCATCTATCAGTTTCATCCTACCTACTCCCCCTAAGCTGAATATCCATCAATACAAAATACTCCATACTTCCATAGTTTTTCATCTATATACTCCCCCTAATGTATACAACTCCTTCTTTTTCTTTTTAACATCTATATCACTCCCCCTTTGACATCAATGCCATCAAAATTTCCAAAAAGAATGCAAAAGATCCAAAACTAAGATGAAGAATGAAAGATATTGTACAATGAATATCCCAAAAAATATCTTACTAGAGCTTAATATATTTGAAAATATCAGGATATGCCTTCTCCAATAGCTCAAGATAAGTATCCCAACCAGATTTGAAAGTGTCAAAAATAGATACAAGTCCATTTAGCATATGGGCAAAGGACTCTTTCTCATTTAGCTTTGTTGGTGTGGGCTTACCAACCATATCTATACACTCCTTCTTATGCACACTAAGTGAATCCAATCGGGGACTCACTAAACCTCTAAGACTTCTGGCTCTTCTTATGATTTTCTCTTTTTCCTTCTCAAGAGTAGAAACTTGAGCTTCCAAAACCAAAATTTGACCATCAATGGATGTAGTCAATGAATTGAATCCATCAAAAGAATTAGATATACTTGCAATTTTCTCCTGGATTTCCTTAATCTTATTATCCAAATTGAAGGTAAGAGCATCTATGTTACAACATACTCTATAAATATTTGTACATTGCTTTAAAGAATTATCTATCAATTTCAATTTTTCATCAATTTCGTTTCTCTTCGACTCAATCATCTGATCAAATTTAGCTCTTTTTGCTAGTGTGAACCTCTCCAGTGCTTGTCAGTTTGATATCTGCTGGAAGGATTGAAAATCCTTTGAAATGTGTTATTTGATTGTCTTAAGCTTGTCGGATGGGCTTGCTTCTCTTTCAAACTTGCACTCTGGGACTAGTCTATGTAAAACAGTGATAGACTGATCAATAATCCCTTTATCTATAGATCCTTCCTTCATCAATTTTTGTGTAGCCATCATCATGAGTTTAGCAGAACTCATCTCGGTTATGCTTTTCTTTTCAACCTGCGAGGTGTCAATTGACAACAATGATGAACTCACTACCGATTCCTTTTTGGATTCCTCTTTGTTCTCCTCTGATGATTTTTCCTTTGTAGCCTCCTCACTTACACCGGTGGCTTCACCACTTGGTGCAGTCTCGGTATCTACCAGTTCCTCCCTAGGAACTGTATCCTTATTCTATACATCTCTATCCAGAGGACTGTTGTCCTCAACATTAGTATCATGTACATTGTCAACCTTTACACTTTCTATATTTATCGATATCTCAACATTTTTCTATACATTTGTATCTACTAGGGGCTTAATTTCCACTATCTTAATGTTTTTTAGAATTGAGGGTGAAGTAACTATAATACCCATTCCTTTTCCTTCAATCAAGATTTTTGTACTGTCTGTCTTTGATTTCGATGAAGAATAGAAACCACGGTTCTCTTCAAATAACTTAACCCATTCATTGTGGGTCTCCTTTACTATCTCATTTACCCTTCCTAGCATTGGACTGATTATTCTATGTTTGTTGTTAAATATTTTCCTATCTGCAACCTCAAGTGTCCTATCCATGTCCTCTAGAGCAATAGAAACACAAACAAATAACAACTCTTGAATCTTAATATCTTTATCCTATTGCATTGTTGATAGCCTCCTCACATCTAATATATCATACAATTCTGCCGGTATTTGGTTTTCAATTTCAATTAAGGCTTTCTTATAAATATCCAAAAATAACAAAAATACTTTCTCTACTTCTATTTGTTCATCATCATCTAAATGATCATAGTAAAACTATACATTATTTAACATGTCATCCTTAGTTATTTCATCTACTAACTCCACACAAGTCTTTGGTGGAATGATAGTTACATTACTAGATTGAATTGCCATATCAATGTCATTCTTCTTCTTCCTTTTTGCAGTATTGGATGGAGCTGAAGGTGTTTCTTTTGGAGCTCATTTATGTGTCGGTAACTTGAATGTAACTTTCCTAACCAATTGGTTTTTAGCCTCTACCTTGGTTTCCTCTATTTTCTTCCTCATTACCCTTTTGAATGCCAAGGGTGTGTCATCTTCAGATGTAGATTCTATTGTAACAGGTTCAATGAATACTTTTGGTTCTTTTCTCTTCCTACCTTTCTTCGTGACAACATCAATCAATGCTTTGATGTCTTGTGAGACCTTATCAACAAACTTACTGTTCTTCACTTGCTGCTTCTTTCTTTTCTTGTGGTTGAACTCTGTTTCAAGCTCGTGTCTTTTTCTTTGCAATACCAAAGGTTTCGACAATTTCATCTACCGGTGCATCAATTCACATCTTTGTATAGGCATCTAAAATTTGTCCATCAACTTCATAGCCCATTTCCTCAATCCAGATCTTCTGGGGCTTGATCACTTCCATGAGTGTTTCATCTTTCTTCACCATGAAGCATATGTCGGTTGAGTAGTTCTCAACAATGTGCTTATGAATTCTTTCTCTAGATTTTATGGCTTTCTAGAATGCTTTAAAATATCCCCATACTTTATCATCTCTCTGATTACTTAATGAAGAAATTGATTGTTTCAGTTGCCTCCCTATTGGGATGTCAAATGCTCATTGTCTTTTCCCAAAATCGGGAGTCTCATTGATGAAAAATAGCATTAAACAGACAATTAAGTTGCCATACTTGAAAGTTCCTTTCTTTTCTCCTTTAATCTTTCCTAGGTTTATCAATAATTCATCTAACATCCAACCACATAGATCCAATTTCTTAGTTTCTCTCATCATCTTATAAGCTGCAAAAATGCAGGAGTTGGAAACAGAATTCAGTCAGTTTGACTGAGTTACCTTATAATTGATGACCATGCTCCCAAATCTGATGCTTGTGTCGATGATAGTGCCAATTCTCATAGATCGCTTGTCTGATGTAGCGCTAGTGATTTTATTTACATAATCATTAGAGACCTTCTTATCTGGACGTTGCCCAACTTGTGGTAAACCGGTGAGTGCCTTGATGGCTTCCTTTGCAATCTTGTATGGTCTACCCAACCAAATAAACTCTCCATGTACTCTTCTTAAAACATACCTAACTATTTTATCTTTGAATTTTAGAAAGTCCAAATGTTGGTAAACCCTAAGTCTTCAATGTGCTTGTATTCAGGTTTGATCTTTCCAGAATCTCCCATTAGCTCACTAATGTACATGCCCTTTATATCAGATGTCCCCAAATCCTCAATGTGATTGTGTATGTATGCCCTAACATCTTTGACATACACAACTCCTTCTGGAACATGGGAAAATGCTCCAACTGAGTGATCCAGGGTAGCCACATGCGGATATTGCTTGAAAGTTGGCCTGGGATGGTCCTTGACCTCAACAACAGCTAGGTTTGAAACAAAGATAGCACATCTGATGATCTTGCTTCCATGATTAAAGATAAATACCCATTGATCGCTGCTAGTGAAACCCTAAAAACTTCTTCCAGCCGCTGGTGAAATTTCTCAAGAAGATATATGATTGCACTGAATCACCTTTGACCACTTTGAATTGCTCTTAATCACTCTAAATGCAAGGTGATAAAAAATGAAGTGGATTCAAACTTTTAACCTCCAAGAAAAACCCTAATCTTTCATTGACATCAATGACTTCCAGTGGAAGATAATAGATCTTGAACAAACATCTCCATGCCAGATAAGCATCTCCAATGTCTAGAACATCTTCCAAAACCTCTTCCCGGGGCATATGCAATATCTTCATGAATTGTGACTACCCCTAAGGAATCTACCTTAGTTACCGGTTGAGCTTCCTGCTGATGCAGGAGCAACCTCCTCTGGTGGATAAGTAACCGGTGCATTGAAATCTACAAATTCTTCTTCTGACTTCCTAATCCATCTCTAGGTATGATCTTGCCAGATTTCATTGACTTTCTCTTTCCCTTTCTCATTTGATCTCTATTACCAACTAGTGGATTTCTACTTCTACAAAATTTAGCAATATGTGCAACCTCATTACATGCATAACATGTAACATTGTTCTTTTTAATTGCTTTTCTTGATGTGCAATGATTAGCCATATGTCTAAATTTTTCACATGCATAACATTTTACATTCATTCTACAACCTTCTTTTTTATGACCATTCTTATTGCTTTTAGAAAATTGATCAGGAACAAAATTATTGTTCTGATTTTCTCTATTTCTACATTGCTTAGCCATGTGACCAAATTTATTACAAACAAAACATCTACCATTAAATTTATAAGCATTGAACTGCCTCACCAGTGCCTTATGGTTTTGATCTTCATTTGCAGTATCAAAAATTTGACCTTATTCAAATCCAAGTCCACTTGAACCTCCAATCTCCCTTTGTCTCTTCAATAATTTATCAAGTTGTGTTGAACTAATCTTGAATTTTTCTTTATACTCACTTGCAATAGTCAGATCATCTCTTAGAATTATCATTTGTCTCTCAAGCTCTTGTTCATTACTCTAGGATTGTACTAAATCAATTCTCAACATATCATTCTCATGAACCAGCCTACCACATTCTTCAAATTTGTTCTTCAAGGATATAGCAAGATTTTCCTCCTTTTTCTTCCGATCTTCAATCTCCTTCGACATTCTCATAGTTATAGCTTGCATTTCATTTCTCATGACCATGTTCTCTTGACTCGGCTTCTAACACTGTTCCTTAAGTGCGTCTTTCTATTCATCATCCCAATTTTGCAAAAGTTCCTTCCTCCTAGCTTGAACAGATGGCAACCTCTCTTGTAGGACAAGAATGAACTCCTGAGAAGAATTCAATTCATTTTGCAACTTCAAATTATTTAGCCTTTCAGCATCATAATCTTCAAGTGCTACCTCAAGTTGCTTTTCCAAACTCATATCCATGGATTCTAAATTTAGGATATCCCTCAAGTTGTTAAACTTCCTCCGAGGTACAAAGCTCTGATACCAATAATTGGAATCCAAGAACACTGAGAGGGGAGGGGGGCGTGAATCAGTGTTCTACTGAAATGATCAATTTTAACCTTATTAAAACATGCATACACCTACCGGTGTACCGACACATATAGAATTAAAATAAGTAAAGCAATCAATAAGCCAATCACATAAATGAATACCATAACACACATAATTATACGTGGAAAACCTCAAAGAGGAAAAACCATAGTGGCATTTGTGACCCACAATATCAATTCACTGGCCATATGAAGAGATATTAAAAAATAGAGGAGCCTGCACTTGTAGGAAGGCTTACAGCTTAGAGCACACTACTCAATCACAAAAGGAGCCTCACTAACTAAATACAAATCCATACTACAATCTGGAGAAATGAGTGAACTGCTAAAATAACATCTTTCTATGCCTGAACACAGTTCCTGTTAAGCTTTGTTTGTTCCAGTCTAAAACCCTAAACCCTTTACCTGAATAACCCTTTACAAAAATATTCTCTCATACTTAATATTTTTCACATATTTTGTATCTGCTATCCATCCATATTCACATCCTTATAATCATCAACATATATCTTGATGGGGATGGGCTTGGGATAGACTAGCCTAGTCTATGCTCTTTGATCCTCTCCTTGGATCACCAGGTGTTCCAACCACACCCTAAGGTTTCTAGGAACTCCCTTTCTTGTGGAATCCCTTGACCTTTCCCAATCCACCCACCAACAACATGTGATTCTTCTAACCTAAGCTCTCACCTACTCACAAGCTTCAAAAACCCTACATAGGCTAATAAGGGTTTAACTCTTCCTACACATTCTCAGGTCCTAGCAAGGATAGGATAGTTCTTTGACATGTTTCTCCATCTACTCATGTTCCCCCAAGAGGTTTTGACATTCCTTCTTGTTACCGATTTCACAATTTTGTTTTTTTCCTACAAAATAGGGCTACAAGGAATGAGCCCCTATTAGGCCTCCATTCCGGACTTTTAGGGCTTCCTCTTGCAAAAAATGTCAAAACTTGTGAAACTCCCCAAAGGGACTACCATTTATTTTCCCAAGGCTCAAGTATTTTCCTATTTTTGGGACCCCAAGTGTCTGTACACTGCCCTAGGTGGATTTAAGGGTTTTTGAGGGTTTTTAGGCCTGCCAAGGTCACAGTGATGGTTTGCTATCTTCACCACCTTGTCTAGATTGGTGGAAACTCCTCCTTCTCACCAATGATTCTCCACACACCCCTCTACAACTTCTCCATAGGGTTCCTCTTTCCTTTTCCTTCCTTGCTCTCACGGACCTCTGTAACCTTAACCCTTCCTAGCTGGGCACAGTCCAATCTCGCCTAGGAGGGGGTCTTTGAAAGGATTTCTTGCATCTTCAAGGGCCCTACTTACTCTAATATATTTTACAAGGTCCACAATCCTATTCCCCATGGTTTAATGGTGTTTCCACAATGGGGATAGGAGTTGTCAACCCATTTACACAAAACAGTCCAAAACTAGACAGTAAGGAAGAATTTTACAAAATATTTACAAACATGCCAAAACTTGGAAAAAAAACTTAATATAAATTCTCAAAATGAATGTTTCAACACTCAAAAAGACTCCCAATATGGTTTAGGTTCCAGAACAATCCATTAATAATCCTTCATTGCTCCATTTGTGCTGATTGGCAACAAAAACACAATCACGATCAAGGAGTTTTTCCTTTTTCCGTACACTCTGACATCCAACCCCTCATTTTAGGGTTTGCACCAATTTATAATTTCTTTGCCTTAGTTTGTGTGCTATGGTTAGGGTTACCAATGCCAAGCTAAGGTTATGACCTATTTGGTGGAAAAGTTGCATGACAACTTTGAAAAGTTGTCATGCAACTTTTTGCAACTTTTGAGCAACTTTTGCAATGTTGCTTTTTTTGACTTTTAGGCCTACATTAGGCTATCCTATGGACACAACCATGCTAAAAGGACCCCAAACTCACCAATAGGCACACATACCCTCAACTCCAAGAGAAAACTCAACCTAGACTTGTGAACCTAGGACCTAAACTAGGACCTAAACAAAACCAATGAGATCTTGGCTCTTATTACATTTACATGGCTTCTTAAAGAAGAAAAATCCCAATAAAATAAAATGGTGGAAGACCTTAGAAGGGTGCTCCTACACCATACTCCCCCTCTGCATAAAATTAAGGAACTAGGGGAGAGATGAGAGCCAGGTCAATAGCAAGTTTCTTGAACCTGCCCTCTTCAACCCAAGTGGCTTCAGACTCAGGTTGACCTGCCCACTTCACCAAGTGTTCCATGTAGACCTGTTGTCTAGTAGACTTCTTCACCCTTGACTCCAAGATCTTGTCTACTATGGGTTTCTTCACTCGAGGCAAGGCATTCACATCCAAGTCCTGCAGCACCTTGGCTTGATTCTCAGTTTGCCCTATTGTTTCACCTTTGTACAATATCAGATCAGCAACATTGAAGACTGGTGATATAGCTAAACCTAAAGGAAGATCCACCTTGTAGGCATTCTCACCATATTTTGACAGAATTTTACAAGGTCCTACCATCACATAGTCACCCACTTTGAACTGAACCTCTCTCCTTTTTTCATCCACTTTAGCTTTCTATTTTTGAGTAGACTCTAGGATGGCTCTCTTGACCTGTTCTTGGACTTCCTTGATGGTTTGAGTGAAGTCCTCTTCTTGCCCACTCTTCATCTCCATGGAACCAAGTTCTCTTAGTTCACACACCCCTCTAGGATGTCTGCCATAGACAACCTCAAAAGGACTCCTTCTAGTGGTCCTATTTACACTGTCATTGTAGGCATACTCAGCTTGTGGAATAACTAGATCCCAAGTCTGCCCATACTCCTTGGTTAGACACCTTAGCAAGTTGCCTAACACCCTGTTAATGACTTCAGTTTGACCATCAGTTTGTGGATGGTAAGTTGAGCTCAATGATATATTAGTTCCTAGTCTTCTGCATAAGGTTTGCCAAAAATGGCCCATGAACTTGCTATCCCTATCTGAAACAATACTTAATGGGAGTCCATGAATCCTTACAATCTCCTTAAAGAAGAGATGTGCAATATAGCTAGCATCATGAGTAGTTCTACATGGAATGAAGTGGCTCATCTTAGAAAACCTGTCTACCACCACATAGATGCTATCCATACTTGTCTTTGTCTTGGGGAGTCCTACCACAAATTCCATGCTCACACACTCCCAAGGCCTATTTGGGACCGGTAATGGCTAATAGAGGCCTGCATTGCTTGATCCTCCTTTTGCCCTTTGGCACACACCACATTGTTTCACATACCTTCTCACATCCCTTGGCAACCTAGGCCAATGGTAGTATCTCTGTACTAGATCCAAAGATTTATTGATTCCAAAGTGTCCACTTGGGCTTCCATTGTGTTTCTCTTGTATGAGATTTTCTCTCATGGATCCTCTAGGCACACATAACTGATTGCCTTTGAACAAGAGACCATTTTGAAGAGTGTAATCTACATACTCACCATGAAAATGATTCTCAAACTCCTTGCAGACCTTGTAGGTTGATGAGAAGTCTTCATCTTCTTCAAAGAGATCCTTGAAACCTTCTATCCCTATGCTCTACAATTGTAATCCTTGGACAATCAATAACTTTCAGCTTAAAGCATTTGCCACCTTGTTGAGATGTCCCTTTTTATGCTTGATGGTAAAGGTAAAGGATTGGAGGTACTCCGTCCACTTCAAATGTCTGTTGCTAAGCTTCTCTTGAGTGTTAATGTAACTCAAAGCCTGGTTATCTGTGAACACCACAAATTCTTTTGGGAGTAGGTAATGCCTCCACTTCTTGAGAGACTGAACTAATGCATACAACTCTAGATCATATGCTGAATACCTCTTCTTTGCCTCATTAAGCTTCTCATTGAAAAATGCCAAAGGCCTTCCTTCTTGACTCAATACACCCCCTACTACAATTCCACTTGCATCACACTCCAATGTGAATAGCTTGTCAAAAGTAGGTAAGAGTAGGATGGGTTTTGTGGCTACTTCTTGCTTCAATAATTGGAATGCTTCATCAGCTTGTTCAGTCCATTTGAACTTAGTTTTTAGGCCTCCTTTTATAGTGTCAAGTAATGGTGCACATATGCCACTGAAGTTCCTCACAAACTTTCTATAGAATTTTGCTAAACCATGGAAACTCCTAACTTCAGTCCCTATTTTAGGGGCAGGCCAATTCAAGATTGCCTCCACTTTGCTTGGATCCATCTTCAAGGTTCCCTTAGACACTACAAATCCCAAGTAGACTAACTCTTTCTTCAAGAAGTCACACTTCTCTAAGTTGATTGCCAACTTCTCTTCATGCAACCTCTCTAGGACTAACCTCAAATGTTCAAGGTTCTCCTCTTTGGTTCTATTGTAGATGAGTGTGTCATCTAAGTACACCACCACAAATCTACCTGTGAAATCCTTCAACACCTCATTCATCAACCTCATGAAGGTGTTTGGGGCATTGGTAAGTCCAAATAGCATCACAAGCCATTCATACAACCCTTCTGTGGTCTTAAAAGTGGTCTTCCACTCATCACCCTCCTTAATCCTAATTTGATGATAACCACTTTTAAGGTCCAACTTAGTAAAATACATGGCACCTCCTAAATAGTCCATCAGATCCTCTATTCTAGGAATAGGAAATCTGTACCTTATGGTGATCCTATTTATTTCCCTTGAATTAGTGCAAAGTCTCCACTTGCCTCCCTTCTTTGTTGCTAGTACTACTAGGACTGCACATGGGCTGATGCTCTTCTTGATCAGTCCTTGATCCAACAACTCCTACACTTGCCTTGCCACCTCCTTTTTTTGATCAGGTGTGAGCTTATATACTAATTTATTGGGCAGGGATGAACTGGGTACAAAGTCTATTTGATGGCTAATAGACCTTCTTGGTGCAAGTGTTGCAGGTGCTCCATCACTCACTATGTTCTTATATTCTTGCAACATTTTCTTTACCTCCTTAGGTACTTTTGTCTACAACTTACCTTCCTCCTCCTTTGGCTTCACAAAGATGGCACATCCCACTGTCTCCTCTTCATGTAGTAGGTGTAAGAACTCTTTACCAGTGTTAAGTAAGACACTAGGTGTTCTTAAGGTTCCCTCATAATTCTCTGTCAAAGACTGAATCTTAAAGGTTATGCTATCCTTCTTGAAGGAAATGGAGTTCTCCTCTCCATCATAGATCACCTTCCTATCAAATTGCCAGGGTCTACCTAGCAGCAGATGAAAAGCATCCATAGGTAGCACATCACAAAGGATCTTGTCCTTGTACCCTCCAATAGAAAACTCTACCCAAGTTTGTTCATTGACAAGCACACTCTACTCTTGATTCAACCATGTCACCTTGTAAGGACTAGTGTGGGGTATCCTTATGAGTTTCAACTTCTTGGCTGCCTCATCTGATATGATGTTATCAGTTGACCCTGAATCAACTATCACCTTGCAGGCCTTACCAAGGATTTTGCATCTCACCCTAAACAATGCTCTCCTATGCTTAGGTTCATCCTTAACCGGCTATGTTATCAAGACCCTATTGAACATCAGATTTTCTCCAATTTCTAATTTAATATGGTCCACCTCAGGTGTTTTGTTGCTTGATGTGTCTTCATGGGTATAAGCAACCCTCTTTCCACTGTTTGATGAGGTAGGCTTGTTAGGGCATCTATAGGGTGGGTGTCCCAATTGACCACAATTGTAGCATTTTATGGTTGCAAAGTAGGAATTACCCCTATTGGTACCTCTACCCCTATTTGGACCCCCTTATGCACCTCTTCCTCTAGAATGGCCTCCTCTGAGAGTGGTTTCACTATTATGCTCAGTCAACTTGGACTCTCCTTGATTCCTTTGCTCACTTGCCTTGCTTTGGTAACTACCTCGATGACTCATTTGATCTCTACCTCTGCCTCTACCACTATTATTGGAGTCTCCCTTCCTTTTGTTCCTCTCTTCCACCTTAGCAGCAAGCTGATGACATTTTTGGATAGTGGTAGGAGTCCATAGGCTTATCTCCTCTTGGATGTTCCACTTTAGGCCACTTAGATACCTAGCCACCTTCATAGATTCCTCTTCTTGGACTTTGGATCTAAGACAGCTTCTGAAACTGCTCTATGTAAGAGGCCACATCAAGATTTTTCTACTTCAATCCCTATCTCTTCTTATGAAGTTGGACTTCATAATCCTCTAGCAAGAAGTTCTCCTTGATCTTACTCACCACGACCTTCTAGTTTTCTATAGGTAGCTTCCCCATGCTAATTCTCTCCTCTTGCAAGTACTTCCACCATGTCTAGGTTGCTCCCCTTAGTCTTGATTTGGCAACCTTAACCTTTTGGGCTTCTGTCACCCCTTCACACTCAAAATGGTTCTCCATACCCTCAATCCATTCCATGATGCTGTCAATATCCATTCTTCCATTGAAAAGTGGCAATCCTTCAAAAGATTTTGTATTCAAAGCCTTAATGGCCTTTACAAAAGGTTCTTCATTGATTAAGGGGTTTGGTTTAGGTATGATGTCATCTATGTCAATAGCTTTCTTGCCTCTATCATTGGTGTCCGCACCCAAGAGTTCTTGTGCTCTCTGATCAACCACTTCTTCCAGCTTGTTCCTTATCTCACTCATAGCATCTTCAAGGAGTCTATTTTTCTCCTTTTGTTCTTCTACCTTTCTAGCCAACTCTGCATTAGTGACCATTATGTTCTCACCTACTGATTCACCAGAATATAGAGACATGCATGGTCCACCAAATCTTTAACTAGCTTTGATACCAATCTGATGGGAATGGGCTTGGGATAGATTAGCCTAGTCTATGCTCTTTGATCCTCTCCTTGGATCACCAGGTGTTCCAACCACACCCTAAGGTCTCTAGGACTTCCCTTTCTTATGGAATCCATTGACCTTTCCCAATCCACCCACCAACAACATGTGATTCTTCTCCTAAGCTCTCACCTACTCACAAGCTTCAAAAACCCTTACATAGGCTAATAAGGGTTTAACCCTTCCTACACCTTCTCAGGTCCTAGAAAGGATAGGATAGGTCTTTGACATGTTTCTCCATCCACTCATGTTCCCCCAAGAGGTTTTGACATTCCTTCTTGTTACCAATTTCACAATTTTGTTTTTTTCCTACAAAATAGGGCTACAAGGAATGAGCCCCTATTAGGCCTCCATTCCGGACTTTTAGGGCTTCCTCTTGCAAACAATCCCAAAACTTGTGAAACTCCCCAAAGGGACTACCATTTATTTTCCTAAGGCTCAAGTATTTTCCTATTTTTGGGACCCCAAGTGTTCGTACACTGCCCTAGGTGGATTTAAGGGTTTTTGAGGGTTTTTAAGGGTTTTTAGGCCTGCCAAGGTCATAGTGATGGTTTTCTATCTTCACCACCTTGTCTAGATTGGTGGAAGATCCTCCTTATCACCAATGATGCTCCACACACTCCTCTACAACTCCTCCATAGGGTTCCTCCTTCCTTGTCCTTCCTTGCTCTCATAGACCTCTGTAACCTTAACCCTTCCTAGTCGGGCACAGTCCAGTCTCGCCTAGGAGGGGGTCTTTGAAAGGCTTTCCTACATCTTCAAGGGCCCTACTTCCTCTAAGATATTGTATAGGGTCTGCACTCCTATTCCCCATGGTTTCATGGTGTTTCCACAATGGGGATAGGAGTTGTCAACCCATTTACACAAAATAGTCCAAAATTGGACAGTAAGGAAGAAATTTACAAAATATTTACAAACATGCCAAAACTTGGAAAAAAAACTTAATCTAAATGATCAAAATGAATGTGTAAATACTCAACAAGACTCCCAATATAGGTTAGGTTCTAGAACAATCCATTAACAATCCTTCATTTCTCCATTTGTGCCGACTGGCAACAAAAACATAGTCACAGTCAAGGAGTTTTTCCTTTTTCTGTACACTCTGACATCCAACCCCTCATTTTAGGGTTTGCACCAATTTATAATGTCTTTGCCTTAGTTTGTGTGCCAGGGTTAGGGTTCCCAACACCAAGATAAGGTTATGACCTATTTGGTGGAAAAGTTGCATGACAACTTTGAAAAGTTGTCATGCAACTTTTTGCAACTTTTGAGCAACTTTTGCAATGTTGCTTTTTTTGACTTTTAGACCTACATTAGGCTATCCTATGGACACAACCATGCTAAAAGTACCCCAAACTCACCAATAGGCACACATACCCTCAACTCCAAGAGAAAACTCAACCTAGACTTGTGAACCTAGGACCTAAAATAGGACCTAAACAAAACCAATGAGCTCTTGGCTCTTATTACATTTACATGGCTTCTTAAAGAAGCAAAATCCCAACAAAATCAAATGGTGGAAGACCTTAGAAGGGTTCTCCTGCACTATATCCTTATCATATATCAAAATGATCTAACCAATTGACCTATATACCATATGCAATTTGTCATGCATTATGTCAGCTTACAAAGGTAATTACAATATCAATATACATGTCGGCTAGATAACATAAATACATGAATATCAAACAATTGTTGATGTTGGATCCAAAAGATGTCGACCTCCAATACTGATGACCTTATTCTAAACCATGTCAGTCTGCATTGCCTGTAACCAAAGAAATCCTTTCATCTTGCCAGTGTCGGTGTCGGTGCAGTGTCTGTGAAGTGCCTGCTAGTACACAACTGAACCAAAACGTGAAGCCAAAATATATTGCCATGTTGCCATCAATGACAACATAGTGAAACCAACCAATTGAGTGTCAATTGCCAACATAAACATACCAAATTTACTTATGGTGAGCCTACTATTATATACTATGATAATTATAGTGCTATAAATATGTCCAAGAATCTGGTGCAACATTCAAAGACTAAGCATTTATCAATCAAATACAATTTCTTGAGAGAGCAAGTCAGTGAACATAAGGTGAAGATGGAATATGTATCTACAAAGGAACAAATTGCTAATATTTTTACTAAGCCTTTGCATGTAGATATATTTTTCTATCTTAGAGATAAGTTAGGGGTCTCCACCCCTCTTGATGAGAACTAGATGCATTAAGTTTCATCGATCCGGTGGAATTCAGAGCCTTATTCTTTTACCTAAATTGATGAGTTGGTGTTGCTCCTCTACTAGAGTATTCTATTGATTTGTTTCTATTTTTTGGGGAGAGAGATTTGTGTTTGACTTTTCTATTTTGGTGATCTTTGGCATTGTTGTCAAAGGGGGGAGATAGATCATGTGAATAACTAATTGATCTTAGGTGGAGTTTGTTGGTGATATCTTCTCTCTTTGCATTGATTGTTTTTCACATTCATATATTGCCATCAATGCCAAAGGGGGAGATTGTTGGATTACTTGGAAGATTGTTTGATTTGTTTATTCATTGCTATAGCTAGGATATGTTGTTGTCATTTATGTCAACATATTCCTATGAGTTATTCTGGTGAGTTTGGGAAGATTTTCTGATTTGGTTTGCAATTCTTTGTTTACAGGTTTATGTCGGTATTCCCTTTGGTATATTCTGGTGTGATGAGATCTTGTGCTGAGATTTTGGATTATTGTTTGGGATGATCTTGTGTATCTTTATTTTAGATGGTTCATGATTTGGTGCATCGTGACAGGTGTTGATTGGTTGTGCTCTTGAGCTTTGAGACATTGACAAATGAAGATTTGAAAAGAGATGATGGTACAACTGTTCGGGATGATTCTAATGTTCTTGATGGTGTTTCCTAGTCATTTCCTATTTGTTTTGGTGATCCACATTGATCATTGAGTGAGTTTTTGGTGATTTATTTGAACCGGTGACAATTTGTGTGTTATGCAGTATTCTGGTGGTGTAGCATATTACGGTTGTTCTTGGCAGGATTTCTTGTGGATGTAATTGTTTGGGAATTTGAATTAGGTCTATTCTATATAATGTAAATCATAATATTGGTCTAGTGGTCAATCTTTGTATCATGTAATATAATTATGAGTTGAGGGTTGAGGGTTTAGTTGACCTTGTTATCAAGGTTGATGATTTGTATATATAGGTGAGATACTTATGTAATTTAGGTGTCGGTATTGTGTCTTGCTTATCAGAGAGAATTAAATGTGTGAACAAGGATATATCATTTACTGAAGTGTTGTGGTGAGTTTGGTGTTGCAAGGCAGAAAACTATGCTTAACCGAAACTGTCATCAGGCATTTATAGATGCTATTATTGCAGTTTATTCCTTTTGGATTGTAGTCTGAATCGTATTGTAAATCAGTGAGACTTCCCTGAGGGTTGTAGCCTTTCGAGCATATATCTTTTGAGCGGTGAGATCTAGGTAGTTTGTTTGAATGCATGTGCATTCCCAATTGTAATATTTTCACATACTACTGTAGAGTATCATCTTATTGTGGGTAGGTTCCCACCATGGTTTTTCCCTTAACTGGGTTTTCCACATCAAAATCTTGGTGTTGTGCTATTAATTTTCTTATCTGTTATTACTGTGTTTTATCAGTTCATGCTTTGGAAGTTTAATTTGTTGATCTGGTGAAGACTGATTCACCCCTCCCCCCCCCCCCCCCCTCTTATTCTTCCCTCTTGATTGTTGCTAACAAGTTTTGCATTCCAAAACTAAGCATGTTTCTATTCGATATTATTTCTTGAGAGAAAAAGTAGTGTATTATGAAGTAAAACTTGAATATGTTTCTAACAGAGAGCAAGTTGCAGATATTTTCACAAAGGAGTCATGCAAGGATACTTTTGAGTATCTTCAATAGTTGTTAGGGGTTATTCCCCTTCCTAGTTTGAACTAAGTGCATTTGACAATGTATTATTCTAGGTTAATTCATGCATATTTCTATCTAGGCTAATGTTTGGGGCTTCCTCTTAGGGTGACCAAAGTGGTTTTTGAGTTGTGTTGCTCTCTACCTTTTTCCTTCATGTCAAAGGGGAAGAAGGTTGAGAAGTTTGGAAGTATATAGTTTTTCTTTCTGAAGAGAAATATTTGAGAAGTATTTTGAACATGATGTTGGAGAAATCATTTGTCATTGATGAATATCGCCATCAATGACAAAGGGGGAGATTGTTAGCATTACTTGTTTATGTTGTCATTGATGTCAATCTTGTGGTCTAGATTGGTCCAAATTGATGTTGGAGATAGGTATATATGATGTATTGCAGAATATGAATTATAGGCATGTATGATACAAAAGGTATAGATTGTTACTTCAAAATTATGTATTGGTAGTATGAGAGTTTTGGTGCCTCATAAGTTTGTGCAGTAATCAAAATATTCAAGATTCATAGAGGTCTAAATTGATCCACATTTCATGTTCTCTTGTTGCACATTTTGGATTATAATATTCATGCATGTATCTATGTCATTCTATCTTGGCACGTATTGTTGTGCTCTAGAAATGTATTTTTGATGTTTCTCAGTTCAAATTTTCCCCAGATATTCTATCTTTTGGTTAGATGTTTGTGGAGTTTTGATGTAGAAGATGGAGGATTTAATTTCCATCTTGTAAACTAAAGTGGAATATGGACCCAAACCCCCACACTCCTATGGTGTTTCAAATGCTCAAAGTGCCTCAATAGGCTCAAAACTTGTCTTCACCTTAATCAGGTATTTCCTCCACCTCCAAACACATAAAAAAACTTCAACTAACATGTCTCCAAGGTTTTCAAACCCTCAACTCATCAAATGATACAAAAACCCAAATCTAGCCCTTCACTAGGCCTAGTCTCCTAGTAGCCTTGCCTGGACTGTTTTATGCCTGTTTCATGAAATTTTCCCAAAACACCAACAAATGTTCTGACTATTTTAGATACCCATTATCAACCCCTATCAACACCCAAAGTTGTACCTATGCTTGTTTTGGACGAACTCCTTCAAAAAACTGTTGTCCCTAGTCACCGTGAGGGCTAATTAGGCCTGTTTTGTTAAGTACCTTTCAAACTCATCCTCAGGTCTAACCCTTTTGTACAGTCTCTAATTATGATTCCAAACTAAGGATTTTCAAGGTATTAAGGTTCAGTTACATTCCTAAATACCCAAACTCCAAAACCCTCATTAAATCACCCACAAACCTAGGGCTTGCTCAAAACCACTTCAAAACTCACTTCCAGAATCAAACAAAGGTTGATTCACCCAAAATTTAACATTTCTTTACTGATTCCATCATAAAACTATGACCTCCTTAAGGCCAATCTTCTGCTGCTACACCTATGGCATCAAAACCATGTGTTTTCAGTCATCTATCTCGGTGTACACCTGCAAACTCCAACTTCCCATCATCAAAATGTTAGGAACATCTATTGTACATGTTAGAAATGAATCCACCCTATGAGAATCAGAATAGACATTCAAAGGATGTATCCAAACATCCTTAAAAACTATCAAAACAAATGGACACTTCACAGTCTGTTCTGGGACAGTCAGCAGCAAAATGGAAATAATATTATTTCAGAACTTCACAATGTCTCCAGATTGTAAGGATCAATCAAATAAAACCCTTAGATCATGATAAACATGATATTATTACTTCCCAAGAAAAATAAAACACACAGTACTCAGAAAATGCAGGAAATAAAAGTCTCTTATTGTTGTTCCAGAATTACAAACTGTCCAACAGACTTCTCCCAAACTTCCTTATAGACTTCTTCATGTACAATAATGTTTGCATAGACTTTATAAATGTCTAGACAACCACCATAACCGATCCAAATCAGTTAGAAGGCACTAACAATGCCTAAAAGCATGATTTTCACATTCCCACCATTTTTACATACTAACTGTTGTAATTCAAATATTTGAATTTACAACTTATTGATTTTGTAACCTATGACACTTTTAATTTATCTAAATCATAATTTGACACTCGTAGAGATAATTAAACTAATCTAGAACCTCATCAAACCAAACTTGTTCTCATGGACACTATTGGCCCTTATTACAATAATTTTATGCATAGGAGCATCATTAGGACACTTAAGATCTTTACACAAACACATCATATTTAGCATAAGAAACCATAATGGGCTTCAACACCTCCAAGTTGATCTTTCTTGATGTCATGATCCTTCCTTCACTTCTTGGTAACATGAAACAACTTCTTGCCTTCTTGGATGCTCCTGCATCATACTCCCCACCAATAAGAAAATTCTTGTCCCAAGAATGATGTTGTGGCTCCCAAACATCAGATTGCTTTTGCCTCCTCACAAATCTTGATTGAGGGATGAAATAATCCCCAAAAGTCACCTTCTTTCTATGTCTTAAACCTGTAGTTACATCACACATTAGATTAGAAACAAAACATGTATTTTGCTGCTCTTGTTTAGGACATTGTTGCTCATAACCAGTCTGTACATCTGCTCTTCTCTGATCCACTTGTTGTACCTGCAACTTCTCTTTCACATCCACACATCCCTGCTCAACAATAGGACATTTTACTGAACCAATTTGCACAAAAGACAAATCCCATAAATCATCATGAAGAGGATTATTCTTCCTCATAGTCTGCTGCAAATTAACATCTTCCTTCCAACCAGTATCTTCTTTTTTTCAACCTGCCTTATCATTGGTAAATGCTCCCCAAAACATATTATAGGATGCTCTTTCAAGACCCCCAAAAGTAAAGGATTCAACTTATATTTTTGACCATCTTTATGAGCCAAATATGTGTTATCAAATCCATCATGTAGTGTTCTTCTACTATGTTACCAAGGTCTTCCTAATATTAAATGTGCACAAGTCATAGGAACCATATCACATAATACCTTATCTTGATATGGACCAATATAAAAATTCGCATAAGCCTTCAAACTAACCTCTACATGCTACTGTTGGGTAACTCAAGTGGCCTTGTAGGGATTAGGATGGTCAAATGGTACAATTCCTAACTTGGTTATCATATCAAGAGACACAAGATTACTATGTGATCCTGAATCAATGATTACCTTACATATCTTTCCTTTGCATAAACAAGTAGTTCTGAAGATTGTTACCTTTGGTTCTTGCTGAAGTTTCTCACCTTGCCTTACCATCAAGAAGTCACCTTCAAGGACAGGGTCTGCTCTCTTTGATTCTTCTTTCTTCTCATCTTCTTGTACCATATTCACTATTCTATCTCTACCTTGATCTGATTCAATCCACTTAGGACATCTGAATGATTGGTGCCCAATCTCATTGCAATGAAAACACTTACCTATAAAGATTCCACTTCCTCTTCCAAATCTGCCACCTCTATGGTTGTATCCTCCTCTTGGTTCTAAAAAAATTTCTTTGCCTTTCTCATTGCTGCCTTGCCCTTGATCTCTATTACCTCTTCCTCTATTAGAAATGCCTCCTCTTCCACCATTACCTGATCTTTCTTGTTTTCTTTTCACCTTCTCTTCTGCTCTAATTGCTAACTGATAACATTCACCTATTGTTTTTGGTAGTTGTAGACCAATCTCATCTTGTAAATTAAATCTTAAGCCATTTATATACCTGGCTACTTTCTCATCTTCTTTCTCATATCCTCCTTTGATACTAAGCTTGTGAAATTGCTCAGTGTAAGCCATTACATCCATCTCTTTTTGTTTCAAATTTTGTCTCATCCTCTTCACATGAATGGTATAATCAGATGGTAGGAACTGCTCTTTCATCAAACTTTTCATTCTTGACCATGTAGATACTTTTGTTAATCCTCTTTCCATCCTATCATTCTGAAAACTAGCCCACCATGTCAATGTTGTACCTCTCAACTTAGTCTTTGCAAATTTCACTTTCTTCTCCTCTTCCATTTCTTCAAACTCAAAATAGTTATCTAAGGCATCAAGCCATCCCAACACCTCTTCACTATCCATCTTTCCCTGATAGATAGGCAAATCAATATGACTCTTACCTCCACTACCTTGTACTACCTTCAACAATCTAACAAATCTCTTTTCTTTAGGGTCCTCTATGTCATTTGTTCGTTGCTCTTGGTCTGCTATCTCATTCACTTCTTCTTCATCATTGCCTTCTAGGTTGTCTTGCTCTTCTCTTCTTCTATTCCTCTCAAGGTTATCTATCCTTGATTGCATAGCTTCTCTCTCCCTTCTCCATTATCTTTCTTCTCTTTCCTTAGCCTGCTCTCTTGCTGCATCTTGTTCCCTTCTTTCCCTTCTTTCCCTTTCTAGGATTTCCTTCAATTCTTCTAGTTCTCTTGCCAACTGATTCTTAGGTGCCATAACTAACTTTAACAAACCTGCACCAGATCTTTTACTGATGCTTTGATACCAATTGATGTATAGGATGGAGGATTTAATTGCAATCTTGTAAACTAAATTGGAATATGGACCCAAACCCCAACACTCCTATGGTGTTTCAAATGCTCAAAGTGCCTCAATAGGCTCAAAGAGCCTCAATAGGCTCAAAACTTGTCTTCACCTTAATCAGGTGTTTCCTCCACCTCCACACACATCAAAAAACTTCAAATAACATGTCTCCAAGGTTTTCAAACCCTCAACTCATCAAATGATACAAAAACCCAAATCTAGCCCTTCACTAGGCCTAGTCTCCTAGTAGCCTTGCTTGGACTGTTTTATGCCTGTTTCATGAAATTTTCCCAAAACACCAACAAATGTTTTGACTATTTTAGATACCCATTATCAACCCCTATCAACACCCAAAGTTTTACCTATTCTTGTTTTGGACCAACTCCTTCAAAAAACTATTGTCCCTAGTCACCGTGAGGGCTAATTAGGCCTGTTTTGTTAAGGAAGTACCCTTCAAACTCATCCTCAAGTCTAACCCTTCTATACAGTCTCTAATTATTATTCCAAACCAAGGATTTTCAAGGTATTAAGGTTCAGTTACATTCCTAAATACCCAAACTCCAAAACCCTCATTAAATCACCCACAAACCTAGGGCTTGATCAAAACCACTTCAAAACTCACTTCCAGAATCAAAAAAAGGTTGATTCACCCAAAATTTAACATTTCTTTACTGATTCCATCATAAAACTATGACCTCCTTAAGGCCAATCTTCTGCTGCTACACCTATGGCATCAAAACCATGTGTTTTCAGTCATCTATCTCGGTGTACCTACAAACTCCAACTTCCCATCATCAAAATGTTAGGAACATCTATTGTACATGTTAGAAATGAATCCACCCTATGAGAATCAGAATAGACATTCAAAGGATGGATCCAAACATCCTTAAAAACTATCAAAACAAATGGACACTTCATAGTCTATTTTGGGACAGTCAGCAGCAAAATGGAAATAATATTATTTCAGAACTTCACAATGTCTCCAGATTGCAAGGATCAATCAAATAAAACCCTCAAATCATGATAAACATGATATTATTACTTCCCAAGCAAAATAAAACACACAGTACTCAGAAAATGCAGGAAATAAAAGTCTCTTATTGTTGTTCCAGAATTACAAACTGTCCAACAGACTTCTCCCAAACTTCCTTACAGACTTCTTCACGTACAATAATGTTTGCATAGACTTTATAAATGTCTAGACAACCACCATAACCGATCCAAATCAGTTAGAAGGCACTTACAATGCCTAAAAGCATGATTTTTATATTCCCACCATTTTTACATACTAACCGTTGTAATTCAAATATTTGAATTTACAACTTATTGATTTTGTAACCTATGACACTTTTAATTTATCTAAATCATAATTTAACACTCGTAGAGATAATTAAACTAATCTAGAACCTCATCAAACCAAACTTATTCTCATGGACACTATTGGCCCTTATTACAATAATTTTATGCATAGGAGCATCATTAGGACACTTAAGGTCTTTACACAAACACATCATATTTAGCATACGAAACCATAATGGGCTTCAACACCTCCAAGTTGATCTTTCTAGATGTCATGATCCTTCCTTCACTCCTTGGTAACTTGAAACAACTTCTTGCCTTCTGGGATGCTCCTGCATCACGTTTGATAATATGTTGTTGCATTGTGGTGTGGTCTACTTTAAATTCCTTTCCACTGTGGAAATGATTAGTGGAGACCTATTTTGAATTATGTTTCTTCATTTACTTGGCTAACTTGAATAATATATTTTGGAGATCAATATATATAAAGATAACTTGTAATGAAAAATTATAAAGAAGGTTTTAGCAGAAGGAAGTTGATTGTAAAAGGAAGATCTATCTCTGCCAATGTGAGGTGGTTGATTAGTTTGGTTGTTTGTTGATGTTGTTTGGTGTTGGTATTTTGGTATGGTTTTGTCATTGATGTCAACACCTACTGAAAACAAGCACTTTGGATCCAGCAACATTCACCGACAAGCAAGTAAACTGTGCAACAGTTACTGGCATATGGTTCACCGGTAGGATATAATGTTCACCGACACCTAGAATGATATGGAAGACACTTGGTAATGTCGAAGACATCATGTGGACACTCTATTGTGAAGAATCAATCATTCTTATATTCATATTTGCATATTTGCTTTTACCGGCAAATAGGTCTAGGTTATCTAGGGTTGCACCGGCAGGTTTATCTTTTCCAGATCAGCATGGCACGCTATGGAGATGATTTATTATTGTTGTAAATGCATTAAGCCGGCATGTTTAATCAATTATTGCATCAGATATTATATTGTATGTAAAATGTTTTTTTGTAATATCTTGTAGAGCTGACCTACTAAAATTGGTCTTAGGGTATGGTATAAATGTAAGATCTTATTTGTAAGATCAAGTGTGGAATGCGAAAAAGATTTGTGTGAAGGTATATGCGAGATCAAGTAGAGGAATACATGAAGACATCATTTGAAGGTGAAGTTAGGTTTTTGTAGAAGCATATCGACATTACACCGGTACTGAATCCAGCATATGAAGATGTTATTTTGTGCAGTACATTCTTATTGGATTTAACCATCCAACTGTAGTCAGTGTGACTCCCATTTTGTGATTGAGCAATGAGCTCTAGGTTGTTGGCCTTTCTGCATGTGCATACCCCATTTATGTACACTTACTATTTGCAATAGTATCATCTGATTGTGGGTAAGGTTTCCCACCATGGTTTTTCCCCTTACAAGGTTTCCACGTACAAATATTGGTGTTATGTGTTGTGGATGACTTTATGTTTATGTTTCATGCATTAATCCTTAACGGTATAGTAATTCACTGTTAACATTGTCTACCGGCATACTTAACTGGTTTACCGGTATTAAGCATTAAGTTGGTTAATTGGTTTTTGGTTTGAATTTATTAGACAACTGATTCACACCCCCACCCCCTCTTAGTTGTCTCCAGGACCTAACAATTGGTATCAGAGCCTAGTCCTCTTTTGTAGAAGTTTAACAACTTGAGGAGATCCAATGTCTACTAATTATTTCAGGAAGGACAGTCCTAAACTTGATGGAACCAACTATGGGATATGGAAGATCGGGATGGAGACACATCTAAATTGCATTGGTAAATCCATCTAGGAAGTTACTAAGAATGGTTATAATACTACTGTAGCTGGTCAAACTGCTCCAACTACCTTGGCTAAAGATGAAGAGAATGATTGCAAAGCAAGAGAAGCACTTTTGAGTGCATTATCAGATCAACAAATCATGGGATTATCAGATAGGTCTACTGCTAAAGCTATTTGGGATCATTTGGAAACACTGAATGAAGGAGATTCCACAGTCAAGATTGCAAAACTTGAAAGCTTTCGAGTCAGGTATGAACATCTGAAAATGGAAGAAGATGAAAGGATTTCTGCTTTTATGGAAAGAGTAAATGAAATTGTTTTGGGTATTAAATGTTGTGGAGGAACTTTGAGAGAGGATGAAATTGTTTCAAAAATCTTAAGAGGTTTTCCACCAGCATATAAAATGAAGGTTACTACTATAAATGAGTTGAGAACAATGCCTAATACATTAGTAACTAGGGATACATTGATTGGAAAACTTTCAGCCTTTGAAATTGAGGAATTTGGTCCCGTTGCCACTATAAAGACAAATTTGGCCTTTAAAGCATCAACATCATCTACTCCATCATTTGACAAATCAGACTGGAGAGCCTTTTATGCAAGAGAACTTGAAGAAACTAGGAAGGAGAATGAAGAGCTTGAAGAACTTGAAGCATTATTCACAAGAAAAATGCCAAAAGGTCCAATTGTAAGTAAGTACGAAGGTAAAGCACCCTTTAAATGTTTTAACTGCAATAAGATTGGTCATATAGCTTCGAGATGCCCTGATAGACATGCTAGACTAAGAGAAGAAGCTAGAAGAACATACAAGCCTAATTCTAAATATCAGAGATACAGATTTAAGAAGAACAAAGACAAATCTTGTTACATTGCTGATGAAGGTGTGACTGATGATTCTGATGAGGATCCAACAGACAATGGATGGGTTTTTGTTGCTATAACAGAAGATCAACCGACACCTACTACTCAACCGGTAGAACAAGCCCTAGCAGCCAAAGTTGAAACAAAGGATGAATGGATCATTGACTTAGGATGCTCACATCACATGACTGGAGACAAAGGTAAATTCTTGAACTTTCAAGAATACAATGGAGGTTTAGTAAGATTTGGAGATGACAAAGCCTGTTCAATCAAAGGTAAGGGTTCAATATCTCTTGATGGTAAGCATAACACTGACAATGTCTACTATGTTGAAGGATTAAAGCATAATCTTTTAAGTGTTGGTCAATTAGTTGAGAAGGGATTTTAGTTACAATTTAAAAATGGAAAATGCAAAATCATGAATAGAACTGGTTTGGAAATTGCAACCTTTAATCAGACTAGAGGTAATATCTTTCATTTGAATAACAGTGAAAAGGCATGTTTGATTGCACATATAGATGAAAGTTGGTTATGGCATAAGAGACTATGTCATGTAAACTTTGATTGCATGGTAAAAATCAGTACTTCTAAGGCAGTTAGAGATCTACCTAAAATTGTGAAACCTCATAATACAATTTGTAAGGAATGTCAATTTGGAAAACAAGTTAGAGCTAGTTTCAAAAGTAATCCAGAAAAATCCAATAATGCTCTTGATTTGATTCACACTGATCTATGTGGTCCAGCTAGAACTAGAAGCTTACAAGGTGATAGATATTTCATGCTAATTATTGATGATTATTCTTTTATGTGTTGGGTTACTTTTCTCAAAGAAAAATCATAAGCACTTGGAAAATTCAAACTGTTCAAAGCAATGGTTGAAAATGAAACCGGTAAGAAAATCAAATGTTTAAGATCAGATCAAGGAGGAGAATTCACATCTAAGGATTTTAATACATTCTGTGAAATGAATGGAATCAGAAGACAGTTATCAACACCTCGGACACCACAGTAGAATGGAGTTGTTGAAAGGAAAAATAGAACTATCTTCGATGCAGCAAGAAGTATGTTATCAGAAGCAAATCTACCACATGTGTATTGGAGAGAGACAGTTAGCACTGCTATCTATACATTCAACAAAGTTCACATCAAAGGTGAAACTGGTAAGACCCCTCATGAGCTATGGTTTGGTAATACTCCTACCCTTAACTATTTCAGAATTTTTGGAAGTAAATGTTATATTAGAAGAGATGAGTATATTATCAAATTTGATCCTAGAAGTGATGAAGGAATATTTCTTGGTTATTCATGTAAGAGCAAGGCATGTAGATGTTTTAATAAAAGATTGCAGAAAATTGTTGAGAGTATAAATGTAAAGATTGATGAACAATTCAGAGGAACTTCAAGGTATATAGACTCTGAACTAGAAATAGAAATTATGACAAATGAACTTACACTGAATCCACCGGTACAGAATGAAGATCCAGTTACTCCGATATCATCAGAAGATTCCACAATAATTGAAGAACAACAACAAACTAAGACACCCAGGTATGTAAGATTGAATCATTCTGAAGATCAGATAATTGGAAACAAATTTAAAGGAGTTATGACAAGAGGAAGATTGACAAATGAAGAGGTATGTCTTATTTCTCAAATTGAACCATCATCTATCAATGAGGCATGTGAAGATAAATTTTGGATTAAAGCTATGGAAGAAGAATTAGGACAAATTGAGAAAAATAATACTTGGACATTAGTTCCTCGGCCTAAAGATAAAAATGTAATTGGAACCAAATGGGTATTTAGAAACAAACTTAATAAAGATGGTAAGGTTGTCAGAAATAAAGCAAGACTAGTGTGTAAGGGATATTCTCAGAAAGAAGGAGTTGATTACAATGAAACCTTTGCACCGGTAGCCAGAATTGAGGCAGTTAGATTATTCTTGGCTTTTGCAGCTCGCAAGGACTACAAAGTTAATCAAATGGATATTAAATGTGCATTTTTGAATGGAGATCTTGAAGAAGAAGTATATATTGAACAACCTGATGGATTTTCTTTGATAGATGACAATGATATGGTTTGCAGGTTATGAAAAGCTCTGTATGGATTGAAACAAACCCCAAGAGCTTGGTATGCAAGATTGGATAAATATCTTTTAAAGATTGGTTTTACTAAAGGAAATGCATATAGCAATTTATATTACAAAGTAACTAATGATGACATCTTGATTATTGAAGTATTTGTTGATGATATAATCTTTGGAGGAGAAGATGGATTATGTAAGGAATTTTCTCTTAAAATGCAGCAAGAATTTGAAATGTCTATGATTGGAGTAATAAAATTCTTTTTAGGTTTGCAGATTTCACAAACTGATAAAGGTATATTTTTGAGTCAATCCAAGTGCTTGAAAGAATTACTAAAGAAATTTGGGATGGTGAACTCTAAACCAGTAAGCACACCTATGACTACAAATGACAAATCATCTCAAAGGGATGAATCTACACTTGTTAATCCAACTAGATTCAAATCTATGATAGGAGGTTTACTGTATTTGACACAAACCAGACCTGATATCATGAATGCAGTATGTATTGTTTCTAGATTTCAAAGCAATCTTAAGGACAATCATGAATCAGCAATAAAAAGGATTTTCCAGTACTTACAAGGCACAACAAATCTTGGATTATGGTATCCTAGAGATGAAAATTTTGACCTATGTGCATACACAGATGCAAATTGGGCAGGAGATGTGGATGATAGAAAAAGCACCACAGGAGGAGCATTCTTTCTTGGAAAGAGATTAGTTTCTTGGTTGAGTAAGAAACAAAGTTGCACATCTTTATCAACAGTAGAATCAGAATATGTTGCAGCAGCAACTAACTGTACATAGGTACTATGGCTTAAGCAAATGTTGAAAGACATAAAGGTAAAGTGCAAGGAACCTATTACTATATATTATGATAACACTGCAGCAATTGATATATCCAAGAATCTGGTAGTACATTCTAAAACAAAACATGTTTCTATCAAACTAAATTTTCTAAGGGAAAAAGTTGAAGAAAAGGAGATAAAACTAGTTTATGTGAACACTAAAGAATAGCTTGCAGATATTTTCACAAAACCTTTGCCTAAGGAGACTTTTGAATATCTCAGAGATCAGCTTGGAGTCATACCACCACCAGTAGAGACTTAGACAGTTGATGATTGTCATCAACCGGCAGAATTAAAAAGACAAATCTTATTCTGGTATTTGATGAAGAAGCTACTTCACAGGGGAAGTAGTTGGTATTTTGTATGAACTTGATTTTTGTAATTTTGGCATTTGATGTCAAAGGGGGAGAGATATCTATTGAAAAACACATTATCTTTTTGGGAGAGATTTTGAAAAACACATTTGAGGAGAGATTGGTATTGAAAATAAATCTCTGGATAAACTCATGTTGCTCCTAGGGGAGAGATTGTTGTTTAAGGGAGATTGATTGGTTTTTGGTATTTGGCATTTTTGTTTTGGCACATTGATGGTTTTTCCATCTTGTGTTGCCATCAATGCCAAAGGGGGATATTGTTGGTATTTTGGTATGGTGGTTTTGTCATTGATGTCAACACCTACTGAAAAGAAGCACTTTGGATCCAGCAACATTCACCGGCAAGCAAGTAAACTATGCAATAGTTACTGGCATATGGTTCATTGGTAGGATATAATGTTCACCAGCACCTGGAATGATATGGAAGACACTTGGTAATGTCGAAGACATCATGTGGACACTTTGTTGTGAAGAATAAATCATTGGTATATTCATATTTGCATATTTGCTTTTACAGACAAATAGGTCCAGGTTATCTAGGGTTACACCGATAGGTTTATCTTTTCCAGATCAGCATGGCATGCTATGGAGATGATTTATTATAGTTGTAAATGCATTAAGCTGACATGTTTAATCGGTTGTTGCATCAGATATTATATTGTATGTAAAATGTTTTTTTGTAATATCTTGTAGAGCTGACCTACTAAAATTGGTCTTAGGGTATGGTATAAATGTAAGATCTTATTTGTAAGATCAAGTGTGGAATGCGAAAAAGATTTGTGTGGAGGTATATGCGAGATCAAGTAGAGGAATACACGAAGACATCATTTGAAGGTGAAGTTAGGTTTTTGTAGAAGCATATCGACATTACACCAGTACTGAATCCAGCATATGAAGATGCTATTTTGTGCAATACATTCTTATTGGATTTAACCATCCAACTGTAGTTAGTGTGACTCCCATTTTGTGATTGAGCAGTGAGCTCTAGGTTGTTGGCCTTTCTACATGTGCAGACCCCATTTATGTACACTTACTATCTGCAGTAGTATCATCTGATTGTGGGTAAGGTTTCCCACCATGGTTTTTCCCCTTACAGGGTTTCCACGTACAAATATTGGTGTTATGTGTTGTGGATGACTTTATATTTATGTTTCATGCATTAATCCTTACCGGTATAGCAATTTACTATTAACACTGTCTATCAACATACTTAACTAGTTTACCAGTATTAAGCATTAAGTTGGTTAATTGGTTTTTGGTTTGAATTTATTAGACAACTGATTCACCCCCCCCCCCCCCTCTCAGTTGTCTCCGGGACCTAAGATTTGGTACTAGTGGCAATGAGCCTAAGGTTTCTTTCGACATTACAACAAAGTGGCAGTTGTGTCCCTTATGGTGGATTCTTTCTTTCTTCCTTTGGGTAGTGAGCCCTCATTATTTTTCTAGCGGTTTTAGCTTGGCAATGAGCCCACTTGCAGTGAGCCATCTTGTAAAAATCACCTTAACTAGTGTCACCCAAATAGGTGTTTTTATTTTGAGAACTAACATTCTTTGTTGTTTTTCCCTTCTTGGGTTTTCCATGTCATATTTGGTGTCTCTTGTGTGTGTTCTTTCCATAATATCGTCTATTCATGGTTATGCAATCTGAAATCTATATTTGTCAGATTTGTTTATATGATTATCTTAATAAGAATTAACAAATAATTGATTCACCCAAGCCTGTCTCAGTTATCCAGAACATTCAACACCTCTCATTGATGTTAGATGAATATTTCTTAAGTAAGTTGATTCAAAACCTATGAAATCACGTAACATCTGATATCATTGATCATGCTAAAAAGTTTTGGGAGTGTTATAAAAAATTTATGGATATAATAAAAAACTATGAAAGTCCATACAAATGAGATTAAGATGCATCCAAAAAAGGTGGTCTCCTCAAGTTAATTTTTAACAAATCTTGCTTGATGATGCAAGATTTGATGTTGATAGTCTCAATTCAATTTCACAAATTATTGCAAAATTTGATGAGTTGAAAACCAATCCCCACACTCTTAATTTTGAGCACAACTTATTAATTAAGGTGTAGAGTGAATATGAAGAATTGCCACTACTACTAGATGAGATGTCTTCTATTTTGATAATAGAAGGGAAGTCAGATAAACATTCACATTGAAGGACTGATTTTTTCCTTATAATTTGTCATTTATCTCATGAAATTGATAATCATGGTATTATTAACTTGTGTGTACTAAATTCTACGATAAGATATATTCAATTGAACATTTGATGGGCAGTTATTGCAGTTTTGTGGAGAAAATGGTAATTATGCCTAAAGCCTAGAGAGAGTTTGGAACTGAGCAAATTCTTCCTCCTTGAATGTCTATTGTAATTATAATTTTATATTTCACAACTATTGTGAAACATATATAATTGTATTTCCATAATAGCATAAATTATTATTTATTCTCAAGTTTAGATCTCAAGTTAATTATAACCATTTACATCTTATTTATTTTACAAACAGTTGTCATTACATATGTAAAATCTAAACTAATTTTGTAAAACCCAACCCAACTAACAAAAGCGGGTTTCAATACACACCTAAAAATTATCTAAAGATAATTAGTTAAATAAGCAATTATTTAATTAATCCCCCTTCCCAATTTAATTGAATTCATTAGCAATTTAATTAAATTCCCTCATTCATCTGCTTATTAATAAATCTAAGGATTTATTTAATAAGTTCATCTCAATAGTCCCCTTTGATTAATTAATCCAAATTAATTGATCCTCCCCCCATTTAATTCATTTCTTCTAATCCCCTAATTAATTAAAACAAATCAATTTATGAGTTGTTGAAAGTTAATTAGCCTTTTCCTATTATGTGAATTTTTAAATTCAAATTAGCCACATGCCTCCTAACTTCTAATCACCTAGCCTAACCACCCTCTAACCTAAACCATTCCACCTAACCCTGGGTTTAACTAACCCTCTCCTATCTTGCACATCCTAACCTCCTTATCCTAACCTCTTATGATGTGGATATTCTCCCCTTGAGACACATGGTACTTAGGCCACATGTCTCCTTCCTTGGACACTTTCCCTCTTAGGAGAAAGGCTCCTTGACACTTGTCACCACAGAGATGACAAGTATCCCTCCCTCCAACCTCTTTTCCAACCTCCTCTAATTTCACCCTTGATATCTCTAGACTCAATCTTGACCGTTGAATCTTGCCACCTCACTTCTGGCCTTGGAAATCCTATAAATATCCCCCATTTTGGAGAACAAAGGATCCCATCTCATTTTCATCTTATGCATTGTTATTATAGGCACATCCATTTTAGCATATCATTTAAGCATTGTTATTATAAGCAATTGCATCTTATATCTAGCTTAATTTGATCATTTTTGCATAATTGTTGAATTATCATAGCTTAATCATGCATATCATTAGCTTAATTAGACTCTTGGATCAATCTAGCATAATCAATCTCATCTAGCTTGCATATCATATCATTTCAAATCCTCCATATAGGTGTAGTCAAGTCACTGGGATTGCTTGTCCAGATCTGAGAGAAAATCCATACTCGCATCTCTTAGGAGATGATAGGTCATTTTGTTATGGTTTATCTTTCATTTTATTTCAATTTTCTAACCATTCTTGTAATGATCTATTAAGTGTTTGTGTTGCAGATATAGGTACCCTACTTCACATCCACGACAATAAGTATTTCTAATTTACAAATTACAATATCTATTTCAAATTAACAAATTTATAGATTACATTTTTGGCCTCGGGTAGTTGTTGGATCACCCAATAAACTTTTGTAGCATGTCGCATTGTTTAGTTGATGGAATTGTAAATTATTGTATCTTACTAAATCCGACTTGCAAATATGTTGACAATTCATAACTAGAAGTGAAGCTTAACTTGAATGTAGCTATCAATGATAATATTGGTTTTATTTAATTAAAATATTTTGCCTCATCTACCTTCAAAGGAAATTTCTCCAAATCATCCCTCATATTCTCTTCCATATTTTTCTTTAAAGGTTCATTGCCAATGGATATCTAAAATGTGCCAAAAGGTTGTGGTAAACCAAGCTATGTGAATAATTCAACTTTTTCGTGTATTCCTACAACTTGTTTTCAACGATCACTAGAAATTCCTCAGTTTCAATTAGAATGGAATATTTTTGGATCATATTTAATACCTTTATTGAGTCATCTACATAATTTTGAATTCCTTTGGATACCAATTCATAGAACTGCATGTGTAAAGTCTTTGTAAAATTTCATTAGCCATTTTCTCTTGTGATTTCAAGTCTCTATTGTCCAAAACATATTGATTGAGCTTCTTATTATGTTCCTTTAGATTGAGAAACAATAAAATAAATTGAACCTGATGCCCTCCTAAATGGCACAAGGTTAGTCTAAGATAAACAACACAAAAGACACAAAAATGATTAGTGTTAGTCAATCAAAAACTAATCTATGAAGGCATACCAAGAGAGACACTAAAAACATGCTAATGTATCTAACTAAAGAAGTAAAGATAATGAGACATCTCCAACTGTCTCTTAGCATGATATTAGCTCCTTTCTCCCTTGTTCCTCTCCTCTCCAAGTTCCAAAATAGTGTAGCTCTCAGCAGCTTTTTGCACTATGGATGCTTATGGAGGATTGAGATTGTAGTATAGCTCTAAATGTAAATAAAGAAGCTAATACTATGCTATTGATGCTAAAATGATTGATTTTATCTAAAATAACAAGATATTAGTTATGCTATGCTAAATGCTCTCTTAAAATGCCTATAGCTTAAATGCATACAAGTTTTCAGGATCTGGATTATGAAGGAATGGGCTCTATTTATAGGAAAAATGGGGCAATGGATGGCCAGGATTGAAAGGTTTAATCAAGGGTCAAGCTTGAAAGTTGGGGATCCATGTGCTCAATTGACACTAATGAAATGGTGACAAATGTCAACATAGGGTTGGGTTGAAAGAAGAGGTTGGAGGCATTAAAGGCCTGAGAAGACCTCATGGTTATCTAAAGGCTAAGGGTCAAGCCTAAATTAAGATTATCCACTGGATTAAGAGTTAATCCAAGGATAAACCTTTGTGCAAATGATTAAGAGATAATCATGGTCAAAAGCAATAAAGGCTTGATAAGACCCTTGGGTTGAGTAGAGGTTGAGTCAAAACAAATGTTTTAACCATGTGGAAGGGTTGAATTAACCATTAATGGTTATTGGAGACTTTGGGGATTAAGTGGTTGAAGGTTGGAAGCCTTCAATGGTTTTCAAAGACTTTAAGGATTTTGGTGGTTGAGGGTTGAAAGCCTTTAATGGTTATCAAAGACTTTTAGGCTTTGAGAAGTGACTCCATTTAGCTTAGGAATGTGACAAAGTTTAGAAGATGGTTTAGGCTAATTAGGAAGGGTTTAGAAGAATCTAGAAGGGGATTAGATTTTGCAAGTGGATTTGGTGGGTGAGGGAAAATAGGATTTTATTTAAAATAAAAATTCATTTATTTCAATAAATGTGTGCAAGTTGCATTTGTAGGAAAATGCAAGTGGGGTGGGGATAATGATTTAAATAAATGTTTTATTTAATTTATTTAAAAGAGGAAAAAAGGATTTTAATTAAATAAATTGATTTTATTTATTTAATTAATTGGAATTTGATTTAATGAATTAATTAAAATAAATTGAATAATTTATTTAATTAATAGAAGAATGTTTGGGGATGAATTAATTAAATATTAATTTAATTAACTGATGGCTAGTGGATTTTTAATTAAATAAATAGCGAATATTTATTTAATTAAAATGGACAGATTTATGTGACTACAGAACCAATTCATCATTCCTCTATATTATAATTTCCTCCCAAATATTTTATTTTATATGCCTTATTGTTTGACTACATACTTCATATAGTGTTTTCCTTTAAAACTCATTTACCTCTAGTTCTTTCTTTATACTTGTAGTCAATTTTTTATTAGCTTCTCTCAAATTCACATTGTAAAATTGCAATTGACCTTCTTTTTTCTTGGCTTGGTCCAGTTTGGCATTGTCTTGTGCCAAGTCTTGTTCTAATTTTCTCTTTGAGCTCTTTCATTTTTCATAATTCTTCTCCATTTCATCTAACTTTACCTTGAGGTTACTTAATTCCACTTGTTCTTGATAATTATTTTGTCTTGTAGATATAGAGCTAGATTTTGTTATCCTATTCTCTAAATCCTTACTCTTGTTATCTATTGCTTGTTGGATTATGATACCACTGAGAGGGGGGTGAATCAGTGGTATATCAAATCAAATTGAGCTTGAATTAAACTTTTACATCTTTGAACATGTAAAGTGCAAGTTTCAAAGCGATTTAGTTATCAAGTATATGTGAGGATATTTAAATATGAGTTAATGTAAAGACCATAACTAAATCATAGAGACTAAGAATATTCTAGAAACCCAAGAGTTGAAATATTTACAAGATAACATAATCTTAGGACAACTTTAAAAACTAAATGTCACATGATAAGTAAATGAACATGTTGACCAAGCACATCAATGATAATGACAACTCATAACAAAAATATTGTCCTCAGTGGAAAACCTTGATGGGGAATAAAAACCACTCAAAAGTGCCTCACTGGAAGAGTCTCACTGACTACATTGTGTCTCATTAACAATTAAATGTACCTCACTGGCTATCCAAAAATATCATATCATCATAATTGTAATACAAATATAGAGTATCATCTCTGTTTCACTTCACAACATCTTCTAATCTCACATCACTTGAGATTCAGAAGCAATAATCAATACAATATACTATTGCATATAGTTTTGATATACACAAAAATATATTATATTTACAATGCCAAATGAATCAACTTCTCAATATCAAATGAATCAAGTTTTCAATGTCAAATGAATCAACTTTCCAATGCACTACAAGTTCTATATATAGGACTTTCATGTAGTGATCAAAAGATATGCATATTTTCACATGCCAATATATCTCTTAATAGGGTATAAAAGCAAAATAGAGAATGAACTATTCCATCTATTTTCCTCACACACATTTGAATAAATTCAACAAAGTATATGTAATGTTCCATATCCCTGAACTAAAAGAAAACTGCCATTGTAAATGAATGAACTGAAAGCCTTTGATAACTTCACTATCTTTAACAAATATCTAAAGAGTGATTAGATTCTTTCATACACTGCTAAACAAAACAAAGAGCAGACCCACAAAACAAACTCGTCATGAATTAGGGTTATAAAATAAAACCCAAACTCACAATATATATGACCTTCGTAACATAAAGAACAGTTAAGACACAAAACAATAGGGGTTTGAACATATACATAGAAGAAACCACATACCCAACTAGGGTTAACATATTTTTCTTTTCACAAAACCCGACTAGGGTTTTACAAAAAAATAGAATGAAACAACTCATTAATCTAACCTTTTCAAACTATTTTAATAGGGATAAATAATTTAAACTGTATTAACATAGATAAAAAATCCAAATTGTGCTAATAGAGATAACCACACTTTCAGTTGGAAGACAAAAATGAGATATGATCTTTTTACTAAACACATATTTGACTTTGTTAAAGAAGAAATTGAAACACTAAAAACATAAACTTTCTTTTCAACACAAAACAAGTATTAGAGAATGAATACACCTATAACCACATTGTTATTGATTTCCTTGCACCTGTTACTACCACATCATATTCATGTATGCACGGTCAACTCTTCAACTCTTCCTTGCCTTGGTCGTGAAACAAACCCTAACTGTTCTATCATGTCCTAGCTTGAGGACTTACAAAATAAATTTGCACATGAACTTGGGTATTATGTTTATTTCTTTTTATTTTATGACTTAAGTCATATGTCTTGCAAACACTTTGTCTCGAGATGGGGTTAATTTTCCTCCTTTCATTACCAATGCATTAGGACAATAACAATACCTTAGGCTTTAGATATTATGTTCAATTCCCATGACAATGCCTTATACATTTTTCATTTAGGTATTATCACATATCTTTTGCAAGCAACACTCTTATGTGATCAAATTCAAATACCTTTACAAAAATAAATATAATCTTTCCAATGAATAATAAGAAGTTTCAATGACATTGTCAAGGAGATATTGAATATGCCTATTATCACAACCTTTCATCATCTTAGCATATATATGACAAGAAAAACCTTGTTCAATGATCAAATGTATATTGTGCCAACCATGAAAATGATAGAACAAGATATATCCTTAATGTATGCCAAAGATATCATATGTAAACCAATTTGATGATACTAAACAAATATCATCATGTATAACATGTGTGCCACATACCTGTGATCATGTATGAGTATGTTTATACTTGTGAATCTATCAATAATGATCAATATCATCTATGATGATCATGCTTTCATAATGCCTTTTGTAATGGAGCAGCATAAACAAATAGACAAGGATATGCCATGCCACTGTTGATATCAATCAGTTGTTCCAATGTCAAGGAGATGTATCATTACCAATCAAATAGTACCTTTTTTGATATCAATGACAAAAAACCTTGTGCCAAGGGTCAACATTTCTTTCCTTTGTTCTTTTATCATTTGCTAGGACTGCCTTCAACTTTTCTATTTGAGTTTTCAATTGAATTGTGGCTCTCTTGCTTTAGCGATGATGTGTACAACACTTGGTTGTTCCTTTTTTATATATTAATTTTGTTGGTATTTTTCATTCCTTAAAAATCCATTTGGACAGTGCTCACATCATATTGAGATGGATCTATATGAAACTCTAGTTTATTGTTAACTCTGAGCATAATAATTGTGTAATCCATGGTTTCCTTATCTAGATTAAATGTGGAAATTACCCTAAATTTTACAAGCTTTGAGGCTACAATAATATTCTCCAACAATTGCTTCTCTTTTTGTACATATCTCTTTTCTTTTTCATCCCAACATCAAATTTATTGTAATAAAAACCTTGGATTGCTAAAATAATTCATTCTTTAATAAAGAAACAATATGAGTACTTGCAACCTACGAAAATGCCTCTGCGTGCGAAAAACCGATGCAATGCATCGACACCCTTTTTTGAGCTTTCTTATCCAGTGTGGGGAAATTACAAAGGCTCTACAAATCATTTCGTTGTTTTGGCTAATAACTTTGGGACTAAGGATCTTGGAAGGGTCATATCACGGACCTACGATCAAGAGGCCTTCTTTGCAAAAACAAAATACTCTTTGGTTAATGTGGTTAGGGCTCCCCCCCATCTTTACAAGGGCTGGGATCGGGATTAGCATTTGGTGAGCCACAGAAATAATAGGGCTTTAGGGCAACCAAATGGTCCCAAACGAAATTCCAATCATTGTCGGGAGGAGGGTTTTGTAAAACCTAACCATTCAAAGAGTTCCTTTTCTCACCATATTTTTCCTTCATGAAAATATTTGGGTAAATTTTCAAAGGATATGGAAACCCCTGGTTGTCACAATTCTAAGGAAGTCGAGCACCCATTGTCAGATCTACCTTCAAATTCCCTAGCTTCTCCTAACGGGTTGGTCATTGAAATTGATAATCATACCCAGGCTAGGTATCAAATGCATTGCAGCGATAGAATGATCTTTGCTTGGTGGAAAGGTTGGGGGATCTCGTCTAATCAAATTGCCAATGGCGTGTCATCTTCCTTCAATAATCAGGTAAAAATTGACATCCTTCCTGATAATTTCTTAGCTATTGAATGGGGTGATCAGAGTCTGAGAAATTCATTGTTAAACGGGGATATATTAACATTTAAGGGTCTAGGGTTTGATTTCTAGGAATGGCAACCTCTCTTTCTCCCATCTCAATTCAATTCCTGCATGGTTAATAGAGCAATTTCATTGGATAAATTTCCTGTAGAATTGTGAAATATTGACTTTTTAAGAATAATAGGCAATAAAATAGGTAAATTTGTAGAAGTCAAAAAATCAGCCCTAAGCTTCTTTAACCAGCTCCTAATTGTTAAAATGAATATTAACATTAAATCTTTAGAGCCTATAACTCTGAAATGTGATAAATCTTGTTTAACCCTAGAATTACCTTTTTATAATGGTTCTTTTGAAGATTCTATGCCAAGGACAATCCCCTTCAAGAAACCTTTCCCTAAATCATTGCTCATGTCTAATGGCGCGCCATTCAGTTTCATGGAAGGAGGGGGTTTCACCCTAGAGGGCTATAAGATTGATAAAAACCCTAATCTCATCTTAGACCTATGCCCTCATAGCTCCCCTATTAAGCCCTCTCGCTACCCTCTTCCTCCACTGCTAACTATTAATTCACCTATAGATGACTCTCTTCTCAGGGATCAAGATTTGGAAGATGGTGAAATCAATGAGGTTATCCCTCAGGAAGAGCAGCTTGGTTTGACAAATATGTCATCATCTAGCTCTCTCATTCCACCAAAAAAGTTGAATCCCTTGGGGTCTCCCCCTTTAATTGAACTAATTACCTCTGAGCAATTAGCAGTGATGGATAGGCTTTCCCCAGATCTAGGATTGGCATCCTTGCAGGATCATCCAATCTCTCTAGCCTCAATATTGGAGGGCTTTGAGGAGGCAAAGGCTCGCTCTCCACCTTTGAAAGCTATTTTTGATACAATTGTATAATCTGAGAGTGATCATGTGGCTAGGGAAGTTAACATCATTGCCAATTTTGTAAGGGAAGAAGTAGTAAACGACCTCATGGATCAATTGGTTGCTGAAATTTGTGATGATGAGGAGTTGGAAAGACAAAGGGATTTCTTAGTAAAAAATCTAGTGGATGTTACTAGAGTCAACTTAGAAACAGATGATCTATTTATAGCATTAGATAACTTAGAAAATGATAACCCAAATACTCTAGGCATTCTCAGCTCTGACAGAAGCAAAGACTCTCCTAACTGTGCTAAACACAGTAAGAGAAGAGGTAGGAGATCCCTTGCTGAACTAAGATCAAAGGATGGAGATGCCAAGGGTTAGGCTAAAATATCTACTCTTTTTAATGCAGGGGAGGGGAAGTTCCTCCCCAAAGACCCATGAAAATCATAACATGGAATGTTAGGGGTCTGAATGCCCCTAACAAACAACGCATCTTAAAGCATTGCATCTCTTATTCTAAACTCGATATAATGTTAATCCCAAAAACCAAATTGAACTCCTCTGAGATAGTCCTTTTTGAGAAAAAACTAGGCGTTAGATAGCTAAAGCACTCCCCTGCTATAGGGGCCTCAAGGGGCTTAGCCATCATTTGGGACTCTAGATTCATCTTGTTTACACCTTTAGAGATTAAGCAAAATTGGATGGGAGGAGAAGTAGTAAGTTATAAAAATAACCTAAGATTCAAATTGATTAACGTTTACGGTCCTATCCAAAATAGGGATAAGGCTAGGGTGTGGGTGGAACTGGAGTCTTTCCTCATAAGTTTCCCAAATGATGTATGCATCATTGGGGGAGATTTCAATGCTATCACTAAGGTAGCAGACAAAAGAGGAGGTAGCAACAAACTTCCTCCAGTGGATGTAGATTTCAATCATTGGATCAATAGGAACTCCCTGTTGGAAATCTAGACGGTAGAAAATGCCTTCACCTGGAACAACAGAAGGCTTGGTTTCTATAACATTGTTGAAAAACTAGATAGGTTCTTTATCCATGGGGGGCTCTCGAAGCTTAACTTTACCTTGAATGCAGAACCCCTCCCTTTAGCAGGATCTGACCATTTCCCACTCCAACTAATCTTATTATCCAACCACTCCCCTAAAAAATGCCCCTTCAAATTTGAGAGCATGTGGTTCAAAGATGATAACGTTTTAAACTTAATTGAGAACTGGTGGAGAAGCTCTGTTTTCTCTGGTTTGAAGATGTTTATTATCACAAGCAAGTTAAAGCTTATCAAAAGGAAACTCTTAGAATGGAACAGGACTAATTTTGGAAATATTTTCTATAAAAAACTCCTAATAGAAAATGATCTTAAGAATGTTAACATTGAGGTTCTTGAGAAGGGGATGGATGAACATCTCTTCCTCAAAGAAAAGGCTCTACTCTTTGAGTGTGAAAAGACACTCTCAAATGAAGAGATCTTTTGGAAACAAAAATCGAGGGAGACTTGGTTGAGTGATGGGGACCGAAATACTAATTTTTTCCACAATAGTACTAAGCAGAGGCGATGGGTCAATCAAATTTCTAAAATTAAGAATTGCAAGGGTTTCATCATGTCTGAACTGGATGATGTTGCCTCTGAGGCAGCAAGGTTTTTTGATAAAATCTTAAACAATATTGAAGGCTCCAACCTCAGAGGCCAACTCAATATTATCAAGAATCTTCCAAAACTCATTAACAATGACCACAACAAAATCATGTCAAATAAATTCTCTGAGGAGGAGGTTAAATCTATCCTTATGAAGATGAATCCCAACAAGGCCCTGGGCCCGGATGGCTTCCCCACTAGCTTTTTCCAAAAATGTTGGAGTTGTATGGGGACAGAGATCATGGATGCCTTAGAAGGTATTAGGAACTCTGGTAAGATTCTCAAAGAAATCAACAATACCTTCTTAGCTCTCATCCCCAAAAGAGAGAATCCTGAAAGCTTTAATGACTTCAAACCAATAGCCCTTTGCAACACTCTGTACAAACTCTTAACCAAAACCCTAGTAGCCAGACTCCAGAATCTTCTCCCCATTATCATTAGTGAAGAAAAAATTGGCTTCATAGCTAATAGTTCAATCTATGATGAGTTTATTATAGCCCAAGAGGCCATTCATTCAGTCCAACTCAACAGGGCCCCAAGTATGCTAGTCAAATTAGACATAAGAAAAGCTTACGACAAAGTTGATTGGCACTTCCTATGTAAATGCTTGGAGGCCTTTGGATTTTCCAAATCCTAGATCAACCTAATCTTTGAATGTATATCCACCCCCAAATTCTTAGTCTTGGCTAATGGTTCCCCAGAAGGTTTCTTCAGCAAGTCAAGAGGGCTCAGGCAAGGAGATCCTATGTCCCCCTTCCTCTTCATCATCATGGCTGAAGCCCTAGGCAGATCCATCTCTAAGGCCAAAGAGGAAGGTGGGATCCAAGGAATCCCCATTACCAGCGGCCTCCCTCCCTTTACCCACCAGCAATTTGTCGACGACACGATGCTTTTTGGGCAGGGAAGTGTAAGGGAAGCGAGTGCCTTCAAAGGCATCCTTAATTCCTATATGCTAGCCTCGGGTCAAGAGGTGAATCTAGCCAAGTCTGCAGTTTTTATATTCAACATAGACCCCTCCTTAGGAAAAGTGATCAGCAATGTCCTGGAGATTAGTGAAGGAACTCTTCCTTGCAAATACCTAGGCATTCCCCTTGACAAGGGTAGAAGACCCTCAAAATTATGGGACAACTTGGTGGACAAAATCAAGTCTAGGATTAACACTTGGAAAGGAAAATGGCTCTCATCTGCAGGTAGAGAAACCTTGGTTAGATCGGTCTTGTCAGCTATGCCCATTTACCAGCTCTCATATCAACATTTATCTTCTTCTAAACTTGCAGAGCTCAACAAGCATCTCAGGACTTTCTTTTGGCAAGGTGCTAATGACAACTGTAAAATATCACTCATATCCCAGGACAAGATATGCAAACCTAAAGAAGAAGGAGGAGTTGGCATTAAAAACCTTCGTGATCAAGGCAAAGCCTTGGGTACCAAGTTGGTCTGGAGGATGTTCAGAACCCCCCACCTCAAATGGGCTTGCTTGCTACACCACAAATACCTTAATGGAGGGAATCCTATCCAAATCTTCAGAGAAACCAACCCTCCCAGAGGGTCCCGCCTATGGAATTTTATGTTAGACTGCAGGAGGATTATCTCTAACAACCTGGGGTCTGGGGATAAAGCTCTTCTCTGGTCGGATTCATGGGGTGGATATAAGGCTATTAATAATATCCATGACTTTGGTGCTACTCGTATCCTTCTTGAATCTCATAGAGGACCCCTATTAAACAACTATATCTCCCCTTCAGAGGATGGGGCTGGCTGGCAGTGGATCAAGAAGGAAGATAAGGATATCCCGGTAAGGGATAAACAAAAACTTGGGGCAGTTCTTAAATCAAGGAACATTGCCTTAGGTCAGAATGAGGACAAGCTCATCTGGGATGGCTCCCTAAGAGGAGAATAAAACTCCAAGGATGGGTACTCTCTCATCTCCAAATCATTTATAAGACCTATGACTAAACTTCCCTTGAAACTTTGTTGGGATAAATATTGTCTGCCTAAGGCAGGTATCTTCTCCTGGCTTGCAGTTTAGAACAAGCTCCTAACTGTGGACAAATTTAGAAGAATGGGGTATGAGGGCCCTAGTATATATCCTCTTTGCGAGGCAGACGAGGAAGACACCAATCATATCCTTCTTAACTACCCCTTTGCTCACAAATGTTGGATCTGGTTCACCAACAAACTTGAATGGTTTGCGGCCTTCCCCCACACCTTCTTTGGAATGCTCAAGGCATGGCCTCTCTTCAGGCATGGTTGTCTCTTTGAAGTTTTATGGAAAACTCTTCCTTCTTCCATTATGTGGGAACTATGGAAGGAGAGAAATAGACGTCTCTTTAAGAATGAAAAACTAGAGGTTCCCAGAATCATTAATAGGATAGAGTCATCTATCACTGAGCTCATGAACAAACGACTGTCATCAGGCACATTGAAGAATGCCTCTATCAATTATTGGGATGAAAAGATGAAAAAATATTGGGTAGGCTTATCCTTTCCTCCCTTTGTAGGAGATGGTCCTATTGCAAGTCTTTGATCAAGGGATGCATGCAGATGGTAGCCCCCAGGCGAAGGTTAGGTGAAGCTAAACTTTGATGGGGCATCTCGTGGCAACCTAGGGAAAGCAGGGAGAGGATGTGTTGTTCATAATTGGGAAGGTAGGGAACTGGAAACCCTTGCCTCTCCAGTTGGCATCAACACCAACAATTGGGCGGAACTTATGGCCCTGGTGGAGGGTCTGTATTTATGTAGGAAACTAGGAGTTAAGAACTTGGAAATCGAAGGAGATTCATCTATAATTGTCAATGCTCTGAGGAAAGGTAGTATGCCTAATTGGAGACTAAATACTTTGTTGTCAAAAGCTCTTGACTTATGCAGATATTTTGATAGGTTCACAGTCAATCATATTTATAGGTAAAAGAGCGGATGAGTTGGGCAACTTGGGAGCCGATGGCATCAATCTCTTGTTTGTGCCACCTTAAGGCAACCCCCTCTTTTGTTTTAGTGTCCTAAGTGGTCATTATCATGTTTCTCCATTCATCCCCTTATGTTTCTCTTGCCCAGACTATGTTTTAACCCCCTTATTTATTCGTCTTCTTGCCCCTTGTATTTACATATAGATGCTTAGACAAACATTTAGTTTATATATGCCCATTTATCTGTTCTCCCAAACTTTAACTCGGGTAGTTAGGCTCAATCCATGGTCAAATATAATCATTAAAACACAAATCTCAATCATATATTTTTTTTATTCCTCTCCTTCATACCCATTCAATCTTCCATCCTTTAGCCCAAGGAGAGGCCCCTCGTCTAATATTTTTGTATATACTTATCTGGGCACTTTCATTATCAGACCCTCACCTTGATTCAGTCATCCATCCTCATATTCAGCCTCTCATCGGCATATATATATATATATATATATATATATATATATATATATATATATATATATGCAGGTTTTATCTCACATTCTTGTAGCCCAGGACCCTTTCATGAATTATCTAGGACAGATAAGCACTCTCAACGCATGTAATAATTTTCTCTTTATAGATATATAGGCATTTCATGCGCACACACACACACACACACACACACACACACACACACACACACACACACACACACACACATATATTTATATTAAGTTAGATCCTTGATTCTCATTTATAGGTATATATATATAGTCATACATATTCATATATATATGTGTGTGTGTATGTGTGTGTGTGTGTGTGTTCTTATTAGTCTCTTGAAGTTTACTGATCTTTCATCCTTGAATATTGGCTTAAATCATTTTTTATCCATCTCTTCTTTTATCATCGATGTTACCTTTGTTTCGATGAAACCATTGTTATCATCAATGAGCCTTGTGGTTTCATCGATCTCCTCATTTTCATCAAAATCTTTACCTTATGTGTTTGTGTCGATGTAATGCTCCATCGGTTCATCGAAACCCTATTTTTCATAGGAATCCTTTTGTCACTGCGTTTCACAACCATCATCCGGATTCAAATAGTATCGGTGAGACCCAATGATGTCTCATCGATATAGAAGGGCCATCGAAGAAAGGAAATGCTGATGAACTTCAGAAAGGACTCATCGAAGACAGTAATTCCATCGACAAAAGATATTGAGGAAAGCGGAGATGGTTTTCATTGACGGGAAAAGGTCTTCGAGGAGATAATACTATCAGTGCAAAGGGACTCACTGAAAGAAATGTTCTCATTGAAAAAATAAGGTCGATTAGACATAAGGAAGCTACATCGATAAAAGATATCGATAAGGATATGAGTTTCGAGGAGGCTAAAAGGCATGTTACTGATATGTGTGGTTTTACCGATGCAACTTTATCGCATAAGATTACTAATGAGCTCATCAATGAAAGATGATAGTGGAAGCAAATCATCAATGAAAGATGGCCTTGATGAGACAATAGACCCATTAATCAAAGGAGTGTAGTGATGTCGATAGAAAATGTGTTTCGATGGAAGGATAAAGGAAGTTACCGAAGCCCAAGGTTTCTTCGACATGATACCCGATGGACATCAAATATATATCCAAGAGGAAATAGGTTTCGAGGAGGCTAAAAAGCATGTCTCCGATATGTGTAGTTTCACTGATATAACTTTATTGGTGGAAGACGACAAGGGAGGATAAATAAAGGCTTCGGTGAGACAATAGATCCATTCATCGACGGGGCATGGTGATATCAATGGAAGTAGTATTTCGGTGGAAAAATAAAGGTCACTGAAGCCCAAGGTTTCTTCAACATAAAAACCTGATGGATATCAGATAGGTAGTGGTGAGGAGACAGCCATAGCGTTCGAATACAGTATTTAGATGAATGAAGGAAATACTTGATCGAAGTGATATTCGAAACAAAGGTGTTAGTTAACAGTTATATGTTGAAAAGCCACAACGCTTGGTGATAATGTATACTCTCATATAAAGGAGGGAGCTTTTGTAATATGGAGGATAACTAGAGAAAGAAGTAGATTATAGCCTCAGGCTAACCACTATACTATTTTACTGATAACGGTTCCTCATTTTGTTTTTACCGATGGCATGTTATCGATGAAAATCTCTTATGTTTTATCAACCTTTTGTCTTTCGATGAAACTTTTACTATCGGCCTATAACTTTAATATCTCTTCGACAACCCTCTTTTCTCAAAAATTCCTATCGATGAAACCTTCCCCAATTTCTTCAATCTCATCATTTCGGTAGAACTATCTTCTTCGGTGAATTATTTACATGTCCTACCGATACTGTAGTTTCTTCAGTAGGCTTGCTTCATCGATGAAATCTCCTTTGGTTTCTTCGATATACCTTCTATTGGTGAAAAATAATGCTTTTGATAAGTCCCTTTTGAAGTTCATCGAGGCCCAAGTCTATTCGATAAATAATCTTATCAATGAAACATCGATAGGTTTCTTTGATACAACAGGTGTACCATTTCGGTTAACTAGACATTTTGATGAGAGGTTAGTGTGTATATCCAATGGCTTTGGTTTGGGCGATATCTTTTAGGATTATGATGTTGGTGGAAGTTTCAAGGGTTCTATCAAAATTCTTAAGGGCATGCTTGATTTCTTTTTTTTAGAAAAATTTTGTAGCTTTAATTAAAACCATGGAATTCTATTGATTTAAATTCGATGCTCAACACCACCCCTAACCATAATCCTAACCCTAACTCTAACCAATATCTAAACCCTGAACTTGATATTATACATTTAATAACTATAAAATAATAGTATAGTTTCAAAATAAGAACATAATAGTATTATACCTATCATATGGCACTCTATTAATATTATATTACTAATAAAACTACAAAAAATATTATAACTAAACATAATTTAAAATAATAATATAATACATTTCAAATTCTCTCTTAAAGCTTTCTCATGACACTCAATTAGGGCTTGGAAGACTCTTGAATCATATTCTTTAAGATGGTAGCTCCCTGCAATCTCTTTGCAGGAATATTTATGGAATTTGCCTTGTTAATATTTATTGAGTTTATGCTCTTCGATGGGTAATCACTCTCGCATTATGTTTCTAGAGATTTTTTGAGACTAATATTTTGAGTTGTGTATCCTAACAGGGTGACCATCCAGGCAGGTATGATATATTGTATAAGTTGACCTGTTCGGTTTTCCTTTTCCTAACATTCTAGTGAGAGATTTTCTCAAGATTTTGTGCAACATGAGGAGCAGAGCATGCTTAACCCTGTGTTTCAGGAATAGCAAGAACTGTCACCCACAAATGGCAGCATCACCCCAAGAGATGAGCAATCTGTTGCTCAACTTTGCACAGAGGATTTCTACATACAATCTTCATTATTCTGGACAAGTTCCCTTTGTGATCTTGTATCTCCATTTTGTATTGCATTCTTAATTTTTTCTGATCCTTGAGGGATATGGGCTTGACTGGAGGTTTTCTTCCCTCCATTCTTTCCTACCGATGCCCACACCAAATGGAGGTGTAAATGTAAATCTATCTATTTTTTAAATTAATAAAATTCTTTGGCCTCGGCCTTTTATCGATCAAAAAAAATAAAATACAAGTACTTGCAATCTTGGATAGACTAAAAATTGAAGGGGTGCTTTTTGGAAATAATTTATTTGAGGTCAAAATGGAAGTAGTTAGACTTTATGTTACAATAATCTTTTGCTTCTTCAGAATTCTTTGATTACTGAGATCCTATAGTTGATCAGTTTCTTCCAGTGTTGGCCTCTTATGACTATCATTGTGAGGTTGTAGAATTGAAGATTCACTAGGAATAAATTGAACCGGTCTTTCTACCATTGTTTTCCCTTTGGTAGTTTTACTTTTAAGCACTTCATGTGCACCAATTCTAGATTTATCATGCACATCTCTAGGGGTTACTTTTGGTACACAAAAAATTCCTTGTTCACTAGATCCCAAAGCATCACCATCATAACCCATTTTTTCCACAATTTCTCCCCTAAAGAATATTTTTCTTTTGTGGCTTCACTTGCAAAAGGTCTGTATGCATATTGTACCTAACCAATACCACCATCATGTTCACCAATTTCATAGTCATCATCACCACCTTCGCCATCACTCTGAACTTCATTGTGATGCTCTTTATTCCACAATTTGGTAAATTATTCATCTTCTAGAATTTCATCAAAATCTATAGTACTATTTGGATCACTTAGGTTCTTCCTTATATGCCAGAACTCAATGATTTTTTACTGTGTTCAATTTTTATCTTTACAAGCCAACCTTAGATTCTTTGGTATTTTTTGTATAGTATATGGTTTGGAAACTCTTGTATAGAAACTTTTGTAGCTCTTGATTGGTATTTGTGCCTCTGATGCTTTCTATTGGTTCCATTCTATTATTTTAGTTGATAATTGATCAAAAGAAATACTTCTCTTACCAGCAATTTCCTCCACTATTCTCTTAACCTCATCCCAAGAATTCTTGTTTTTCAATCTTTCTAGTGAGCGTTTTCTTTCATGTTGCATTAAACTTGGAGAATTCTTATTCTCTACAATTATTTTTTTTATGATGTCATATGGGTCATATTTTCAGTGACAAACAAATTCAAAATTATTTACAACATTGAATGCTTTTCCCTTGAATTTGAATCCTCCACATGAAAGGTAACGAAATAAATATGGTCTTTTTTGGTGATTATAAAAGTATTGATACGTACTATTAAGTTGTTATACATATTCCAATGCAAAAATGCTATATGTCACATGAATAGAAAATTTGTAAGGATTTTCTCCCGATCCATAAAATATTAGCACAATATATTCTTCCATGAAGTGCCAATCAACAAATTGTATTTGTGATCCCAATCGAATGTAATTTCTACATGACTCAAGAAATTGAGGTATTGGAGAATTTGTAATTGCTTGATATAATGGAGCCAAAAAGTAGTCTACAAAATCTTTATAGTTTCTTATGTAAAGTGGAAATTTGGACCCTAGTGACTCCCCACCTAGGAGAAAGAAAGGAAGTCACTGGGATGATTTTCACTTGGAAGAACTTTACATTCAAAAGAGGGGCTTGAATCCACTAGATCCAAATCCAAGAGAAACAAGGATGTGAATTCCAAGTGGATTGCAAGGGTTTAAGTGTGATTTACCCTCTTTTGTAAATGAGAAAGTTGACTTGTTGACTATGTGGAACAAAGAGAGAGATTGAGTAAAATGAGGAGCTATCGGTTTAGGATCGCATTGTAACTTTAGATATGAGCTAATTAGACTGATATGGATCTGCCCTACAAATTTGGAGAAAAGTCGTTGGGACCATGGCGAGAGTGTACATGGTCCTCCACAAAATCCACAAAATGAAAAGGGTTCTTCTATCTCTGCAAATGGAGCCCAAACCTATAATTATAGCTACGCATCTACAACCTACACACAGAAAAGAAGGGAAGAAGGGTTGTGGATAGGGGTTTGCCTCAGTCAAACCCCAGTTGAGGAATCAACCTTGAAAGAAAGTAATTGCAAATGCTGAAATGTAAATGATAGAAGTGTATACCTTGTAGATTTGCAATTTGTTGATAATGATTGCTTTTCTTCTTGAATGTAACCACAAGTGTTGTATGAAATGGTATGTAACTTGACAAAACCCTAACACACACACATTCTTGCAAATGAATGTTGTAATGTTGCTCCAATGGATGAATGAAGAAGACTTGAATGCTTGATGACGACCTTGAAATCCCGTATCCTATCCTCATGCCTCTCATCCTCTCCTCAAATGAGGGAATTGAATCCCCTTTTATACATGCCTCAAGGATTAATTTTCAACCACCAAAGGTCGACAAAGAGGAATTACAAACCTCGGAGGAAAATTATGCCTAGGAGGTTGGGTAGACCTAACTTAGGGTCACCCTAAGGGGTGGGGACAGGGATGTCACACCCCTATCCTAGGGGTACAAGGGTGCCACGCCCTTGTCCTGCCCTATTTTGGGGGTCGGACAGGGTCCAAAGTAGCCACAAGTCTTGAAGGAGGAAGGGCAAAGGGGTGAGAATGCAGAAATAGGTCTTGGTTGGGGAAGAAGATGTTGTCGTTGAGGTGAGGACCTAAAATATGGTTAAAATTGTTGGGGTCACAATTTTATGATACTAAACCTTCTAATAGAACGCATTCTTATCTTAGGGGTCCACTTATATATGAAACCAATGTTCTCGTTGTACCCTCATGATTCTTATTGAATTTAATCTCAAGTCTGTTGCCCATTTCCACAAACTTTTCACAAAATTTCTGCAAAAAATAAATAGCACAAGTAGGTTGTGAACCTAAATGTCTTAGTGCAACATCCGTTAGTCATTGCAAATTATTCTCACAACATGCTAAATAAATATATATCTATTAGGTGGATTAACATAATGGATGTTATATAGCATTTCAAGGAGGCTTGCACCCACTTCCCTATTACTATCCAATCCAAGGCAAAATGCTAGCATCTAGAAAGTATCTTGACCCCATGGTTTAAATATTTTAATTTCATAAGGAGACCTATGATCCTCAGGGAATACGATAGCTTCCGCCATAATTTTTTTGACAAAATTAGTTTAATTTTTCCGATTGTATGCTTCATACTGAGTAGCTAGTCTTTCAAGGTCAATAGGGATTTGTCCAAAATCTTTAACTGTAAACCCTAATAGTTTTCCAAGTCCTTCTCAAGTAATGTGTAACATTGCTTCCTATATATCTTTCCTTACAATTTATTTTTCACTACCATCATAATCATGGGTGCAAGTCATTATAAATTATAGGCAAGGGAAGACCTTAGGAAACATCATGCAACCCAATCCACTTACCCACGGTGCCCTCCAACTACGACTTGGTATTGTTTTACCACAGATCGTGACATTATTCTTAGATGAATATCTAAGTATTGAGGTAAGATAATCATAGATTGTAGGATCATAAATATCATTGTGTTGATTAGTTAAAATTGAGGTTTTAAGCAGAGTAACATAGTCTTTTTTTTGTCTTTCGCTTTAGGGTTAGTGCTATTGTTGGTGGTAGACAAGCTTGTAAATAGACAACCCTGAACCTAAATAAATTAAAATCATAATCTGTCTCCAAAACCTAAGCCTTGCCCTCAACTTGAATAGTCGAAGAGGAAATTTGAAAATCAAGTTTGTTAATATGAAAACCTTAGTCTCAAGTGCAGATTTCCCACACTATTCGAAGTCTTCTCAAAATTCAATTTTTTTTCACTATATTAAATACTTCTTGAATCTTATTTTACATTCATTGAATGTAGTATAAAAGTCAATTAAATGTGTTTGTAATGAGACAATGGTTATTGTCACTAAGACACGTGTAAAAATATTAGTCAATAAAAACTAGAAGCATTTATTTTGATGTAACGGCACATTGATATGATAATATAATATAATAATTTGGAGAGAAACTATACAATACTTAAATGAAATGAGAAAATGTAACACACAATGTAGATTGATAAAATCATAAATTAATGGTCGTTCATTTAATTAATTAAAATATTTTTTGTTTTAAAGCATTGTTAATTATTAATGGTTAATTTAGTCATATAGTATGAGTCATGTAAAATTGAGTTTTGCAATTTGTACTTTTCTATATTCAAAACAAAAAAAATTGCCTTTATAAAATGTAATAGAGTTCTATTTTTTTGCTTTAAAGACAAAAAAAATATTTCCCTTATAAAATGTAATAACAAAAATACTGATAAAAATGTCAATAAAACAAACAAAAAAAATTGTTGATAAAATAGACCAAAAATCTTAAAAAACCTAAAAAATGAAAAAAATCATAAAGACGTGGCGATTTCTAAACGGTGTACACATTTCACAACCTTTAATTTATAAGTATTATTTATGATGTTGATTGTACTTGACAATGTATTTTCAAGTGTAATTTCCAACACTTCAAATTTTCAAGGATCTAAAGAAATCAAATCACATCTTTTTTTGATACAAAATCAACACCTTAAATATTCAAGTACTTAGTTAACAATAACCAATGAAACTTGCTATAATTAAGAGGGATGTAGAGCTGGATTAGAATCATCCGCATATTATTTTTGAATGTAGTATTGAGTGTTCTCAGTATTGATATGAGTTTTTGAGTTTTATAGGGATGACACCATCCTATTATTGAGGGTATTGTAAATTCTCCTAACTACAATTATGTGGTTTCAAAAGAAAAGAAAGATGGGCAGAATTTGAAAGAATTGGAGGGGTGGAGGGGTGGAGTAATGAAGGAGAGAGGCTCTCAAAAAAGAGCTATGGAATATTTATGCCATATTGCTCGGTGCTGGTAGATGCTAGTGGTATGAATTTTTGTATCATTAAAGCTACTTGTACACCTGACAATGAAATCCAGAATAGAATCCACTCTGACTGAAATAGGAACAATGAGGCTTCTATGTAATTTTGGGAGCTTTGTATTAAGCGTCTTCAGAGATCTTCTTACTTGCTAAGTCCTATTTCATATTATTACTCAAGGTCTTTGTTGCCCCATTCTATTATTTTTTGTGGATATTTAGAACACGTGTTCTTAAGAAGGGTATCAAATGAGGAGGAACAACATCCGATCCTCATTATTTATCATGTGAATTGGTTACTGGACTACAATGAGAAAAGACATTTATGAGTTTAATAGCAATTTTCCACATAGAAGAGTGCACTATAGAAGACATTGACACTCGAGGGAATTATTTCTAATTTCATATTTGTATATGAGTTGGCACGCTATACTAATGTTTAGAAGCTAAAAGGGATTTTCATGTACAATATTGTAATTAATTTTTAATAGAATATGAACAAATCATTGTGTTATTTGTTATTCATTTGCACGATGAGAAAGGAGTTGTTTTGTTATTATAATATTTTCCCTCGGTTCTCATTAAGGGTAACTATTATTGTTGATGTGATGTTCTTTGTAAATGATTGATCTTGAGAGTTGATTGTGTATTTTCGAGGTGATTGGTGATGTTGATTATACGACTGATCTTGATTGTATATTTTCAAGGTGATTGTCGTCATTTCCAATTCCAATGCTATGCATAATCCACATTAGATATATTGTTGACATGTAATGATCATCTTTAATTAATGATGGAGTACTTTGTCAACCACAAAATTTGGTGATTGTTGTCATTTTCAATTTTGAAGGCTCTATAGAATCCACATCAAATATATTTTTAATATGTAATCATTGCCTTTAATTAATGATGGAGTAATTTGTCAACAACAAAAAAATTGTTATAAAGAGACACAAGGGATAGTGAGTTTGGAATGTAGTGTTCTGATTTTTTAGTTCTAATAAGTGTTTTCTTAAGTTAAAAAGTATTAAGGATGATGCAAATGTATTGTTGGGGGTACTATAAATTCTCCTGCCTCCAATTATGTAGTTTTTGAGGAAGAAGAGACCAATTCCACATAGATTTAGGATGGGTGGCATTGGAAAGAATTGGATGGGTGTTATAAGGAAGAAAAGAGGCCCTCAAATAGGAACTTTGGAGTTGCTATGCACTTTCAAAGGTTCCCTTTCTTTGCTTGATCCTTTTTAATTCCATCCTTTTCTTTCCTACTGGCTTGATCCTGTCTAAAGATTGTGGAAACAATTTTGCTATCAATAGAACTACTTTTCATTGTCATCCTTTTATTTTTTGATAGATTCATCTTGCTTGAAGATAAGGGGATTAAGTTGGTTGTTGCAACATTAAGTTGAATGACAAGACCATTTAGCTAATCTTGCAATTATGTTTGATACATTAAATTGGATTACACGAACATCTGGCATCAAAAGTTCTCCTTTATCTTAGGACCATTAGTTTGTATTTTGGGGATGTTGATGGATCCTTAAATCCATAACATATGTAGCAGATTGGTATAAATTATGTATTTATCTATAACTTTATAGACGGATCATGCACAATCTTGTAACGTCCTAAAATTGTACCCCTTGCAATTTTCAACTACATTTGGGTCTTCTCCTTAGTGTTTGTGCCCCTTGGCCTTATCGGAGACTTGGATATGCTCATTCATATCAAAAACACATTGCAATTCAACCCTACACTTTTCTCGCACCTTTATCCTACCCCAAAATAGGGCAAGACCAAGGTGTGGTGCCATAGGATCCAATGGGACCATGGCGTGGCACCGTGTGATCCCCTATTTGGGACATCCCTTGATCCTCTACCCTTGGACCTAACTCAGATTTGAAGCGTGAATTCCCTCCTATGTCGGCTCAAGTCAAAAAATCATTCAATTAAACCCACTGGCAAGTATATAAGAGGGATTTCCCCTCTCATTTGACATCTAATAAATCTAAACGCATATACACAAGAGGTCATCAAGCATTCAAGAGAAATTAAGCATTTTCAGTCTCCTTTGAAGCTTTGGAGCAACAATAGAGACAAGATTTCAAACATTGGAGAGGAGAACAATATTCTACTTCATGAAACCCTAATTCAATGTGGAGGAAAACAAAACTTCACAAGGAGGTATAAGCATTTCAATTTCAATCAATTCAACATCCCCTCAAAGAGGAGGATTTCTACTTTCAGTCATTTTATTTATATTATTTCAACCACTTGGTTAATTCCAAAACCAGGGTTTGATCTGAAGACAAACCCCTATCTCTAACACATTTCCCTTTTTTTGTGTGCAAAAACAGGTGCGTAACTGTACTTCTGAAATTAAGCTTTATTTGTAGAGACAAAAAAACCCTTTTTGACACACGAAAAATTTGGACGAATGATAGGAGGGTGCCCCTGTCTAGACACACTATCCCTGCAACTTTTTCCAGATTTTGCAAAGAAGCTCTGAATTATCTCAAACTTCTCAAATCTAGGTGCATGGTTGAATCCCGAATCTGTAGCTCACTATTTTCGCATACTTTGTCTCCATTTTGAACATTGCCTTAATTAAATCAATCAACTTACAAAAGAGGGTCAGTTGCATTTTAATCGATTCCAATCTACTTAGTATTCAATCCTTGCATCATCTGGGATTGGATCTAGTAGACCCATCCCCCTCTTTTGAATGTAAAGTCACCCTCAAGTGAAAATTGGAGCCTAGTGAATTCCCTCTTTCTCCAAGTGGTGAATTGGCTAAGGTTCTCCAATTTTCCACTTTACATTTTCGTGAAACCAATGTGTCTTATGCTTGCTTCTTATTTTTGTTTTTAGATCTAAGTGCATGAAATTTAAAATTCAAATTTTAAATACAAGTTTAATTTCTTTGCAATTTTTGAGAATTTAGAGGTTAAATTCACAAAAACCCTAATTTTTAGATTTAAATTTGAGCTTGTCATTTGTCTAAATTGGATTGATATTTTCAGAGCCGAGAACTCTTCATTTTACAATTCAAGTCTTCATTTACACTTTTAATTTTCAAAATTTTAAAAAAATTAAGTGGTTAAATCATAAAACCCTAATTTTTTATTTTAAATTGACCTTATGGATTGTGTAGATCTTGAATTTGGTCTTTGCTTCAATTTCAAAAATTCATTTTCCCTCCTTGCAACATTCAAATTTTCAAATTAAGTGGTTTATGCAATAAACCCTAATTTTTAAATTTAAATTAATCTTGTGTAATTTCAAATCTTCCTTTAAGCTTTTAATTGGATCAATTAAATCTAAAATCTCTTTTTGTCCCTCTAGACATCATAAAAGTTGGCCCTTAGGTGTGCCCTTTTTGTTGTCTTTTCAATTAGCACTTTTATCAAACATTCTAAGTGTGTCCTATTTCAACCTTCAAGGCTTACTTTTACATATCTAGGCATCTCCAATTTCCATATCCTTTTGGAATTCGCATTAAAATCATAAAATCTTGCTTCCCTGAAAATTTGGAAAAAAGTTGGTCGGACCGTGTGTTTGGACCAAGTTGCTACCTAGTGGTCTCGACTTTTTCTGCTCAAATTTTGGGAGCTTTTTTTGACTATATTTTACTACACAATTCCAGAGATTTGTGAAATTTTATTGATTTTAGGTCACCTTAAGGTCGAAAACAAATCTGAATTTCAACATTTCCATTGTCGATTTGAATTTTAAAATTAAGTGGTTCACTACACATACCCTAATTTTTAAAATTAAATTGATTTCTGCAATATCTCAACATTTCAAAAATTTTAATTAAGAGGTTAAATTTGGACAACCCTAGTTTTAATTTTGATTTTCCCTCCTTTCAAACTTTTAAAATTAAGAGGTCATTTTCAGCCATAATTTTAAAGATTCAATTTCTTTTCTCTAGTGCGTGACTTTTACTACTATTAGTCTTACCTATAGTATCCCCGTTAGAAGAAGTTGTAGAATTAAGACCGCCCAAGGTTTAATTACTGAGGAAATGGAGCCTAATTTGGCTATCTTTTTCAATGAGGATATTGCTACTTCCTCCCATCCTTTAGATATTCCTTTTTATCCTCTTCATAATTATCACAATGAGGAAGAATCACTAACTAGAGTATCTGTTGACCAATTGGCAAAGATGGACAGTCAATTTGACAATCTTCAACAATGGATGAGTCGAGAATACCCGAAAAGTGAAGCTCTCCCATTGATTGAAGGATTAAAAAGAATGATTCAAAGTGATAAGCATGGTGTTGATATTTTGCATGGTTTTGCTCATATCGTTGATTCTAATATCATGCCTATGAAGAGTTGTACTGAAAACCTAGGTTATACACAACTTCCTAGTCAAATTAACGATTCTATTCCTTTGACAACTCCTATAACTAGTGTTCCTACCTTCACATCAAACATCATGGCTACCTCTACATAAAATGTCATGCCTACAAATGTGAGTCATGGGGGAAATACCTCTTCTTTCATTCCTCCTACCATGAGTGTTCCTATTGTTACCCAATCACATTCACCACCTATAACTGTTAATCAAGGGGGCGACTCCTTCAATCACAATTCTTTCATTCCTCCCATGAGTCTTCCATGTGCTACCCAATCTTCTCCATTGCCCACTTATCATAGTGTTCCACCTCCTTATTCTCAACCTCTTCCTTCATTCAATAATGTTACTCCTCCCTCTCAATCAAACATGTCTAATTTCAATCCTTCTACCGAAGCTACAATCAACAGTCTTTCCCAAACAATGTCTTCCTTACAACAACAAATATCTTCTATGAATCAATCCAAGTATAATATGCCCATATTTGATGTAGTGAGCCCATTGTCTCATGAAATTGTTAACGTGTAGAAGTCCCTTAATTGGAACTTTATAATAGAAAAGGTGATCCTTTAACTCATGTTAAAACTATAGCATCATAAAATTGTGACCCTCGCAATTTCGACCATATCTTAGGCCCTCACCTATGCGACTGCGTCTCTCTACTTGATTGAGACCCCTCTCTGCACCTTCATTCTAAACTTCTCCCATCTCAGCCCTGATGACAACTAAGGACCCTATCCAAGCCCTAAGATAGGGTAGGACATGGGTGTGGTGCCCCTTTCCTCCCTCTTAGGGTGACCCTAAGATGGGTCTATCTGGCTCTTAAACACAATTTTCTCTTCGGGGACTTGCAATGTTGTAAATTATACACCCTTGCTAGGGTGGTACAATTTCACACTTAGGTTAGCACCCACCTTAGTGTGTCTTGCTTCTTGCATTTCTCATTCCCCTTTAAGCATTTAATTAATTAATTTAATTAAATCTAAGGTCATGTCTCATCACTTTTCACATTACAAAGTTGGGCCCTTTACCCTAAGCATGCCCCTTTTCATCTCATTTCTCCAATGAATCATTTAATCATAAACCCTAATTATGTCTTATTTTGACCGTTTAGGCCCGATTTCGGATATCAAAACATCTCAAAATTAGTTGTAACTTTGGGATGCACTCTAATATCATCATATCTAATGGCCCCAAAAATTTGGTGAAAAGTTGGTCAGACCGTGGTAGGAATGCACATGGTCCGTGACTTTTTTCCCAAAATTTTGGGAGCACAATCCTATGATATAATAATGCTTAACCCCAAAATATCAGAAGGAAATTCAAATCCTAGGTTGGCCTAAACATGAAATTAAGATCTAGGGTTTCATACTTAAGAGCTCTCTTTCTTCATTTGAAGGGGTCTTTTTCGAAGAATCTAAGAACAGATTTTTTGGAGCATTAAAGCCTTATTTGTAGCAAAAGAGTAGATCTTTGAAGTCTTCAACAATATTCAACATTTATTCATCAAACATTCATCAAGCATCATTTTATCAATTGGGGGCTTTTGAAGATGTAGAAGAACAATAGGAGATCACTGACTGATGATTGGCTTGTACCTCTCCCTTGGGGTTAGGTATGGTTTCATGTTGTTTTCATGTCTTTGCATAAGCTTAATTTTGACTAGCATCCATGCCTTAGATCACTTTGCATTGTGGATTTAGAGAATTTACTTTATCAATTATAAGCAATTAGGGTTTACTCTTTAGGGTTGCTCTAGGTTGTTTACTTTCATTCTTACGATCTTGCATATACACAAGGTTCTTGCACACACATTTTTACTACATTATCGGCTATTTGTGGAGGTGGAAATCACCAACATGGGGGTTTGACTAAGGCAAAACCCTATATAGCCACCCCAAACCTTCCATTTTTAGTTGCAGGTGCAGAAACAAGAATCTGGAAGTAGTTGCAGATCTGGAATAGGTATTTGCATCACCCAGAAATCTCAGAAGTGTAGAAATATGTCAAGGACAGGGGCATCGCACCCTGGTCTTACCTAAGAAAGTGGCGTGGCACCATGGTCCTTCCCTCTGTTAGTAGGATTTGATAGAGCAACACCTTGCAGATCTCAAAACCCTTCCTGTCAGTTTTAGCTCCAGAATTGCAGAAGCAAGATAGTGGTGTGTCGCCCTGGTCCTGGACATTTCTTCTTAGATTTCAGACACAGGTGTACCTCTTATTTTTCCTTCTGATCTGTACTTTTCAGAAATGTATCATTTGTTCTTTGATCTACATTCTTAGATTAGGGTTTGCTTGCTTATTGGCTTTCTAGGTTGGATTGCATTTTGCATCATTCCTCTCTCTCATTTACAACAAAGGAATAGAAAACCTAAGAGGTAATCCACGACTCTCTCTTTCTCATAAGACGTAGTCGGCATGCATTACCTCCCTAGGCTCTTTCGTATTCCATGAGCGTGTATGAGAGTGGGATTAGGGTTTCCATACTCAGTCTCACTTTTTCCCCTACACATCTTTGGTGAACCCGACGTGAACCCAATTTCATTTGTATTGAATTGCATTGTTAGATCTAGATCTAGTTTATTTCATTTGTTTTCAAAACATAAAAAAAAAATTGAAAAAATGAAAAAAAGAGAAAAAAAAAGAGAGATAGGTTTCTTTCGTTTTCCTTGCATTGTGTGTTTAAGTTTCATGAAATTTTCATTTCAAAATGTCAAATTTCTATTTACAAGATGTTCATACTTTTGACGATGTATGAAATTTTGTTGATTATGAGTTTAGTAAGGATGAATTAGATGAAGCTCTAGATTATTTTTTGAACCCTAAGCCTTCTGAACCCTCATTCTATCAAATGATAATCAACTTTGTTACTATGCCATTTCATGGTGATGAGAAAGATAAGTTGATGATCCCTCTCATGGGTATATTCCTATCAACTCCTCCACTAGATCTAGCAACATAGTTGATTCCCATGATTCCCTCTATGATGTTATGTCTCCTTTTGAATCCAAAGATAAGCCTTCCAATCACTATGATCATGCTCTATTGTATGATTCCCTTGATGACTTTATGTCTTTGCCTAAACTTTCAAACAAGAATAACACATCTAAAAAAATCAACATGATCAATGTGAATGAACATAGAAAACCCCTTTTTGTTGTCCAAGGTGCTTGTCCTTCTCCAACTTCACCTCTTCCTAATCAACCTCTTTTTACAGTTCAAGGTGGATATGGTCATGATTCCTTTAGCACTCCAAACAAACCCGTCATTACAGTTCAAGGAAGGAATCGCACTAAGAGTCCTTATAGCTATGCTAGACAGCTAAATAAGGAGAGTTATAATGCAGTTTCCCATACCTATAACATGAGAAACAATAGGAAGCCTAATCTTCCTTCAGTTGTCCTGACTCCTCTACCTCATCCTCGACTCATTCTTCCTCAAGTACCTTGTATTTCATAAACCCTTGGTAACGAATATGATCTTGTCGAACAACTTAAAGCTACTCCTGCCAAGATATCCCTTTGGGATTTGCTTCAAACTTCCTCAACCCATCATGGAATGCTATAAGATGCCTTGAAAACATTGAATGTCCCATCCATAGTGACATCCAATAATATGGCTTCCTTGATTCACTCTTTTACACCACCTAAGGCTCAGATTGTGTTTACACAAGATGAGCTACCTTCTAGTGAAATTCAACAATAGTATGATCCCTTAATGATTATGGTTATCATAAATGATAGTGTGATAAGGCTAACATTAATGGACAATGGTTTTTGCCTTAATGTTTGTAGCATTAACTTGTTACATGAGATCAATGTTGATGCATCTCTTATCAAGCCTGATTCTCTCACTATACGTGGCTTTGATAATGTTGTTAAATCTTCACTAGGTATCATCACCTTGCTTGTTAAGGTAGGTCTTGTTACTTTACCTACTCCTATCCATGTCATTTCTAGAGAGTTGACATACAATTTTTTTCTAGGAAGACCTTGGATTCATAACATGCAAGTTGTTCCCTCTACATTGCATAGGCAAATCAAATTCATTTACAACAATACATCATACACCTTGTTAGGACACACAAAATTTTAGGCTTGTTTACAAACATCAAGTTCTAAATCCTCTTCAATAAATTCTTCCCCATCTATCTTAGATACTTCCTCTAAAGCTTCTACTCTGATTAGTGTGACTAGTTCATCAAACCTGTCTCCTATATCTGGATCGATCCTCGATACTTCCTCAAGTGGACCTAAGGTTCCTAAGGAAGAGTCTTCTCAACCTAACTCTACTATTGAGAATACTTTCTCTCCTGAACATATTCTTGCAGAAGATGATTGGGGATCCCTTGATTTCAATCCTACTTTCATAGGGGAATACATAATTCCCCCTAGAAAACCTAAGGTCTAAAAGAAGAAAGAAGAAGAAGAACCTAAAAAGAAATCAACTTTGTCTGGGCCATTAAGTAATAACTTTGTGGTGGCTTCTCATATTTCATCTCCTTTATTTTCTGGTTTAGAGGAATTTGATCCTTCACTTTTTGAAAATCCTCCTTCTTCTTTGGAAATGACTAACCTTTATGGTCCTAAATTTCACATCCTGGCTAGGTGTGGATATAATGGGAATGGATGTGGTGCTCAAGAACAAGGGATAAAGGTTCCTTTGGAAAAAAACTTTCATGATATGACATTTGGGCTTGGTTATGATCCTTTCAAGTGTACTAAAGCCTCTAAGAGACCATCTATTAGTGTTAATGTCATTTCCACTTCTCTCTCACTAAAATATCCAGAATATATTGACTCTGACCTTTCTTGTGTCTTTTCTTTGGATTTTTTTTCTACCGATGGTTCCTTAGCTGAATTCTTGAGAGATTATAACAACATTCCTTGTTATCACCATAATCACAGTTTTCCCTATTGTCTAAATGCAGAAGCTTACTTTGGGAAAGAAAGAAATAAGGATGAGATATTTAAAGAATTTCCTCAATTGAAAGATGCTCCTCAACAAAGAAATCTCCTAATAAATGACACCATTGATATCAAGATAGATCCTTGTGTTGAAGATAAGATCATCAAGATAGGGAAATGTCTTGACGAAGAAGAGCAAAAATAATATTCTGAGTTGTTACATGAATCCCCTGAGATCTTTGCTTGGATATATTCTGACATGCTTGACGTAGATCCTAAGATTTTCACTCATAACATTGTCTTAATTCCTAATGCTAAACCTGTGAAGCAGAAGATTCGAAAGATTAACCCTAAGGTGGCATTACTTGTTAAAGTTGAGATTGAAAAATTGTTGGATGTTGGATTCATTTGTCCTATCAATTATTCCCCATGGATTTCGAATATTTGGTTGTGGCTAAAGTTGAAAACAAGATTAGGATGTGTACTGATTTTCGTGATTTGAATAAGGTCTCTTTAAAGGATGACTTTCCTCTCTAGAATATTGATATGATAGTGGATTCGGTAGCAGGGAATGCTTTACTATCCTTTATGGATTGTTTCTCAGGATATAATCAAATTTTCATCAATCCCCAAGATCAATATAAAACATCTTTCACCACTCCTTGGGGTACGTTTTGTTGGATTGTGATGCCTTTTGGATTGAAAAACAAAGACGCAACCTATCAGCGTGCTATGACTCTCATCTTCCATGACTATATGCATAAGACTTTAGAAGATTGAGTTGATGACATCTTAGCCAAATCCGTCCTTCGTACAGATCATGTTAAGATTATTCATCAAATCTTTGAGAGAATTCATAAATACAACATGTGTTTGAATCCCCAAAAATTTGTTTTTGGTGTGGATAGTGGCAAACTATTAGGATTCATAGTTTCACATCGTGGCATTGAGGTGGATACGAAAAAGATAGATGCTATTGTTAATATGCCACCTCCTACGAATGTTTCTCAACTAAAAAGTTTGCAAGGAAAGATCCAAGCTATTTGTAGGTTTGTCTCTCAACTTGTGGACCATATCTTTCCCTTCACACAATTGCTTAAAAATAATATCACTTTCCAATGGAATGAGGATTGTCGTCAAGCATTTGAAGACCTAAAAACCTATTTGGCCAATCCTCCTATTCTTCAACCTGTTGATCGTACTAAGCCTTTCCTTCTATACACTGTTGCTTCCCCTCAAGCTCTTGTAGCCTTATTGGCACAATGTGATAAGGATGGTAGAGAATGCCCAATTTATTACATAAGTCGTACTCTACTCGATTATAAAGTTCGATATTCTGTGATAGAAAGATAGTGCCTTGCTTTAGTCTTTGCAACACAAAAGTTGAGGCATTATCTCTTGAATGTTGAGATCCATGTTATCATTAAATTAGATCCTCTTAAACATCTTTTCTCCAAAACTGACCTTTCCAGACGCTTAGCTAAGTGGGTTATGATGTTGACCAAGTTTGACTTTAAGTTTGTCTCACAAAATGCAATAAAGGGTCAAGCGTTGACTGATCACTTAGTTGATGCTCCTTCACCCTTCTCCCTACCTAATCTAGAGTCTTTTCCTGATGAATACATCCTTTCCATTAAGGTTGATGAGACTTGGGAATTGTAATTTGATGGCTCCAAGTGTCGTATAGGATCGGGGGTAGGGGTGGTCATTATCTCTCCTAAAAAGAAGCCTATTCCTTTATCATATCGCCTCAATTTATTATATACCAACAACATTGCTCAATATGAAGCTCTTATAGCTGGAATTAAAGCAACCTTGGCATTGAATGTGAATAACCTCCATATTTATGGAGATTCTCTACTAATAATAAGACAAGTGACAAGAGTTTATCAAGCTAAACAAGATAAACTATCACAATATAAATATCTAGCTTTATCCTTGTTGCAAAAATTTGATTCTTACACCATGGAGCCCGTTCCTCGAAAAGATAATCAACATGCTGATGCGATGACATGCGTTGCCTCTCTTGTGTCTTTAGAGGACCCCTTGGTAGATCTTAAATTCACCATTCACAACCTTACTTCCCCAGCTATTGTTGATAATCCTTGTGATGTGGCATGCTGTTGCATTATAGATTCTGATGAAAGGTGCTCGCATTTCATAAGATATTTGAGTGATGGTACCTTTCCTCACTCTACGAATAAGAATACTAGGGCTAGGGTTCGCAAATTGGCCGCTAGATACATTATCCTTTCTAATATTCTCTATAGGAGGGGTTATAATGGTCTTCTTCTTTGATGCTTAAACAAGGCTAAGGTCCCTATCGCTCTCAAATAAATGCATCCAGGTGCTTGCGGGGGGCATTTTGGGGGTAGGTCTTTAGTTCAAAGATTGCTCTAAATGGGATATTTTTGGTAAACCATGGAAAAGGATTCCTTTGTGTTTGTTAAACGATGTCATCAGTGTCAACAACATAGCAATTTGATCCATGCCCCTGCCCAAGAGCTTTGATCACAAGTAGCATCTTGGCCCTTTTCTACACAGGGTTTGGATCTTGTTGGTAAAATATCTCCTCCTTCATCTCAAGGACATACTTTCATCATAACTGCCACTGATTACTTTACGAAGTGGGTGGAAGTTGTTCCTCTTTGATCCACTATAGTTGAAGTAAATTGTTAATTTATTTTGGAAAACATCATTTCTCAATTTGGGATACCCTCCGCCTTAGTTTCAGATAATGGAACGTCATTCAAAAATAAGGATGTGAAGAATTTTCTCGAGAAATATCAGATTCAAAATAAATTTTCTACACCTTACTATCCTCAATCAAATGGTCAAGTTGAGTCTTCTAATAGGATAATTGAACAGATTCTTTGAAAGACTGTAAACAAAAATGTTAAGGATTGGCATACTCAATTAACATATTCTTTGTGGGCCTATCGCATGAGTGTATGTGTTTCTATGGGTTGTACTCTTTATAATCTTATTTATGGTGTTGATGCAATTATGCCTTTGGAGTTAGAAATTCATTCTTTGAGAGTTTCTCTTAGGGGTATAGTGGATGATGATTCCTATAGAGAGCAAAGACTTCAACAAATTGAGATGCTCGATGAATGATGTATAAATGTTCTCGAGCATATTCAGGCTTATCATAAAACTTTGCAACAAAGCTACAATGATAAGGTTATTCAACATTCCTTCTTCGTAGGGGGTTTAGTCCTTTATGAGAATCAATGCAACGTGAATGCCTTACCTGAGGAGAAAGGAAATTTCAGTCCTAATTGGCTTGGACCATACATCATTGTGGAGGTCTATGGATCAGATGCTTACAAGATAGCAAATGTGGAAGGTACGCCTCTCAAGGAACCCATAAATGCTATGCATCTTCGTAGATATTGTGCCTAGTTCTCTCTCTCTCTCTCTCTCTCTCTCTCTCTCTCTCTCTCTCTCTCTCTCTCTCTCTCTCTCTCTCTTTCTAGTCTTCTTTTTGTTCTCTCTTTATGCCTTTTTTTCTTCAAAATTGGGCAATATGTTAGCATGTCTTCATTGAAGTATGTAAGATTAAATGATGTGATATTGTTTGGTCTACATTACTTCATTCTTGACAAGCATGTTTCATTACTGTATCGTTTGTCTTGGATTCTTTTTTTTATGTAAATTGCAATGGATTTACATTTCATATGTGCTAGCATATTATACAGTTTCTTATGTGTTAAGTAGAATTATATCATGTTGTGTTTAATTATAATTAATTAAATCACACTAGTCATATAGTTCTTATGCTTAATACATTCTTCTTTTACATCATCATAGTAGCATTTGATTAAATACTTAGTTATTTAATTAAATCACACATGTATCAATTTAATCATGAAGCATTGAGAAATCAATCACATGGAAATTAAATCAAATATACATGCTCATTACTCAATATGTTACTTCTAATCTAAGAAATGCATACATTGTTTAAGCATTAAAAATAATATAATCACGAGTGTCATCATATGTACACCAATAAATCAAAATAATCTCCTATCCCTAGGACTAGTAGCAGGAGGATGGTGTCTAGATGCCCCCTCCTGATCTGGTCGTGGTGGTGGCCCCATGGGGGTGTATCGTGATACGGATTGTGAGTGACTCGGCGAGGAGCTCCTGCGATCTCTCTCCATCATGATCCCTCAGTATGTGGTTGCCTCTATCTACCTCGCTGCTATGTCACACTCTATCTATCATAATCTATCTCGTAGGACCTTCACCTCCATCCAAATAGGGGAGAAAAGGTCCTCGTGTCATCCTATACTCCTCTGGGATCTGTGTGGTATCTGTGTAGAACTAAGAACATGTGTAGTCACAATAAGGTTTGTCACTACATTCTAAATAAGAGAATGCCAAACCTGGACAATAGTTGTAAGATAGAGAGAAATTTTGCATCGGTAACATTTAATATCATCAAATCTAAACCAGGTAAGATGCATATGTTAATCAATAATAGGGCACATTACCTGGGTCTCCCTCTTGCCAGTGAGGATCATGGACAACGACTGCCTGAGACTAGGACCCGCTAGGCTCTCCCCTCTCGTATTGTCTCTGTATAGTCAGTGTGGGCTGATGGGGATCTAGATTAGGACCCCTTATGGGATCCCTCTCTGCCCACCGTGGGAGACTCAATGGATCTAGGGCTCTAGTATCCTCTCTAGAGTGATGAACTGTACCTGACTTGTCCTCATCCTCCTCATCCTCGTCCTCGTCCTCCTCATCCTCCTCCTTGTCCTCCTCATCATCTCCATCCCGATCTCCCTCTTCGGTATCAAGAGCACCTTTGTCTCTGCCTACCTCCTACTCCTTGGTGTCATCACACTGATCATCTAAATCCTCCTCGAATGCATCAGACCCCTCTCCATCACCTTACTATCTCCATGGTCCAAGGTTCCCTCCAGGTAAGTCTATTGGGAAAATAGCTCTAGGGTATGTTGTCCTCCACAATGTGATTCTTTATGGAATCAATCAATATCTTCTTGGCCTTCGTGTCATTCTTTCTCCATTGTGTTTTCTCAGTCTCATTGGAAGGCTCGAGCACTTCTTTCTCTACAAATTCGAGAATATCATTTTCTCCTAATGCAATTAGAACTCTAAGCTTCCAAGAGGTGAATTTGGAGGCACCATCAAGTCTATCTTCGACCTTGAGTTTGTTCATCATTCTTGATGCTAAGATGGATGTCCTAAGGAGAAGAGAAAAGTATTTTAGTGTTTAAATAATTCTAATCACGATCTTTTCATCAAGCTTGCTCTAATACCATGTTAAGTTTTGGATCAAAAGTTAAAAATTACAAAATTGTGAGAATTATATCTTTGATATAATTTACTTATAATAGAGAATTTGCCTTAATCTCAAGGCCATTTTAATAATGTGAAGACTCTTCACTGATTTTATAACTTAAATATCAAAAGTAATATGACAATATGCAAAGGATATCTATTATGTTGAATATATCATTTAGATTGAAGATATCGGCTCTTCCTTTAATCATTGGGTTTCTACAATGTATTCGATTTACAAAGGAAGGAAACTGCATTTATACATAGATAAAACGAGGTGCCTTTTCAAGAATAGATGGTCTTAAGAGAGATGTCTTTTCAGACACGAACTGAGGTAACTTTTCTCACAAGTCGATGATCACACATTTAATTTCTTTTAATTACATAGAGGCGTCACACACTTGTGTCAGCCTCATACGCAATGCATATTATTTGTAAAGAGAGATATGCAAAGAATCTCCCACCGCTACTATAACATCAACAAATTCTATAACTTCTTCTCACAAGTATATTGTATGTAGGACTAATGGTAACAAAACTCATGCTCAAAGGAGAGAAATTTGGATGCAAACTTGAAAATTATGAAAAGCAATGCAATTTGTTGTAACAATGATTGATTAACCAATTAATTAAGCAATTTGAATTATGATTTTGAACGACAAATTCTTTTAAATCATAACATAACATATCATAATAAGTATATTTGAAAATAAACTTGAAAAATTATGCAACCCACAAGTTAATTTTAGAATAATAAATTAGGGTTTTTGTGAATTTAACCTCTAATTTTATGAAATTCAATTGAAAATAACAATTATGAGTGTAAATTGGAATTTTAAAATGCAGACAATCAAATATGAGATAATAAATCATAATTAGGCTTGCAAGCGTGATTTTCACCAAAATGTAGTGTTTGGAATATTAGGAATTAGGGTTTTACTAGGTCCCCTAAATAGCCCAATTAACCAAATTACATTAAAAGAGGGTTGAACCCAATAGATCTAGGCTCAATCCTAATAGGAAAGAGGCTGAAATTCTGATTGGATTCAATTGGTTAGGTTTAATTATCCTCTTTCTAAGTTTAATTGTAATGAAATTGTGAAATTAGGTCGAGTAAAACCATGAATTGTTGAAGTAAATTGATGGAAACAGTAAGCTATATATGTCCCATCGAGCCACAAACTTGGATCTATGCAAAAGGAGACATTTAGAACCTATTCTTAGAAGTTGGGCCTGATTTTTTAGGACTAGGTAGCATAGATTCTATTGGGAGAATGTTGCAAATATGTGCTTGAGAGATATTTGAGAGATGTGTTGTCATTGATGCCAACATATTTCTCTATCTGAAATAGTGATGCAGTGAAGTTTAGTGAGTTAGTTTATTCAACACAGTAAGTATGATGAAGATTAGAGTTGGCGGATTAAAGGGTTTGTAGAGGGTTGTCTTTAGTTGACTTAGTTCAAGTTTCAAAGGTCTGCATGAAGATTTGATTGAGTTATGGGTATCTGTGTTGTGGTTGGTTTTTCAATTGTTCAATGGTGACAAAGTGACAACATTTTGATCTGCAGTGCTCCGCATTGTAATATCTTGTTCCGTAGATTTGGAGGTATGTTTGGGACGTTGGTGTATGTCCTCAATTCAAGTGGTTCATTGTTTGGAGGTCTGCAAGTGATTTTTCAAGGTTGACAGTCATTGCAGTTAGTATTCCTGAGGTTCGATATGAAGATACTGCTGATTCTAGTAATTTGTGTTGGTGCAGATTTTGCTATGGTAATTCATGATGCTTGTGGATATTTCTGGACCGTGTACCTTTTATGTTGATGGTCTGCATTGATCGTTGAGCTCGTAATTGATGTTTTTCTTCGAAATGTTGGTATTCTTCATGTTCTTGGCCGACTAGATGCTTGTAACATGTTGCGGATGTTCGAGGCATAATTCTTCGAGGTGTAATGTGTTCAAGGCGAAATATTTGGGTCTGTGTTATGTCTTGACCGACATTGCTTGTTCCACATGTAATATTGTATTGAGTGGTTGTATTTTTTTAAATGGGTGGTGAGTGTTGAGCCGACCTTGATGATTTCTCCAAGGTTGATGTCATGTATAAATAATTGTGATAACTTTGTATTTGGTTTTGGTGTGTGGATGAGTGTGAGTGTGCATGTGCACTAAATGTATACATCTTTTAAAGGCAATGAAGAAGTGTGAAGAAGAAAGTTATTTTGTGCTTCAATGAGACCAAACCAGGCATTAAGGAGATGTTAATTCTTAGCTCATAATTTCTGAAAGTGATATGTGATTGTTTGTACAAGCAGTGAGCCTTCCCTAGGCAGTAAACCTTTTTGTTTTGAGTAGTGAGCTCTAGGTAGTGTTCTTGAATGCATGTGTGTTCCCCATTGCAATGCTTCTAATAGAGTATACCTATATTGGGAGTGTATCCCCACCGTGGTTTTTCCCCTAACAAGGTTTTCCATGTACAAAAATCTTGGTGTTATGTGTGTTTATGATGTGTTGTTGATTTATGCTTTCATGTTTAACTATCAAATCTAAGAGTAAGTTTAAGTAGTGTGAGTTTTTGTGACAACTGATTCAACTCTCCCCTCCTCAGCTGTCTACCCTATTTCCATTAGATCTATGCTGGTCCTCCAAATTTTCTGCCATCAAAAGCTAAACCTGTTTGTCACTATCGACTCTGCTAGATTTCTCAAGTCAGCTCCGCCCCTATTTACTACACATAGAAAGAAAGGGGAATGGTTGGAAAATAGGGTTTACCTTAGGTCAAATCTCGATTTTGGAATTAACCATGAAATTGAATTGACAAATGTAATGAAAGACTACACTAAAGTACTTTCCTTTTGAGGAAAAGAATGAATCTAAAATGTAATGCTTGAAACCATAAAGCTTACCTTGATGAAGTTTTGTTTGTATTCACACAAAGCTTTTAGGGTTTCATGTAGGATGTCTTCATAAAACATTGATCATGAATGCCATCTTAAATGCTTGAACTTGACTTTACTTCTACTTCAATGCTTGATGAATGACTGATTGCTTGCTCACCTAAATTTGATAGAGTGTAACTGAGATCTTGATTTTGGTTAAATTCAAATGAGAGGGGTATACCTCCTTTTATACTTGTTTGTTGAAAATCAAATTAAATCTTTAAAATAGGCTGACACGGGATACAAATTCATGCCCATTAATGATGACCATTTTGAGGCTTTAATTTTGGGCCTAATTAAGAGGCCCAGAGCGTGGTACACCCTGGTCTTGGAAACCAAGACTCCATAGTGGGGGGAGAATTGGGAAGTTGATGAAAATGTAGGATAGATGGGTGGTGTGAGCAGAATCGGCATTGCAATCAAGCCTTGGAAACTAGAATACCAAAGTGAAGCTAGGTGAGGACAAAATTGTAGGTGAGTACAATTTAGGATGCTACAGTAACATCACATGCATTCTTGTCTATTTAGATGATGTGATATAATCCCTTTCCATCCAACATCCATAGAACATATCCATACTAACTTCATTAATCAACTATATTAGTAGGAACCTCATCATCATAACGACCAATAGATCTAACAAATATCTTTATCTACATTGATTACCATTTCAATACTTACAACATTTGCATTTAAGTGTAGGTTTAGTGTCATACTGCCTACTCCTTCGTGTGAGTCTTAGAGATGTATTACACTATCATACCTAGCATCACTATACAAAATTCTACTCTATTTCTTCCCTTTTTGTCTTTATTAATAAACTTAACCTCGGATAGTCAATGTCTTGTTCATCCCAAAATTTATTACTAAACCACCTCTATTCTTTTGTTTAATTAAATTCTTCTACATTGGTCCTTGGAATATGCGTAAATGTTTCTTCCTGAACAATAAACCATCTTGGATGAAATAGTCCATCCACCATATTATATATTTCCCAATAGAGCATGATATGCACTCCTTAAAATTAGCATCTTCATGGTACACCTCTATTTCTTTGAACCCTATGACCTTCACTATAATCTTTGAGTATTACACTCCTACTTAATTAATCTACTGTGTTCAAATTTACCATGTCTATCTTTCAACACAAATGTGAAGCTTTATAAAAATTCCATGCATTTCACAATCTTCCTTTAGATTCTTAAAGGATTCAAGACACGCCTCTTGCCATCCTTGATAAGGCTTTTAGTGTTTTTCACCCATTTATGCATGACCGTTTATATCAAGTTGTGTCCTCTTTTTGTTGGTATTTGTTCTTCAACTACTAGATGAGGAGAGATTTGGGTTCAAATGCGGAGGAGAAGGGCATGAGAGCACAAGCTAAGTTTTGGGGAACTCTATACAAAAAAAAAATACATTTCTTCAACTGTGTGTACTAGGCTTAAGGATTTCTATGTGGATGTCGTGCAAGTGTTTACTCTATTATCGAGAGAGAGAGAGAGAGAGAGAGAGAGAGAGAGAGAGAGAGAGGATATTTGTATCATTGTGATTATGATGCTTTTTTTTCACAAACGACAATGTTATGAATGTAGATTGAACAGAAAGACAAACAACCCAATTTTTTCAAATATACAAACATTTCTCCAAAATATTATTATTCTATTTCTTTATTTATAATTGTATTTACCAAACACTACACACTACAAAATCATTCCCTACGATACTTTACAAACAAAATTGTAGATATTTATTCTACCAACCATTCAATATCAACCATGTTATAGTTGAAGTGCGTGAAATTTGAACGTTTATATAATTCAGATATGGGCAGAATTAGGCGCGAAGCATGGGTTGATATTTGAAAAACATATAGGAGATGAGTACGCCGTACGAGGCAGGTGTGGTTGGTGCATCCATTTGGCTTTGCACCGGCACATGACAGACAAACACAAATACGTCAAATGACGGCAAAAGCACATACTTTGAATTCAAAGCAAACGGTCGTTCCAAATACAAGCAACGCAACAAACTATCTAGGCCTAGCCTTACCCTAAACGCTTTCCAAGAAATATTTATTATTATTATTATTAATTTGTTTCGGTGGTCGTTCAAATATGTATAAAAAATATTGGTCGGATAAGTACGGAATACTTTATACGGTCATATATTTTTAATTTTTGGTCCGGTTTATGGTTCGGGCTCGGTAATAGCTTCGGCAGGCACGCCTTTCCCTAACGTTCGAATTCAGCACGGCCACGTCAGCAAATCGAACGGGTCGTTAGACCCACCTGAGCCGCGGGGTCACAAATGTTGTGCACTGTGACGGCAAGGGTCCCACATCGTTTGGCCGGAACCAAAAAGATCGTGCTGGCCGGGAAAGTGGCGGGACCCACCGTTGCCTTGCTGTTATGCCAGGCTGGCATTCTGGTAGCCACAACGGTCAGTAAATGGGACGAGCTCAGTGATCCGTTAACATGACACGTCAGCTTATATCAGCTGGAATGAAATGAATGTTCAGTATATGAGATATTCAAATTCAATCTAAAAAAGTTGTTATCAGGAAGTAAGGTTTCACAAAATGACAAAGTTTTTGATCAAGATTCATAATAAAAGAGTTGACATCGAGAGAAACTTGAAAATGTTCAAGATTGCTTGTATTTGTTTCTGGATTTGACTACGTGAGTGCTTTTTGCATCAACATTTCGAATAACACTCCATGATCCATCACCAGGATGATTTTTTTTCCTTATGCTCTCCTATCATCCTGATGATGGATCACGGAGTGTGATCCAGAATGTTTATGCAAAAAACACTCACACAATCAAATCTAGAAGCACATGCAAGGAGTCTCATGGATTGTGGAAATCTACTTATTTAATGTCTAAGATGTGTTTCTTGATCTCCTAGACCGCTTGATCTTGTAGATGTCAATTAATGATATCAAGTTTCCACAATCCATTAGACTTGCTTTATTTGGTTTCTAAATTCAATTGTGTAGTCCTTTTTCCATCAACGTTTCGGATCACGCTCTTTGACCCATCATTAGGATAAATAGGTGCTAGAAGAGAAGAAATCAACTTGTTTGAGACCAAGATACTAAAAAGAAGAGAGTAGGAGGGGATGGAGTGTAGATGACCGAAGGAACAAGGAAGAGAAAGATTAAAGAGAATAATAGAAGTTGAAGATTATGTGAAGGAAATAAAAATAAAGAAATGGGGATGAAAGAAAAGAAATTAATAAAATAGGAAATGAAATTAAGTGATAGATAATAAATGACACAAAATCAAAAGATTTGACATATTAAAATTGGTAAAATTATAACCAAACAATAAAGACAAATAATTTATTGAAAAAAAATGAAAACCAAGGAACAATGAATTGTTTCAATATAAAATAAACAAATCAAAATCCAAACAATTTAATAATCAAATAAACAAATACCAAAATTATACACAAGGGAAAGAAATTTTAGATGTTATTAAAATTCATTCATTCAATCAATGAATAAAAGATTTTTAACGAGGTCAAAATCATCTAGAGACAATTGACCCCATTTTTGTACCTTTCAATCACATTGAATGACAGCTAAGAAACTTGATAAAAATCAAATGTAATTGGGAGTAACTTATAGAGTATTCATCAGTAGGACCTTGTTTGGCTTGGGTTTTATCAGATTATTCTTGTGGGGACTTGGTTATACTTTAAAGGTAATGATAGCTTTTGCTTTAGGATTTGGGCAAGGCTTCAAAAAATGACAAATTTCTTGATCAAGATTCATAATAGAAGGGTTGATATCGAGAGGAACTTGAAAATGTCTTAGATGTTTTGTTCCTTGATCTCTTAGACTGCTTGATCTTGTGGATGTCATTAAAATTCAGTCATTCAAAGAATGAGAGATTTTTAACGAGGTGAAAATCATCTATAAGACAGTTGGCCCCTACTACTGTAACTGAATGAGTTCAGTGACCCATTAACATGACACTGCCAGCTAATATCATATTGAGTCTATGTGCTATCACAGTCTACAATCGGTCGAAATGAATGCTCAGCATATGAGGATATTCAAATTCAGTCTGAAAACAATTTGAAGGTGGGCAGTTTGAATGAGTTATTTGAGGAGGCAAGGCTTCACAAAACAGCAAATTTCCTGATCAAGATTCATAATTGAAGAGCTAACATTGAGAGAAACTTGCAAATGTCTTAGATGTTATGTTCCTTGATCTCATAGACCATTTCATCTTGTGATGTCATTAAAATTCTTTCTTTCATTCAATCAATCCATAAAAGATTTTGAATAAATAAAAGTTTTTTAACCCATAAACTTGATTCTTATCAAATGTAATATCTGTTGGGAGTGACTTATAAAGTATTCATTGGTAGGACCCTGTTTGGCTTGAGTTTCAATAGATTAATGCAGTGGGGACTTTATCATACTTTAGGGGTAATGATAGCTTTTGCTTTAGGGCTTGATCGGTACCTGTGCCTTTAAGCTGGAATAATGGATGAAATCTATTGGAGGACATAATAAAAGGAGATAATTTAGATTGTTTATCTTATGGAAAGCAGATCCAAGGTGGGGATCAAGCACTGTTTTCAGAGCTTGATTATTAGGTGTGTGTGTTGGGGTCTCTATATAACTGGAATAGATTCAATCCCAAGATATAATCTGGTGTTTTTTTACTATCTAAAACTGGAACGGAACCCAACTTAATAATATAAATAACAAAACAGATGGTGAGCCTTTTAAAGGTGACGTTGAGCTCCATGGCCTTAGAACATGTGCACGCATGCCTGCCTTATTTATTAACTTGTACAGTCACAGCTCGACAGAAAGTGAAGTCTGGTTGGAAGGAAGATAATTGTGGGGTTTTATGTCATTTAGATTTATATGATGTAAGGAAATATGAAATTTCTCTTTTCATTATTCTTCTCCCCCTGCAAACTCTCTCCTGTCCCACACCAGCTTGCCCTCCAAAAGACTGCCGTACCAAACTGGAAAAAGAAAGCACAACCTCTTCGTCAATGAGAGGTAATGATTTTACAGTAACTTGTCATGGTCTGTTATACCAAAAGGGGAATACATTACCAACTCTCTTTGGAAGCAATGCTGAAATAAAGCAACTGGGTTTGGGGAATTCCATGGTTATGGGGGATGGAACAAGGTTGTTAGATTGTTAGGTTGATGCATATGAGTTATGGTCAAGGTAATGGATATGCGGATCTTTTTAATTTAATTTTGAAAGAGATTTTTAGGTGTAGGAAAAAGATTTTTAGGTGTAGGAAAAATGATGTAGTAGTTGTCCATCTTAATTTCGTGTACCTTGAGTTCTTAAACAGTACATCAGATTTCAGCGGATTTAAAAAAAAAAATAGTCATAGGAGACGAGAGAAGAAGTCAAGTAAACAAATATATTTATCTATACAGCAAATCAGTCATTATGTTAGTAGGAAGGTCATTTCTATTGTGGCAAATGTTAAACTTTTGAATCTCATAAATAGTATGTTATGTTCATCCAAATTGTATTCTCGCCTTGATGTGTAATGGTCCAGAAGTCTAGAAAATGCTTAGATGACATGATTATTGATCATACTCTGTACACTTAGATTAAAAATATAATAATATAAAGTTTTGTTGTTTTTTTAACGCAAGGTGGCAGTGCCACTTAATATATTTTATTGCATAAAGCTGATTCAAAGAGCTCCCGGAGAAAAGAACCAATAAGAAAAACTTTGATCCTTGCTCTACAATACATAGAAAGGTTGTGAGATGTAAATCTCAAATATGCCAAAAAATACAATATCTTATAGTGTTCAGAATACCGAGTGTCATAAAACATCCCCCAGTATCGAATGTTTTCTGGAATGTATTGAACAAGATGCAGTCTAAACCAAAACATTTACATAGCAATCCACAATCTATCTCACTTATGAATTTATCCAACTTACCATCCAACACACTTCTCAAATCGATATCCCTTCACAATATACAGATGCAGCAAAACCACAGGACCTTGCACTTATAATATCACATATACCAATTTATATCATTATGAAAAAGACCATTGCATAGCTATATGTAATATTATCATGTATCCATATCCTCCAAAAATTTGGCCTTAAGAATTGGATAAGAATCAAAATCACAATTCTGACCCATCATATTAAGTTCCTCCTTGGAACTTCCCATATTTGCCAAATGATCTGCAACCCGGTTCCCTTCTCTATACACATGAAATGGTGAAGTTTGGAAACATATCAATTAGTGTCCATGCTTGTTCAAGTAAATATCTTATCTGCCAATTATCAATATTTCTCTTTATGCAAGCGTTGATAATAATAACTGAATCGCCTTCAATGTGTATATATGAGATGTTCAGTTTATTTACTAGTAGAATACCTTCAAGTAAAGCATATGCCTCTGCAAAGTTGTTAGTACCCGGTGGAATAAAAGAAGCTTTCAAAGCTAAAACACATCCTATGTGATCCCTTATGCATACTCCTATCACTGCATCACCTGGGTTCCCTTTGGAGGAGCCATCAAAATTTAGCTTGAAATGCATTGAGTCCGGAGGACACCCTTTCACTTTATTTCTATCAATTTTACTAGTTCTCACTCTCGGAAGACAAGGTGATATAGGAATAGAGATGCCCTTCCAGCAGTTAATAACTTGACCATCCCAAGAAGTAAATTCCCTATTTGAATTGAACTGATTTGAAACTTGAGCATTAACCAGTTTTGATATTGATTTTTCAATATAATTGAAAACTTCAGAAAGAGGAGATGTTTGCTTTCTAAAAATACACTTATTTCTTTCCCACCAAAGTGACCATACTACTATGGATGGGATCACTTTGCAAATACATGCAAAAAGAGAGGATGAGTATAAGACTGGCCATGACTGGAACAAATCCCATATATTATCTGGAAGAGGGGTGCTAAAGGAAAGCTTATCAAGCACGAACATCTAACAATAGTGAGCAAAATCACATTGGAGGAGGAGATGATCTAACGTTTCACCGTGTTCACCACAAAGTACACAAGCAAATGGATGTGCAATATTCAATTTAACAAGTCTCTCACTAGTGAGTATTCTCTTATGTAGAGCAAGCCAAGCAAACACCCCTGCCTTGGGAAGAACACTATTATTCCAACATAAATTGTAGGCTCTTTGTGAATAGGATTGGACAGACATTTGATGAATTGCCTTATACCCTTCCTTGATAGAGTACTTTCCATTCTTCGCAGGGCACCATATCAATTTGTCCAAACCATTAGAGATAAAGATAATGCAGTTCTTGAGAATCAAAGAAAATTTTACCTTTTGACCCGGGGAGATTGGGAGTAGAACTAGCTTTTTCCAAATGACACGATTTGGAGGCTTCTCAAGATCATCTATGTAATCATAAGGTGTGAACCCCAATGAGCAGTAAACATGGGGATCACATCTACTAGGGACTCCTCCAAATTAAGAGGGGGGAGACCACTCCATGAATCATGCCAAAAGTTGACTTCTTTGCCATTATGTACTTGCCACGATAAGTATCTAGTAATCACATTCCTAGAGTCCATCATGAAGTTCCAAACTGCAGATCCTGATGGAGGATCAAGGATAGTAAATATACGTGAAGGGGTAGGAGTATCTAAATACTTTTCTTGCATAATTTGACACCACAAAGCATGTGGTTTTTCATACATATTCCAAACTAGCTTTCCCCCAAAGGCCTTATTCCTTTTTGAAAGATCGTGCAGACCCACCCCGCCCGTAGATTTGCTTGGAGTCATTTTGTTGAGAGACACAAGCGAGATCTTTTTCTCTTCTGAAAGATTACCTTTCCAAATAAAATTCTGAATAATTTTCTTGATATAAGAGACAACAGATTTTGGGGCTTGAAGGACTAAAATGTAGTAGTTTGGAATTGTCACCAAAACAGTTTTGACAAGAAGGATTTTGCCTGACAGAGATAACCATCTAGCTTTCCACACATAAATTTTTCTTTTTAATCTGTCAATCACAGAATTCCAAAAAGAAGGTTTCCCTACTCCCATAAAGAAAGGGATACCCAAGTACGATGATGGAAGAGAATCCACTGGAAAGCCCAATGTCTGGATAATACTGTTAGACGCCATTTCAGAAGTATTGAATATGAATAGTTTAGATTTTTGCGCACTGATTTTCTATCCAAACCCAGAAGTATATATGTCCAATATTTTCTTAATATGCCTTGCTTCTTGTATATTGGAACAACCGAATAAAAGTGTATCATCTACAAATAAGGTGTGGGTGATAGAAATTGAGTTATTAGGGATACATACCCCCTTCCAGAAACCCAGACTCAACTACTTATTGACCAATCTACTAAAAGTTTTTGCCATGATAATGAATAGAAAAGGTGATAGCAAGTCACCTTGTAGAACCCCTTGGGCGGCTCGAAAAAAACTAGAAGGATTACCATTAACAATAACTGAAAAATGTGCCCCAGAGAGGCAATTTTTGATTCATTTGCACCACTTATTCGAAAAGCCAAACTTTTTAAGCACTCTCAAAAGAAAGGACCAACATACTTTATCATATGCTTTCAACATGTCTAATTTAGCTATAAAAGCAGGGGACTGTGAAGAGTTAATTGAGTGCAGAACTTCATGGGCCACACGTGCACCTTCTGATGTTTCCCTGCTAGGAACAAAACCTCCTTGTTGAAGAGATATTACTTTAGGTATCAAGGATTTTAACCAGAGATAGATAGCTTTTGTGAAAATCTTGTACACTAAATTACATAAGGAGATAGGCCTAAAATCTGCAAAAGATTGAGGGTAATTGGATTTGGGGATAAGTGCAAAATGGGTTAGATTGAAGTTCTTGAGAATACAAGTTTTTTGTCTTGACTCCTCCAAAGCCATTAAAAGATCAAAGCCTAAAACATCCCAACACTTTTGAAAGAATAGTATGGTGAACCATCAGGGCCTGGAGACTTGTCTAGAGCCATAAAAAATACCGCCTCTTGTAATTCAGCAAGAGAGAAAGGTTGCATCAAATAATCATTATCACATTGTGAAATCAGACAAGGAATGGAGTCTAACAATATGTCAACACTAGACTCCTCAGAAACAAAAGGAGGGGGGGGAGCAAGAAGATTTTTATAGAAGAGTTCACCCTCTTCTCTAATTTCTTGTTCATTAGTTAATTTTTCCCTCAAAGAAGAGGCATTTATAGAAAAGATAGTAGATGTAGCTTGCTTAATCTTTGCAAAAACCTGGAGGAATTTAGTATTTTTATCTCCTTCTTTTAGCCATAATTCCCTTGATTTTTGTCTCCAATATTCCTCCTCTCTAGAGCACAATTCTTCCCAGTAGCTTTATAAATGCTTCTGCTTTAAGAAAATTTCTGGATTAATCCCAGTAGGAAAGATAAGTTCATTGACGTCCTTTAATTCCTTTTCTACCTTTGTTTTTTTTGCAAAGATATTTTTGAATACTTTCCTATTCCAGACTTTGATATTTGCTTTTACAAACTGCATTTTCGTATAAAGTTGAAACATTTTGTTCCCCCTATAGAAGGGGGCACTCACCCACCATTGACGAAGTAGAGCATGAAAATGTGGGTGTCAAAACTACATTCTTTCAAACTTAAAAGAAGATCTATGATGAGAAACTTCATGTTTATCTAGACATAATTCAATAGGAAAATGGTCAGACTCGAAGGATGATAGAATTTAGAGCTGAAAGTATATTTCTGAAGGATCCATTCATATGAAGGGAAAAACCTGTCCAATCTACTTGCATTTTGAAGGAAGTTCTCTGGTTTGTGCATGTAAATTGACCATTAGAAGGTGAAATGTCAGAAAGGGCGTTATCAGACACGAAAGATCTAAAGTCTTCAATCACCTTAGGTGTTGTAGGATTGCCTCCCTATTTCTCATCCTGAGACAAGATGGCATTGAAATCACCTCCTCAGATGATTTTCTGAACTCCCTGCTGTTGGATCTAACAAGTTATAGTATTCCAAAGAGCATGTTTCTCTTGAGGAGATGTTGGGCCATATATATTGAAGAGAACAAAGGATAAATCAAAATTTTCAATAAGAATAAGATGCCAATTTGTCCCTTGACTCAAAGTTTTTTCTTTGATTGTCCTGGTATTCCACAAGGTCAGAATACCACCGGAAGCCCCTACTGCAGGAATATGTATGAAATCCCATGAAGTCCATTTTTTAAAAATCTTTTGAGAGGCTTCATCTAAAAGCTTTGTTTCTTGTAGTAAAATGATGTCTACTTAGGAGGAATCCAACTGCTGCTTGATCTGCCCCCTCTTGCCAGAGGCATTCAAACCTCTGACATTCCAAGATAAGATCCTCATTACATCCAATAACAACAACATGTTCTTCTTGGTCTTGTGTAGGGTGAAAACTTATCTACAATTGTGGTCTAGATACCTGCTACAATCTCTTCTTCGGTTTTAAGAATCTTTGGCTTCCAACCTCTTTTTTTAGGTATTTTATATAGCAGAGGAGATGAAGAAACCGTTTGAACAAGAGAGAGATGTTGAGCAAAATCAAAGTCAAGTTGTGTGGAAGGCTGAAAGGGCTGATATGAATTATCTTCAACCACAAGGTGTTCAACATGACTACATTCTAACAAGGATGAGGGAATGGGTGGTGAAGCATTGAGAGTAAGAGGCATAGCATCAACAACAGGGACATCCTGAATTTCTGGAAATTCCTCAAGAGCAATTTCATCTATCAAGTTTGATGCAACAGAGATAAGAATATCATGTGCCATTAATTCAATATTTGGATAATCCGATGAGGATCCAACAATGGGAGGATTGCGTTGAATCATGGAAAGGTTGGCAATTAAACATCAAGTTGTGAATCAGGTTGACCTTTGCATTCTGTGATATATAGAGTTCCTGGCGTTGAGTATCTGAGTTTCCCATAGAAGTTAAACTCAAAAAAGAAGAAGTGGGCTGCCTAAAGAGAGAGGGAGCAAATATTTTCTTGTACAACCAATCAACCAGGATTGAAGAGCAGTGGATCTTAAAAGATACTTTCTTGTATCTCCCCCCAAATTTTTGCAAAGAACTTAAACTAGAAATAGCAACTTGATAGTGATGAGATTTCTTCAAATTGGAGGACTTTGTTCTTTTTTTCTGTTGGAAGTAAAGCGTCAGTCATAGAGCCCAAAAAGGATTGAGAGGGGATCAGAGAGAGAGGAGAAAAATCTTGAAACAACTGAGCACCTTGGAAAGGTCTTGCAATATTATCAACATTGTTTAGAGGTACGAAGCTCTCTGTTGAGTTAATTACACTTGTTGTCCCATTTGATGTAGAAGGAGGAGATGGAGCAGATTGATAAAAGGAGCATTTATGGTAATCAGTCACAAAGTCCTTGCAGACCCTAACAACATCAATGTTCGAACCTTGACACTGCGAATTAAAATGACCCAATTTATCTATACAGTCATCAATATCTCTAATACCTTGTATGCAAATGTCTTGATTCCATTTCCCTATGGAAGAAGTCATTATAATGGACTTGGGAAGTGGCTTTGTGAGGTTTAGCAGTAAGCATACCCTGATGGTTAAATGGGTCAGTTCATATGGGATAAGATCGTGCTTGATAAAAATACCCATTTGGTTAGCCACAATTTCCACAATATCTGGATCACGATATTCAAGCGGGAGCCCCGGGAGAGTAATCCAAAAAGGCATGAAAAGGGGGGGGGAACTGAATCCATGCTAAAATTTGGAACCCATGCCAAAGTGATAATACCAATACCCTTACAGAACCATCCCTTATATCTATGAACACAATTTCTATATTCTTTAGAATAAAAAATGGCAATAAAAAAGAGAGATTGCTTATCCATCAAAAAAATATCCTTCAAGCCCAACCAATTCTGTTTAGCCCAAAATGAAAGTTGCATAAAGGAAATAGTAGATGAAGTTTATCAATGAGGGCTATGGCGTGTAGCAAATCTATTTGAGGCTAAATAAGGTGGTCTGGCAAAACAATCTTATACACACCTTCAGATTTGCCTGATTTTCCAATGTTAGCAGCAATCTCGTTCTTTGGCAAGACTGGAGCCTGACTACCCTCTTTAGTTGTTTCATTTAGACATTGCCCATTACCTTCTGCATCCGAGTTAAGTGCTTTTGGATCAGGAAGTAATGTGGATTGGGTTTTTTTTCTCCAGCTCTATGTAATCTGTTTTGGTTTGAAGGGTGCTCCTTGACACAAGTTGTTTATTGGGAGATTGTTTGGGGTTGAAAGAAATTTGGGGTTTATCAACTGGGTATTGTTTGGCCAAGTCACATATGTTAGAAGATTAGTAGGATTAGCCTACGATTCAGATAGAGAACGATGGTGTCCCCTCACAAATGTCAAACGAGGGCTGTGGTGTTCGATCTAGTCGGCATGCAAACCGATGTCGCGAGAATCTTCTTTCTCTCCCCTTATCCTGATGCCTGCCTGGAAACCATTGGACTCCATCAAAAGAGAATCTATTCTTTGATATATCATCATGTAGCTGCCACATAACCTGCCTATCTCCCACTGGTCCAGGTCTTAGTAGCCCTGGTTGCATGTTTCGCTGCATCACTTTTAGTTACTCAATGCTCAACTTCCTCTCACCATGCACGATCATGAAGAAGAATGCACGGTAATACTTCCAACATCAATACTAGGCATGAAGCACTTGATGATTGTTGCCTCACGTCCTCCTACGATGGTCGCCTACAGCTCCACCGTCGACCCTCGCAGCCTCTCGGCTTAGGGTTTGAGAGGATTGTGTTCGCAAAGGATCACGTTCGCAGAGCAAAGAAACCCGTAATAAATGTTGGTTTCCTATTTATTCCCCAAATTCTTTAGCTAGATGTCACCAACAAAATCTTTATGAACTGTTGTCGCATGATGCTTCCATGTTGCAGGGACACCCCCTAATAACAATCGCTGTGGATATCCTAGTCCAGTTAATTCCTGCAAATTCGAGCACGCAGTCACAATGTAAGCCCAAGGTCGCAGAGAGGGGCGAGCTTCATTGTCCCAACAATGGCGGTGGCTAGGGTTTGCAGAGAGGAAACAATCCTCCCTCAATGGTGGAGACCACGACCCGGCTAGCACAGGCGACGGCTAGGGTTCACAGAGCCGGTTCGCGCAGTCCTACAATAAGCAGCCCTCCCTCAATGACGGCGGCTAGAGGTCGCAAAGACCATGACACGACTAGCACAGGCAGCAGCTAGGGTTTGCAGAGCCGACACCATGTCAAAAAATCGCAGAGATGTTGGAAGTTGAATAAATAAAGATGATTCAATAAGAAGCCCTCACTCAAGGGCGGTGGCTAGAGGTCGCAGAGACCACGACCCGGCCAGCACAGGCGGCAGCTAGGGTTCACAATGTAAGTTGCAAGTTAATCGTCGAAGGTGGACATATGACCGAGGATGGGTTTTTCTAGCTCTCCAGTCAAATAATAATATAAAGTTGAACACTGAGTGTTGACATTTTATTTTGTCTTTTGCAAGACAATACAAAACTAAATAGTGTGTGAGATAACAATTTTCTTCAAATTAGATGTGCAAGCTTTGGGGGAATTATATTAAACAAAAAACTAAGCTTAGACTAAGCCTGCAAACAAAATCTATAGATTTGTACAATCTACAAAATTCACTCAGCAACACTTATAGACATTTATATAAGTGAAAATAATTGCATTCTTAGTTTTTAAGTTCGGATTATGTGCATTGGATAGTTGTACCCTACTACAAGATTTTTAGACATTGAAGGATGGAAACTAGCTAAGCATGAACAAACACAACACCTTTTTATTTTCTAAAATAAAGACTACTAACCCATTGCAAATGTGTAATGTCCCTGATATAATTAAATAGTCAATTTAAATAATTTATTGTACGCCCCCATACTTAATAATATATTTCGGACCTTTTTTATTAATTAGTTAGTTATAAAATTTTTGGTGTCGGCCTATTTGTAACCCTTCGGAAAACTTCCTGGAGCCGATTTATATGGCCGAGTTTGGCTTAGTTGTAGGTATGTGTGAATTTGATATTTTTGCTTTGTATGTGCAAATTCCTGCTGGAGTTCAGTCGTCTGCAATTTCGGAGGTGGAAGATCCTCCCTACTTGGCATCTGCAATTTCGGTGGGAGTAACTCCTTACCCTACTCTACTCTACCCTCAGTCTGAGATTTTGTAATCTGAAGTGTTAACATTATTGAATCTTAATTTCTACTTGCCTATTGTGTTCATTCCTGGGCCAAATCGTGTCAAACTAATTATATTGTCCAATATATTGCATATAACGGAACCATCTTTTTGAGACCGAGATTATTAGTTTCACATAGGAGACTCAATTGTTCATACAGAAGGCAAGGAGAGTATGGGTGGAGGACCATACGGTAGAGGTTGTGTCGGTCATACGGTGGAGGCTATGTGGAGCATACGGTGGAGGGTCATATAGTGTTGGTCGTATGGTACAACTTGAATTGATCGTATGGTGGTGGGTGTGTTGTCCATACGAGGTAGAGGTTGTTGACCGTACGGGAAGGTTATGCAGTCGTAAGCGTATGGTACATTACAATGGTATCAAAGCTAGTGATCTTGCTAGCCTATCGAGTAGTGGATGTAGGTGTACACCAGAAGGAGGTACCATTTTGCTGATAGAATGGGGGAACCACATAATCCTACCAAGGAAGTTATGGCATTGTTAAGGGAGCTAACCAGAAGCCAAGCTCAACTCAACAAAACAATGATCAGAGGGGAACAACGACAAAAACCCATGGAGGATACATTGCGACAATTGGCCGTAGGTAAAACAAATGGAGATCATGGTGATAATTCGGTCATTGGAAGGTCAAACCCACAATGCTCCCATTTCCGGCCACTGATGTCGACATTTCCCCAGAGAACAGAAGCACCTCGCAGGGAGCAAGAGCCCACTTTCCAGGAGTTGCAAGAACAGCTAAATCAAGATTGGAAGGATGCAAATCTTGAGGGAGACATATCCTTCAAGGATTATGTTGAACTCCGGATGAAATACTCGGGCGGTAGAAGTTGGCAAGATTAATGTCATCCTTTGATGGGATTGGACCAACCTTGACATGAGCTTGGGTACAAAAAGCAGATACCTAATTTCAGCTCAACCAAATGCCTGAAGATGAAGCTATCAAATTTGTAGCACTTCACCTAGAAGGAGTCACTCACGAATGGTGGCATCATGGAATGGTCACCCTCGGCCATGATCAAATAACTTCATATGTCACATTCATAGAGAGACTTGTAGACCGTTTTGATGGAAAAGACCCAGAACTTAACTTTAAGGAACTAGCTCAATTGAAGCAATTTGGGCTTGTGGATAGTTACATTGCAGAAAATTCCAGAGACAATCTGTGCTGATAAAAAATATCTCAGAGAGAAGATTAGTAACCCTTCAGGCCTATTTGTAACCCTTCGAGGAACTTCCTGGATCCCATTTATATGGCCGAGTTTGGCTTAGTTGTAGGTATGTGTGAATTTGGTATTTTTGCTTTGTATGTGTGAATTCCTATGGGAGTTTAGTCGTCTACCATTTTGGAGGTCAAAGATCCTCCCTACTTGGCATCCGCAGTTTCGGTGGGAGTAACTCCTCACCCTACTCTGCTATGCCCTCAGTCTAAGATTTTGTAATATGAATTGTTAACATTATTGAATCTGAATTTCTACTTGCTTGGTGTGTTTATTCTTGTGCCAAATCATGTTAAACTAATTATATTGTCTGACATATTGCATATAACAAAGCCATATTTCTGAGCCTGAGATTATTAGTTTCGCACAGGAGAGTCAATTGTCTGTAGGGAAGGCAAGGAGTGTATAGGTGGAGGACTGTACGGTGGAGGTTGTGTCGGTCGTACGGTGGAGGTTGTGTCGGTTGTACAATGTTGGTCATATGGTACAGCTTGAGTTGATCGTGCGGTGGTGGGTGTGTTGTTCATACGGGGCAGAGGTTGTTGACTGTACGGGAAAGTTATGTTGTTGTACGCGTACAGTACATTACAAAATGATATCTTAAAGAATAATAATTAGAATAAAGAGAAAACATATGATTCTAGAAAATAAATCGTTAAGTTGCATAAAATGCTACACGTCAATACAAAGATTGACAAAGTTACTCATTTTCAATTGAATTGGTAGAATTACAAACACAACTAAAATGGTTTTTGTTACATGGACATAATATCCACCTTCATTTAGCATGTCTTTTACCTAAGACACTTATTTCGTAGTTTATGATAAATAATTTTTAAGAATTTGAAAATTATAATGAAATATACTAAAAAGAAATATTCTTAAAAAAACCATACATAACAAACAAAAATAAATAAACTTAAAGAAAATATATTAAAACAAACTAATAAAATATAAATGACTAAATCGATCTTAAATTAGACCTTCATTTGGTACCCACAAATAAAATACTCAATATAGCCATCGTGAAAATAACAATTTGTTGCAGTTACTTCCATGATTGTTTATATTGGAGGGGCACAACAAGTGGGGACATTTTTCATGTTCCATCTAACATGCACATTGGTCACACAAAGGTATGTTAGGTCATTTATTTCCTCTTTTTTTTTTAATTTCTAATGTTTACTTTATAATGCTTATGCTTAATTTACATTAATAATTATCATATTATCATTTTTATTTTTTATTTAATATTTTGAGTTTCTCCTTGATTTGTGGGCACTCTGTCATGGAACATACAAAATCAAGGGTGAACATTATTATTAATCAGTTTTAAATTTTTATGTATAATTTACAAATCAACTTCACGCCATAGTTCTAGTTATTTATCTTCTTTTTATGCTTATACTTTTTTTTGTTCTTTCTCATTGTTGGTTAACAGATTTGTCCTTTGTCAAGATCTCAATTCTTCACTTAATCTTTGTTACCCTTTAAAGACAAATTTGCAACCACATAGTTGGATAAACAAAAAATAATTCGTTCTCCTCTGAATTAAGGTACAACTCCCTTCAAAGATCTTCAATGTATTAATTAAATCTATGAGTTCATGTACACTTTTAACCCGAAAGCATTAAAGGCATTCATCTCCATATATCAACATGTTATGAAGATGCAGAATACTCATATATCAATTTAAGAAAGTAACTCACTGACTATCTTAACTAATCCAACTCAATGCACATAAAAGAAAGAAGAATTTTTAACTCCAAACTTTGTAACTATTTTCAATATGAGGAATGAGATCAATTTGAACAAGAATTCATTCACACAGAAATAAATTCCTCATATTCTAACACAGATTCAAACTGTCAAAATTGATTTCCTATATTCCATTCATAGATGAATATATTTCCTCATATCTTCAAAAATAGATAAAGTATCAAGAGAGCTTATTTCATTCACTAACAAAAATTCTCGGACCTTTTTACAGTATCAGAAAATAATTTTTATAGCCACAACCTGGCTAACGGTTTGTTTAAAGAGGGAAACACAGAAACTCAAGATTTTTGCCCCGAAGTTTTTGAGAAATTTACTTAAAATTAAAAACTAGATTTGCCATAATTAATGATAAGAAAGCAGTTATGAATCTTTTTGATTGGGCTCAACAGTTGTGACAGTTGATGTATTCTTCCATCCAGCGTAGGTAATGGAGAAATCCTAAATTGAGGCACCATGAGGGAGTCCCACCTATATCATCCTCTGCTTGCAGACCTCTTTTTCCCTAGCAACCTGTACAACTTTGTCGGAATGACTGTCTAGGTGTTCGATGCATAAAAACAGAAGAGATTCAATGTTTGCGATGGTGGACAAATCATCCAGAACTAAGTCATTTGCCTCTTTGACATAATTAATTTTGCCTTCAAAGGATTTTGTTATAACCTTCGTAGCTTCGAGGGTCTTACCATGATCTTTTAGGCACTTGATTCTGATGCACACAAGTTCATTTTGCATTTATGCAACTAATTCTGTGATCTAATTCACTAGTTTTGCTGATTCCTCATTGTCTTGCTTTATTAGGGAATTCCTCCATTCAATGTTCCTCTGGAAAACATACAAGATACTGTCATCTAAGCCAACTACAAGTTTTTCAGCAAGAAAACTTCATTACTCCATAGATTTACACTTCTCGCATCTGTGTTGCTTTTGCTGCCCATTTAGCTTCTTCTTTTTTCCTATTCATGATTTCAGCTTCCAATTCCTTCATTACCATTAACGCCCCATCATAAACTCTGCTCAAGTTGATAAAATATTCTAAACCCAATTTTTGAATTCCTTCTAACCACTTCATCATAGTTTCTATAATGAGCCTGCATTTCTGTATCTATTCTATTCTTTTGGTTAGTAGGCGATTTAGGGTCAAAAGACATTGGAAGTTGCAACAGAGGTTGAGGATTTGGATTATTAATGGCTTCGATATACACTGTCATTCTCTTTAGAATCTCCTTCATCTCATGCTTATCCCTTTCATCCTTCCATGTCCTATTAATTATTTTCTTGGTTGATGTTTCAAGAAGATAGGCATCAGTTGCTCGAGTTCCGACACCAAGATTTAGTTTTTCAACTATGAAATCCTTTGCAGTAGGGCTAGCAAAAACTTCATCCATATTTGGGCGAGCAATTTTTGTGGTCCAATTACCTGTACTATCATCAAAATCAATTTTGGAGATTGTTTTAAGCTTCTTAGCCTTGGGAGTTTTTCCTAGACATTTACTTACCATATCCTCCAATGGAATTGAAGCAGGGACTATGTTCCTTTTCTTATTACTTAGAGTGTTTTCTAACCACAGAGGTCCAGTGTGCACAAGAGCTTTATCAAAACCATATTCAACTTCCTTTCCCTTCTATACCACCAATGTGGTAGCAGTGTTTATCACATCATCCACCTGTTGATTATCACTTACATTATCAATGTTCTGTGCCTCTGAGTCTAGATGGGCTAGAGTGTTGTCCATGTTAGGAGGGGCATTCAAATCGACTACTACCAAATCCATAGATGATTGCTTTACCTTTTTCTTGGTTTTAAATCGAGTGATCCTGGTAGGAGTCGATTCCTTCTTGACCCTCACTGGCCTTGCTTCCTATTCAGTCTTAACCTGTATTTTTTAGGAACTTACAACACAAGGGGTGACAAGAGAGTTATCTACTAGAACCTCAGAGGGTGAAGTTGGAATTTTTCTTGAAATTCTCCCCATTCTTCGTCCTCTTAACCATTTTTCAGTCCTTCTAATGACTGGAAATGTCCTTGCTTCTTCATCCTTATCCACGTCCACCTCTGGAATCACTCCTTTCTGTCTACTATCTATAAACTGGGGATCAATCAATTCACTATTATCATCTTCAACATTAGCCACATTCATTTTTAGATCGTAAACCCTGACTTGCTATAAAGTAAACCTTTGATGTGCCCTCTTCTTGATTTCAAATTCGTCACAATAGTCAACCTAGAAGTCTTCAATATTTGGCACATGAGTGAAGTCTTGTCTCAATGTTAGGTGTGCAACAACAAATCCCTTAGCATCAAAATTAACTCGAGATCCATGCAACTGAAAATTCAACTTCTTAAACTCTAGTTCTAAATTTAAAGCATTAGAGACACTATTACAGATGAAATATGACAATTCAATAAGAAAAGAGACACCCGACTGATGTTTATCTCTATACTTCATATCAATGTAAGCTAGTTGCCTACATATTTCTATCAATACCTTCTTGTCAAAGACATACCTAGGTAGTTTATAAGGTTCTCCTTCAAAGCCTCTTACCCTTAGGTAAGTCAACCTGGGAAATTGTATGAAGTAGCTACCATAAGTGCTTATCAACTGCATGGCTTCATCTGACAACCTTTTTATGAATATTTCCCCTCAATTCAAACATCATCCTTCTTAGAAATATATCATGCAACTTACGATAATTTTCACAAGACCTATGTTGCTGCAAATGTGTGTGATATTCATATATTTTCATACCATCAATCCATGTTTCATGATGTAAACCAGACCACGACCTAACACATTCCAAGCAATACAGGAAGTATGGCGACATATAGAAGCTCTTATTACCAAAGCAACTCAAACCCTCATGAAGCATGTCTGCAATCAATTCGGCCCAATCAATATATCTGTTATCACGAAGGACGACCTAAATGAATAATTACATCCAATCTTCCCAATAGAAAGCAATTTGGTTTCCCCTTACTCCGTGTAACATGATGATTGTATCCTTTATCTCTCTGATCAAGTGTTCCTGGGTTAATGGACTCGGCAGGCGAGAACCTCCCCTTTGAAATTTTAACATCCAGTTTCTTGCAATGACACTTTTATAGAATGATTTATTCTCAGAGAAGAGCCCTTGAGACTTACAAACTGTCCAATCCTCATACTACTCTTTCTCAAGAATTTTCATCATAGCAGCAATGACCTCCCGACTAACCTTGAGTAAAACCTCACCATCCACACTTTTTATACATCTCTCAACAGGGTCATATTTGTTCATGCACTCCAAAACCAGCTTAGGACATGCCACTGCTAGAGGGAAAGCCGACGCTTCTACTAACCCACTATCTAAAATATTTTGCATTAAAAGAGAACTAGAATAATTTTGTGCCCTTTCATGAAATTCATCTAAATCTACCGACAATAGGAAAGTATCCCCTAACTCAGGCAAGGAACAAACTAACCATGACTTCTAGTCTATCTTAGGCAATTTTGGTCTCATTTTGGATTTACTAACAGGAAAAAACACAACAGGGGAGACGAACTGAACCAATAGAACTACAATATGAAATCATAGGAATGGAAGGAAGATTTTTAACTCACCTTTCATGAAGAGCTTTGAATTCAAAGGGTTGTGAACATAAAATATTGCCTGCACAAATCCTTTACTTACCAAATTGGGAAAATGAAGAAGGCAAGTAACTATTTTTTTAAAAACAAAACAAATCTTGAGGACAGGCTTAAAAATCAGTCACATGATTTGCTATGATTTGTAACTGCATACTTATTTGTGCCATATTACTCCGAAAAGACTTAATTCTGACAATTCATTAATTACAAGTCTTTTCCCTCAATGCCTTTCTTTTAAATGATTATTCTCAAGGACGACTCTTCATCGCGACTCATTCCTTAGAGGTTCACCTTTTAAATCTGGAGTATTCTCTATATGGTTGTTGCTAATGTGACGCTTCTTCATCTCCATAGCCATCAATTCATCGAACCTTGAACCTTGAACTTTGAACTTCTCGGGAAGTGGTTCAAGAGTTCAAGTTCAAAAGAGTAGAAAAAGACAAACCAAGATAAAGACACCAAGATGCCACAACTCACATATTACAAGAACAAGACGCAAATAGGACTCGACTTTCAAAACTTTGAACCTTGAACTTTGAACTTTGAAAAGGTTCAATAGTTCAAGTTCAATAACAGTTATTACAAAGACCTTGACTCTTTGAAAGCTAAGCCGCAATACGACATACTCCACTTGAACTTGGACATTGAACTTTGAAGAGGTTCAATCGACAGGTTCGAGTTTAAGAAAAACTTGAACAAGACAAAAACTGAGACTCACACAAGCCCAGACTAAATAAAACACTCCTTATTTTTAATAACGTGAGAACAAAATGCCTTAGGAAAATGAGGAGGGTAACACTCATGTAGATTCACATGTACACCAAAGTAAGATAAAATGCAAGAGTAAAAAGTGCATACCTTGCATTTTTACCCTTTGATTTATACCACTTTACACAAGTGCCTTAAGTGCATTGTGCTATCACATGATTTTAACTAACTTGACACCCTCATTAATCTCATATACTGAAACTTACCATTAGAAACAACATCTTATCCATGTGTAGAACATTCCTAAACTTTGTATTATTGTTTCCTCCCTTACATTCAAAATTGTAGGTGTTCTTTTGACTCATGTCATTTTTGTAGTTGTAGAATTGATCAACTTTCTCAAAATTCCAAATTCATAATGGTCCCAAGTTGATCCCTTTCCAACTACTTGTTGTTGATTACTTTTTTTCCTCCAAACTTTCAAATTGTGCACTTGTGAGAAGCATAAAAGGAGATTACTCCTAGCCAATTTTCATCAATCAAGGATTCCATTAGTCACTAGGTGAACTACCTATCATTAATACAAATCCACTACATCAATTTGCCACAAGGGATAAATCCAACTCCATTATTCAAGTATTCACACTAGTCTCATTAACACACGGTGAAATTCCCTCTTGCACTTAGTTATTCTAACATTCATTATATTTCTTTAAGTTGCATCAAATCACAAACCTTAATCACTTAACATCATTGTAGTGTTTTCATTTACATTTGTTCCTTGTTGTCTTCTTATTTATCATAACAATTAAATTTATTAATGAGATTTATTCAAGGTGAAGATCCTTGCATAACAAGCTCCAAATAATGTTCTTCAATGCACCTATCTTTTCATCACATTTTGTAGGCATGAGGAGAAATTTGTTTGTAGGTACAATTTTTTTAAGAATCACAAGTTCAAATATATGGAAAAAGGTTGCTTTTGCGAGAAAAAGGTCTAGATCCATAATAAAAGGTTACTTTTGTAGCTAATGTTTTTACTCTTGATAAATCTTAAGAATGATCTAATTTAAATTTTATCATTAAACTTGCACCAAATGTAAACTGTTTTAAATTATGATAAAAATAGTGAATAGTTATTTATCAACCATCTTAATTTTTAGGTTTCTAAATTCTACCATACAATCTATCACAACTCTAAATTAAAAATTAATTAAATTATATTACTTATGAATTCATCAAAACTTTTATTTGAGTGCAAGCCTAAAAATATATGTAAAAATTAATACTTGTCTAAAAGCAACTAGAATATTTATTTAGTTATTAATTTTTATATCTAGAGATCAAATTTGTCTTATAATTTTTCATGACCATAGTTTATATTTTTCTGAATTAATAGACATGCGTAGATTTTAATAAAAAATATCTTAAAAATCACTTTTTTACAATTCCATTAGTAAAAATACTTGAGTTCTCATTCCAATCTTACCTAAAAAAGTCAAGAAAATTAAATAATATTCTAATACCCATGATCTATAAATGGAGGAAAAAATTTAAACTAACATGATCTGTAGATTGACATAACATTACAACAAACATAAATTATTATATTATAGATATGCTTTAAAAGAAAAAAAACAATAAAAAGAAAACCCACATGAAATAAAATTAATTTGATAAATCTTCCACTTTCTTTTTTTAGTTTTTTAGGAAATGAATTTAGTGACTTCAAGCTTGTAGGATTAGCTCTAAAGGAGTATAAATTTGCTCATTCAATATAATAAAATATATATAATATTCATTAACTTGATAAAATCATGATACAAGCTTGATAAAATTGTGATACATTTAGCTTGTAAGAATTTAATGAATTCATTTATCAATTAGTCAACAAATACTTTTATTACGTTACACAATTACTTATATATCAACTAAACAAAGATGCTTTTATTACAATACTATAAATATATGTTACTTTTATTACAATACTATAAATATATGTTATTTTATTATTACAATAATGCAAATATATATACTCATTTATCAATTACAAAACAAATATTTTTATATTATAATAAAAGATATTTATTTTCTACTACATACACATAATTGTTTAATACTTAAAAAAGCCTTCATTAAGCTTTAATTATTCCTTTGCTATAAAACTCTAAACTGCTATGATATAAATACTCTTAAATCAGAAAAATATTCTCGTTGAAATCAATTTTTTATTTGCATAACTAATTCTTAAAATAACATAAATGTCTAACTTACAATTTAAAGCGTAGAATATACATATGCTTTGAAGATAAGATCAACCAACAGAATAAACAACTACTACTAAATATTATTAATTGGAATTTATTTCACTCAAAATTCTTCTTGAAGACAAGTAGGTATTAACGGTAGAATTAAACAAATAAAATAAAATGCCTAATTTTATGCAGACCATTTAATGTCCTTTGCAAGCTTTGCGTGTCGTATAATTTAATGTTGCAGTTATTTGAATAATTTATTGGAGCCCTTCCCTTCAAATTTGAATATTTATAATTGGAGCCCTTCAGATTTGAATATTTATATTTATAGAGGCACGTGAGGACAATATTAGGCGCGGAGTATTTGTTTATTTTTGCTGCATATGACAAACATGAATACGTTAAATGCCGCGTATGGTGGCAACGACTAACTTCGAATTCAAGATTACGCACATTGAATGCTTCTATTTTTATAACGGACAATGTGTTTTTTTGTGAGGTTGAATATTTTAATATTTTTTTTATAATTTAGTCTGATTGAAATATATTTATTCTATCAAACTATTACCCAGGACAGTTTAATTAATCTTATCTTATTTGTGTAAAGTTTTTTCAATAAAATTTCATTTTTTATATTGAAATGATAATTTGTAATTATTAAAATTAAATATATTATTTATTTTTGTAATGCTAGAATAAGATGTTGGGGGTCTCAAGCTCTCCATTCAACATATTCAACTTAGAAGTCACATAAACCACTTAATAATATAGATTTCTAATATTAGAACCTTATGACCTTGCCATTTGAACACAATCCCATTGACAAATTCATTTTTCTTCGACCTTTCGCTTTACAAGTTGTCTACCTTTTTTCATTTTTTTCATAATGATCAAATGAGAATGTTGGCATTATTCCGAGACCTTTCAAAGACTTTACACGAGACACTGCCACAAATGTTAATCCTATTCTTTCTCGTGGTCTTGTATCAATTGTGTCTTTTGATATAGTCAACCCTTGAGATTTATGTATTGTTAATGCCCATGTCAATCTTAATGGTATTTGAAGTGTGTTGCCCCTTTGTAATGTTGTGATTGGAATTGTATTTGGATGATGATTGTCAAATGGTATTCCTGAATAATTGTCAAATTCAACCATGGCATATGTTGGTGGTTCAGGTGGAGAACTTCTTGGTTTATAGATAATCTTTCGAATATATTCTAGAGTTCTGTTTCACGGGAAAATCAAGCATAAATAACTAGAATAAATGAGTAAACTACCAATACTCAATTCTAATTAGCTAAATCCATAAAGACAATGAAATATTAGATAGAAATCAATGAAGCAGAAAATCTAAATTAAAACTCCCTTAAATGATTCCATCCATGGCTTCCATTGCTCTTCTTCAATAATGTGTTGTTTGTCTCTCAGAGATTGCACTAGATTCTTGCATAAATATGACACAATAATTTTGAATATAGTGGTTCTAGCTTGAAATTGGGAAATAAGCCTTGATTTTATAGATTTTCAGGTGAGATGGAGGAAGAAATTGAATTGAAGTGTTGATTGATGGTTCAAATGATTTTGATTGATCAGTTAAGTGGGTTGATTGATCTGTTAATAGGATAGATTGATTTGTTAACTCATTTGATTGATCTATTAACAAGATTGATTGGATAGTTGACTCAATTGATTAACTAGATGGTTGAATTGATTAGGAAGATGATTGAATTGATTAGCCAGATGACCAGATTGATTAAGGAGAAGAGTGAATTGATTGATTAGTCAGAAAAAGTGATCTGGAGTGAAAAGGGGAGATTGGAGAGTTAACTGAGTTAACTAATTAGTTAATTGATTCGACGAATCAGTCCTGATTTTCAACATGTGTTGTAGGAGATTAATTTGAAATTCATTTTCATTTTGATTTGAATTTGAATTTAGATTTTCGAATGTTGAAATGCACATGAGATTTGGTGAAATCTGAATTTGGGAAAATGAAATTAATTGAAATTCGAATTTGGGGATTTGGAAGAATAATTTAAATGAAATTATTTAATCATTAGAAATAGAATTAATTAAATAATAAAGATTATTTAATCAGGGGAATAATCACAATTAATTAAATAATAATTAATTAAGGAAGGGTTAAATGATGAATTGATTAAGAGATGGAAATTGAATAATTAGTAAGAAAAATGAATAATGATGATTAGGTCAATTGAGAATAATTAATCAGCTTGATTAAATAATTAAAGAATTATTCAATTAATTGGACGAATAATTAGTATGCGATCGATGAGACATTTTTAGGTGTCTACAAGCTCCATTTACAAGTCCTGCTTGTATCCAAAGATTTGAAGTCAACATCACTCTTGAATTCTCACTGATTAAAACCTCTAGATCAAGTTCATCATTAAAAAATCTTTTGGTTGATGTACGCTTCCTACTTTTGTTGCAAGACTCCGTGCAACAAGACGTTTCAATGAATATAACATTTTTTTGTTATGATTATGAACATTTTCATTTGTGGAGAACAAATGGATAATATTTGCAAACTCACCATTACGTGCAACATCTATGCTACTTGGGGTTCTCGTCATAAGCAACCTCCAGTCATTTATTTTTGGGTTTGCATCTCTTAGATTTATCAAAAGTTGACAAAATCATTGTTGTTGGTTGTTTTCTCCATCTTGTCTAATGTAACCGTAGTTTTGAATTCATCCCATAACAACTTTGCTCGTTGGTTGCTATCTTATGTTGGTCTATCATTGACTGGAAGCAACTGGCCCAAATCTCCTACCAAAAACATAGATATACCTAAAAGATGATTGGCAAAATGTATTTTAAAATTGTGGAGTAATATTATATAAACATTGCAGATATGAATTATATTAAATATAATATGAAATAATTATCTTCATTAATCATAATAAAAGATCTACCTACAAAACTTATGTGTGCATTTTGCGGGAATGCTTGTCGAAAGTGAGAATCTATCTTTTCTAACATGTTTTGACCAATGAAACTCATTTCATCAATCAAAATGTATTTCATATGTGCTATATTTTTTGAAAACTTGTAAGTCTTGTTCCTTCTAGCTGATCAAAATCTCATACTGGGATTCTCAATTTTGAAGGGACTGTAGAGGCCCCTATATTGAATGATGCAACTTATGTTGGTGCAAGTAGTAGAAGGAGAGAATGGAATGGCATTGTTGCATTTTCAAGAGCATGACTAATGTCACCAATTAGATATGAATTTTTTGTTCTTGTTGTTTCTTGTATTATCATGAATAAAGGCTCTCCATCTTGATGTGTATGGTAGTGTGTCATAATTATGTCGATTTATTTTTTTGTTTAGCACTAAGGGTTGTGTAGTTGATGCGTTGTGGTATATTATCATGTGTATGAGACATCCATGATCTCTCCTACTACTTATGAAATTGATTGCTTGAACTATGTAATTTTCACCTTGATACTTGTGAGACCAATATGTATGTCTATCAATGTCTCTTTTGCCCAACATATCTATTTCAAAAACACGTATATTTTGACCTTGATGCAATCTAGATAAAATTTCCCATTCATGCTCTACAATATTTCTTTGAATATGTTCATTGTCTTCAATTTCAGAATCATTATAATTTTCAACCTTTTCTATTATTGTGGTTCATTGCACATGCCAAGGATTATAGTTGAGTGATTTCCACATTGCTATTATGGAGTCATTATCATGACCAATATCTCTTTCTATACAAACCTAGGGATAACTATGATGATAGATGCACTTTGCCTTGGCTCCAATTTGTTGTCTCTTTTTCGTTCAAGATTATATATATATATATATATATATATATATATATATATATATATATATATATATATATATATATATATATATATATATATATATATATATGAGACACCTTCCATAGAAGGAGGCCTTTGTTTTATATCCATCAATGAGAGATATTGTTTGATCTTCATTATTCTCTTCAATATGTATAGCTACAGGTTTGAAAACCTCGCGTGAAACATTTAGATTAACAAATTTTATGTTTCTCATTCAAATTTAACCAAAATTAAATTAAAAACATCATTTATCATTTACTTTAATTGCACCTCATACTTTATCATTGAATATATATAAATATTTCATTTTCATTTAAATTATTTAATTTAATTTAATTCTAATTATTTTAAATTGTTTGATTTAATTTATTATTTTATTTTATTTTATTTACATTACTTTAAATAAAATCTTATATATATAGTGAAAACTTTAAATATTTGATTTGAGAACTCTTATTATAACTTATTTTCATTTGATTTATTTAATTTATTTATTTTAATGTAAGGTATTTAATTTATTTAGTTTAATTTAAACTATTTAATTTAATTTAGGTTATTTTAATTTAATTTTAATTATTTTAAATTTTTTAGTTTAATTTATTATTTTATTTACATTAATTTAAATAAAATACATAATATATTCTGGGTATGTGCAAGATCATGGTGGGTCAAAACGGACCCTTAAGTGGCAATGAAATTTCAGAAAATCGAAGTTATGCAATTTGACATGAAAATTTGAATAAGATGTGAACATTATTTTAAAAATATGTAAGAAGAGAATCAGTAGAAAATTGAATTTAGTTTCTAAGCTACTAGTAGTTATTTGAAAAAAATATATATTTGATGAAAATTTGAAAGTTCAATGTAGTAGTAATAAAATTTCAGGTAAAAGATAAGAAGTAGGTGTATGTCTGACCAACCTAACCACAAACAAATCATAATATTTTTTTATAAGATTTTTAATATAAGTATTAGACTCATGTTCGGATGTGACACATATTTTTTTTGTAAATTGTTTTGAATTAAATTATTAATTATGAATTTGTTACTACAACTTTTCAAAAATTCAAAAACTCATATGTTTGACCACCTTAACTTGGTCTAAACTTTATGAAATTCATTTTTTTTTTCTAATCCTATAGTAGATGAAGCATAGAATGTGACGCATGTTTCAGAATCAAAAAATGTGATACTGTTTAAAAGTTATGGGTGTTTTTCAGTCAACCTATCAATCACGACTTTAGTCATAATTCAATTAGAAAATACATAATAATTATTTATTAAAGTCAAAATAAGGAAAAAATTATATTGTTGGAAATCTGAGAATCTCCTTAAAAATCCCTTTTCGTTTTCTCAATTTCGGCTAAAAAAATGTCGTCAGCCACCAAGGCGAAGTCTGGAAAAACAAGGAATACTCAAAAACACATTTTTTCTATTGACTTTCCAGGCTTGACATTTCCTAGCCAAATCCCAAAGCAATCCTGAGCCAAATTTCAAGATTTCAAATTTTTGTCAGAGAAATCGGATATCTAATTTTAATAAGGTTTTATTAGAAATAAAATTAATAATATTTTGTAAGTTATTAAATATTAATATATAATAAACATGTTATATATCAATACTATAATATATAAATCTAAATATTAAAATATATTATTAATATTTTTGTTAGGGGTCATATCATGTTTTGAGAGGTCATATGGTGTCATAAGGGGTCATATGGTGTTTTGAGGGGTCACATGGTGTCATTTATTGAAATTGAAAATTGGAAATTATCATGATGAAGTCTTGTGTGATATTATGCCTATGGATATTTGTCATCTTTTGTTGGGAAGACCTTGGCAATTTGATAGACAGACAGTACATGACGGGAGGAAGAATACATACACTATTGTGGCCAATGGGATGAAGCAAATCTCGTTGCCTTTGGAGGAACCTTTGAAGAATGAAGTCTGTACGAATGCTAGAATCTATTTAGTAGATGGAAGGAAATTCCTAGATGGACCGAGACATGAGAATGTGTGTTTTGCCTTAATTCCTAAGAAGACTAAGAGATCAAAACTGGAAAGAGAACACCCGGAAGAAATAAAAGACTTGTTGTCATAATATGAGGACATCATTTTAGATAATGTACCTGATGGATTGCCACATGTGAGAAGTATTAGTCATTGCATAGACTTGGTTCCTAGAGCTAGTTTGCCTAATAAAGTTGCACATCGGTTGACACCGGTAGAGAATGAAGAACTAAATAGACAAGTGCAGGAGTTGTTGAAGAAATGTTTGATCGGGGAGAGTCTGAGCCCTTGTGCAGTACCAATAGTATTAGCACCTAAGAAGAATAGAGAATGGAGGATGTGTATCGATTCAAGAGCAATAAACAAGATCACAGTGAAATACTGGTTTCCTTTTCCTAGAATGGATGACATAATGGACTATTTGAGTGGAGAAAAATACTTTACAAGGATAGATTTGAAGAGTGGATATCATCATATCAGGATCAAAGAAGGTGATGAGTGGAAGACAACATTTAAGACAAATGAAGGATTGTATGAATGGTTGGTGATGCCCTTTGGATTGACTAATGCACCAAGTACTTTCATGAGGCTGATGAATGAGGTATTGAAGAAATTCTTGGGTAAGTTTGTTATTGTGTATTTGGATGACATTCTAATTTTTAGTAAGATAAGAGAGGAGCATTTTTTGCAGCTAAGACAAGTTTTGCAAAGATTGAGAGAAGATAAGTTGTTGATCAATATCAAGAAGTGTACTTTCATGAAGGATGAGTTAGTCTATTTGGGATTTGTGACATTTGAGGATGGTTTGAAGATGGACCTTGAGAAAGTGAAAGCAATAGTTGAATGGACTACACAAGAAAGCATTGGAGAGGTAAGATCATTTCATGGATTGGCTAGTTTTTACTGGAACTTTATCATAAATTTAAGTTCAGTTTGTAACCCTATGACTGAGACCATGAGAGGAGATCAGAAGGAATTCAAGTGGACCACCAGAGAAAACAAAAGTTTTGAACTATTGAAACAGAAAGTGACTAAGTAGCCCATGTTAGCTTTACCGGATTTCAATAAAGTATTTTAAGTAGATTGTGATGCAAGTGGAACAGTAATAGGAGAAGTCTTGAGTCAAGAAGGAAGAGTAGTAGCCTATTTTAGTGAGAAATTGAATGATTCCTAGAGGAGATATTCAGTGTATGATCATAAATTTTATGCCATAGTTCAATCTTTAAAGAAGTGGAGACATTACTGATGAATAATGATGAACAACAGATACCCTAACTAGTATTGAGATGGGGGGTGAATCAATACAGACAAAAAATTTCTCAACAACTTATCAAGTTAAAGCAAAACCAACTGGTTCTCTTCATCACTGAACTGAACCATGGTAATACTGGTTAAACATAGTAAGACTTCAGACAACATAAACTGATAAGTCTGAACACTTCAAATACATTCAATACTTGATAACAAATTCACCCATAAACATATGCATGTGGTATACCAGTAATATCATAACCTATTAGCTCTGCATGCATAATCACTCAAACAAAGAACCCTTAATCATCACATGAAAAATGCACAACACATGACACACAAATTTTTCACATGGAAACCCAAATGGGAAAAACTATGGTGGGGATGAATACCCACAAGCTTTTTTTTGAACTCTTTTGAAGCTCGCTCTGTTAGGAGCCTAGTCCAGTTAAAGACTTTACAAAAAGTCTATACTTGGAACCAATCCTGTTAAAGATCACCCGCTTAAGGGATGGCTATATACCCTGCTAAAGGTTGAAACCCTGTTAAAGGTTACCCCGCTAGAGGATTTGAAGAACTCAATGATCTTGAGTCACCTGGTTAGAGGATTTACAGTAAGCCCATTAAAGCTACCCAGTAAAGGGATTTTCCAACTGTTGAAATGGTTAGAAGACAACAAGTAAAAACTCTGATCTGATAACAACACTACATGTCAAGCCAAGGCAAATCCTTTTTAGTTCCTCTACTTCTGCAATCACACTCTGCAGTTTTCTCTTACTGGTCTGGAAAGTATCTCATCACTCGGATACACACACAACATTTTCCAACCACTTACAATAAAAAACATCATTGACCTTATAGACAATAATTAGGTCGGTAGCATAAACCCTAAACCCTAAGCATCTTAGATTTACAATACAAGCGGCCCAATCTTGACTGTCCAAACACTTTGCATAGAGAAATACAATTTCAAACAGATCACAAGGCAATCTGCATCGTCCATTCTTCACCACACATGGGAATCAGTAACTCATCACACTTTCTTCTCATACCACCAAGAAGAATGTTCATTCCCAAGATAGACATTTAATGCAGTAGATCTTCTCATACAAGCTCCTCAAGGAAATCCTTCACGTGCACAAAAATAATGTGGCACCTCGATCCTTTAAAATAAGATCTTGACCCTTGACAACCTAAAAGGTAGAGGCTTTTCCTTCCCTAATAGATGTGTTCTGTGCCTTTAGGAGGAAGATTCTATGGACCACCTTTCCATTCACTGTTCCTACTCAGCCTCAGTCTGGGAAAGATTTCTTAAAAGTTTTTGCATTGATTGGGTGTTTCCTAACACTATCAATGATCTGTTTTCTTCCTGGAACTTATATTGGACTAACTCTTTTTTGAGATCTCTGTGGCAACTATCTCTTCCTCACATCTTGTGGGGACTATGGAAAGAAAGAAATAATCGTATTTTCAGGGATGTCTCCCTCAATCAGGATATTATGTTCCAAAAAATTCACTGGGCGATTGTGGAAAATATTGGGATCATTGAGGGTCCTTGTTTCTCGAACAACCCCTTGGAATCAAATAGCTTAAGTGCATGGAATTTGAAGATTTCCGACAGTTCTGACCCCAATCACAATAAAAGACTTGAAGCTAGATGGCAAACCCCCCCTCATGGTTGGTTCAAAGTTAATTTTGACAGTGCTGCAAAATGTAACCGGGGTCCTTCAGGTTGTGGAGCTATTCTTAGAGATGACAAAGGATTTACAAGGAAATGGTTGTTGTCCCTATTGAAACCCAAAGAAACCATAAAGCTGAAGCAATGGCAGCTCTCCAAGGTTCTTGCTAAAAAATGGAATTGCCCCTACTTATGGATCGAAGGGGACTCAAACAATATCTTAAAATGACTTAAGGGGGTCTCAAAGCCCTCATGGTCAATCAACAACATCAATACTGCTATAGACCTTATTAGCTCTTTGAAAAAAAATTACATACCCACATTTACCGGGAGGCCAATGGCTCTGCTGACTAGGCTACCAATGCGGCGGTTAACAAAGAGGAAATGTTTACGTGGACGAGATAACAAGGACTCTCTGAAAATTTTAGGCAAATCATTTTTAATGATCGATATAGAAGCACTCCAAAGATTTTTGATGGACAACATAATAATGAAAAGGACTGATTGGAGTACTTCAAGTCATTATAATAATGAGAGCCTCATTTATTATAATACCTATTTTATTAGTTCCCATGCTTTCTGGGTAACTTTGATAGCTCCGACAAGCTTTCTGGTTAATTTACTCTGTAAGTTTCAAAATTTGGCTCTGAACAACGAGAACATGGGTGGTAACAGGCGGGGATACGAACCAAGCAGCTGCAAAGAATGGAAACAAAAGGAGGAGGTCTAGAGTATCCTGCAGAAGGGTGGTTTTTCGAAATTCATGGAGAGACTCCACAGATGGGATGGCATAGTTACCAGTTTTTTCTGCAAAAACTGGAGAAAGGGTATGCTAAAAATGGGAGACCAGACTATTGAAATTGATGAAGATCTTATTGCCCAAGCCATGGGCCTCAGAAGAGAAGGTTGCAACTTCTACAGAGATAGGAAAGTCAACAAGGAGGCTATTGAGAGATATCTGAAAATCGAGAAAGAGAAAAAATGACTGGTAAAGCTGAGCAAAACCTACTACCCTCCTAGGGCTTTTTTCAAACCCTGGTAGGAGGTCCTCTTTGTTTTAATGCGCTACATTAAATTAGATGGTAGATTTACATAAGTTTATGGTTACCATTTCGTCCTGCTAAATTATTTTAGGCACGATGAAAAGGTTAATTTTCCTTATTTTCTACTCTGCTCGATGAATGCCACTATTAAGGCCTACAAAGATAACCCAATGGGGGATACTGCCATGCATTAAGGTCTAATGGTCCTTATTTATGATCATCTCAAGGCCAATCAAATAGCCTGTATGCAGCCCTCTGTAGAGTTTGAGGAGGAGGGGTCTGACTCTACCTTCTCACTAAAGGAGGAGTCTGACAGTGACCCCTCGAGTGATTCTGAGGAGAGAATGGATGTTTCGGATTATGAAACTGGAAAGAAGAGTAAACACATCAAAACAAGACCTTCTTCCTCTAAGGGTAAAAAGCCTAAAGGTAGAATCCCCCAGATTAGCCTTCCCTCAGAGGAGGAGGTCTCAGAAGACTCAGAGGAGTAGAACCTTCAAGGGTTGCTGAAAAAGAAGAAAAAGTCCACACCCAGACTAGAAATAAGCACAAATGGAAGGACAATAATGTTAAGGAGCTGGAGGTCTATAAGCAAGAAAGGACCATGGAAGCCGAACAGAATCTCGAGAAGGTGACCATGGACGAGGCTATTAGGGTTGAAGACACAACTACTTTTCGGGACACCCCAAAAAAGGAACAAGATATCCCTGATAAGGCTGATCCCCCCCTAACCCTCCTCTAGAGGGTATGCAAGGTTTCATGGATACTATGGAGTGGCTTATAACTAGTTACAAGAAAGCTATGGATGACAACAAAAAACTCTACAACAAAATTTTGATTTTGGAAACCATCAACACTAGGGAAGGGAAGACCATGGCTAATTGCATAGAGGACCTGATAAATACCACTGCTAAAACCAAAAACATAAGAGATGCCTTCAACCCCAGGTTTGAGAAAATAGAGAAAGATTTGTTGGAAAGGAAAAATCTTGCTGACATTAATGACCAAACTATCTCGGATACTATCAGTAAAGTCGGCAAAATTGAGGAGTGTCTGAAGAGAATTGTTGAAAAAAGTTTAAGCATCCTGAAGGTTTCTGCTAGTAACACTAACACTCTCATTAGCAAACTAGATGAAGAAAAATAAATCCTGGATATTGACTCGGACACTGAAGGAATAGGGGAAGCTCAAGGTCCCAAAACCCGTACCAAAGGCAAAAAGAAAGAAAAGAAACCTAACAAGGACCTGGAAGATCTCAAAGCTGTTGGGGCCACCTATGACCAACTGGTGAAAAAGGTGGAGGACCTGTTGAAGACTATAACTGTGTAGCACCTTCCTTGTTTCTTTGTTGTTGTTTTACTTTGCTGTCTTTTTGGTTTGCTAGCTTTTTTGCCAGTCATTTTGTATGTGGTTCTTAAGCATTGGACTTTTTGGTGTCTTATTTTAATCTCCTTTGTTAAAGGTTTCAAGTCTTGAAAACCTACTTTTCTAATTAATCAGAGCGTGGCACCTCAATCTCATCCTCGTCTCTTAGCTAACTCATCACAAAATGTCATTGGTTGCATCGCACAAGCGAGATTGCCAAACTGGAAACCCTAGAGATGAGACTACCAACTGGTAGTCACACTCAGTGAAGCCTCGACACCGATTCACTACATCTCTTCTTACCTCTTCATACCGGTTTGCCAACTTCTTTCAATTTGCATACTAGTTCACTTACACTTATTGACATCAAAGACAACATACATTATCATCATATCAACATGTCGGTTCATCATATGCCAGCAATCTCCCCCTTTGGCATTGATGGCAATACTCAATGTAACATTGCAACTATAGACATCATAGACTAGTGTATTCTGCATCATCAGATATCTTCTCCCCATACATCGGATATATTATTCCCATACATCATATATCTTCTCCCCATACATCAAATATCTTCTCCCCCTTTGACAACAATGCCAAAGTGGAGGCACAAGCTTCCATTCTCTACTATGTTGCTCCCCCTATGGAGTAGCATCCTTCAACACATCAATCCAAAAATATTTTGACACTGTAGTACCTAACTGATGTGGAGCACACAACTTTAGTTGACTTCATGAAAGGGAAGAACCCCTAATTCACCTCTTAAATAGGTAAATGCAGTTTTTGGTAAGGGCTTAGTGAATATATTCGCTAGTTGCTCCTTACTGGAAACATGTTGTAGTACAACCTCCTTATTTTGAACTTTCTCTCTCAAGAAGTGATATTTAAGCTCAATGTGCTTAGTTCTAGCATGCAATACCGGATTCTTGTAAATATTTATTGCACTTGTGTTGTCACAAAATATAGTCACGAGTTCAGATATAGGTACTTTGAAACCTTCCAATACATGTTTCATCAAGATTGCTTGAGTGTAGTTCATAAATGCTACCACATATTATGCTTCAGCTATAGACTAAGAAATACATCTTTGCTTCTTACTTGTCCACGAGACTAGTCTTCCACCAGGAAAGAACACTCCACTAGTTGTGCTCTTCTGATCGTCCACATTACTTGCCCAATCGGCATCGGTATATACTTTGAGGTTATAGTCACCATTATATGGATACCACAATCCATAGTCAACTGTTCCTTTTAGATATCTAAGAATCCTCTTGATAACTACCAAGTGGGATTCTCTAGGACATTTCTGAAAATGAGCTACTATGCCCACTGCATGAGCAATATCTGGTCTGTTGTGCACCACATAGTTCAACTTACCGATCATTGACCGATACTCCTTTTCATTCACCAAAGTTGAATCATCTTCCTTAGTCAGTTTACAGTCGATCACCATCGGTGTACCAACCAATTTTCTCTCCTCCATGCCAAAGGTCTTCAATACCTCTTTGACATACTTGGACTAGGTAATAAAGATACCCTTTTTCATTTGTTGAATCTGTAAACCAATGAAGAACTTTATCTCTCCAATCAGAGACATCTCAAACTCTTTCTTCATTTCATCTGCAAAAGCATGACTCATTTTATCATCTACTCCAAAGATTATGTCATCTACAAATACTTCACAGATTAGAATCTGATCACCTTCAGATTTTAGATAGATGTTGCTATCCTCACTTGTTCTCTAAAATCCAATCATCACAAGATGAGAGTGTAACCTTTCATACCATGCCCTAGGTGCTTGTTTCAATCCATACAGGGCTTTGTGTAATCTACACATCATGTTACTATCTTCTGATAAGGAAAACCCTTCTGGTTTCTCAATATAAAATTCCTCTTCTAGGATTCCATTAAAAAATGCAGACTTCACATCCATCTGATAAATGTTAAATCCCTTAAATGCTGCAAATGCAAGTAGCATTCAGACACCTTCCAATCTAGCCACAAGAGAAAAGGTTTCTCCATAGTCTTCTCCCTCCTTCTGAGAATATCCTTTGCATACAAGTCTTGCCTTGTTCCTTACAACTGTACCTTCTTCATTTAGCTTATTCTTGAAGACCCATTTGGTACCTATGACATTTGTGTGTTCAAGTCTGGGTACCACAGACCATGTTACATTCTTTTCTATATGGTCTAGCTCTTCTTCCATTGCTTTAATCCAGCCTTCATCTGTAAGTGATTCTCTGGAAGTCTTGGGCTCTAATTCAGAAATCATGCAAGAGTTTTCTTTCACTTTCTTCTTGTGAGTATCCCTACATCTTTATCTCCTATGATTTGCTTCGGATCATGATGCAGTTTCACATACCTAGGAATTACTCTAGCTTGATCTGCTAGCTTTTCTTCTTCTTCTTCACTTACCTCTTGTTCTTCTCCTACTGCAGCTTCTACCGGTACAGAAACACTGAGATCTTTACTTGTTTCTTTCTTAACTGGTTCCCAGAAGGCTATACCTAGTTCATCTTCCAATTCTTTGTTGTAGGTTTCCTCAGGTTCCTCAGGGGATTCATCAACCCTGACATTGATACTCTCAATAATTTTATGTGTTCTATTGTTGTAGCACTTGAGAGCTTTGCTCTTAGTGGAATATCCCATAAATATCCCTTCATCACTTTTAGCATCATATTTTCTCAAATGCTCACCTCTCTTGATATAGCACTTACTCCCAAATACTTTAAAGTAACTCACAGTGGAAGTTTTCCCACTCCAATACTCATGAGTTTTAACTCTACCTTTCTTGGTGAGTACCCGGTTCATAATATAGACTGCAGTGCTCACCGCTTCTCTCCAAAAAGTGTGAGCAACCTTTCCTTGGATCAACATTATTCTAGCCGCTTCAACTATAGTCATGTTATTCCTTTCTGCTATGCCATTCTTTTGTGGTGTCCTTGGGGTAGACAACTGCCTCTTGATACTGCTATCTTTACAGTACTTGTTCAATTCATCAAAAGTGAATTCACCTCCTTGATCAGTTCTTAGGCATTTTATCTTTTGACCACTTTCCTTCTCTACTCATGCTCTAAAGGATTTGAAGTTTCCAAATGCCTCAGACTTGTCTTTCAAGAATGTGACCCACATCATTCTTGAGCAGTCATTAGTAAGAATCATGAAATACCTATCTCCCTGAATACTTCTAGTTTTCATAGGACCACAAAAATCAGTTTGACAAGATGAAGTAAGTTTTCTGCTAAAAAAGACTTACCTTTGAAAGTTGAGGAATACATCTTCCCAAGTTGACATTCTCTGCACAAGAAATTCTTTGGTTTGTTCAGCAAAGGCAATCCTCTTACTGCCTTGATCTTACTAGCCTTTACAATATTATCAAAGTTCATATGACAAAGTCTCCTATGCCATATCCAATTGTCGTCAAACTTCGCCATTAGACACCGACTTATCTTGGCATTCAACTGAAACAAGTTACCTTTGGTCTGCTTACCAGTGGAAATAAGTTCACCACTCTTTCCAATTATACTGCAGATTCCACCTTTGAACTCCAGAATGAGTCCTTTATCATTTAATTGAACAACACTCAATAGGTTATGCTTAAGACCTTCTACCTAATAGACATCATCTGCGCTGCTCTTACCATTCAATGAGATGGATCCTTTACCTTTCACTAGGCATGTTGCATCATTGCCAAATCTGACAACACCTCCATCATATTCTTCTAGAGACAAAAACTTTCTCCTATCACCAGTCATGTGGTGAGAACAACCACTATCAGTTATCCACTCATTAGAGTTGTCAATGTGAGAGACAAGTGCTTTCTTGTTAGACACTTCTTCCTTTACAGCTACAAATACTATGTCTTCATTTTCTTCATCCTCACATTCTTCATCAGTAACACCTTCATCCACCGTAACAAGACAATTTCTTCTATTTTCTCCTTTATACTTTCTAAACCTCTCCAGTTTATCCTTATTGTCATTGTTAGAACAGTTAACAGCTATATGTCCTATCTTATTGCAGGAAAAACATTTCAAAGGAAGCTTGCCTCTGTATTTTCCAGTACCTTTTGGAAGTCTCTTGGCAAGAAGAGCTTCAAACTCCATAAGAATTTCTTCATCATCCATACCTCTGCTTTGCATGGATTCATAATTGGTACTTGCTTCTTTTCCTTTTCTGTTTGGTGCAACAGGTGCTCTAAAAGCTAACTTAGTCTTCTGAACACTGCCATCATAGTTATTCAACTCATATGCAGTTAACTTTGTAATGATAGAGTTTAAGGATACCTTGGTTTTCTCAATAGACCTTAGTTCCTGAATAGCAACAATTCTGATTGCATAGACTGGTAACAATGATCTCAAGACTTTACTGACAACGGTGGCATCATCAATTGTTCCACCAATGCTCTTGATATCTCCAACAACAGTTTTGATTCTTATGCCATATTGTTGAATGGTCTCACCTTCAACCATCCTCATGTCTTCAAATTTTCCTCTAAGGCTCTCTTCCTTAGCTTGCTTTACATGTTCATCACCGCCATAAATATTTTTCAATGTGTCCCATGCATCTTTAGGAGTGTCCTTATCTTGTACATCAATGAACTCAATATCAGACAAACTGCTAATAAGAGCTTCCATGACTTGCCCATTTTCTTGAATCTCTCTCTTTTGATCATCGGTCAGAGTGCCAGTGGGAATCACATAGGCATTCTCAACATAGCTCTAGTGTTGAGCACTCAAACTCTTGATATAGATCTTCATTCTATCCTTCCATATTTTTAAGTTATCTCTATTGAACTAAGGACCTTCCCTCTTCATCATTAAGGCATCTTTTACCTCAAGCGGTTAAGCTTATATCATTGAGGACCTGGAGTTGCTCTGATACCAATTAATGAATAATGATGAACAATAGATACCCTAACTAGTACTGAGAGGGGGGGAGTGTATCAGTACAGACAAAAAATCTCTCAACAACTTATCAAGTTAAAGCAATACCAACCGGTTGTCTTCATCACTGAACTTAACCATGGTAATACCGGTTAAACACAATAAGACTTCAGACAACATAAACTGATAAGTTTGAACACTTCAAATGCATTCAATACTTGATAACAACTTCACTCATAAACATATGCATGTGGTATACCAGTAATACCATAACCTATTAGCTCTGCATGCTTAATCACTCAAACAAAGAACCCTTAATCATCACATGAAAAATGCACAACACATGACACATAGATTTTTCATGTGGAAACCCAAATGGGAAAAACCACGATGGGGATGCATACCCACAAGCTTGTTTTTGAAATCTTTTGAAGCTCACTCTATTATAATCCTAGTCTGGTTAAAGACTTTACAAAAAGGTTCTGCTAGGAACCGATCCTGTTAAGATCACTTGGTTAAGGGATGGCTATATACCTTGTTAAAGGTTACCCCGCTAGAGGATTTGAAGAACTCAATGATCTTGAGTCACCTGGTTAGAGGATTTACAGTAAGCCTGTTAAAGCTACCTGGTAAAGGGATTTTCTAACTATTGAAATGGTTAGAAGACAATAGGTAAAAACTCTGATCTGATAACAACACTACATGCCAAGGCAGATCCTTTTTAGTTCCTCTACTTATGCAATCACACTCTGCAGTTTTTTCTTACTGGTCTAGCAAGTATCTCATCACTCAGATACACACACAACATTTTCCAATCACTTAAAATAACAAACATCATCGACCTTATAGACAACAATTAGGTCAGTAGCATAAACCGTAAACCCTAAGCATCTTAGGTTTACAATACAAGCGATCTAATCCTGACCGTCCAAACACTTTGCATAGAGAAATATTATTTCAAATAGATCACAAGACAATATGAATCATCCATTCTTCACCACACATGGGAATCAGTAACTCATCACACTTTCTTCTCATACTGCCAAGAAGAATGTTCATTCCCAAGATAGACATTTAATGCAGTCGATCTTCTCATGCAAGCTCCTCAAGGAAATCCTTCACGTGCACAAAGCTGACGTGGCACCTCGATCTCATCCTCATCTCTTAGCTAACTTATCACAAAATATCATTGGTTGCATCACACAAGCGAGATTGCCAAACCAGAAACCCTAGAGTTGAGACTACCAACCGGTAGTCACACTCAGTGAGACCCCGACACCGGTTCACTACATCTTTTCAAACCTCTTCATACCGGTTCACTAACTTCTTTCAATCTGGATACCAATTCACTTACACTTATTGACATCAATGATAACATACATTATCATCATATCAACATGTTGGTTCATCATATGCCAACAATTACTTGTTGCGTAAGGAGTTTGTGTTGTATATAGATCATCAATCTTTACAGTATTTGAATAGTTAGAGTAAGTTGAATCAGAGACATATGAGATGGGTAGAATTATTGCAGAATTACACCTTTGTGTTGAAGCATAAAAGTGGGAAATCTAACAAATTTGTTGATGCATTAAGTAGGAGAAGGAATTTGTTGACAAAGATGAGAGTGACAGTATTAGGATTTGAAGATTTGAAGACCTTGTATGATGAAAACCTGGATTTTGCATAACCTTGGAAAGCATGTAGAGAACCAGTTATGGTAGATAGAAGCAAATGGTTGGATTATTTCATTCAGGATGGGATGCTATTCAAAAGATTTCAGTTGTGCATACCTAAGAGTTCTATGAAGGAGAATATGATAAATGAGAAACACAGTGGAGGATTAGCTGGACATTTTGGCATTAACAAAATAGTAGCATTGGTGAGTGAGCAATACTTTTGGCCCTAGATTCATAAGGATGTTAAGAGATATGTTCAAAGTTGTAGAGTTTCTCAAGTTACAAAAGGTAGTAGTCAGAATGTGGGATTGTATAAACCTTTGAGAGTAACAGTAAGACCTTGGGAGGATATAAGCATGGATTTTGTACTTGGATTGCCTAAGACACCGAGAGGAAACGATTCTATATTTGTGGTAGTGGATAGATTCTCGGAGATGTCTCATTTCATACCTTGTAAGAAGACATCAGATGCATTGCATGTAGCAGAACTATTTTTCAAGGAAGTGGTAAGGTTGCATGGATTACCTAAGAGCATAGTTTCAGATAGAGACACTTAGTTTGTTGGCTATTTTTGGAGAACACTTTGGAAGAAGATGAAGACAGATTTGAAGTTCAATTATACTTTTCATCCATAGACTGATTGACAGACAAAAGTTGTTAACTGGAGTTAGGGAAATTTGTTGAGATGTTTAGTGGGAGATAAAACCGAAAGTTGGGATTTAATCCTTGCACAAGCAGAGTTTGCCTACAACAATTATGTGAATAAAAGTACCAGAAGAACACCTTTTGAGATTGTTACTAGAGTGCATCCTAGAGGGATCAGAATTGAGAGACATTAGCAGTAAAGACCAGAGGAGTTCAAAAGTAGAAGAATTTGCAGATCACATGGAAGTATTGCATATTCAGGTTAAGAAGCATTTGGAAGACATGAACAACAAGTATAAGGAGAAGGCAGATGAAAGGAAGAGACATAAGGAATTTGAATTCGACGATGAAGTGATGGTATATTTGAGAAAGAGAGATTCCTGGTTGGAACTTATAATAAGTTGCAAATGAAGAAGTTCAATTCTGGAAATGCATATGAAGTGGAGTTACCGAATAGTCTGCGTGTTTCACCTATATTCAACATTGCAGATCTTCATGAGTACCATGATCCAGAATTCAGTGAGAACAGTGTTGCAGACTTGGAGAAATAGTGCATAGAAGATAGTGCATTAGACTGCAATATTTTTGGAATCAATCAAAGAATCAGGTAGCTATATTGTGCATAGAAGATAGATTATAAGATTCAAGGTCTCAATTGTGACCTATTCTACTAGGCCTACAAGTCGGTATGTTGTAACCCGGTTGTTACCGGTTGGATGTAATCAAATTTAATACAATAAATCAATTTGTTTTGCATTGCCTCCATCATATCTTTTTGTTTTCGTTGTGTTTACTCTTGTTGACTGGTCCAGATTGATCTCTTTGAGGTCCCTCATCACTGACGATTGCTTCAAGTACCCACAAAACACCCTTTGAGATTGTTATTGAAGTACACCCTAGAGGCATATCAAAGTTAAGAGACATAAATAATGAGGACAAAATGAGTGTAGAAGGGGAAGCATTTGCAAAACAAATGAAGGTAGTACATAATCAGGTCAAACAACATTTGGAGGACATGAATAGTAAACACAAAGAGAAAGCAAATGAAAAGAGGAAACACAAGGAGCTTGAAGTTGGAGATGAAGTGATGGTGTATCTGATAAAAGAAATATTTCTAGTTGGTACCTATAATAAGTTTAAGATGAGGAAGTTTGGACCTTGTAAGATCTTGAGGAAATTTAGTTCCAAAAATGCATATGAAGTGGAGTTACCTGATACCTTGGGTATTTCAGCTATATTCAACATTACAGACCTACATCAATATCATGAGGCAAAATTCAGTGAAGACAATGCAATATAGTTAGAGAAGCAGATACCCCAGAGGGTACTGAACCATATTGAAGACATTTTGGATAGTAGGATTGGACGCAACACCAGATGCAAACAATACATAGAGTATCTTGTGAAATGGAATGACAAACTAGTTGAAGACTCATCATGGATTCTTAGGCTGAGGTAGACCATCTTGGTTTTCCTCTAAGCCCTACAAAGTGAGCGGCTCACTTTTCATCAACCCCAAATGTTTGATGTAGGAGAATCCCTGGTTCTTGGCAATCTTGCATCACCCAAAAAAATATTTACATTCCAGTTTTTTTTTGTTTTTTTTTTTTAGTTCAACTTTGCAGTTTTAGCATTTCAGTCTACATTCTATCACATTTATTCATTGGATCTTGTGGAGCTAGATTTTGTTTGTGGGCATGTTCATCTACCTTGTGCTAAGCTCTCGGGACGTTTGGATCTTTTTCCAGCAAGTTATTGCTTTGGGAATGTGAGACAATTTTCTAACTTAGAGCACCACAATCACTTGGACCTATATGTTAATGGAGAATCTTGTGGATCATTTATGTGTCTTGTAGAGCCTCATTTCATATTCACCACCATTCCTCGGCTTATGGCTGACCTTCCCTTAGGTCTGCACTTCATTCTATGTATTTTTTTGGAGAAATTATTTTGGTGGAGGTCCACTTAGTTGTTCTACACATTACACCTTCATTGACAATTGTTTTCATCTTGGGTTGATACAGATCAAATTAGAGCTTGGAATACCATATAAATCAATGTAATGGAAAATTTAGAGAAAGGAGGAGGGGGGAACATAGAAGATTAATTAGAAGATTAGGAGATCTGGAGTTGGCTCACATTCTTGCTTGAGCCCAGATATTATATTTTGAGCATGCTTGTAATCAGGCCTATGTGCCAAACTTGTAAGCCCACTTGTTACCGGTCGATTTGTATTTGAATTCCTTGATATAATAGAAGTTTAATTCTACATCGCCTCCATCTCATTGTGTTGCTTCTATTGTGTTTCTCTTGCTGCATTGTCTGGACTGTTCTCTTTGAGGACTCTCCTATCGTGATTGCACCACATTCCTAATAACTATCATACATGGTTGGGCCAAGTTTCCTGTATGGTAATGATTAAGAGTGCGTGACTCTTTTTTTTGGTATGAGGCTCACATTAATGCTTTCTAATGCTTGGAGCATAAAACACAATTGTGTTTTATTAGCATCTGCCACCTTGGGGTTTTTTCAATACAATGGTTTTATGTGAGATATGATGTACATCTCATTGACTTGCTAGTATGGTTGGCAGGGTTATCTCTTAATGATTACTTGTAGTGTACATTAAGGACATATGGATTTCTCTTATGCACTATTTGTATTACTCTGAAGCACTATCAAAGTATGTTTGATACTTTCTTATAACTCTTGGGCACTATTTTTGGTGTTTTTGTGAGGTCATGACTGATTCTCACATGATTGGGATTTTTTCACATTCAATGACCAATGGTAATTATTGCTTATTTATTGGGGTTTGTAATTATAAATTGCTCTCATTGTGGTAATTTCCAATCTTGCTTCTACTTTGTTGCTTGTTTGAGAATGAGATTTTGAATTAATATTTTGCGAAGCTTTTGGGAATGTAGGAACTTTAGCATGTTTGATTCTAAGAAGCATAAATGTGCATATAAGTTTCCTTGCTCACTAACTAAAATTGTAATTTGAAAAGTGGTTGGTAAGAAATAGCTCAAGGAGAACCCCTTGACTCTGCATTCTAAGGTGATATCTTGTTTTCTCACTATAAGCATGGATTGCTTCTTGACTCTGATATGATATCAACAATTGCTATAAAATATATTAAGTCTGTAGGTGCTTATTGTTAAAGTTTGTGATGTTGCATTAGATTATTATTGTTTTGGTAGTGGTGATTTTCCTATTGGTAGTTTCTTGATATTTTCTGACTTGTTGTAGTGTCGTAAATTGTACACCCTTAATTGGGTAGTACAATTTCATGCTTAGGTTAGCACCCGCCTTAGTGTGTTGCATTTTTCATTTTAAATTCCCTTTAAACATTTAATTAATTAATTAAATTAAATCTAATGTCCTCGTTTATCACTCCACATATCATATAATTGAGCCCTTATCCCTATGTGCCTTTTTATTTTATCCTTTTAATCAATTAATTCATCAAAGCCCTAATTAGGTCATATTTTGATCTTGAAGGCCCGATTTTGCATATCTAAACACCTTGAATTATCCCACCAACTTCGGAATCACCTTATAATCACGATACCTCACATCCCTAAAAATTTGGAAAAAAAATTTATCGGACCAATGTGAATCACACTGGTCGTGACTTTTGCTCCCCAAATTTTGGGATCATGTTTTGGCAATATTATAATATTAAAATTAGTTCTGTGCGAAAATATATCAATTCTAGGTTAGCCTTTGATAAAAAAAACAAAGTTAGGGTTTCATATATATAGCCTTTCTTTTCCTCATTTGAAGGGTCCAACAACTCTAGCAATTGAAGGAGCCTCTTGTGAAGTGAAAGTGCAGGTTATGTGAAGTCTTCAAACTGCAAATCAAGCATTTATCAAGCCTTCATCAACTATTTTCATCATCAATTGAAGCTTTGAAGATATTGAAGAATAATAGGAGATCACCAACTGTTGATTGGCTTGTACCTCTCCCTTAGGGTTTGGTACATTGGTTTCATGTTATTTTCATGTCTTCCTATGAGTTTCACAACACTTGTGTTTAGATCTACATCATTGCTCTAGATCAATTATTACATTTGTGATTTGAAGCATTCTCATTTACATCTAGGGTTTATACTCAAAGCATATGGTAGAACTCTAAATTTTGCATTCTAGCTCATTAGGATCTTGTAAACACATGAGATTCTAGGACACACACACATTTCAACATTTCATTGGTTATTTGTGTAGGTGGAAATCACCAAAATAAGGGGGTTGACTAAGGCAAAACCCTATATAGTCACCCAAATACCATTTTTCAAGTTGTAGGTGCAGATACAAAAATTTGATGGAACCACGATCTTCTAGAAAGCTATAATTCATAGTCACAGTTCTAGATCCAGAGGAAGGCCCCATATCACTGGGACCAGAGCACCTAACGCCTTGGTCCTCTGTGTTTTTGTGCAGTTTTTGGCAATTTTGCTTCTTAGGACTTCAATTTATAGATTGCAATTTTCTAGCTTAGTACAGTGACATGGACCAAGGTGCCCAACGCTCTGGTCCAACCCAATCAAACTCAGATTCTAATATCAAGTGTACACCAAAATTTCCCCTTCAGCTTTGTACTTTGTATCTCAGTTTTAGTTCTGTATCTTTTTGTTATTGCAGTTTACATAGTCATTTCCTTGACCTTTCTAGCTTAGTTTATCATTATTGCACATTTAGCTCATTTCTTTTCATAGTAGCAAAGGAATAGAAACCCTAAGAGTATTCATTGACTCTCTTTTGCAAGAGTTAGTCAAAGTGAATCTCTTCCTTAGGAGATTTCGTATTTCAATGTATGGAGAAAAGTGGGGTTAGGTCCTAAACTACCCGATCCCATTTTTCACCATCACACTTGTTAACTAATAACCATTGTGGTGAGCTCTTATCTATCATTAGGGATGGTGTTATTTGTGATTTGTATTACCAGACATTGCAAGGGTTTGAGCATTTATTGGACTCTATTAATGTAGATATTCTGGCGGTTGCATTGGACTACTTTGTGGGGTTGCATTCACTATTTGGTCATTCCAAACACGATGATGAGGAGAATCCTTTGTAGGTTACTCCCTTGCAACAATCTCCTCCCATGGATAGTGAAGAGGATTTTTTGGAGGACTCTGTGGAAATGCAGGTTGATCTGGTGGATAATTCATCTCTCATTTTGATCCCTTCGGAGGTTGGCCCTAGCAATTGGGCTTCTCTTTATAATTTGTAATTTTTAGTTTTTGGAAAGAATATGTATGTAATGGGGTTGGATTTTTGGACTCTGCTATTTGGGCATCTTGGTTGGCCCATTTTGTCCATCCTCTTGAACATTTCAAGTTTTGTTTGATTGTATACTTCTATTCGACTGAAAATTTTGATCTTTTCCATGCTTTGAATTATTCCAAACTTTATAATCTTTATTTTATATTAATATAAATATTCAGCAACCTTGACCACTTTTATCAAAAATAAAATAAAAATTATGACATTTTCATAGATACTCATGAAAAAACTATGCATAATTCTTTAACATAAAATATGGCTTCTTACCTTCTTCATAAATTCTCATTATAATTCTCTTATTTTCTAATCAACGTACTCAATATATTCTTCTCATTATAATTCTCTTATTTTCTAATCTACGTACTCATCAATATATTCTTTTCATTATATAAAGTGTTTTTCTTGGGAGAAAAAAGTATGGACAAAATGGAAGCTAACATGGAGTGACTCATGGTGGGTATTCATTAATGGGACCCCATTTCGCTTAGGCTTTAAGAAATGATTGTTTTGGTGACATAGCTATACTTTAGGGGTAATGATGGGAGAAACTTTTGCTTTAGAACTTGGGTGGGACTTCTGCCTTTGAAGTAGTAAATCTACTAGAACCACAAATAATAATAAAAGGAGGATAACTTAGTTTATCCCATAAAAAGGAGTGCAAAATGTGTGATCAAGCTTTGCTTTGAGAGCTTGATTATTAGGTGAGTGTTGGGTTTCTAAAGAAATGGGGTCTCTTGATTCGCTGGAATAGATTCATTCAATCCCAAGATCTTGTCTTTACAACGTGTGCAAGGGAAGACTCATTGAAATGTGGGGTTTTGGGTCATTGATTTATATGATACAGAGAAACATTTCTTTTGATCATTCTTCTCTTTTGCCTGCTCACACATGAGCATGAGCTTGACTCATCACAAGACTTAATCTGCCCTACCATTTTGTAAAAGGAAATCACAACCTCCGCTACATGGTGAGAAGTAATGATCTTAGAATAAGTTGTCATAATTTGTATGCCAAAAGGGAAGACATTGTCATCTGTCTTAAGAAGCTATCTTATCTTTGGACAAGTAAAGCAACTCTCCTTCGAGAAGTACAAGCTTGGATTATTAGAATGTTAGGTTGATGGCTAAGGGTTTTTGTTATGGGAATCATTGGTTTTAAGTAAAGATTTTATTTTTAAAATTTGTAAATAATAATAAGTAATATATTATTGGGTTTTCTTATAATGTGTTGGCTAAGAGGTGGTGGTGGTGTCGTGATCATTAAGGTTCAAATTCTTATTGGCATAAGGTGATCAAGGGCTTGTGCTTTCGCTGATCTAATGTGCTTACGGGTTTGAGCCTCAACACTATTAATGGGATGAGGTACGTTGTTTGTGACCTCACTAGTTCAAATCTTCAGGTTAAAAGCACTTCATGTGGTACCAGAGGGCATGCCATGCCAATGTTACTAGTCGTGTTAAAAAGTTTACACAAAACTTTAAAAAAGAAATAAATAAGTAATATATTATATTTAATTTAAATTGTGATTTTGTTTTGAGTATATAGTATTTATTCTGAAGTTTATACTTTTTAAAGTTTATTATAGATATTTTAAAAGTATTTTATTTCAAAGATGTTGATAAATATTAATAATGAAATTAATATATCTATATCAATTTTATTTTAGTTTTGGACTATTTTCAAAAATGTCTTGACATAATTATATAGTAATTGATGATATATTTATGTTCTAAGTTTGGCTTCTTCGTCGAATTCTATCTACCCTCAATTAATTTAATTTCATGCATGCTTATACATCTCACCTCATCACTATCCTATCAACATTTATTCTCACACATTCCCATAATTTATTAGCTCATATTCTCATAGATTCACCCTTGATCATCCTTTGTCTTAAATTATTTTCATAAATAATGATACAAATCTCAACCATAAATTCAAATGGTTGATTCTTGTCCTTTCTTCATAGTTGCTAGCAATTGACTTAAAACATCCTTATGCAACAAGTTTTCATGTCATGGTATTTACACTGATTAGTACCCTAGAATCATTCAAAATCTTTTAGCATATAAGAAGTGGTCATAGAAAAATTCTCTTTGGAGCATTAAAATAATCAAAATATTGCATCAGACTAATGTCTATATCACTTGTTTGCTATTTTAGGATATTTATAACAACCATAAATCTGGTCTAGTCAAACGGGTCAACTTAAGGGAATTTGAATCATTCAATCTAATGATCTCCCCAATGTATTATTAATAACCACCAATCCTTAATACTCAAGGAGTAGACAATCCAAAGAATTAGAAAGAAAAAGTATATATTAGATCAGATTAAGACTACACATCAATGGTCAAATCTACATGGTGTAGGGTTAATCCATAGACATGGAATCAAAATAGAAATAGTTATAGTTTTGTACATGATCCCATACAATGAGCATATCCTATGTTAAGTGCATAACTGAGTGGAATTTATGTTGCTTCATGTTTATCATTATCATTATTCCAAAATTTGAGTATCCCTATCATATGCATTCAATTTCCTAGAATAGCATCAATTTACACAATTTATTATTCCTATGCTACAATTAGTTAATCTTCAAATTAATTTTATGTCTAATTAGTGTGAAATAATTTACTAGCCTAGATATAAAATAGGTAAATATTATCTTTTGTTAGATTTTTTGTGAACTTCTTTGATCATACATCCCTAGGGTTTATACCTTCACTATTTTTAGGGTTTCAAATATTTTTTTATCACATTATCAGTTTTAATTTTTCTTAGAATTTGTGTTCTTATTTGTTAAAATTCATTGTTATATATCTCTTTATAAAGTTTTTGCCTTACTTTGTGAAGTCCATTTTTGTCTACCTTATGCACCCTTTGATACCTTACTAGGGATTCATTTTAGGATTTGACACAACAATAACATTTCTAAATTTTAAAATTTTCTTATAATTTTTTTTACACACCCCATTTACATTGTCTACACCACGAGCTACACACAATCCTAATCTTTCTTTGAGGAGTGTTATCTTCAATCTTAATATGGCTACCCATTCTAATGAAGAAATATTATTTATGGTAGTGTTGAGAGTAATGGGAATCATCATGATCATGATGGCTATGCTCAATAATAATAATTTTCTAATGAGCTTGCTAGTTTGGTTCATGTGAATAATCATACACAATTAATAGACATGATTTATAAATAGATTATCAGCAAGCCACAATTCCTAGAGACATTACAAGTTATAGATACTAATATTGCTTCATCTATTTTATTGTTCGATGTATCTAGTTTCTCCCCCTCTTTTATCATTACGCATCACTTCCACTACGATTGTTCAACATATTGCCTATTTTTTCTCCACCTCACCCATCTTTAGAACCTTCCTCCTAGCTATACCCTTCCTAATATATATGCATCCAATATTATGTAATATACCTCTACTCCTATCTCATATACCAACATCCACCTACTATATCCATAAATCATCTCTCTTGTGTCATTCCTACTTCCTCCACTAGCCTCTCTACCATTTTTTCTCCTCACTTTATACCTCCATCTATCCCTACACATAATATCTATTGTAACTTCTTCTCCACATATCTTTCCCATCTCATTAACACTTTCATACCTTATACCAATCATATATATAACTAAACTCACCTAAGTAGCCTTCCACATTCTCACATTGTCAGTCCCTCACTAAATCTAGAAGGACTTGTGCAAAAGATAGATCAAGTAGAAAAGCAACTGGGTGCAATGCCAAGTGGAAAATATGGTAAGTATTTCAAGGATGTTATAAATATACTTTTATCATATAAGATTGTGATAAACCATGTCTAGGTATAGACTTTATAGAACCATAAATCTGAATGTATAATTACAAACACACATGGAATTTCTATTTAAGGATAAGCTATTAGTCAAGTTATTTCATAAATCTTAAAATATTATGATATTGAGTGTTTTTTTTCACTTCCTCATGTGTCTGTTTATATATTTGGTAACTTTAAAAGTATTATTAAAGTACTTTTAAAGTTAATATAGGACCTAGAGCTATTGTTTCCAATATATTTCAGTGTGCATAAGGGCCAAATAAACATATTTGACTATTTAATAATATTTGAATCATTAAAATCTAAAGAGATTACCCCCTTACAAGATTTTTTATGTAAATTTATTTATGAAGGGATTTCTTAAACCAACTGTATATATAATGCATCTAAATAACTTTTCATCTTTCATAGACTTATTTTCTCATGCAAAATTTTGTTGAATAAATTTTTAGCAAGAAATGTCTTAATATGGGTCATATTTAATCAAAATTCTCCCTCTTATTAAAAGGTGGTGATATGAAGTAAAATATTCACCAAGTGGCTAATGCTTGTAATTTATATTCATTCAAAAAAATAACTCTTAGGGTTTTAATTGATAGTATGATGAAAGAATAAGTATCCGATAGAATACTGAGAGGGGGGGTGAATCAGTATACTGAAAAATTGATACAAAGTTCCCAAACTCAAATTCAATCACACAAAGTAAACATATCACAATTAAGATCAATATTCATAAGAATACTTGACATCAACTGGTTTGACTGTTGTGACAACTTAACAGTAAACAACTCCAATCTTGTAAACATCAACAATGCTTAAACATATCTCAACATATTCATCTCTCAATGCTTCTAGTTATCATGCCTTATCAGAAGTTTATCAAATCAACAAAGAAGATCATAACCACAAAAAATATTCACCACTTGACACAAATGTTTATACATGGAAAAGCCAAATAGGTAAAAACCATGGTGAGATGAGACTCACAAGGATAGCTATTTGAACTCTTCTAAAGTTCACCCTATTAGGAGTCAAGCCTATTAAAGCTTTACACTAAGTCCTATTAAGAACTAATTTCGGTTAGGAATCACCCGGTTAAGGGATTTACAAATATGCCTTGATGAAAAGCACAATACCCTGTTAGGAGTAACCTCGTTGGAGGATTTAAGAATCCAAGCTAATGGACCACCATGTTAGAGGATTTAATAAGTAACCAAGCTTGTTAGAGCTTACTCGGTTAAGGGATTTCACTTCTTCTATAATTGTTAGAAAACAACAGATTTTCTTGATCTGTCTGAATAACACTACATTTGCTTGATTAGATCCTTCTAAGCTTCAATCTGCCTTACTCAAAGTGCAGATCCATTCACCGGCTAGGCAACTACATACTCAATAGGTTTTTGCCAATCTTGCCAACAACTTTTACAAACAACTTTATCAACCTTAAAATACAAATCAATTAGGTCAGTAACACAACAAAAACCTAATTCTCATCATCAAGATTACAAACAAGTCGGTACAATCTTGACAGTTAGAAATCATAACAATCTCTTCACATTATTCAAGAAAATTCCAACCGCTCCATGATCACCGCTTCATCAAACTTTGTAACTCATCACGCATTGTGCATTAGATGCAATGCACTTTGCTCCTTCCTTAGACAACAAACAAACGCGCCAAAACAATTTGAACGTATCCTCATACAATGATCACACATGTCTCCATTATTATCGTTCATCAGATAATAAACCAACAAACTTGATCGGTTAGGGTTTAACAACTGATAGGGTTTACCAGTTACATTGCATAGAAAGGTTTAACCCTTTACACTAGTTTACCGATTCAAATCACAAACTTAACACACCGATTTACAACATCTTCAACAAAGCTCTTCTTACCAGTTACTAGCTAATATCAAAAACAACAATATCAACAATAACATGAATACCATTACTGGTTCAATTGACATCAATGACAACATATCATTAATGCAATCTATATGCAAAATGCCAACAAACTAAAAATACCAACAATCTCCCACTTTGGCATTAATGGCAATACAAATATCAACGTCTTTGATTGCTGCTGAGATTGTTGAATAGGAATCCTGGTTTACATTGCCAAGTATTCATCTTGCTATGTCTATCTTCAGCCTGCCGCTGGTTCACCTAATCAAACACATAATTCTTCTCTTCAATCACATAATTATTCTCCACCTTTGACAACAATGCCAAAGTGAAAGTAAAAAAAACCAATTCTTCTCTCACTGTGCATCAACAACATACTACAACTTGATGATCCCCCTATGGAATACATCCACTCCTTCATCAATCCATGTAATATTCCACAAGTGATTCAGAGACTGATGCAATCAACATCATGCTCAATTAACTTAATGAAGAGGGACAACCCCCAATTCACTTCTAAGATACTCAAAAGTGGTCTTAAGTAGAGGTTTGGTAAAGATATCTGCAAGGTGCTCCTTAGTAGAAACATGCTCCAAGATAACATCTTTACTTTGAACTTTTTCCCTCGAGAAGTGATACTTCAATTCAATGTGCTTAGTCCTTGCATGCAAAACAAGATTTTTAGAAATGTTTATTGCACTTGTATTATCACACAAAATCTTTATTGGTTATGAGATTTTCATCTTAAAACCTTCCAAAATGTGCCTCATCCAAATAGCTTGTGTGCAATTCGTATAAGTTGCTACATACTCAGCTTCAGTAATAGATTGTGAAGTACAACTCTGCTTTTTGCTACTCCATGAAACTAGCCTTCCTCCTAGAACGAATGCTCCATCGGTAGTAATCTTCCGGTCATCAATATTGCCTGCTCAATCAGCATCTACGTATGCTTTCAAATCAAAATTTCCACCATATGGATACCATAACCCATAGTCAATAGTACCTTTCAGATATCGAAAAATTTTCTTGGTTTCCATCAGATGTGCTTCCTTTGGATTCTTCTGAAATCTAGCAACAATACCAAATGCATGGGTGATATCCGGTCGACTGTGAACAACATAGTGTAATTTTTCAATCATTGACTTGTATTCCTTTTCATCTACAGACTTAGATGCATCTTCCTTTGACAACTTACAACCTGTAACCATTGGGGTTCCAACTGGTTTACAGTCACTCATACCAAAAGTCTTCAAAACCTCTTTCACATACTTAGATGGAGTAATGAAAATACCATTCTTCATTTGTTGTATCTGCAAGCCTATGAAATTTTTTATTTCCCTTACTAATGACATCTTAAACTCATTCTTTATTTCATCTGCAAAACAATTACTCATGTCATCATTACCTCCAAATATAATGTCATCAACAAATACTTCACTGACCAGTATTTCATCTCCTTCAGACTTGAGATAAATGTTGTTGTCATCACTGGTTCTAGCAAAGCCTGTCTTCATTAGATGTGTATGAAGTTGTTCATACCATGCTCTAGGTGCCTACTTTAATCCATACAAAGGTTTATGCAATTTGCATACCATGTCTTTCAATGCATAACCATTAGGTTGCTCTATATAAACCTCTTCTTCCAATATCCCATTAAAAAATGCAGACTTAAAATCCATTTGGTATACCTTGAACTTCTTATGAGCTACAAATGCAAGTAAAGTTCTAACACCTTCCAGTCTTGCTACTAGTGCAAAAGTTTCTCCATAATCTTCTCCTTCTTCTTGCGCATAACCTTTGCAGAATAATCTTGACTTGTTGCGAACTACAACACCATCTTCATTTAACTTGTTTCTGAACACCCATTTAGTACCTATAACATTCTTGTTTACCGGTCGGGGTACCAAGGTCCGAGTGTTATTCTTCTCAATTTGATCTAATTCCTCCTCCATAGATTTAACCCAATGATCATCACCAAATGCCTCCTTAGCACTTCTAGGTTAAAAGGTGGAGATCATGCAAGAGTTCTCTCTTATTCTCCTTCTAGTTAGGACTCCAACATCCTTATCCCCAATAATCTGTTCAGGACTGTGATTCAGTCTCACATGCCTAGGAATAAGATGATCATTCTCTTCAGGTTCAACTTCTTCATTATCATCTTCTTCTGAAATTATTTGTTCCGGTTGAACAAGTACATCAGGATTTGCTTTACCGATTTCTGATTTAACAATTTCAGGTTCCAAAAGCAAAATGAAAGGATCTTCATCCTTTTTCTCAGAACTGGTTCCTTCAGAGACTTCAAGACATTCATCTACACGAACATCAACACTCTCAACAATTCTCTGTGTCCGATTGTTGAAGCATTTATAGGCCTTACTCTTGGTGGAATAGCCAAGAAATATGCCTTAATCACTCTTAGCTTCAAACTTGCTTATGTAATCACCTCTTTTAATAAAACATTTTCTTCCAAATATCTTAAAATAGCTAACATCAGGTGATCTCCCATACCAATATTCATAAGGGGTCTTGTCCTTACCTCTTTTCACCATAACTCGATTCATTGTGTAGACAACTGTACTTACAACTTCTTTCCAAAATGTTTTTGCCATAACTCCTTGTATCAACATAGTTCTAATAGCTTCAACCACTGACCGATTGTTTATGTCTGTTATACCATTTTGCCATGGTGTCCTTGGTGTAGAAAGCTACCTCTTGATACAATTATCATCACAATACTTAGTGAACTCTGCAGAAGTGAATTCACCACCTTGATATGTTCTCATATATTTTATCTTTTTGCCACTCTCTTTCTCAGCTAAGGCCTTGAATGCCTTGAATTTACCAAAAGCTTCATTCTTATCCTTCAAAAATGTGACCCACATCATCCTTGAACAATCATCAGTGAAGATTATGAAATATCTGTCACCTTGAATGCTTCTTGTTCTTATTGGTCCACAAAGATTTGTATGAACCAAATCTAACAAGTGCTCTGCTAAGAAGGACTTGCTCTTGAAAGTTGAAGAAGTCATCTTTCCTAACTGACATTCTTTACAAAGAGCATTAACCAGTTTGTCTAGTTGAGGCAGACCTCTTACTGTCTTAGACTTGCTCAGTTTAACAATATTGTCAAAATTTATATGACAAAATCTCCTATGCCAAAGCCCACTATCATCTATTTTTGCAATCAAACAGTTGCTAACTTTAGGATTAAGATGAAATAGATTACCTCTGGTCTATTTCCCGGTTGCAATCAATTCACCTTTGTTGTCAAAGATTTTGCACATACCATTTCTAAACTCTAGTGGGTATCCTCTGTCATTAAGTTGTTCCACACTCAAAATATTGTGATTTAGGCCTTCAACCCAATAGACATCGTCAGTACTGCTTTTCCCATTAAGAGAAAAAACTCCCTTACCTTTAACCATATAGGGTGAGTCATTGCCAAATCTTACAACACCACCATCAAATTCCTTCAGGGAAAGAAATTTCCTCGGATCATCGGTCATGTGATGTGAACAACCACTATCAATGATCCAATCATCAGATTTATCCATCCTGAATACTAGTGCCTTCTGATTTGATATTTCTTCCTTAATAGCTACAAACACAATATCTTCACTATCATCATCATCATATTCTTCATCAATAATACCACTGTCAATAGCTACAAGACAATCTCTCTTGCCTTTACCATTATACTTCTTAAATTTGTCTCTCTTGTATTCATTTTGACCATTAGGGAAATTAGCTGCTATATGACCAATCTTGTTGCATGCAAAACATTTCAAAGGTAACTTACCTTTATATTTACCAATGCCTCTAGGCAGTTATTTTTCCAATAATGCTTCAAGTTCCACTAAGTTGTCTTCATCATCATCATCTCTGCTGGATCTAGATTCGTAACTATGGCCAGTATCATTACTTCTTCTCATAGATGGGTTAGAGACAGAAGCTCTGAATGAAAATTCTGATTTTTGTACACTACCATAATATCCATTTAATTCAAAAGCAATAAGTTTGCCAATAATAGAGTCAAGAGATACCTTTGTCTTGTCAGTGGATTTCAGTTCTTGAATAGCTACAACTCGGATAGCATAGACCGATAACAGGGTTCTCAATACCTTACTAATCACTGTGGCATCTTCCACTTTCCCTCCTGCACTCTTTACTTCACCAACTATCTCTTTTATCCTTTGACCATATTGTTGGATATTCTCACCTTCAGACATTCTCATGTCATCAAACTTTCCTCTCAAACTCTCCTCTTTAGCAATCTTAACATGTTCATCACCGCTATAAATCTCTTCAATTTTTTTCCACACTTCATATGCAGTTTCAAGACCATGAACATCTACATATTCAACATCAGACATGGAACTGATAATAGCTTCTAGTGTTTGGTGATTTTCTTGTTGTTCTTTCTTCTGATCATCAGTCAAGGTTCCAATAGGTATAATATACTTAGTTCCTATATGATCCCAATACTGACTACCAAGACTCTTAATGTAAATCTTCATTTTATCTCTCCATATTGTATAGTTATCTTTGTTGAACTTCAGACCTTCTTTCTTCATCATGATCTACAAGATCTTTTCTTCAAGTTGTTAGGCAATTATATTAAAGAGGACCTGAGACACTCTGATACCAATTGATGGTATGATGAAATAATAAGTATCTGGTAGAATACTGAGAGGGGTGGGGGTGAATCGGTATATTGAAAAACTAATACAAAGTTCCTAACCTCAAATTCAATCACACAAAGTAAACATATCACAGTTAAGATCAATATTCATAAGAATACTTGACATCAACCGGTTTGACTGTTGTGACAACTTAATAGTAAACAACTCCAATCTTGTAAACATCAACAATGCTTAAACATATCTCAACATGTTCATCTCTCAATGCTTCTAGTTATCATGCCTTATTAGAAGTTAATCAAATCAACAAATAAGATCATAACCACAAAAAACATTCACCACTTGACACAAATATTTATACATGGAAAACCCAAATAGGTAAAAACCACGGTGAGATGAGACTCACAAGGATAGCTATCTGATCTCTTCTGAAGTTCACCCTGTTAGGAGCCAAGCCTGTTAAAGCTTTACAATAAGTCATGTTAAGAACTAATTTCGGTTAGGAATCACACGGTCAAAGGATTTACAAATATGCCTTGATGAAAAGCACAATACCTTGTTAGGAGTAACCTCACTAGAGGATTTAAGAATCCAAGCTAATGGACCACCATGTTAGAGGATTTAATAAGTAACCAAGCTTGTTAGAGCTTACCTAGCTAAGGGATTTCACTTTTGTTGTAATTGTTAGAAAATAACAGGTTTTCTTGATCTTTCTGAATAGCACTACATTTGCTTGATCAGATCCTTCTAAGCTTCAATCTTCCTTACTCAAAGTGCAGATCCATTCACCGGTTAGGGAACTACACACTCAACAGGTTTCTGCCAATCTTGCTAACAAATTTTACAAACAACTTTATTGACCTTAAAATACAAATCAATTAGGTCGGTAACAAAACAAAAACCTAATTCTCATCATCAAGATTACAAACAAGTCAGTACAATCTTGACCGTTAGAAATCATAACAATCTCTTCACATTCTTCAAGAAAATTCCTACCGCTCCATGATCACCGCTTCATCGGAATTTATAACTCATCACGTGTTGTGCATTAGATGCAATCCACTTTGCTCTTTCCCTAGACAACAAACAAACACGCCAAAACAATCTGAATGTATCCTCATACAATGATCACATGTGTCTCCATCGTTACCACTCATAAGATAATAAACCATCAAACTTGATCGGTTAGGGTTTAACAACTGATAGGGTTTACTAGTTACATTGCATAGAAAGGTTTAACCCTTTACATCGATTTACCGGTTCAACTCACAAACTTAACACACCAGTTTACAACATCTTCGACAAAGCTCTTCTTACCAGTTACTAGCCAATATCAAAAATAACAATATCAACAATAACATGAATACCATTACCGGTTCAGTTGACATCAATGACAACATATCATTAATGCAATCTATATGCAAAATGCCAACAAACTAAAAATACCAACATTAATAAGCTTCAATAATGTATTTTAAAGCTTATTTGATGCCAACTTGTTTAATTTTCCTTCAATCTATCCATTGGATTCCAATAAATCGCTTTGTAGAGGATATAGAGAATATGCCTTTTGTAAATTTTGTAGAGTTAAAGGTGATACCAAAAAATCATGTATGAGTATCCAACATAAGTAATAACACCTTATAGACAATATCATGATTCATGTAGAAGGTTTCAATGATAATGAAAATCCTTTGGGTGCACTATTTAATAGATATTTTGGTATTTATACTAATCATTTATAGATCACAAATAAAATTGAGGTACATGATAATATCGTTGTAGATGATATGTACAACGATACTTACTCATGTGTTGAGTTTAATGATATGAAAACTACACATACTTTTGTGATAGGAATTAGCACTAATGTACATCTCCTTCATCTCTTCCTACTCCACCAATTACATTAATTGATCCAGAGATACCACAAACCAATGATTATGGATCATTATATATCAATGTGAGATAAATACATAAAGTTGTTATTACAAATATTCTTTCCTGTGAAACAAAGCATTATAACATATGCACAAAATGATTCCTTGCTCATTCTAATGAGTCTATAAGATGAAAAAAAACACACAAAAATATGTAAACTAGAGAGAAATGTATTTTTTATTATATTATTTGTGTCACTTAAGAGGAAACCTTTCAATAGAGCACATACTCCAATTATAGATTTCTAAGGTACCTTCCACAATATGTTGAATCTTGCTAAAGATAAATACTACCATCCAATGCATGTAAAATAAATACTTTGTTATAACTAACTAGTGGGCTGACTTACAAAACCATATGCATCCACACATTTGATTAATATTACTTATGGATGAATTATAAAGCATATGCACCCAGCTAATACTAGCTACTATATAATAGGATGGGGTTCACAAATTGCACCCCACTTCAAAAGGTTTTTTTCTTAAATATTGAGATTTGATGAAACTTGGAGGTGAATTTTCATGTGGCATCTTTAGGGTTCATACCCTTTTATTATACTAAAATCTCACCAACATAATATGTGCGAAGATGCTTGTCTTTTTATTCCAATATAATCTTAGGTTATAAAAATAAGTATCCATCCTCATCCAATGTTGGTAGCTCTATTGTGATCCATACATTGGTCCAATGGTTTTCTTAAGGAAAGAAACATAAAAAACTAGTTGGATCGTAGCAAATGGTGGGAGTGCCAACTTGTATGCTACCTTGAAAATAGATTAGATAACTTAGTAAGAACCATAAATTTGGGCACCAACTTTTAACCTCCTTTGTTTTATATAGATATTTTCTTGTATAGATAGAGACATAAAAGACCTAATCATAATACAAAGGTACATTGTTTCCTATGTTGATCCACTTATCATTTAATGAAATTTTGTACCAATACAAGATTGGCCTTAAAGAGATGATAAATTTCCACACATTTGACTAAAGTGTTGTCAACTATTAGAACCTTAGAATAACCTAGAATATAAAAACCCAAAGAAGACAACAGAGTACCATAGAAGGACTCATATGGTGTCATCTTGTAAGAATTATGATAAGTAGAATTATACCACCATTTAGATAGTTTTAACCACTTAGACCATCCTCACTATTTCTCATAGACAAAAAAAATGTAAGTCTGAAGGTACTTGTTGACAATATTTGTTTGGTCTTCCCTTCTCATGTGTTATCTAACTTTCTATCCAATTGTTTTTACTTAATGCAAAACTTTGGCTTTCTTGTGTAATTAAGTGTAGATTCGAGTATTACAATCATTTCTTAAAAGTTTTTCTTTTGAGAGATAAATTTCAAAAAATAAATAAATGAATATCTATTAATAATGAAGAAAAGAGGAGTTGGTGATAAGGCTCATTTTTAATGTCGAAGATTGTTGGTTCAAAAGGCATAGTGATGCTTTCATTAAAAAAAGGATGTGAATTGGAGTTGAAAGTTCTTCATTATCTATGAAATTGAATTTTACAAAACTATTTGGGGTGATAAGGCTAGAGCATTTTTTACACTATAATGTAAAAGGTACATTATTTATGGAAACCAATACCTTTATGATAATGTTTAGTTTCATTATGTCACCAAATGTTTGTGTTCTCAAAGCCGTTCATACTATGTCTAACAAAATTTCAAAAAATCACATGCTTATGCTATTGGAGAATCTAATGCAATGTCAAATGGATAGTGTGTAAAGAAAGATTACATTGGAAGTGATATTCATAATAAATTTAGGATTATAATTAGTTTCAAGCCATGTCCCTTCATGGAGAAAGGGGGGCTTGGAATTTATTTGTAAGACTTATGACTATAGTTAGTGTATCCACCTTGGTTTAGTTTATTTTGTACACCAAAGGATAGATTTTCTTTCCATAATATTGGAGAGATATTGACACTTTTGGAGGAGATCGACTTGTTCTTTCATATGCATCACTAGAGAAGGATTTTTGACACAGTGAAAGCAGATGTGGACTCTTAGAGGATATTTGTTTTCTCATTGTGCTTGGAGGATGGGAATATTCTTGTTCTCTCATGTGATATAGAGGATTTGTAGGTTTGAAAATTAGGAAATCCGATGATGGATTCATTTTGGTGTTTCTTGGGTGAGTGAGGAGAATTGTTGAAGGCACTTCATCAAAGTTTCTAAAAGAGATGTTGTGTTTTATCCTTTGTTTGGATTGATATAATAGGTGGGGAAATGTTGGTTTTATATTACATCATTTAATGTATTTTTTAGTATATGTTAGATTAAATAATGAATATTGTCATATAGATGTTAATTAAATGTTAGTAAATAAATCAATAAATTAGTTTAATATTTTAGTTGGGAGTTAGGTAGTTTGAAAGTTACCTTCTCATAAAAAATTTAGTTCCTTTTATGGAAATACATTAAATTTATACATCCATATTGCAATGCATTGATAATTAGATTGAATATATTAAAAGTATCTATTTACATTTTTAGATTCTCATTTTTTTGTGCAATCATGATGTAGTTTCTTTAAAATTCCAGTTTTGTTGCTCTACCATTTTCAAAAAGTGTAAGATTGATGCAATGCACACAAATAATAATATTTGGTCAAGTGGTCAATAACAACTAAAATGATCTATCTAACTCTTGATATTATAAGCCCCATGATGAAATCAATAGAAAAATCAGTCCAAGCAATATCTAGAATAGGAAGTAGTAATGTCCTATTTACTAATGTCTTTCTTGTGAACCACCTCAATAGTAGACTCCATAGTCGGGTCATCAAGGTCAACAGTGACATTTTTGGCTTTACAAGGCTTATCCATCTTTCTAATTTTGGAACTCCTAGATTTAGGGCTAGTGGACTTGCATTTCTCAGGAGTAGGCTTAAGGAGTTTGTCATCCTCCATTTCCGTGCAAGGATTTATCACTTTCTTACCTATTTTCTTCCCAACCAAACAAGGTTTTTTTAGGGAAATGCAATTTACTTTCTATCAACCCAATTTTGATAGAGTTAAAAGGCTTATTAGGATTTCCACTGTGAGTAAGCCTATTATTTTTAGGAGTGCAGTTGGATGCATATCTATATAAAGCAAAGATGAGGCCCTAGGGTAATGGAGGGGTAGTGCCTTTAACTTCTTTATTAGCACACAAAGATGTGAAGAGGAAGAATAGGATATCGATGAACTCCTTCTGTCTAATATGGTTAAGGATGGGGAAATGATACCCATGTATGGTGGCATAACAACCTTCTAATGTGAAATAATGAATAACATGATAAATGACAATGACATAAGGGGCAAGAAAAATCAACCCGTCAAACCCATTTCGTAGTGGAACAACATTCTCACCTTCCTTGAAGAATTTGTTCATTAAAATATTATAATCCTGACATCTCCTCTTGACCACTCTTAAGACCTCACACTTAAGACTTGTCACTTTGGCAATTAGCTCCAGAGTGGCTTGGAATTTTATATGCTAATCGTCACTTCACCTTTCCTCCAGGAGTTGCAAAATTTGGTGGAGAGACTATGGTTAATCTCCTCATGGCTTCAAAGAACAAAGCTAAAATTGCCTATGTTATGTGCATAAGTGAGTTGGAATTTATTATTCCAAAATTTGAGTACCCCTAACATATGCATTCATTTTCCTAGAATAGCATCAACTTACACAATTTATTCCTCCTATGCTATAATTAGTTAATCTTCAAATTAATTTTATGCCAAATCAGTGTGAGCATGGTAAATGATATCTTCTATTAAGTTTTTTGTGGACTTGTTTGATCTTACACCCCTAGGGTTTATACCTTCACTGTTTTGGGGGTTTCAAATATTTTCTTATCACATTATCATTTTTAGATCTTGTTAGGATTTGTGTTCTTATCTATTGGAATTTCATTGTTATATCCCTCTTTATAATGTTTGTGCCTTACTTTATGGAGTCCATTTTTGCCTACCTTAAGCACCCTTTGATACCTTACTAGGAATTCATTTTAGGATTTGACAAAACAATAATATTTTTGAATTTTAAAATTTAAAATTTTGTTATAACATTTTCTTTTCTTTTCACACCCCATTTACATCGTTTACACCACAAGCTATACACAATCCTAATCTTTTTTTGAGGAGTGTTATCCTCAACCCTAATATGGTTACTTGTTCCAATGAAATTAAATTTTATTAATGGTATTATTGAGAGTAATGGGAATTATTATGATAATGATGCCTATGTTTTTTCTAATGATCTTGCTAGTTCGGTTCATGTGGAGAATCATACACAATTAGTAAACATGATTTATAAATTTATTCTCAACAAGCCGCAAGTCATAGAAGTCTTACCAGCTATAGATGCTAATATTGATTCATCTTTTATATTGTTGGGTATATATAATTCCTCTTCCTCTTCTATCATTACCCCTTCCACTACCATTGTTCAAAATATTGTCTATTTTTTCTCCACCTCACCCTTATCTAGAACCTTCCTCCTAGCTATACCAATCCTAAGATATATGCATCCAATATTATGTAATATACCTCTGCTCCTATCTCATCTACCAACATCCACCTACTATATCTATAGCTCCTCACTCTTGTGTCATTCTTATTTACTCTACTATCCTGTCTACCATGTTCTCCCCTCACTCTGTACCTCCATCTATCCCTAGGCATAATATGCATTATACCTCATCCTTCGCATCTCTTTCCCAACTCATTACCACTTTCATATCTTATACCAATCATATATATACCTAAACTCATTGAAGCGACCCTCCACCTCCTCTCATTGTCGTTCCCTCACTAACTCTAGATGCACTCATGCAAAAGATATATCGAGTAGAAAAGTTAATAGGTGCAATTCCAAGTGGAAAAGATGGTAAGTATTTCAAGGATGTTATACATACACCATTATCATATAAGATTGTGATAAACCATATCTAAGTATGGACTTTGCGGAACCTTTATTTTAAATCTATATTTACTAACACGTGTGGACTTTCTATTTAAGGATAAGATATTAGTCAAGTTATTTCATAGACCTTAAATTATTATGATATTGAGTGACTTTTTTCATTTCCTCATGTATCTATTTACATATTTGATGACTTTAAAAGTATTCTTAAAGTAATTTAAAGTTAATACAGGCTACATAGTTATTGTTTCGAAGATATTTGAGTGTATTTAAGGACCAAATAAACATATTTGACTATTTTATAATATTTGAATGGTTAAAATCTAAAGTAATTACCCACTTAAAAGATTTTTTATGTAAATATATTTATTAAGGGATTATTTAAACCAATTGTGTATAACATGCATCTAAATAACTATTCATCTTTCATAGACTTGTTTGTTCATGCAAAAAATTGAGTCTAAATTTTTAGTAAGAAATATTTTCAAGTATGGGACATATTTACTCAAAATTCTTCCTCTTATTAAAAGGTAATGATGTGGAGTAAAATATTCACCAAGTGGCTAATGCTTCTAATTTATATTTAGTTAAACAAATAACTCCTAGGGACTGTAATAAGTTCCAATAATTCTTCAATAATGTATTTTAAATTTTATTTGGTGCTACCTTGTTTAATTTTCCTCCAATCTATCCATTGGATCCCAATTAACCACTTCATAGAGGATATAGAGAACAAGCCTTTTGTAAATTTTATAGAGTTGAAGGTGATACCAAAATATCATGTATGAGTATCCAACTTAAGTAATACGATCTTATAGACAATATCATGATTCACATAAAAGGTTTCAATGACATTGGAAATCCTTTGGGTGCACTTGTTAATAGATATTTTGGTATTTATACTAATAATTTATAGATCATAAATAACATTGAAATACATGATATGATTGTTGTAGATGATATTACAACGATAATGATGTTGTTAGGATAGCTGGTGAACAACTGAGAGGGGGGGGGGGTGAATTAGTTGTTAATAGATTATGTCAATCAAACCACTTTATACCCTTTAACTGGATCACATAAACATTATGTACCAGAATAGCAGAAATAGATACCGGTAAACAATACAACTTAACAATAAAACAAATAATCAACACAATGCAACCATACCACATAACACCATGATTTTCATGTGGAAAACCCAGAAAGGGAAAAACCACGGTGGGAAGCCTACCCACAGTTAGATGATACTTCTGCAGAAAATATGTGATACAATGAGGGACCTGCACATGCAGAAAGGCACACTACCTAGAGCGTACTGCTCATTACAAAAGAGTCTCACTAACTACAGAGAGGTTATAACCACCTCAAGATAAATGGACAACAATCCAGAATAATGAACTTCCATAAATAACATCTACCATGCCTGATTACAGTCCCAATTAAGCTCAATACTGGAGGCCTTTGATCTCTTCCTTAATCCCAATTCAATCACCTATGATCAACCAAATCTCCTTCGCATATGATATTACATTCCACAACCATGAAAATGATCTATGATGAGATCTTTCATCAATTTATACCAACCCTAAGGCCTAAACCAATTAGGCCGGCCCTAAAAGATATTACAATAAGATCATTACATACATCCATATTACAATGATATGTCATGTCGGCTTGAGACCAAAACAACAATAACCAATCCATAAATCATCCCGGTAACATGTAGAGAACACATTAACATGATACCGATCCATAACCTAGATAGGCACCAAACCTAATTTGGGTCTACCACACCAAAGCAATATCTTCAATCAATTGAGGCACGATCAAAGAGCATCTTCAACATATTGAAATCCATCTAGAAGCCGCACCAACACCACTTATGCATCCTGTCAAGATTTCTCAGTGAAAGCTTTGTCGGTTAAACCTTAAACCCATGTCGGTAAGGGTTTACAAGAGTGTGTGATAGCATCCGATTACCAAATCAATACCATCTGACCAAAACATGCTCCAGAAGCATGTAACATATAAATTCAATCATACTTCATTGATCCAAACATGTCGAAAGTGTCCAACAAATAGTCTCTTCTGTCGGTAACACTAGATCTTCAACCGATAACCAAAACCTGTCTGTCGGTAACCAACCATAATAGCTAGTGTTGACATCAATGCAACACATAATCAATTCATCCATATTTCCAATAGATGCTCATGTTCAGTTTGATGATATGAAAACTACACATACTTTTGTGGAAGAGATTAACACTAATGTATATCTCCTTGATCTCTTTCCACTCCACCAATTTCATTATTTGATATAGAGATACCACAAACCAACCATTCTGATGGGCTTGAAAAGAACTAAGAGGGGGGTGAATCGGTGACACCAAAAATAAAACTACTTCAAACACTAACCAGTAGATGAACTTAACAAAGATTTTAAACACAATGCATGCAATCCAAAATGATATAACAACATCCACAAAAAGTAAAGCATCCACCATAACACAAGTGTTTGTATGTGGAAAACCCAAATAGGTAAAAACCACGGTGAGATGGAACTCACAAGTTAACTATCTATAGTAATAGATAACTTACCGGTTAAGGTCTACAAAGTGCTCTGCTAGGAGAGAATCTTGTTAGAGATCCCAAAGCTTGATTAGAAGCTTATACCCTGTTAAAGGTAGTACCTTGTTAGGAGTAACCACAGTGGAGGATTTATGAATCCAGACTAATGGATCACCCTATTAAAAGATTTATACATTGAAGCTTGTTAGAGCTTATCCGCTTAGGGGATTTGATTTTGTTGTTATGGTTAGAAAACAACAAGAATGGTTCGATCTCTTATGAGTAGCACAATACTTACTTAATCAAATCCTTCTAAACATATTCAACACTGCTCTTCTGCATACTCTACAACTTAACTCTTTTTCCTTTCGCACATATCATAACACTTTTCATTGTATCAAATAATTCATTGCGATGTCAATATATAGACCTTATGATTTCATGTCGGCCTTAAGAAATCATAACACAATTCCTAGGTGCAATGTATCTGGACAAGTGATCATAACTCATCACAAAAATTTCCGCCAAGCAATCGGTGTAAGTAACTCATCATGAAATGTGGTAACTCATCACATAATTACCAAATACTGGTTGGAACAATCAAATACCAGTTTGAATAAAACATATGAACCATTGTCCTTAAATCTCTGCTTGATCTCCATCTTGATCTTCATCTTGATGCCAACTTAGTATAATCACAGACTGTCTCTTATGGACATATCGGTTGACACAAAGTACTGGTTAGAGATAAACCTCTTAGTATAACCTCTAACATACCGATTGATAGAGTAAACAATTGAAGTTACACCGGTAGTCAATATAATCATGTGTGTGTGAGAGTGTTTCATCAATGACAAGAAATGATAAATACATTACAATCATCATCAAGCCAACAATCTCCCCCTTTGGCATTGATGGTAACACTTAGAAAATTTTACAATAATACCACTAAGTGTGCATACACAACAAATTTACACATTTACTCATGCTCCCCCTTAATGCATACATTATACAAAATTTTCAAAAACACACATACATATTTCTACTCCCCCTTTGACAACAATGTCAAATTGAAAAAGTAATATATATATATATATATATATATATATATATATAGAAAATTTGTATCAAAGTGTTCAACATATACAACAATAACTTAAAGTTCATGCATTAGCTAATCTCATAAAAATATCATTGTAGCTCTTCTTCATCTGTGACAAAGCATTTTTCCATGATTCCAATATGTTCTCAGTATACTCAAATGTAGACATCAGCTGTGAATGAAATTCTTCCATTGAGTCTAGTGTGCAGGTTTTAGGGGTTGCAAGAATAGCTTTTGCATTTGAGTGAGCTCTTTGAAGTATGTCGACCTATGATTCAGACTTTTATTATGTGATAGAGCCATTTTGCCACTATCAATATCATTTGCCAATTTTTCTCCATATTTCTTCTTGTGACTCTTCTTAGCATACAGTTGAGCAACATCTTTTAGTGACTTGATTTGATTAGATGCATCTGCAACTAACTGACCAAGTTTGCTAATAGGTGTAGATAGATGTGATGTAGATGTTTTCGGTAGCAGACCGGATTAGATATCTACTGTAGTCTGAATTGTTTCAGCTTCAACCTTTTGTTCTTTCATTCTCTTCTTATGCGCTCTAGATTGCATGACATTTGCAATCTTCATCATTTTTTATGCACTCAAATTGTTCATATCAATAGGTCCTGAGATACTTAGAGAATCATCATTATCTTTATCAAGTTGTTTCTGCTTTGCTGGTTTAGAGGATACAACCTTAATGATTTCTTTCTTTGTATTTTTCTTCGTTTCCTTTTCAGAGGACTGTGTGACAACAATTTCAGTAGGCTCCTTCTGAATAACTTGAATGACTAGTGGAGATTGGGATTTCTGTAGTTGTTCTATTGTCGGTTGATTGTCCACTTTTAGTTGAGTTGCCGGTTGCTCAACTAAGGTAACCTGTACATCAACATTTGCAGGACACTCCATATTTGGTGCAGTGTTATCTCCAGATAGATCAACTGTGTCTAGAACATCATCAACAACATGAATAATGGAGTCATCCTTTTTATTGAGAGGATAGACCTCATCAGGTTGAATAATTTCTTCTTCATCCATTTCCGGTCGATTAACATCATCAACAACATTATCCTCATTCATAGAGGATTGGATGAGTTCTTCCATTTTTCTGATTTCACGGGCTATTTGATGGGTCTCAATTTCAACAATTGCCTTATTTCCACTGAGTAACTTCAGTCTTCTTGCTTTGAATGTAAACTGATATTTGTATCGAGCAACTAAGGCACTAATATCATCTTTAGAAAATTTAGAGAAATATTGTACAAATACCTCATCAATGATTTCTTTTTCTAATTTAACAGCTTCCTCCCATTTATTCAAAAGAATAGTGTACAAAGAATTTGAGATATCCTTTTCTAGTTCATGTGGATATCTATTGTAATGACACAGATGAGTGATTACCTGTTGAATCACTTGCTCTTTCTCATTTTCAGTGAAGGAATCAAAATGCTCTTTTACATTGTCAAACCTATTCCTCCTTTGTGTCTTCATTGTTCTTTCAAAATGGCTTTCTGGCTTGAAAGATGCTATATCAATAGGAACAGTTGCCTTTGGCACTTCCTTAGCCTTATTGGATATTTTGCTGGTTGTTTTTGCCTTCTTTGGTTCTTCATCAGAATCTGTTCCCTCAGACTCTGGTTGCAAAATTAATTTTCTTCCTCTCTTCTTTGTCTCCTTCTTAATATATACTTTAGGCTTTGGTTCCTTTTTGGTTAGGACACTCCGGGTAACCCTAGTACTCTTTATTGTTGGAGATGCTTCATTAGATTCTTTATTCTTTTCTCTTGCACTTTTAACAGGTGTAGTACTGGTATGTGCAGGTGCATCTTGGATTGCCACAATGTCCAATTTTGTCTTCTTTTTGTCTTTAGGTGATGCTAATAGGGTATTAGCATAACCAACCAGTAGATCATAGTTTACCTCATAACTCATGTCTTCCATTTCTTCCTCTCTTGGCTCAATTGCTTGCATCAGGCAAAAATTAGTGGTAACAGTGAAGATTATATCCTTTTCAAAGTGCTTTACCACTTCTTCTGGTAGTCTCATTCTCATGCTCACTTTCTTTTGGAACTCATTAAAATACTTATTCATGGTAGCAGGGAAAGTATTCTTTACAGCCTTGGTGTTGTTCTTAATCTGTGCTAAGACCGGTGAGTCCTTTGACCACTCAATGTCTCCAATTCTTGGTAGAAAGTTATGAAAATAAAATAATAGTCCAACTAATAGTTGACCAAAGTCGAATTTCAAATTGCTATCCTTCTTGATAGATTGCAAATTCAAAAATAATTATCTCCTGATAGCTTCACAAAGATCATAATTTGCATTATCAACAATCATTTTGTGAGTTGTATGAATTGTTGCTGAAGGGACACTATTAAGTCTACTAGAGTAAAATACTCGGTAGCCTATTACCACTGTTGCGAGTTTTACTACAAGGTCTTTAATGTTGTTAATGGAAAAAGAAAGCCCATGAGATGTAGAACCGGTTAAGTTGATGACAGTATCCTTAGAAATTCTTCTTAACTCGGGTACTTCACCGGTTGAGAAATAGGCAGTCACAACCTGAATAGCTTCCTTTGTAATTGTGTTAGTTATTTCTAAATACATGTTTTCTCCATGAACTCGACTATAAGCGGCATTATGAAAACCCTTTTCAAAAACCCTAGCATACTTTGTCTTAATCTTACTGTTCTCATCACAAAGTGATTTCAACTATGTGTAAATGTATAGAGATCCTAAATCTTCTATCTTGTAGTTAATGTAACTAGACAAATCACCTTTGACCAACAATCCACTCAGAACTTGTGACAATGCATTATATAACACAATTTGTTCTGCCTTTACAACTTCCATAGGGTCAGAAGTAATCATTAACCTCTCTACAGTCTTTGAAGTTGATGCCATTTCAGATGAACAATATTCGAAGTAGTATGTTCAAAGCAATAACTTGTTTCGTGCATGTTGCCCTGTTTACCTGTTGAAATGCCCAAGTGCACACCAGTTCGACCTTCTGCAACCTTCATTTCAACTTAATTTCACAAATCACAAAACAATTCGGCAATTCACAACAAAACAATCTTTCTCATCTCTGTAAGCACTCCAAATTTCTTTCTTGAATGCGTTAGGGTAAAAATGACAAAATAAAACTTGCTTTTATCCTTTTTACCTACTGCATTAAATGCTCTCCCATTAGGGTTACAAACCCCAATTTCACCACTCAAGGGGAAAACCGATTGATAACATATTGACAAAAAGTTACCAAAATTTCATGTTTCAAAATTCTTTTCTCGCTCATTTTTCACAAGGGGTCCAGAGGTATTTTGACCGTTAAGCTCCCCTTAGCCATATTAAAAAGTCTTAAGTCACTGGTGCAGGTTTCTCTTCACTGGGTGAAGGAATAGTTTCTTCTCTAGGTGAGTCATTACTTTTCTTCTTCCAAATCCGATTCATTTCCTCTCTGGTTTCTTCAACATCAACTTTATGCTTTCCTTTCTAATCCTTAGAAGAATTGACCGGTTTGCTATTTCTGGATCTACAGAATTTTGCTAAGTGCCCTGGTTCGTTACAGTGATAACAGGCCATACCAGATGATCTCCAAGGTCCTGCATTTCCTCTTCATGTTCTTCTTCCGCAGTTCATAGCCACATGACCAAAGTTATTACAGATGGTGCAAATAACATTTTTTACCTTTTTCATCTCAAATGGACTAAACTGGTTGCCGTAGGGTCTTTGCCAGTTCAGGTTTATCCGGTTATCAAAGTTCCTCATGCGGTCACCATTTGGTCTTGGATGCATGTGTGGTATAGGATTATTTGCTCCATATCTGCACTCAACAGATCTATGTCCATACATTCCACATGTGAAGCAATGACCTTCAAATTTATTGGACACATGCCTAGCATTACTATTGTAACTTGAATTTTTGTTAGGTTTGTCTCTACAAACATTTGCAGTGTGACTAGGTTTATGGCAAACAAAATAAACAAGTTTAAAGACCTTCTTACCGGTAGGCTTATTGATCTTAGGAGCAAATTTGTACTTTGTATCAGAGGATTCACCTTTTTCAGTTGTGTGAAAACCAACTCCAACGATATCACCATTCATTCTTTGTGATTGAATTTATTCTTCCAACATGGTAGAACTTCTGTTGAACTTCTCCAATTTCTCATTGTCTTCAGTGAGTCGTTTGGTGAGATCTTCATTATGCTTTGACAGGTTCTCTCTCAGAGATGATGTCAATTCAAGATCTAGTTGCAGGTTCTCCTTTTCTTCTCTTTCAACAATCAAATGCTCATGCATAGTAACACTTTCCCATTTGATCTTTGTAATCTCTTGATCTCTTTCCTTGATAAGATCTTCAACAGCTCTTCTAGATTCCAGTTCCTGACTCATGCGGATAGTGAGACCTTCTAGCTCTCTCCTCATATTCAGTTTCTCACCGTTTAACTTTTCAACTTCCTCTGCTAAAGCATCAATATTGGCTTCATCTGAAGAACTATTATCATATATCTCTAATAGTTGTTTAGTTAGCTCTCTCCTTTTGACTTGTGAAGCTTTCAGTTTGACCCTAAGGGTTTCAAGTTCATTTTTGCTAGCTTCTAGCTCTCTAGCCATCTCGAAGTAGCTCATGTACCCCATGGTGGTTTTAAGTCTCCCTTCTAAGCGATTAGGCTCCAAAGAAGTTAGGCTCTGATACCAATTGATGGAATTGAAAAGCACTGAGAGGGGGCGGTGAATCATTGACACAAAAAATAAAACTACTTCAAACACTAACTGGTAGATGGACTTAACAAAGATTTTAAACACAATGCATGCAATCTAAAATGATATAACAACATCCACAAAAAGTAAAGCATCCACCATAACACAAGTGTTTGTACGAGGAAAACCCAAATAGGTAAAAACCACGGTGAGATGGAAGTCACAAGTTAACTATCTGCAGTAATAGATAACTGACCGGTTAAGGTCTACAAAGTGCTCTTCTAGGAGCGAATCTTGTTAGAGATCCCAAAGCTTGATTAGAAGCTTATACCTTGTTAAAGGTAGTACCCTGTTAGGAGTAACCTCGGTGGAGGATTTCTAAATCCAAACTAATGCATCACCCTATTAAAGGATTTATACATTGAAGCTTGTTAGAGCTTACTCGGTTAGGGGATTTGATTCTGCTATAATGGTTAGAAAACAACAAGAATAGTTTGATCTGTTCTGAGTAGCACAACACTTGCTTAATTAGATCCTTCTAAACATATTCAACATTGCTCTTCTGCATACTCTGCAACTTAACTCTTTTTCCTTTCGCACATAACATAACACTTTTCACTATATCAAATAATTCATTGCGATGTCAATATATAGACCTTATGATTTCATGTCGGCCTTAAGAAATCATAACACAATTTCCTAGGTGCAGTGTATCTGGACAAGTGATCATAACTCATCACAAAAATTGCCGCCAAGAAATTGGTGCAAGTAACTCATCACGAAATGTGGTAACTCATCACATAATTACCAAATACTGGTTGGAACAATCAAATACTGGTTTGAATAAAATATATGAACCGTTGTCCTTAAATCTCTGCTTGATCTCCATCTTGATCTTCATCTTGATGTCGACCTAGTATAATCACAGACTGTCTCTTATGCACATACCGGTTGACACAAAGTACCGATTAGAGATAAACCTCTTAGTATAACCTCTAACATACCGGTTGATAGAGTAAGCAATTGAAGTTACACCAGTAGTCAATATAATCATATGTGTGTGTGAGAGTGTTTCATCAATGACAACAAATGATGAATACATTACAATCATCATCAAACCAACACATTATATATCTTGAGATAAATACATAAACTTATTATTACAAATATTCCTTCCTATGAAACCAAGCAATATAACACATATGCACAAAACAATTCCTTGTTAATTCTATTGAATTTGTAAGATGAAAAATAATACACAAAAATATGTAGAATAGAGAGAAATATAAATATTTATTATATTCATTGTATCACTTTGTTGGTTAATAGATTTTGTTCCCTTCAAAATATGACAATATTGACTCCTAGCCTCGGACAAGGGAACAAACTATTAACAACAGTTGGAGAAGTTTCATTTTCTTTACAAATTTCCTCTGAATTTTAGAGGTACAACTCCCTCCTATGATGTAAATTTGACTTTTTTCGGGTATGCTTTTAACCAGAAAGAAGGAAAAGGTGAAACTTTTAACCAAAAAATTCTAAAGAAAAATTAATTAACCACAAAGACAATGAAAGAATTTCCTTAGACAACTATCAACTAGCCACTATCATATAGTACTCATGCAAAGATGAACATTATACAACAATGAATAGTAGAGGGAAACAAGTCTTCAAACAATTCATCATACATAAACTCGAATAGGGAGCATCTGCATTAGAAAAATTAAACAACATAATCCACTTGTCTTTCAGAAAATAACACAGAGTTTGCTTTTCTAAATTCCCTCCTTTTTCCTCTATTTCCTATTTCCTTTTATATCTAAAAACCCATTTTGTTGTTTCCAAGGAACGGTTCTTTCTAGAGTAACGGTCTTCAAAATGACTGTTCTAAATATGGGTTTAGGTAAAACAAAAATTACCTAAAAGTCACATTATTAACACCAAAATCCCATATTATAAAAAGCCTCTGACTTTATACTTCTTCATCAAGCATCGGGTTCCAACCAGCAATTTGATTGTCAATCATCTCAACTTTTTAAGTACCCAGAGGACTGCTGAAAACTCCTCCTCATCCATTATGAGTTCTCGAGTGAGGTTGGTTAAGTCAAAGAGGATGTCATCTTGCATATGCCCAACATCTAGTTGTATCATCAGACCCTTTCCTCTGAGCACCATCTTTCTTGTTGTCAGGAAAACTAATCACCAAGATTTCTTCTAGCAACTATTTCTTCTTGTAAATCTCATTCGCGATTCTTAGCTTGTTTGGTAATTTTTCTTAATAAGGTGGTGATTTTTCTATATTCAACAAAATCAGTTTGTTGTTTTCATGCAAGAGCATGCAACCCTTGGATGATATTTCCTTGTTCACTTTCTGGCCAATTCAAATCAGGATTAATGACCGCCTATTAACATGGACAAGCAATTTTGAAAAATGAAATGGGGGGTAACAACTGGCTCTAATTGGGGACAAGGACTAGAAGGACGCAACAACGAACCCAGGACTTTAAATAAGACTAGTACCTCATCCATTGGATAGCAAAGTTAGAAGACATAGGAAGAAAGGGTATTGCTTCTGCAGACGGGTGGAGGGGCGATTGGGCACAAAAGAAAAAGAGACAAGGTGAAAAGGAAACTAAAATAACCACAAACCAAAACCACCTAAATATATATATGGCCATAGGGTCCTACCTCAGAGCGCAACTGAAATTATTCATACAAAGCCATTGACTGGTTGAGAGAAATAGGAGCCTTTACGAAAAAATGAATTGTGACCATAGAATGTAATCGAGAGTAACAACCACTTAGTGATCGCCTTGATGCCAAATCCCAAACTAGTAAGACACAAAAACTTCATGTACATACATTCATGTCCAAACAACCATTCTTCATTATAAATCTTTGGACTACCTTCAACTTCTTCTTTGGCTTCATGCACGACCTCCATAAAATAGCCTGGCCCTACATCAATTGTAACTTCATTGGTCTTAGTAGGACATAGAAAAGAAACATCCAAACCCAAGCCTTCTATTTTTGAACTACATAATAAATCAACCTCTACACATGCAGCTGCTAGTTGAGGTTTCAAAATATTACACTCCATATGGGGTCAAATTTGACAGGGGTAGCCTCTTCTCTTTTTACACAAAAAATATCATCACTCAAGGTACAATGCATTTCATCTATACTTTCATCAGGCTCAGTTTTTTCTATCTCATCTTTATCAATTAAATTGTCATCATGGGGAACAAGAAATTGAAATGGGATCTTCCGAGTCTTGATACAATCTTTTTCATGAAAAGATTTTCCAAAATGGGAAGATTATATTACTTTCTCTTGAATCTCTTTTTCCTTTCCTCTTCCAATTTCATATGGTATTGAATAATCATTAAAGATGAAAACTTCCACTTTAGGCTTATAATATAGAAACTCTTTTGTAGGCTCATTAAGAACATTATTTCCTTTTTGATCTCCCTCATCAATGTCAAAAGGGAAAGCTTCTAACTCGGGAGGGAAAGAAGGTGTAGATATACTGTCATTTGTACCTTTTTCTATGTTACTAGGGTCACCAGTGGATGCATTTCCTTTAAATTTGGTAATGTGACCATCTTCACCCACAACTCCACAAAGAAAGTCATTATTTGAACCTTCCAAACACCAATTTGGAATAAAAACAACACTATGTTTCTATGGTAGCACCTCTTTTCTTGAGAAGAAAACAATAAATTCGATTTCATCCGTTTGCATGCATGTCAAGAAAGATTTTGGTTCTTCACCTTCAATCTAATTCAAGATTCTTTTTTATTGTTGGTGGTTACTCCGTGGTGCTGACAAATTATTGAGCTCAGCCAAAGCTTGCACAGAGTTTAGTTTACCAAGAACAAAAAAGTTATAAAAACCTTGGTCTTCACTTTCTCGTTCTTTTTCAAGCAACCTCAATCTTTCTACTGTTGTTTGTAACTTATGAATATCTTGTTCAAGGTCTTTGAGCAAGTTATATATATATATATATATATATATATATATATATATATATATATATATATATATATATATATATATATATATATATATATATATATATATATATATATATATGACACAAACCTCTTGCCAGCAGTGCAATTTTGTAATCTTTAGATGGATGTAATCATTTCTTTGTAGCCTCAGAGATACTTTCTTTGAAAGAATTTCAAAAATAAAGAACTATCTTATCATCTTCAACCAATATTCCTTCAATTGTTGGTGTAGGTCGTACTTTGGATCTGAATTGATCTCTTGAATTTGTCTGGCGTTGAACCATCTTTTTAAGATCTTTGATTAAACAAAGTCACCAGGCTTCAATCTTGGGGAAGCACTAATAGATATTTAAAAAAAGAAGGCACTAATTCTTTTCCCCAACGGGTTCGCCAAAAATTTGTTGGTTAACAGATTTTGTTCCCTTCAAAATATGAAAATATTGACTCCTAGCCCTAGACAAGAGAACAAACTATTAATAATAGTTGGAGAAGTGTTTGCTTTACAACTTTCCTCTAAATTTTAGTGGTATAGCTCCCTCCTATGATGTAAATTTGAGTTTTTCGGGTATGCTTTTAACCATAAAGTAGGAAAAGGTGAAACTTTTAACTAGAAAGTTCTAAAGGAAAAGTAATTCACCACAAAGATAATGAAAGAATTTCCTTAGACAACTATCAACTAGCCACTGTCATATAGTACTCATGCAAAGATGAACATTATACAACAATGAACAGTAGAGGAAAACAATTCTTCAAACAATTCATCATACGTAAACTCGAACAGGGAGCATCCACATAAGAAAAATTAAACAACATATTCCACTTGTCTTTCAGAAAACAACACAAAGTTTGCTTTTCTAAATTCCCCCCCTTTTCCCTCTATTTCCTATTTCCTTTTATATCTAAAAACCCATTTTGTTGTTTCCAAGAAATGGTTCTCCTATTTCCTTTTATATCTAAAAACCCATTTTGTTGTTTCCAAGAATCGGTTCTTTCTAGAGTAACAGTCTTGAAAATTATCATTCTAAACATGGGTTTAGGTAAAACAAAAATTACCAAAAAGTCACATTATTAACGCCAAAATCCCATATTATAAAAGGCCTCCGACTTTATACTTCTTCATCAAGCATTGGGTTCCGACCAACAATTTGATTGTCAATCATCTCAGCTTTTGTTTCTTCTTTGATAAGTACCCAGAGGACTACTGAAAACTCCTCCTCATCCATTATGAGTTCTCGGGTGAAGTCGATTAAGTCAAAGATGATGTCATCTTGCATATGCCCAACATCTGGTTGTATCATCATACCCTTTCCTCTAAGCACCATCTTTCTTGTTGTCTGGAAAAATAATCACCAAGATTTCTTCTAGCAGCCACTTCTTCTTGTAAATGTCGTTCGTGATTCTCAGCTTGTTTGGTAATTTTTCTTAATAAGGAGCTGATTTTTCTATATTCAACAAAACCAGTTAGTTGTTTTCATACAAGAGCATGCAACCCTTGGATGATATTTCCTTGTTCACTTTCCGACCAATTCAAATCAGGATTAATGACCGACAATTGGTTATTGTGAGGCAAAACCATTTTGGTAAATAAAACTCATGATGGCATGCATTACTTGATCAGTTTCTAAAGGTGGTGCATTAAATTCTACCCGCAAAAAGACAATATCAAATATTGCAACTCATGTCACCACCTTTTCATGCTTTTAACTATTTAATTGGTCATTAATGATGGTACTTGTAAATCTCTTTTTGATTTATTTCTCAAAAATTGTGCATTGCATAGCTACCGGCTGGCTCGGAAACTGACATAAAGAAACTAAAAGCTTCTAATACTCTGACATCAGACTATAAGAGTATCAGATATCGGGAAGAAACAAGAAGTGGAAGCCTCAAGGTCTACTAGCTACCACCTGATAAACATTGGCTCTTCCTTTTAGGATTGCGACATCGGGTGGAAACATGGAACTTGGGAACTCTGAAGCATAGTTTCGATATGCTAGGGTTTTCTCGATAGGATCATAGAGTCCTAAAATTGCACCCTTTGCAATTTTGATCATATTTGGGGCCCTCACCTTAGTGTTCTCATTTTCATGCTTGATCGGGACCTATTTATGTATCTGCCATGCAATAAATGTCATATTTTCATCTTGTACCTTGTTGGGACCCCTTAACGCTGGCCCAATTTGGGGTAGGACTAGGGCGTTGTGCCTTGGTCCTCACTAGGACAATGGCACCACGTCATGCTCCTCCCTAATTGGGGCCCAATTTGAACCCTAGGCACCATCCAAAATTTGAGTGGGAATTACTTCTCCATGTTGGCTTATGTCGGAAAATTAATATGTTTGACAACAGGAAAGTATATAAGAAGGTCTTCCCCTCTCATTTGGGCATAAGGCGATAATAAGGGCGAATACAAAGAGAAGGCAAGGCAATCAAGCATTCAAGCACTAAATTTTTCATCATCAAGCATTTCTAGAGGTCTTCAACACTGCATATTCTTCATCTATCTATTAAGGAGCAACATTACATCATTCATTTGCAAGCATGTGTCTGTGATTAGGGTTTTTCATGTTCATGCCATTTCATACAACATATGTGATTACCTTCAAGAAGAAAAGCATTGTTATCAGTCATTGTAGATCTGAGGTATACATTTCTATTATTTATTTCAGTATTTGCGACATTTCATTCAAGGTTGATTCTTCAACCGAGGTTTGACTTAGTAAAAGCCCCATTCCCAACCTTTTCCCACTTCTTTTTATGTGTAGGAAATAGGTGTGTAGTTGTACTTTTCATAATAAGCTTCAAACACAGAGACAAAAAACCCTTTTTGGTGTGCAGAAAATCCGGAGGACCGTGTTGCTGCATCACGATCTTTTCTTTTTCAAGGCATTTTCGCATGCCAAATCCGAATCAGTTTATGACAAAATCTCGAACCTGTAGCTCATTATTTTTTTAAGTTTTGTCTTCAATTTCAACACTTTACCCTAAATCAATATTTCAACTTACAAAAGAGGGAACAACACATCTTAATCAATCAATCCACTTAGTATTTAGTCCTTACCTGATTTGTGACTGAATATAGTGCATTCCTCCCCTCTTTTGAATGTAAAGGAATTCCTTCCCCAAAGTGAAAATTGATTTGGTGATTTTCCTTCTATGTTGCAAATTGCCAAATCAAAATTTCCCCTTTTGGTGAACCCGACTCCTTACACCCTTATTTTTGATTTATGTTCTTAGATCTGATTGTTTATGCAATTATAATTCAAGTTTTCATTTACAAGTTTTATTTCCTTGCAAATTTTTTAATTAAGAGGTTAATTTCACTAAAACCTTAATTTTTAATTTCAAAATTAAGCTTGTGAATTACTTAATTTGGATTAATTGTTTTGGATGTGGGTGCTTTTCAATTTCAAAAAATCAAATTTTCACTTCCAAATCAAATTTCACATTTAAATTTTAAAATTAAGTGGTTTATTTCAAAAACCCTAATTTTTTATTTCTTAAAAATTAAGCTTGTGGGTTGTTTAAATATTGAATTTCCCATTTGAAATTTTCTTCAAATTCAAAATTGCAATCTTGGATCAAATTTCAAATTTAAATTTTAAAATTAAGTGGTTAATTAAAAGAGCCCTAATTTTTAAATTTAAATTAACCTTGTGCATTTCCCAATTTCGGATTCATCATTTCAATTTCAACCTTGGATCTATTTTTAAATTTAAAATTAAGAGATTCATTTTACAAGACCCTAATTTAAAATTTAAAATTAAGAGGTTCGTTTTACAAGGCCCTAATTTTAAATTTAAATTTCTTGTGGACAATTTCAAATTTAAATGTTAAAATTAAGTGGTTAATTAAAAGAGCCATAATTTTTAAATTTAAATTGATTAGTTCAATTCCCAAAATTCAACATCACATTTTAAGTTTAAATTTTAAAATTAAGAGGTTCTTATTTTTTACAAGGCCATAATTTAAAATTAAAATCTCCTAGTGCATAATTTTAAATTAAGAGCTTATTTTTACGAAACCCTAATTTTAAATTTAAATTTCCTAGGGGGTTGCATTAATTTTCACAATTATTCTTTCTTTTCAAACCTATTTTCTTAAGTAATTGAACAATCATTCTAACAAAATTTTACATTGTTTAATTATTTCAAAATTCAAAATTCAAATTTTCCCTCCTAGATCTCATTTGAACTACATAAATTTAGTGGTTGAGTTTACAAAAACCCTAATTTACAATTCTAAAGTGAACTTGTGGATTGCATAATTTTTTAGTTGTGTTTTTCAAATCTAGTTCATTGCATTCACTTCTTTCATTGCAAGTTTCCTTTACTTAATTTGGAAAAATGTCAAATTTATTTTTACAAGAGGAGGTTAGTAGTTTGAAAGGATTTAAGATATATGAAAACCCCTTTATGAGGCTTTCAATGATTCCTCTCCCAAAGTTTCTCTCCCTAAAGAGGACATATTGATGCAAAAAGATATTTTTAACACTTCTCTCAATGATCTCCCTATTTGGGATGAATCAATGGGATGAATCATTGGAGGATAGTGTGGATTATTCTCTTAATATGTCTCTCCCCCATTAGGGTACCTTGGTGAAAGACGATGATATTATGGTTAAAGATGCTGAAATGAGTGAAAATTCTTTTGATAACACTTCACCTTCTATTTGTTTCTGTGTGCGGGAAAAACGGGTCGGTGGAACTCAATATGTGAAAAACGAAGCTCTATGGAGCCTTGCTCACACACTCACAGGATTTTTTGGTGCAAGCTATAGAGTAATGAAGTATCACTCAGCTTCCCAAGGTGGGTCCCATGGTTCTCTATCTTACACAGTCCCTCAAACTAATATTTTTGCTCTCAGATCATTGAGCAAAATGGTTTAGGGATGGCAAATGCAAGAACGAGGGATGTTTTTTGTTGATTTAATATGAGATGCATTCTAAGCTATGCATGATTCTAGAAATGCAATAAACTAACTATAAGATGACAAGGTTAGTAAACAAACTATCCTAGCATACTATATTAGTAAATGATTTAAGCTAATGATAATAGAAATATTCTAAAAATGCATATTAGATTAATTTCTATTTTAAAGAGAGGCTAAATGATGAGCATATATGAAATGAAAGTTTGAATGTATTTGAGCATAAGTATGATACTACAAACTTGGATTCTTAAAATGGAGGGATGAGAGCTCTATTTATAGCAAAAATAGGGCAATGGATGGTCAGGATTGAAAGAGTTAATCAAGGGCTAAGTTTGAAAGTTGGGAATCCATGTTTGCAATTTGCACCAATGAAATGGTGACAAATGTCAACATAAGAATGGTTGAGAAAAGGGGTTGAAGACATTAAATGCCTGAGAAGACCTCATGGTTATCTAGAGGGTAAGGGTCAAGCTTAAGCTAAGATTACCCATTGAATTAAGTTTTAATCCAAGGATAAATTCGTGTGCAAATGATTAAGGGATAACCATGGTCAAAGCAATGAATGCTTGATGAGACCCTTGGGTTATATGGAGGTTGAGTTTAGAGAAAGTCTCTAATCATGCTAGAGGGTTGAGTTAACCATTAATGGTTTGGGAGACTTTGGAAAATTAAGTGGTTGAAGACTTGAAGCCTTTAATGGTTATCAAAGACTTTAAGGGTTTGAGAAGTGACTTCCCTTTGTTTAGGGATGTGACAAAGTTTAGAAGATGGGTTAGGTTAATTTAGAAGTGATTAGAAGGGTCTAGAAGAAATTAGGAATAGGTTTTAGAATGCAAGTGGGAGATGTAGGAGAATGCAAGTGGATGGAGGGATGATAGGATTTAATTGAGATAAAGTTAATTTAACTCAATTTGGTTGTAATTTGGGAAAATTAAATAAATTAGATTAATTCAATTTAGGATAACTTATTTAATTAAATTTGAATTTAATTAAAAGTGGATAGAAGGGATTTAATTGAATAAAATGATTTATTCATTAAATGGGTATAGTGAATTTAATTGAGTAATTTACTTAATTAAATAGAGGAATGCAGGTAATTTAATTAAATTGGATTTAATTAAATAGAGAAATGAACATAAAATATTCATTTAGGAATATGGTCATTTTTATACGTCTACAGTTTCAATAACCTCCCCCCTAAAGATGAAGCATTAATTACATATGATAGTTCATTTCCTAATGTTCGTCTTAATCACAAAGATACCTTAGAGAAAGAGGATGATCCTATTTCCCATCATTATAATGTTTTCAATGCTCTCTCCCCCCAAAAAGAAGAGCCTAACAAAAATCAAATTAATGTCATTCATATTTTTGAGAAGCCAAAAATTGTTTTTGATTATCATGCAGTGCCTTACACATATAATAATGAAGTGTTTGCTTTGGAAATTGATGAAAACATATGAATTGAAGCACAATATGCTTTGTTAGTTCCTACAATCCTCTCTCCAATTCAGGAAAGTACGACATCTCCTACTAAAGAAGTTCCTAAAGAAGAACTCTTCGAGGATGATTGGGGGTCCTTAGATTTCACACCACCTTTTTCCAGAAAATCTAAGATGCTTGAATTTGATAATAAAAATTGTTATCTAAAAGAATGTCTAGAAATTGATTGGGCCTCTTTAAACTTCAATCCAATTCCACCTAACAGTAAACCGTCTCTTGATCCTACACATGGATACAATGGACGAGTTTTAGGATGTGTGCCACAAAGTCTTGAAAGTCATGAGAAATCACACTTTTCTAACGAAAAGCTAGGTTTCCAACCTCTTCCTTTGTCAACATCTTCTCCTCCATTGTCTAGTGAACCCACACTTTCTCATTCCAATATGGTATTACAACAAGAAAATGATTTATTTGATCTTCTTCATGCCAATTTAATCTCTCTTCTTTGGCCTAAACGAAGAAAGAAACGTAGACAACATCTTTAAAATTTTCTTTTTGCAAGTATCATCAAATTCATGGCCATTCTACTAATGAGTGTCAAGCTTTGAAAACAAAAATACACCATTACATTAATTTAGGTGTCATAAAAATAACATCTGACAATGAATGGCATATTTCTCATAACCATTTCAAATAACATTCAATTCCCTATAATGTTGCTCCTCACTATGTGACATTGTTAGCCTACCTACTGGGGGCTCATTGTCATTCATGGTGGTACTTTAAAGTGCAACCATACTTAGTGAGCAACATAATAGCCTATTTATTCTTGTCTCTATGCTTGGGGGGCAAGAATATTATCTTTCTTCTTTCTAAGGTTTCACTATTTTTTTTATGGATTACATTGTTCATAAATTGATGTCCTTTCTTGCATGGAATTATCCTTCATGCGAGCACATGTTTGTTCCTTGGTTAGGACCTGTTCTTTGTTTGAAACGGTACATCTCTTATGAATAATCTCCTTAGAGGAGTTTGAGAACCTTCTTCTCTATCTTTCTATTTGAAGATTGCCTCTTCTTTTGAGTTGCATTTTTCATAACGTGATGTCCTTTCTTGCATAGAATTATCCTTCATGTGAGTACATGTGTGTCCCTTGTTAGGACCTATTCTTTGTTTGAAATGGTACGTATCTTATGAATAATATTTCTTTGGAAGTTGTGTAATTCTTTCCATTGTCCTTACATTTCTCCTCCTCTCTTCTCTCTAAGGATCTACTTTTCCTTTGTTGAATGGTGTTTGTTCATGGTTTGATGTCATTCCTTGTGTGAAGCTATTTTTTTCTCAAGGATTATCTCTTATACAAGAGGTGCAAGTCCTTGGCTACAACCTCTTCTTCATTTGGTGATGTACATCTATCATAAAATCACCCCTTGCATTGGATCAAAAGTGTGTCATCCTTCATCAATAATCTCTTTCACCTAGTTATAGGAGGAATATATGAATTCTTGTTCTCCTTCCTTCTTTTGGTAGAAGATGTTATGTTTGTTCAACATAGCTCCTCTTGGAGGTAGATGTCTTCCGAGAAAAAATCTCTTCTCCTCCAAGGATCTCCTTTAAACTTGTTGCAAGATATCTCTTTTTCAACTATATATCCTCGCTTGAAGAGTATTCCCTCTCTAGCTTGGATTTATGATATTGTTGCCTAAAGATATCTCCTTGGTGTTGAAGCATGGTATCCTTATTTTCTAGCTTCCTTAAGACATCAACATAGGGCAATGTTGACATCTTCAGGGGGGCACCCATATGGCTCCCTTTGTATCATATTGTACTATACTTTTTGCATATAATTTTTGCACGTCTTAAAAGGGGTTTTTGTTCTCGGAACTAGAGTAAACAAACTCTTAGAGCGAGATGCTTCATACTTGAAATCAAACACAACATTTGATATGTCTTAGATGAAGTTACACATCACTGAAACCAGAGCAAATCTCTTACACGAGATGTCCTTGAAACCAGACATGTACCTGTCATTCGCCCCTTGGCATTTGCATTTACATAACATGTCTTCAATAGGTTGAAGCACATTCAAAACCAAAGGAAACAACTCTTAAACGGTGTGTTATACACTTGAAACTAGACATCACTTGCACACACACATGAGGATGAGTGGAACTAGCAAAATAGGGCTAGACTATTCCTACTCTCCTCCCCAACATGGATCACCTAGATAAATACATCTAGGGGCGAGTAGTTCATGTCCTTTCTCATCATTCTTCTCATGGATCACTTGGATAAACACATCTAGCATGTATTCGTGCTCTCTCTTCTTCCTCTCATGAACTCTTAGTTTTGCTCTTGATAGTTCATGGATGACACTTTCTTTTCTTTTTTATGTAATCGCTTGTGTTCATCAGATGACATTTTTCAAGTGATATTAGTTGTTGAGACATTTTGATATTGAGGTCTCTTCGGCTAGTTGTCTTGAGGTCTTGTTTGTTTTTGGTTCTTAGATTTTGGAGTATGTCTTTTTGTGTCTTTTGCCTTTGTTTGTCCTTTTGTCTTTCTGTCTTGTTTTGTGTGCCCTTGCATATGTTTGAGTGAGTTGAGATCCTAATATTGGGGGCTTGGTTCCTCGAGATTAGTGATATCTCTATACTCCTTATGATTTTGCTTTGCATTCCTCACCTTCTTTATCTACTTTACTGTGAGTATTTGTATAAGTTCATACTCTTGCTAAAGCAGGGGCTAGATGTAGCATCCTAAAATTGCACCCTTTGCAATTTTGACCGCATTTGGGACCCTCACCTTAGTGTGTTCATCCTCATGCTTGATCGGGACCTATTTATGTCTCTGCCATGCAATAAATGTCATATTTTCATCTTGTATCTTGCTTGTACCCCTTAACCCTAGCTCAATTTGGGGTAGGACCAAGGCGTGGTGCCTTGGTCCTCACTAGGACCATGACACCACACCATGGTCCACCCTAATTGGGGTCCAATTTGAATCCTAGGCCCCATCCAAAATTTGAGTGGGAATTACTTCTCCATGTTAGCCTATATTGGAAAATTAATATGTTTGACGACAAGCAAGTGTATAAGGAGGTCTTCCCCTCTCATTTGGGCATAAGGCGACAATAAGGGTAAATACAAAGAGAAGGCAAGGCAATCAAGCACTCGAGCATTGAAGTTTTCATCATCAAGCATTTCGAGAGGTCTTCAAGGCTGCATAATCTTCATCTTTCTATTGTGGAGCAACATTACAACATTTATTTGCAAGCATGTGTGTGTGATTAGAGTTTTGTCATGTTCATGCCATTTCATATAGCATATGTGATTACCTTCAAGAAACAAAGCATCGTTATCAGTCATTGTAGATCTAAGGTATACATTTCCATTATTTATTTCAGTATTTGAAACATTTCATTCAAGGTTGATTCCTCAAACAGGGTTTGACTTAGGCAAACCCCTATTCTCAACCTTTTTCCCCTTCTTTCTGGGTGCAGGAAATAGGTGCGCGAATGTACTTCTCAAAATAAGCTTCAAACATAGAGTCAAAACAACCCTTTTTGGTGTGCAAAAAATTCAAAGGATTGTGTTGCCGCATCACTATCCTTGCTTTTTTGGGGTATTTTTGTAGGGCAGATCCGAATCAACTTATATTACTTAGATCTAGGTGCACGATAAAATCTCGAACCTAGAGCTCATTATTTTTCTCAATTTTGTCTTCAATTTCAACACTTTACCCTAAATCAACATTTCAACTTACAAAAGAGGGAAAAACACATCATAATCAATCAATCCACTTAGTATTCAGTCCTTATATGATTTGTGACTGAATCTAGCAGATTCCTCCCCTTTTTTGAATGTAAAGGAATTTCTCCCCAGAAGTGAAAAATTGATTTGATGATTTATCCTTCTATGTTGCAAATTTCCAAATCAATTTTTCCCCTTTACAAGGATACGAGAGATAGAAAGATAGGGAAAACTGCCTATTAATATGGACAAGCAATTTTGAAAATTAAAATGCGGGGTTACACACTTAAAGAGGAAACCTTTCAATAGAGCATATACCCCAATTACAAATATCCAAAGTACGTTCCACAATATATTGAGTCTTGCTAAAGATAAATATTTCCATCCAATGTTGTGGAATAAATACTTTATTCTAACTAACCAGTGGGATGACTTACAAAACCATATGCATCCACACCTTTGATAAATATTACTTATGGATGAATTATAAAGTATATGCACCCAACTAATACTGGCTACTATATAGCAAGATGGGGTTCACAAATTGTCCCCCAATTCAAAAAGACTTTCTTAAATATTGAGATTTGATGAAACTTGAAGGTGAATTTGCCTATTAATATGGACAAGCAATTTTGAAAATTAAAATGCGGGGTTACACACTTAAAGAGGAAACCTTTCAATAGAGCATATACCCCAATTACAAATATCCAAAGTACGTTCCACAATATATTGAGTCTTGCTAAAGATAAATATTTCCATCCAATGTTGTGGAATAAATACTTTATTCTAACTAACCAGTGGGCTGACTTACAAAACCATATGCATTCACACCTTTGATAAATATTACTTATGGATGAATTATAAAGTATATGCACCCAACTAATACTGGCTACTATATAGCAAGATGGGGTTCACAAATTGTCCCCCAATTCAAAAAGACTTTCTTAAATATTGAGGTTTGATGAAACTTGAAGGTGAATTTGCCTATTAATATGGACAAGCAATTTTGAAAATTAAAATGCGGGGTTACACACTTAAAGAGGAAACCTTTCAATAGAGCATATACCCCAATTACAAATATCCAAAGTATGTTCCACAATATATTGAGTCTTGCTAAAGATAAATATTTCCATCCAATGTTATGGAATAAATACTTTATTTTAACTAACCAGTGGGATGACTTACAAAACCATATGCATCCACACCTTTGATAAATATTACTTATGGATGAATTATAAAGTATATGCACCCAACTAATACTGGCTACTATATAGCAAGATGGGGTTCACAAATTGTCCCCCAATTCAAAAAGACTTTCTTTAATATTGAGATCTAATGAAACTTGAAGGTGAATTTATCTATTAATATGGACAAGCAATTTTGAAAATTAAAATGTGGGGTTACACACTTAAAGAGGAAACCTTTCAATAGAGCATATACCCCAATTACAAATAGCCAAAGTACGTTCCACAATATATTGAGTCTTGCTAAAGATAAATATTTCCATCCAATGTAGTGGAATAAATACTTTATTCTAACTAACCAGTGGAATGACTTACAAAACCATATGCATCCACACCTTTGATAAATATTACTTATGGATGAATTACAGAGTATATGCACCCAACTAATACTGGCTACTATATAGCAAGATGGGGTTCACAAATTGTCCCCCAATTCAAATTGACTTTCTTAAATATTGAGATCTGATGAAACTTGAAGGTGAATTTTCATGTGGCGTCTATAGGGTTCGTGCCCTTTTATTAGACTAAAATCTTGTTAATAGAAAACATGTGAAGTTGCTTGTTTTTTTATTCCAATATAATATTAGGTTTTAAAAATAAGGATCCATCCTCATCCAATGTTGGTATCTCTAATACGATTTAGGCATTAGTCCAATCACTTTCTTAAGGAAAGAGACATAAAAAAAAATAGTTGGATCATAGAATATGGTGCAAGTAAAAACTTGTCTGCTACCTCACAAATATATTAGATAACTTAGTAAGAACCATAAAATTTGGGCACCAACTTGTAACCTCCTTTTTCATAAGTAGATATCTTGTATGGATAGAGACATAAAAGACCTAATCATCAATACAAATGTACATTGTTTCTTATGTTGATCCACCTATTATTTCATGAAATTTTGTGTTAATACAAGATTGGCCTTAAAGAGGAGAGAAATTTCCACACATTTGACTAGAGTGTTGTCAATTATTATAACCTTAGAAGAACTTAAAATATAAAAACCCAAAGAAGGCAACAGACTACCATAGAGGAACTCATATGGTGTCATTTCAAAAGAATTATGATAAGTAGTATTATACCACCATTTAGATAGAATTAACCACTTGGACCATCCTCACTATTTATCATACATAAAATAATGTAACTCTAATAGTCAAAATTAAATCATAAAAATTAATTGCAAACTATAATAATCAAAATTATTAAAAATATCTAAACCATCATATTAGATTTCAATATAATGATTTGAATTTTATATTACAGAATTAATTTTAAAACTATGTAATATAAATAATTTATTTTCAAAGAGAAATTAAATCACATTTTTTATACGTATTTAGTATTAGCTTATAAAACAACATCAATTTATTAAAATAAGTTACTTATACTGCAAAATTTGTTAGTATTCATTAGTTTTATTTTCAAAGTAAAATAGTAAAGGATTTTTTTTTTAATAATTGATATGATTTATATAATTCTCAAATACAATTAAAAAATAGAGAAAAAATTCACAATAGTTTATAATAATTTTTTTAAATGTAAATATTTTCATTTTTAATTAGCGATAGTAAATTTCATTTCAAAGGCAATTAATAATTAGAAGTAATTCAAAAATATATATTTGCAAAAGTAGATTTCAAGGAATAATTCATCAATTAAAATTATTTTAAAAAATTATTTGAGTTAGATAAGATGAATCAAATATTTGGATAAATATTTTGAAAATTAAAAAAATCAACACCTTGTCTGACTTTCAATCTATGAAACTAAAACGATTTCTTAGTCCCATGCAAATAATAAATGTATTTGGGGGAGGCATAGTAGTAGCCCTTATAGCTAACTTTGAGCACCCACAAATTCTAAATGGCACATCAGATTTTGACAAATTGTTTTTTTATTGCCTCCACGTGACTTAACTTCTTACAACTATTGTTTTGACCTCTGGATAGTAACGATGCACGTCGTGGGATCAAGGATCAAAAAGTACACTTTTTAAAGTGGTGCTCGATACCCGCTTAAAGATGCCTCAATAATCGTGCACTTAAAATCACCAATACATATGCACAAATGCCCTAGTAGTCATGTTATATGGATACCAATAAAGATGCACAAATAGACCAATTATAATCCAAAAAAGCTAAAAAACAAGCAATTATTGGTACATGCAAAATTTATTAATGAGCTTTAAGTTATTTGTTTTATGGTATTTTTAAAGGTAGTAATTGGCAAGTTGGGTGTGCAAGGAGTGAACGGTTATTGGAACATGAACGATAATTGGTGCTCTTCCCCTAATGAGAATAATGAAAATTAAACAAATGTAAGTAAAAATAATACATACAACTCTTTCATACAACTCTTTCAAGTCAAGTAATGTAGTTCTTAAATTATATGAAATTTTTTTCTTAGTAAAAAAAAAAATATTTTAAATTGAATTTTAGGTAATTAGTACTAAATAAATTTTAATTAATTTATATTTCTTTATAAGAAATTGAATTAGATAAATTTATCTTTTATACGCTGATAGATAAAGCTAGTAAATTAGTTAATTGTATCATTTATATTTTACAAAAGAATTTAACATTTATTTTTCAAAAGTAAACAAAGTAGATTAGCTAACAAATTTTAGGAAATAAAATAGATCAATTTTATTTGCAAATATTTAACCTTTTATTTTATTTACAAACATTTAGCATTATTTTTTTTAAGTAGAACTAAATAAATAATTTAATACTAGTTCTATTTATTGTTAATTAGAGTTTACTTCTAAAGTAATTCATTATTTGTAATTAGTATTAGTTATATTTTATTTTAGAAAAAAATTAATTTTTTTCAAATAATTATCATCATATTTTCATTTTTTATTAAAAAACTTTACATAAAAAATTAAAATCAAAATTGGCAATGTTTGGAATGAGTTACATCTATAACCTAACAAAGTTGCAACAACAATGTCTATAGCATCATCACTTCAACAGTTGATAATAAATCTAAGGGATGAATAATCATAACGACTATTAACTCATGATTATTGCCTTCCTTCATGGGTAGGAAACATATTATAAGAAAGAACTATTTGAAGAAAAGCATCATCACTTCAACAGTTGATAATAAATCTAAGGGATGAATAATCATAACGACTATTAACTCATGATTATTGCCTTCCTTCATGGGTAGGAAACATATTATAAGGGATGAATAATCATAACGACTATTAACTCATGATTATTGCCTTCCTTCATGGGTAGGAAACATATTATAAGAAAGAACTATTTGAAGAAAAGGGGCCTTTGGAAAGAGTTACATACCCACACAACAGTTCATATCAAACTTACAGTAGAAAACATAATTTTACATATTTTACGCATTGATGTCATTTGGAAGCATAGTATGTAGACTCATAAACTCTCAACACTCAGCATTCGCAAACGGGGTTAAGACATGTCTAAAAAAAAATTATGATAACTTGATTCACAATATAAGATTTAATAAAACTTAAACCAAGTATTGATCTATTTATATATACTCCTAAAGACGACAACCTTAATCCACTACCAATTAGTTAAGGAACCTGACAAAAGTCTTCTCCCAAAGGCGGGCAACAAACAGTTGGAATTTAACTACAATTTTTTAATGAATAGATAGTAGAAGAAAGTGTCCAATCGTAATTTAAATTAAACTCTTATTGTAGCAATTTATAATCTATTTTTGTCGCAAACTATAATCTTTTATAATATATTACTGTCAAAAACCATCTATCTCTTTAAAATAAATGTGACAAATTATACTCTTCTGTAAAGATGAAATATGTAGGCATCAACAAGCTAGAAAGATTTATTAGTAAAGGGTTGCTTAAAAAAACAACATTATTTTTCAATGAAGACAAGGAAAATCAAACGGAAAAGATCTTTCACAACGAACAACTGATTTGTGGGTTATTTTAAAGAAAAAAGGAAAAACTGGTACCAGTCGAGCGTATAAACTGGATATATTCAAAGAATATGTTATAAAATTACAGTTCATACAATAACGTGTACGATAAAATTTCAAATGAGAAATTATAAAAGCACGCACTGAATTTCTGCCACGAGAGTTCTTATTCACTAATGTCCTTTGGTCACGTTATAAATGCAACTAGAATTTTGTCAAATATTTCACCCAAGAATCTTCGAAAGTAAATCTTACTTATGTAGGATTCACAAATGAAAATACATGGAACTTACCAAACATTTTCACTACTCCCAAGCAGCCACACTGGCAAACTGATGCACGATATAATCCACAAGAAGGCTAATGCTGCAGGTGTTGAGTAAAACATTCAACAGACTACTATCCATTACAACTAGCAAAAGACAAATCTTTAACCGGAATGTAAATTAGGATTATTGTGAAGTACGAACACTTTATTTTGGTCCAAAATTAAAGGTTAAACCATTGTCATCAGTCTTGCGAGTGAATTTTTTCTAATAATTTTTATAGAATATATTTATTTTACCAAGTCTGTGTCGATATTGGCTTCCCAAGTACTTCCCGAATCAATCTTGTAACTGTAAGTTAAAGCTGATGCAGAAGTTCAAAAAAACAGAAAGAAAAAACCAATTTTGGCTAGTTTGAAGCTCTGGTCAACATATAGGGAAATTTCCTACTATCCCACAACTCATTATTATTGCAGAAATTCTGATATATTGAATTATGAGATAACACGAATGTGTGCATATAGGTGTATGGACGGATGGATGTGTATTTAATTATATAGTAGAGTTTCAAGGCTGGCAAGAACCAAAAAGGATGCCTGCTGGATAAGGTCCTTGCAGTGATTTCTCTTCTGTATCACTTGCATTCTTACAAAGTATATAGCTGCAGGTACAAGGATTATAATTCTACAGAAACATATTTCTTTACTTTGAAAGAATAGTCTATGATGGACTCAATCAATTGCCAAAGCTCTATACAACTCTGTCATGAAAAAATAATATTAACATCGTCGGGATATGATACCATCATCTTCTCCTCTGCTCAGTTTTTGGTAAAGAGGAAACTAGGATACATTAATCCTCAATTGAATATCAACATTAAAGGTCTTTGAAATTATTCCTGGCCAGTATTTTACAATACATGAATGATGCAATATACCAGGATAGCAACTTCTTAGTAGGATATTTAATTCAAGTTTGAAGAGCCAATTTTCATATTGCTGCAGCAGATCAGATTGCTCTAATAGATTCTGGCTTATTCCAGAAGATGACAAATGGCCAAACCATACAAGGAATCCAGGCAGTTCAGGAGACTTGCATTGGACATGATTAAGAGCTATGTCCCCTTGTTGGATTGAACCATTTCATTATGCCTCTTGCAATTGTAAGGATAGGCGTGCAATATGAGAAAATGGGTGTCTACAATACAATTCAAAAAAATTAAAATAATAAATAAATGAGAAAATGGGTGTATGAGATAGATAACAGAGAAGACTCATATGTAATAGCATGCAAAGGGTATATGACATACAAATAAAGAATAGGTGAATTGAAATAAAAGTCGTGTGTTCTGTGTTATGTGTGATTATGTTCCTTATTTGTGCATAATCATAAACACACTTTTAGAACTCTTAAGGAGTGGATGGTAATTGGTTGTGTTTTCCAATGCATTTTGTCTAGAAAGGGTTGAAGTTTATTGTTTAACTTATATTTCGTTACCTCTGATTTATGTTAACAAGACTTAAATGCTTATCAATTCTCATAAAACCAGAAAGTCTTGGAAGTTGGAAGAATTTGAAGTATAATCAATGCCTTGCAGTCAACTCATCATTTTTAGTCAATGCCAAAGATCCTTTCTTAGATGCTGATTGTTGAGCTCTGGGAAGAGAATCATCTTCTTCTAGACCAGCAGAGGTTGACTGCTGCTTGGAATTGCCTGTATTTGGTGTGCTGGATTCGAATGTGTGTAAAATTTTTCTAATCATCTCATAACTAGTAAATGTTATCACAGCAGCTGGGGTTGTCCTCATAAGATTTGTTGCACAGCCACGGTAAAAACCTGAAATACCTTCCCTGTGAAATACCTTTTTAATGCAATCAAACATACCCGAATACCGTATTTCCACATCCTTTGCATGACCTTGTTCCTGAAGCCTGGAGCGTACCACCTGTTAGAAGCGAAGGAATTTTCAAACTATAAAATAAAAAGTACAGACTGATTGCGTCGGTGATGATGTAGATGGACTTTAAAGAGCAAATTTAAGAGGAAAAAAACTAAATAGCATATGCCATGGTTTCTACATCAACTTTCTCAAAACTAAAGAGTAAAATTCAGAAGCAATAAATTAATTGCAAATGCCTAAATTTCTACATCAACTCTATCAAATTTATTCTGTTGAACAATTATCCAAATAAAAAAATCTAGATCCATTGACTCCATTATGATTCAGGGATTATGATGCATGGTTACACCCCAAAGAGAAAGTATAAATAAACAAGTTTGTAAAACCCAAAGAAAATTGATCATAAAATAGTTCCTCGTGTCAATAATCCTACCTCATGAGGATAAGTCATTGTCGATGCAATTATTTTGGATACAGAAGTGGCAACAGCAACATCAACTGGACCAAGCTTGTCTTGGGTAGTCCCACCTACAACAATATAACTATATCATAAGTTTAGGAGAAAAAAGGGCCCAAACACAAAATGATAAAATTGAATAGTGTGATAGAGGCAAATGCTGTGTAGATTTTGAGGGTGGTATCTAACCTCGACTTGCCAAGTAAACCTTCATCTTCTCATATACAGGAAATTGGATTGCGACGTGACTTATTCCTGCCAATGCAGGCACAAGTCCACTGTACAGGTAATATAATACATCATTTAAAGAAAGCAACATTGACCTATGAAGTAGAATAGCATCCAACGAAAGAAGACAAAAAAAAATAAAAAAATTGCAAACAGACCTATACAAACCCCGGATTCCTTCTTCTCGAGCAATTCTACTCAGAGCAGAAAGTGTACCCTTGTATGGAACTACTTCAGGCCTCATTCCTTGGGTCTGCAGAAGCCTCAGTTAATCATGAACTTTGAAGCAAGTTTAGCCAGAATAGTGTTTTGAATAAGCACAAAATTCATATTAATTGTTTTTCCATGTTGTGTTACTATACAACACTTGGCAATTTAACAAATATATAAGATAAACCAAGACATTGTGCAAACAGTTAAAAATCCCTACATGAAGGATATTTGAAAGAAAGTAATAGATGAGATGCAATAACTAAACAAATTACAATATGTATACTCATAGTGCAACAAGCTACCTTCATCATAGAATCCTTCCTCAATCTCATAATATACAATTTTCCTGCCAGTTCCAGGAATTATTAATGCTTACTACACAACCTTCAGTTATCATTGAGTCATTTAGAGTTCAGGCTGAGATCAAGTACTGGAAGGCATCCCTTGTCTTGACAATCAAGCATACTTGTCAACCCAAATAATCATCATTCTGAAAAGGACAATTTTGATTTGGAACATTGACTCCCTGGTTCTTCTGTTTTGGTATTGTACAAGACGACAGATTGTGTAATGTCTCCTTCTTAGTGATGATGCATTCAATGGTCCATTGGCCTATTTTGGTATTGTACAAGAGGACAGATTGTGTAATGTCCCCTTCTTAGTGATGATGCATTCAATGGTCCATTGGCCTATTCCGGACACCTGTAGGCTATGTGGAAAGGAGAATTAGGGTTTCCAACTTTTGTGGAGTTTTGCACAAGCTTGTTAGGGTTAGTCAGAAGGGAACTCCAGTGTGGCATAACATGCGGTTGACTCTTTGGTGAAATGTGAATTTACTATTTTTTAGTAAGTTAGGGTTTGGCTGTCTGGATGGTGCAATTTTACTGAGCTTTTCAAGCTCTTTCTCTGGGTGCGAAGATCATGATTTTCGGAGCAGTATTTCATGACTTACTATTTTTAGTAAGTGGCAGTTTGGGCATTTCTATTTTTGGCAGTCTTGGATATGGTCCTGATCCAACGCAGTTCCAGTGGGGTCTTCATTGCTCAGATTCATCCTTGATTTTGTGATAATCAGTATTGGAGTTATAAGTTATTTAATTAAATCTTATTTCCTTATCCTAAGCTTTAATATTTAATTATTTTATTACTGATTATTGATATTGGGAATTGTAATATTCCCACTATTTTTTTTTTGTTTTTTCAGAGCAATATCACAATCATCAATCACCTGTTAGGGTTAGAATAATGAAAACCATACAACTGGAAGGAACCCTACACTTTCTGATCACCGAGAGCCCAGACTGGGAGGGTGAGAGCATACGGTAGCAAGGATTGTTAGAGATAAACTGCTCAATTGCTGAAATACAATAACAGGCAGCAAGCCAGCCCCATACGCTTATCCAACGGGAAAGTAAGGAACTTGGCGGTAAACCAGCCAAGAGAACAACACTACAAACACAAATCACTCTACAACAATATTTCCGCAAGAGGACTGAATTACGAAACTACTCAACTCAATCGCTTATGCAGCGGGAGGATCATTACAACCAATATCGCTCCACCACTTATGTAGCAGGAGGACTGAATTACAAATTATCAGATATAGGCGGCAAGCCGGCCTCTTCCACTTTTCAACAAGATATGAAGATTACAATCCAGAACAGTTAGTAGTACTACTAATTGACCTTACAATAGAGAGGAAAGTGAAAGTAGAAGTATATTGCTGAACACAAGAGATAATGATCATCAAACTAATTCAACACAAAAACAGCAGGCTGGAAATGCATAACCAGCAACCCATAAACTCACTAAATTGCTCATATCTCACTCAAATCTCCTTCAATTCACTCCAAATCACTCCCAAACCAACACTAGACAAGCAACGACTAATAACAATAAAAAATAGAGCTACCTAACACTTCAAAACACCCTGCACGCATCTCAATGCACTCACCAAAACCCAGGCCTAGCTAGGATATTTCGATTTGCAATATAAAATTCAAAACTCAGAATATGGTGCTACAAACTTACAAGATGTATCGCCAACAGCAAAAAGAAGGTTAGAGCCAGTACCCAAAATGATCAGCTGCTCAGGCAGGGAGGTATGATCGAAAACTTGCTTCAGCCACAAGGAAACCAGCAACTCCAGAAATCACTCCACACTTAGAAAATACTGAAATATGCACTGAAATGTCACAGAATACACCACACAACTAGGTATTATATCTCAAGTACGAAACTGGAAACACTATGGAGCCGCACTCTGAAGCTTCAAAGTTCATACGCCAATCCAACAACATAACGATGCAATTTTTCAAGATACCCAAAATGAGAGCCCAAGGCTCATATTTATAACTCCAAGCTCCCCCAAATTCAAATGTAAATGGCACCCAAACTCAACTCAAACTCCCTTCATTTCATTTCATTTCAAGTCTCCTCCCAACATGGCGTCCACTTCCCCTCTTCCTAGGCAAAGTTCGAACTTTGCCTTTGGTGGCGTTTTTTGGCAATATAAAAATTATAAAACAAGAGATGTTTTATCCTTCCAGATTGCCACCAAATAATATGCCATTTGACTTAGGAAAACAACAGATGGATATTAGATAATTATTTTTCCCTAAGTTATCCTCAATACATTTAATTTGTAAATACAAATATTTAAATATTAAACCTTAGACAAGGAACTAATATTTAATTAAATCACTTATGACTTCCATACTGATCATCAACAAAACCAGGATGAAGCGGAGTAAAGAAGACCATAGAACTACTGCAGGATCAGGACCCTGTCCACTGCCAAAAATAGAAATGCTCCATACTGCCACTTACTAAAAATAGTAAGTCATGAATTACTACTCCAAAAAGCATGATCTTCGTACCCAGTGACAAAGCATAGAAAGCTTAGTAAGACAACATCATCCAAACAACCAACCCCTAACTTACTAAAAATAGTAAGTTCTCGCTTCACCAACGTTTGAAACCCTAATTCTTCATTCCACATAGCCTACGAGTCTCTGGAATAGGCCAATGGACCAATGAAAGCACATCATTGAGAAGGGGACATTATGGTCCGCCCTCCCCAAAATTGCTTGTCCTCAAGCAACTGTAAGGCTGGATGCAGTAAAATCTCCTCATTTTCCCACGTAGCATCCTCTGTTGGCAAATTCTTCCACTTGATCATGTATTCCTTGATCACCCTTCCCTTCTCAAAGAACGTTCCCTGAAATCAAGGATAGCTTCAAGAATCAAAACTAGCTCTCCCTCCTCATCAAGCAGAGGTAACTCAGCCGAAGCAACAACATTATGTTCAAGAGTCTTCTTAAGGCGAGACACATGAAATACATTATGAATCCTGCTGCTCGCCGATAGTTCCAACCATATGCCACTTCTCCAATCCTCATGTTGACTTTGAAAGGCCCATAGAATCGTGGTTTCAATTTCTCCACTCCACTCTTCTTGAGAGTAGACTGTCTGTAGGGTTGGAGCCTCAAATAAACCATGTCGCCCACCTCAAAGGTGCGCTCAATTCGTTGCTGATCAGCATACAAGCTTTGCTGATTTTGCGCATGTTGGAGATTGTCCCTCACAATCCTCAAAATATCTTGACTCTGTTGCATCATATCCTTTGCCTGAGGGGTTCTCCTATCACCAAATACCAAGTCAGCGAAGCTAGGAGCTTCATAACCATATAGTGCCATGAATGGTGACATCCAGATGGACATGTGATAGGAGGAGTTGTAGCAATACTCTCCTAGGTGAAGCCATCTCACCCATGTATTTTGCTGCTCTGAAACAGTTTCTAAGATATCCTTCCAACCACTTATTCACTATCTCGGTCTACCCATCAGTTTGTGGGTGATAACTTGTGCTTGGAGTGAGCATAGTACCACATAATCTGAAAATCTCCTGCCAAAAAGCACTTAGGAACTTGTTGTCCCTATCACTCACAATGTTCTTCGGTAACCAATGTAACTTGAACACCTCCCGAAAGAACACTTCAACAACTTGAGCTGTTGTAAAAGAACTAGTGATGGCGAAAAAGTGAGCAAACTTAGTCTATCCACCACCATATAAATGCTATCCTTCCCCTGAGCCCGTGGCAACCTGTTGAGGTGTATTTTGTACACGACCAAACACAGAATAAAATACCTAGAGGTATCTTATCCTCTCTTGAGTAAAGTTTCTGAATGCTGAAGATATCGCAAAAAGGATCAATCGGTGAAACTTCAAGGTTCTGTTATGTAGGTTCTCTACTCGTGGATAAGCTCTTCGTGGTATGATGTGATTTGCTGGAATCACAAGGAGACTTACACTCGATGACCTGAACGTTTGATTTGCTGGAATCACAAGTCCTATTTACTAACTGGAAAACAAACTGTAGTCACATAAATCTGTCCACTTAATTAAATGAATACTTAGTATTTATTTGATTATTTAACCATCAATTAATAATTAATTAAATTAATATTTAATTAATTCATTTTAACCCTTTTCTCCTATTAATTAAATAAATTATTCAATTTATTTGATTTAATTCACTTAACCAAATTCATACCATTAATTAAATAAATAAATCATATTTGTTTAATTAAATCTTCTCTCACATTTAAATAAATTAATATTTATTTAAATCCCCCAAAATCCCACCTCTCACATTTAAATAAATAAATCATTTATTTAAATCACCTTTATCCTCCACCCACTTGTATTTTTCTACAAAAGCAAGTTGCACAATTATTTTAAATAAATAATTTATTTAAATCACCTTTATCCTCCACCCACTTGTATTTTCCTACAAAAGCAAGTTGCACAACTATTTTAAATAAATTATTTATTTAAAATCCTATTTATCCTCACCCACTTGAAACCTTTAATGGTTTCCCTTAAAGTATTCAAACTTGATGGCTTTAAAGTCTTCAAACTTGATGGCTTCCTTCTATAGTCTTCTTAAGACTTTAATGGTTTTCCTTAAAGTCTTCAAGCATTTTAATGCTTTATCTTCCTTTTTCTCATTTAAATAAATTAATATTTATTTGAATATTTATCCAAATACAACTTGCACACATTTATTGAAATAAATGAATTTTTATTTTAATAAAATCCTATTTTCCCTCACCCACCAAATCTACTTGCAAAATCTAATTCCCTTCTAGATTCTTCTAACCCCTTCCTAATTAACTTAATCCATCCCCTAATTATTGTCACATTCCTAAGCAAAATGGAGTCACTTCTCAAAGCCTAAAAGTCTTGGATAACCTTTGAAAGCTTCCAACCTTCAACCACTAAATGGCTCAAAGTCTTTGATAACCATTGAAGGCTTTCAACCTTCAACCACTTAATCCCCAAAGTCTCCAATAACCATTAATGGTTACCTCAAACCCTCCCACATGGTTAAAACATTTGTTTTGACTCAACCTCTACCCAACCCAAGGGTCTCATCAAGCCTTTAATGCTTTGACCATGATTATCTCTTAATCATTTGCACAAAGGTTTATCCTTGCATTAACTCCTAATCCAGTGGGTAATCCTAATTTAGGCTTGACCCTTACCTTCTAGATAACCATGAGGTCTCCTCAGGCATTTAATGCCTCCAACCTCTTCTTTCAACCCAATCTTATGTTGACACTTGTCACCATTTCATTGGTGCAAATTGTGCACATGGATCCCCAACTTTCAAGCTTGACCCTTGATTAAACCTTTCAATCCTGGCCATCCATTGCTCCATTTTTCCTATAAATAGAGCCCATTCCTTCATAATCCAGATCCTGAAAACTTGTATGCATTTAGGCTATAGACATTTTTAGAGAGCATTTAGCATAGCATAACTAAAATCTTGTCTTTTTGGTACAATCAATCATTTTAGCATCAATAGCATAGCATTTAGCTTTTTATTTCATATTTGAAGCTTAATATTAAATCTCAATCCTCCATAAGCATCCATAGTGCAAAAAGCTGCTGAGAGCTACACTCATTTGGGACTTGGAGAGGAGAGGAACAAGGGAGGAGCAACTATGAGCATCTTGATTAGCTATTTTATTCTATGTTTATATGCTTTCTATTTCATGCTTAATATCTCTCTTGATATGCCTGTTTAGGATAATCTTTTGTTGCTAACACTAACGTTTGTTTCTTGTGCTCTTGTGTGTGTTGCCATCAAACAGATTTTCTAATCCTTTTTGCAGAGCATCACAAACAAATGGCAAAAGATGCAGGGTTCAAGAAGTCTACTCTACTACCTAGAATGCGAGAAGATGGATGAACGACTAGGTGGAGTCCTACTGGGTTGAGTCTCACCATCAGGCTTGAACAATCCGACATCAACTCAGTGCGATCTTCTAAGGGATGCTTCCAATACGTTCAAATCGTACACCATCAGACACTGATCACCATTCAAGATAATGCATGAACAATAGATGTGTAACGACTTAAGATTAAGCTCATTTTATGCTAGTTGACCACGCAGGGCGCACTTACAATCAGTAAGAGGCTAGTGGTATGGACTAGACGGATTCCACACAGGTGCATTCAACAATTTCCTTCATTCAATCTAATTATTTACCATCTACAATGAAGATTCAACAAGAGACCATGCATATTGTAACGAAACAACACACTTCACCATAACTTCAATGAAAATGGAGTTTGTTTACAATCACTGGCAACAATTTCTTGCCTTTTCCTCCTAATTTACTCTAATTGCTATTCTATCAGCTGACTATTCACTATTAGCTAACTATTCATCTACTATCAACTATTGACTAACTATTAGCCTTTACAAATGAGGAGCCAGGGCTTATATAGTGCCCACAATACAATTCAATGGCTCAGATCAATTTGAGATGAATGGCCGAGATTTTACAATAAAAACCCTAATTAGGGTTTGTTACAACAAACTCAATTCTGACCAATGAAATAATTGCATTATTTGGACACATGTATTCTCTGGAATCTTCGACCAATGGATAACCGGGGTAGGTACATCGAAGTTTGTGCCATCCCAATGAGTTAGGTACATTGAATCTGGACACGCTGAGGTGGACCAATCCGACTGGAGGAGTGATGACTGGGATGCCACCTTGTCTGACACTTGTAACTTGGTAGATGCTCAATTTGATGACGCTGAGAAGATAATTTTAATTAACTCTTCTTGAAACTATCTGCTTCTCCAACAGACCCTTGCTTTAACCTCCTTTGTCTTTGATGTGCAGGATGGATAGTGCACCTTTCCTTGAAATCCTGGACTGGAAGAGGTCGTCCTTGATGATACTGGACTGGAGAAGGTTGTCCTTGATGATGCTGGACTGGAGGAGGTTGTCCTTGATGATGCTGGACTAGAGGAGGTCGTCCTTGATTTGGCCTGGTCTTCTTTCGTCTACAAGACAAAACATAAGATGATTAAGGACACATAATATATTTATTCTAACATAGCATTTTATACCTTAAATCATCAACAAGAAGACATCAAAATGAAGTTTGCTCAAGATTCTTTCCAGGGACAGGCTCTATAAGAATTTCGCCCTGGACCCTTTGGAAGGGTCAGGAGCAAAATTTGCTATTTTGCCCAATTTAGACCTCTCTTCAACATTATTTCACAATTAGCTCCTCACCTGGCCCCAACAAGGTGAAAAATAGTAGTTTCAAAGGATTTCGCCCTAGACCCTTTGGAAAGGTCAGGAGCGATTTCCTTGATTTTACCTTAATTGTCTCATTTCTTACACCAAAATCCTCTTAAAGGTGTGCATATGCTTGTTTTGGCTTAACAAAGCCTAGGAATTCAACTTTTTAGCTTCTCATATGGGAAAATTAGGTGATAATGGGAATTTCGCTCTGGACCCTTTGGAAGGGTTAGGAGCAAAATTCACTTTTTGCTTGCCTATCCACACCCAATTTCATTTTCTTCACTTCACTTCATCTGGACTCCCTCACATTGAATCCACTTCCCAACTTGGCATCATTGGTTTGATCTTCACAAGGCCTAAAAAGTCAAATTCGCTCAAAAACCTAGCCAGGGACAGGACCTATCCAGAATTTTGCTCTGGACCCTTCGGAAGGGTCAGGAGCAGATTCCAATTTTGGCTCAAAATTTGCATCTTTGGTGATCAAACATCTTTCCAAGGCATTCCAAATAGCTTCTATCACCCTAGTCCAGGCCTGACTTAGCACAAAATTTGGAGAAAAGGATGGTTTTAGTGTTTTTCGCTCTGGACCCTTTGGAAGGGTTAGGAGCAAATTTCTTGTTTTGAGCTCATTTCTTCATATTTGATGACTCTTGGCAATTCAAGGACATGCCTAAGGACACCTCTAATCTTGACCCACACTAGACTTGGCATAAATTTGGGGGAAAAGATAGGTTTTGCACAATTTTGCTCTAGACCCTTTGGAAGGGTCAGAAGCGAATTTCTTCCTCTAGCCCAAAATCATCATTTTTGGAGACAAAAATCCATTCAAGGGCAATCTCAAGGGATTCTATCATCTTTGTCTAGGCCCGGCTTGGCACAAATGTGAAAGGAATAGGTGGATTTTAGAATTTCACTCTGGACCCTTTGGAAGGGCCAGGAGCGAAATTCACTATTTGGCTCAAAATCCTTCACTTTTCAATGCTTTCAAACATTTCCAATGGCAAAAGATGTCCATCCTTCCTTTCAAGATGCCTTGCAAATCAAAATTTGGTCAAACTAGGGAGGAAATGAGTCTTAGGAGGATTTTCGCTCTGGACCCTTTGGAAGGATCAGGAGCGAAAATCTTAGTTTAGGCTTGATCACTCACTTTTCAAACTTCAAACCACCTCAAGAAGCAAACTCAGATCATTTTCCACCTAAGGAACAAGGATTGATGCCCAAATCAAGTAGCAAATGAGGTTTATCGTGAATTTCGCTCTGGACCCTTTGGAAGGGTCAGGAGCGAAATTCTCTTTTAGGCTAAAATCTTGATCTTCCAAAGCATCCCACTCCCTCTTAGGGCAAGAACATACTAATTCCTTCTCCATCATGCCAAAGCTTAGCCAAAATAAGGAAGAAAATAAGAGCTACAAAGATTTTCGCTCTGGACCCTTTGGAAGGGTCAGGAGCGAAAATCATGTTTTGGGTTTGATCCTTGACTTTTCCAACTCTCATCCTCTTTGGGAGGCAAACATAGATCCCTCTCCTTTCATTTCCACCTTGGTCCTGACTCTGGCTAAAGGAAAAATGAGTGTTTTCAAGAATTTCGCTCTAGACCCTTTGGAAGGGTCAGGAGCGAAATTCACCCTTTAGGCTAGAATACTTCATTCTTTTCACCTTTACTCATCTCCTAAGGCTGGAACATGTCAAAACACCTCTATACATGCCTAAGGAACTATGAAATTTACCTTGATAAGTGAGAAATTGAGGTTTAAGGGGATTTTCGCTCTGGACCCTTTGGAAGGGTCAGGAGCGAAATTCCCAATCTTGGCCAAGATCCTTCACATTTTCACATCCCATCACCTCAAAACTAGAACATTGGTCTAAACAAGGGAGAAAATGAGGTGTTTTCAAGAATTTCGCTCTAGACCCTTTGGAAGGGTCAGGAGCGAAATTCACCCTTTAGGCTAATTTCAATCATTTTGTCACCTCAAATCTCCTCTCAAAGACAAATGTGCATCAAAACCTTCCCATCACGCCCCAGAAGTCAACAAACTTGGTCAATTCAAAGAGCAAAGTGGAGAAAATGAATTTCGCTCTGGACCCTTTGGAAGGGTCAGGAGCGAAAATCATCCTTGGGCTCAAATCCTGGCTTCATTTTCAAATTTTCTCATTCAAACAAGCGTTTTTACCTTCATTCAAGCCTGGGAATGCATTAGTTCTAGGTTTTGGTCAAAGTAGAATTTCTTATGGAGAATTTCGCTCTGGACCCTTTGGGAGGGTCAGGAGCGAAATTCGCTTTGGACCCTTTGGAAGGGTTAGGAGCGAAATTTGACATTTTGGTCTCTCCGTCAGGATCATTTTATGGAATATAACATTATACTTTAAGTTATATTCCATATATACTGTCAGGATGTTTGAGAGTGGTTTTGGACCTCCAGGAGTTATATTGCAAAATTTAGTTTTTGGAGGATTCTTCAGTTTTCCAAACTTAGTCAAATTTCAGGATCAGGAAGACATTCTAGACAGCCAAATTTCAGGGCTTTTGAAGATCGGGTGACATTCCAGACTTCATCATTCACCAACTTGACCTAGCTAAGACCTTTAAGGATGATACTTGCTTACCAAGCAAGACACAATTAGCAACAAGAGCAAAACCAAGCCCTAAGAAAGACTCTCAAAGAAACCCTAATTCTGGGGCCCCGTGGACTCACCTTGTCTCAAGCAAAGCTTGCTATCCAGTGATCCCCCTGACAACACTCATCACGCAAAGGCTAACAAACAAAACCCTAAAAGACCTAGAAAGCAAACCCTAGAAAGCCAAAAAAGAAGGGGTCCCCATTTGCAATGGGGCGATGTGTGAATACGTCACAACACAACCCAGTGATGAAGTCCATGGATATACTTTCCCATTTTTGATCGGGAATGGGCAAGGGTTGTAACAAACCAGCTGGCAATGTGTGTTCATCTTTGTTTCTTTGGCATGTATGACACTCCTTGATGTACCTCAAGACATCATTTTGAAGTCCCTTCCAAGAAAACCTCTCTCGGATCTGCCTGTATGTCTTGAAGTAACCTTGGTGACCAGCAAGGGGAATGTCATGGAAAGTCTTCAAAATCTTCTCCTTCAGCTTATATTCAGCCACAATGAAGATCCTTCCTTTGTATAGAATCAACCCCTCAACCAATTTGTACTTTTCATCAAAAGTACCCTCTATAATGCTGGTTGCAAACTGATTTTTGGCATAATCAGCAAGCAACAACTCCCTCCAATCAGCAGTAAGCTCGCACAATGAGCTCAAATGGGGCCTTCTAGACAAGTCATCAGCCACAATGTTATTCTTCCCTTTGACGTAGTCTATATCAAATTCGTAAGCCTGTAGCTTACTCACCCACTTCTGTTGCCTTTTGTTCAAGATCTTTCTGATGCATGAAGCGTTTAAGACTATTATGATCAGTCTTAACAACGAACTTACTCCCCACAAGCAACTGCCTAAACTTTGCATGGCCATACATTATGGCAAGCATCTCCTTGTCATATATCAAATATAGCCTTTCAAGCCCTCTCATCTTCCTACTCTCGAAGACTATAGGATGCTTATCTTGCATGAGGACTACACCAACACCTTCTCCAGATGCATCACACTACAATTCAAAAGGTTTGGTGAAATCAGGTAGAGCCAAAACAGGGCAGGAACTCATGATCCCCTTAAATTGATCAAATATTATATGTGCCTTTTCTAACCATTCAAAAGCTCCTTTCCTTGTAAGATCTGTGAGGGGGGCAGCCAATTGAGAGTATCCCTTCACAAACCTCTGATAAAAGCCACAAAGACCCAAGAATTCCTTTAAGTGTGTTATGTTCTCAAGAAGAGGCCAATCAATTATAGCTCTAATCTTTTCAGGGTCTACCTTCACACCACCTGCACTGATAATGTGACCAAGGTAGAGCAATTCTTCCATTCCAAATTCACATTTGGACTTCTTTGCAAACAGGGACTCGACTTCCAGTATGCTCAACACTTCATCCAAGTGCTGTAAGTGCTCCTTCCAAGATTTGCTGAATATGAGTATGTCATCAAAGAATATGAGCACGAACTTCCTCAACTGTTTCTTGAAGATTTTGTCCATGCATGACTGGAATGTGGCAGGGGCATTAGTCAAGCCAAAGGGCATGACGAGAAACTCAAAATGCCCAGAGTGGCATCTGAAAGCAGTCTTCTCCACATCAGAAGCCCTCATCCTAATCTGATGATACCCTAACGTGAGATCAATCTTAGAGAAGAACACTGCACCATGGAGCTCATCAATTCTCGGAATAGGATACCGATTCTTTAGAGTTTTCTGATTCAGGGCCCGGTAATCCACGCACATGCGCTTGGTCCCATCCTTCTTTTTCACCAAGACAACAGTCGAAGCAAATGGGCTTTTGCTTGGCCGTATGTACCCCATGTCAAGCAACTCCTGGATTGTTTTCTCAATCTCATCCTTCTACTTTTTGGGATACCGATAAGGGGTAGTCATAACCGGCTTAGCTCCTTCTTCAAGCTCAATGATGTGTTTTGCACCTCTTTCAGGAGGCCTACCAAGAGGTGGATTCTCAAACACCTTACTCCTCTTGGTTATCAAGGCCTGAATGTCTTTAGGATAGCTCCGATTCTCTTCTAGTGGTTTGGAGGGCATAACCATGACCTTACTTCTGTCTGTGATCAAGGCTTGAATGTCTACAGAATAGCTGCCCTTGTCTACCGATGGAATTGATGGCATTATCAAACACTCTGCTGCCCACTCCACTTGGTTATAGCAGATCAGCCTCTCCATCCTCTCAATTAAACAACTCTAAGTTCACCATTTGACATTCCTCTCAATACCACCTTCTTCCCTTCAAACATGAATTTCAGCTCCATGGTTTGCAAATTTAATGTAATCTCACCAAGAGATAGCCATTGAATCCCGAGGACTGCATCATCAGTCCCACCAATGCTAACCACAAAGAAATCATCTCTAATTTCATGATTTCTCAACTTCAGGGAAATGTTGGAAATCATCCGGTTGCAAGATATAGTGGAGCCATCTGCTACCATGACTTTGAAGCCTTCTACTTCCTTTGCCACTAGCCTCCTCTTTGCAACAATTCTCTCATCAATGAAATTATGAGTCGCTCCTGTGTCAATGAGAGCAATGACACGATGTTCTCCTATCACACCCCGAACTCTAAAGGACTCATTCTTGTGAATGCTCGAGAGTTGAGCAACCACTCCTCTGTCTTCTGACTCAGTTTCAGGCCCTTCAAGAGCCTCTTCATACTCGTTGTCCTCAATTTCAGTTTGTTGTTCTGACATTTCTGAATTTGATCCATCCGCAGAATAGCACTCCATTTGATGCAAATTGCCCTTCCCATGACACTTATGCCCCGGGGCCCAAGGTTCTCAACAAGAATAGCAAAGATTCTTTCTTCCTCTGAAGCTCTTGACGGAGCTCATCATCCATTCGCGAAGGAAACTTCTTGGTCTGATTTGTAAACTTCTTCTTATCCTTTAGGAAAGGGAAAGGCTTGGACTAAAATTTGTTCTTTGGGGCAGCCAACTCCATGCTTCAAGCCTTCTTGATTGCATTAGCCAAGGTAGGCCGGTCAAAGGCTTTTACCCAACCTTTCAATGGTTCTTCTAGCCCCTCAGTAAAGAGGACCACCAACCTCTTCTTTGAGATGCTGCTAACCATAACTGAAAGACTCTGAAACTCAGTTATGAAAGTATCCAAAGAACCTTGTTGTTTGAGTTGAGCAAGTTCTCTAAATTTCACCTCCGGGTCCTTGGTATTAAACCTTTCAATGAGCTTGTAGGTGAAATTAATGTATGTGGTGATCAAGTTATGACCAAGGGTGACCAACCCATGGTACCACCATTCATGGGCCAATCCATCCAAGTGCAAAGTAGCGAAATTGATGGCATCTTTTTCAGGCATAGGCCTCAAGGACAAGTAATTGTCCAACTTTTGCACCCATGCTCTAGCTATGCTCTTAGTGCTCCCATCACAACGTGCTAGAGTCACCCTTCCAAGAGTTTGTTGATAATCTCTTGGGGCAGAAAATCTGTTGTCATTCCTCCTTCCTTGCTTCATCTTCTGATTCATGAACTGATCTAGGGTGAGGATATCTCAGATCTCTCCAGGGAGAGAAGCATACTCCATATAGTTGTCCTTATTTCATCAGTTGTAGGTATCTCAATTTCAGTTTGCTGTGCTTCTCTTGGCAGAAAGATAGGTTGCAGAGGTCTTGGGGTTGAACCTCCACGATTGCTCCCATTGTTACTCCCATTTCCATTTCCTATAGGAGCATTAGAAGTACTGGCTTCCAGTCCATTGTTGGGTTGATTAGGGGTGCCAACAAAATTCTGGTTAAGTTTGGCCAGTAATTGAGACATCATATCCATCATGGCATTGAATTGTCTCTCAGCCTTCTTATCAGGTGCCTCATTCTATTTTGTAGCCTTATCTGCCATTGAATCCACTAAATCTGCAGAATCCACTTCTTTCCCTTTGTTTCTCAATACCTTTGAAAAGGTATCTTCTTCCGGCACTACAGGAATCTGAAACTGCTCTCTCTTCTATTCTCTGTTGTAGTAACGGACGTCTCTGTCACTCATGGCGAACTTTGACCCCTCTGAAACTCACAGGTTGGCAGGAAAACCAGCTATGATACCACTGTAATATTCCCAGTAATTTCTTTTTTTGTTATTTCAGAGCAATATCACAATCATCAATCACCCATTAGGGTTAGAATAATGAAAACCATACAACTGGAAGGAACCCTACACTTTCTGATCACCGAGAGCCCAGACTAGGAGGGTGAGAGCATACGGTAGCAGGGGATCGTTAGAGATAAACTGCTGAATTGCTGAAATACAATAACGGGCAGCAAGCCAACCCCTTCCGATTATCCAGCAGGAAAGCAAGGAACTTGGCAATAAACCAACCAAGAAAACAACACTGCAAACACAAATCAATCTACCGAAATATTTCAGCGGGAGGACTGAATTACAGAACTACTCAACTCAACTGCTTATGCAGCGGGAGGATCATTACAACCAATATCACTCAACTGCTTATGCAGCGGGAGGACTGAATTACAAATTATCAGATATAGGCGACAAGTCAGCGTCTTCCACTTTTCAGCGAGATATGAAGATTACAATCCAGAACAGTTACTAGTACTACTACTTAACCTTACAATAGAGAGGAAAGTGAAAGTAGAAGTATATTGCTGAACGCAAGAGATAATGATCATCAAACTATTTCAACACAAAAATAGCAGGCTGGAAATACATAACCAACAACCCATAAAATCACTAAATTGCTCATATCTCACTCAAATCTCCTTCAATTCACTCCAAATCACTCCCAAACCAACACTAGACAAGAAGCAACTAATAACAATCCAGAATAGAGCTACCTAACACTTCAAAACACCCTGCACGCATCTCAATGCACTCACCAAAACCCATGCCTAGCTAGGATATTTCGATTTGCAATATAAAATTCAAAACTCAGAATATAGTGCTGGAAACTTACAAGGTATCGCCAACAGCAAAAAGAAGGTTTGAGAAGGTATCACTTATGAATCCCATACTGATCATCAACAAAACCAGGATGAAGTGGAGTAAAGAATACCATAGAACTGTTGCAGGATCAGGACCTTGTCCACTACCAAAAATAGAAATTCTCCATACTGCCACTTACTAAAAATAGTAAGTCATGAATTGCTACTCCGAAAAGCATGATCTTCGCACCCAATGACAGAGCATGGAAAGCTCAGTAAGATAGCATCATCCAAACAGCCAACCTCTAACTTACTAAAAATAGTAAGTTTTCACTTCACCAACGTTCGAAACCCTAATTCTTCAAGCCACATAACCTACGGGTCTCTAGAATAGGACAATGGACCACTGAAAGCACATCATTGAGAAGGGGACATTACAGGAATTGTGCATAATATGATTTTCTTCCTAAGTCTGCCTAGGCGAATTATTTGGTGATTGAAGGGGGATGCCAAAATGAAAGGAGACTTTATTTTATGTTTGACAAAGTATATTGTATGCCAAAATCGTGGTCCCCTTTGCTAAGCGTGATTTTGACTAAGGGGTGGCGCCATGCTTGGGTCTAAGTGGTGGCACCATGCTTGGGTCCACCAGTTGAAATGAAATGCAAATTAGTGAGGTGAATTTGGAGGGAGTTGAATTTGAATTTCAGACTTGAAAATCTATATATACAGGTGTTTGCCTCCTCATTTGATCATCCAAAAAAATTATAATGTTATGCTGTTGGAATGATGCCAGACTTCTTCGAGGGTGAAAACCTCCTAGACTTTTCCATTGCAATTTCGAGTGTGAGACATCACTCATAGTTGAGGTTCGTTTGTGTGGATTGCGTGGTGTTCTTGGGGATTGCATGTATGGATTTGAGAGAGTTGGTTTGCTGCTGTAATTTTTTCAATGTTGCTGGTTCCTGTGTGGCTGAAGCAAAGTTTCGATCCTACCTCCTTGCCTGTGCAACCTATCATTTTGGGTATTGGCTCGAACAACTTCTATGCTTTAGGTGATGTGTTTTGTAAGTTTGCAACTTTTAATTTGGAGTCTTTGAATTTATATTGCAAATCATACTTTTCAGCTTGGGCGTGGGTTTTTTGGGAGTGCATTGGGATGTGTGCTTGGTGTTTTGAGGTGTTTCGAAGCTCTTTCTCAGTTTGTTCTTAGTCTCTCGGTTCTTAGTGTTAGTTTGGGTGAATTTGGGGAAGTATTGAGCGAATTTGAAGAGAGTTGGAAGTAATTTTAGTGTGTTTTGTGTTGTTGGTTATGCATTTCCAGCCTGTTGTCATTTATATCAGATCTTAGGAAATTGGTGTTTGAGTTGGTTTGGTGTTAATATCTTCTGCGATCAGCATTATTCTCCCATTCTATCTTTCCTATATTTTGTAAGGTTGAATAGTAGTACTATCAACCAATTCTGGACTGTAAGCATACCCGCTGAACAAGTGGAAGAGGCGGGCTTGCCGCCTATTTTCTGGTATTTGTAACTCAGTCCTCCCACTGAATAAGTGGTCGAGTGATAAGTTTTATGTATTGTCCTCCCGATGAAATATGCGGTAGAGTGATAGCTTTATGTAATGTCCTCCCACTGAAATATGCGGTAGAGTGATTGAGTTTAAGTTTCTTGTTGTTTTCCTTGGCCAGTTTACCACCAAGAGGTTTAGTTTCTATCCTGTTGGGTAAGCAGAAGGGGCTGGCTTGCCGCCCATGCATTGTAATTTCAGTTTGGTTTATGGTGCTAACGATCCCCACAACACCGTATGCTCTCACCCTCCCAGATTGGGCTCTCGGTGAACAAAAGGTGGAAGGGTTCCCTTTCAGTTGTTTGGATTATTTCCAATGAACCACGAGGACGCGTCCCCCCCCCTTTTTGGGCACGTCCCCCCGTCAGAGATGTCTCGGGGACGCGTGGACGGGGACGCGACGTCCCCCGCCGTCCCGCCACCGCCACCCAAACGCCGCCGGGACGTGGAGACGTCCCTGCGTCTTCGCGTCTCCCAGGGAGACGTGGGGACGTCTGGGCGTCTCTTGGGGGACGTCTGGGCATCTCCGTGGGAGACGCCTGGGCGTCTCCCCATCCCTCAAGAGACGTCCAGGCGTCTCTCGAGGGACGGGGAGATGCCCAGGTGTCTCCCGCATTCCCACGCAAAAAAAGACAGTTTTGTTTATTTTTTTAAGTTTTTTTATAACATGTGCTTTTTGGGGGGGGTTAAGGGGTAACCCTAATTGGACGTGGGCCCCACCCTACCCCCCAAAACAACACAAAGGCATGTTTATTTTGGATTTCACTCTCATTTTGCAAAACTGATTTTTTTTCCAGCAGCTTGAAGAGGAGGAAATACTTGAAGAAGATTGATTGAAGGGGTGAGAAAAGTGACTACAAGCGTGATAGGAGCTAGAAGAAGCAAGAAGAAGATTCTTCTACATTTTGGAGAGATTTTTCAAGCACAAGGTAGGATTTTTCAACTTCTTCTTGTTTTTTTTTTGTTTTACTTTCTGATTTTCATTGTTCTATGTCATTTTTGGTTTTTTTTTCCCTATTCATCTCAAGACTCAAAATGAGATTTGATGTTGAATCTTGAGGGTGCCCTCAAGATTCAACATCAAATCTCATTTTGAGATGAATAGGAAAAAAATTTAAAAATATATTGTTAAACAAGGCTGATTTTATTTTTATTTTTATTTTTATTTTGTGAAATGCAGTGTCAATTTGAAAATTTCACAATGAGCTCCCAAGGCACGAGTGAAGATAACATGGAAATCCATTCTCATAGTGAGAATGATTCAGAATATGAACCTGAAAATGAGGGGGGTGACCATGGGGCTGATCTTGGAGCCCAATCTAGTTCTATGGCAAGTGCAGCAGCTAGTACAGGTTGGCCTTCAGAGTTGTTGGCACCATATGCTAGGGGTCATTTTGATCCTAAGTCTCCTCTAAAACAGTTTGCTTCACAAATATCAGTACAAGGCACTGCATCACATTCAAGTGGGTGAACAAGGAAGTGGAAGTGCAATATTTGTGACAGAGAATGGTTCGGTAGCATTAGCAGGGTGAATGCACACTTTCTATTTTGGAGAGGAAAAGGTGTGAAACATTGTAAGTTTTTGGAGGAACCCAAAAATATACAGTACAGAATTGAGTTTAACAGGCTTTGGGGGGTTCCAGATGACACAAATATTTCAATGCCTACTACTTTGTCTGCTAGGGCATCACTTCACGACAGCCAGAATGTGCCAGTGCCACATACTTCTCATGCTTCGTAGGCGAGAGGAATGATGTTTGGATCTCCATCTACTTCCACTTCTACTGCTGCCAGGGCTGGGAAACGTAGGTTGCATACACCACAGAGCAACCCCATTGCTGATATGTTTAATGTGCAGCTGAGAGATGAGATAGATGAATCCATTGGCAATTTCTTCTTTGCCAATGGCATTCCATTTCATGTTACACGGTCTCCTTATTATAGGAAGATGATGGATATGGTGGCCAAGGGAGGACCATCTTATGTGCCACCAGGGGAGATGAAAATGAGGACCTCGATCTTGGATAAAAGCTATTCCAAGATCAATATTTTGATGGAGAAGATGAAGGCATGTTGGGCGGCATCGGAGTGCAGCATAGTTATGGATGGGTGGACGAACATTAGCCATCGTCCACTCATCAACATCATGGTCACATGTGCAGAGGGCCCATACTTCTTTAGAGCAGTTGATTGTACAGGGCATCGTAAAGATGCTGATTTCCAGTTTCAGGTCCTCAGGGAGGCTATTGAGGAGGTTGGGCCACAAAATGTGGTCCAAGTAGTGACAGATGCAGCCTATGTGTGTAGAGCAGCAGGGAGACTCGTTGAGGCAGCCTATAGACACATTTGGTGGACCCCATGTTGTGTGCATTCCATGAACAATGCACTCAAGGACATGGGGAAGATTGACTGGATTAGAGGAGTGGTCACCGATGCGAGAGATGTGCAGATGTTTATCTGCAACCACCACACTTCACATGCACTCTTCAGGACCTTCGCGAAGAAGGAGTTCTTGAAACCAGTTGAGACTAGATATGCATCCTATTTCATTCTCTTGGAGAGAATGATTGAGTTGCAAGAGGCATTGCAACTCATGGTTATGACTAATGAGTGGAATAGGTGGGCTGAGGCCAAGACAGAGCAGGGGAGAAGGGTGAAGGAGATAGTGAAGAGTGATGTGTTTTGGACTGATGCGAAATACATTGTCTCCATCATTTCTCCAGTATTCCAGGTGATCAGATATGGGGATGGGGATGCACCTAACCTTGGAGAGGTGTATGAGTGCATTGACTCTATGCTTGACTAGATGAGGGCTGTTGTGCGAGTGAAGGACCCCTCTCTAGCATTCTACAATGAGTAAATCCGGCCTATCATTCAGAGTAGATGGGACAAGTTGAACACTCCTTTGCATATGGCTGCCTTTGCCTTGAATCCTAAGTGGTACAAGGCTAGACCGGGTAGAATGACACCGATTGAGGATGATGAGGTGAAGGCGGGTTTCTTTAGGTGCATAGAGAAGATGTTTGATTCCAGAGATGCCGGCACAATGCGCACTGAGTGGGGAAGATTTGCCACTCTTAGAGGTTATTCAAATGCGGCAAAGATGGATATAGACACTATGGCACAGGAGGACCCACTTTTGTGGTGGACTTGTCATGGATCGAAATCTTTGACCACCACTCTAGCCATCCATCTGCTATCCCAGGTTTCCAGTTCTTCAGCTGTTGAGAGGAACTGGTCTACATATAGCTTCATCCACTCTCTTAAGAGGAACAGACTTACCTCTAAGAGAGTAGAGAAGCTTGTGGCTGTACACAGTGCTTTGCGTCTCATTGACTGCAAGACACTTATGTACAAGGAGAGTCCAGCGGCAAGATGGGATGTAGAGCCAGAGGAGCCTTCACAGATTGATGAGGATGATCCTACCACTTCAGATGCAGGGTTAGTTGGTGTGAGCTTGAGGGACTTTGATCCTCAGGAGTCCAGTAGTTCCAGTGAGGAGGAGTTCGCAGATGATTAGAGGCCTCCATTAGCTACAGTTTGAGTTTTCAGTTTCACTTTTCAGTTTTGTCATTTTGTATTTGACTCGTCTCTTTTGTAATGCTATTGCTACACGTATTTGTATTTGGCTACTCATTGTAATGATGAATCATGTAATCATCTTTATTATTATAGACTTTGCAATGGCATCAGATATTCATATTTTTAGTTTTCCTTTTTCGATATTCATATGATAGAAATGAGAAATCTCCAATTTGACAATTTCATTTGTCAAATTTTATTTACTTTTAGCAATTAGTTACGTATCACTAATCTAAGTAATCTTGGTATTTCCTATAGTTTCATTTGAAATCTAATTCTTATACTGTTATACTGTTATACATCTTTTCAAAACTAGTTTTTCAAGTACTATATGTATATATATGAGCACCACCACCCCGCCACCCCCCCGCCGCCGTCCCCCCGCCGTCCCCAAATTTAGGCCCTTGGTCCCCCCGTCCCGGAAACGCGTCCCCCTCGTCCCCCCGTCCCCAACGCCCGTGGAACACTGATTATTTCTCTAACCTTAATGGGTTATTGTGTTTGCTCTGTAATTTTTATTGAAAAATCAAAAAAAAAAAATTAAGGGGAATATTACAGTGGTATCAAAGCCACACATCCTGCCCACCTATGTGACTGAAGAGTTCCATGAGTGACAGAGATATCAGACACTACAACCGGGAACAAAGAAGACAACCGTTTCGGGTACCATTAGTGCCAGAAGAAGATACTTTTTTAGAAGTCTTGAGAAACAGAGGGAAGGAAGTGGATTCTGCAAATTCAGTAGATTCAATGGCAGAGAAGGTTGCAGAACAGAATGAGGCACCTGACAAAAAGGTTGAGAGGCAGTTCAATGCAATGATGGATATGATGTCTCAATTGCTGGCCAAACTTAAGCAGAATATTGTTGGGACCCCTAATCAACCCAACAATGGCCCAAAAGCTAGTGCTTCTAATACTCCTGGAGGAAATGGAAACGGGAGTAAAAATGGGAGGAACAATGGAGGTTCAGCTCCAAGACCTCTGCAACCCATCTTCCTACCTAGAGAAGCACCACAAAATGAAGTTTATATACCTACAGCTGATGAGATAAGGAGCAGCTATATGGAGTATGCTTCTCTCCTTGCAGAGATCCAAGATATCCTCACCTTGGATCAATACATAAATCAGAAAATGAAGCGAAGAAGAAGGAATGACAATCGGTATTCCACTCCACGAGATTATCATCAAGCTCTTGGGAAGGTTACTCTAGCACAATTCGATGGAAGCAGTAAGAGCACAGCTAGAGCTTGGGTACAAAAGTTGGACAATTACTTGTCCTTGAGACCTATGCCCAAAGAAGAGGCCATCAAGTTCGCTACCTTGCACTTAGATGGAGCTACTCATGAATGGTGGTACCATGGGTTGGTCACCCTTGGTCATAACTTGATCCATACCTATGTTGAATTCACCAACAAGTTGATAGAAAGATTTGATACCAAGGATCCAGAGGTGAAGTTTAGAGAGCTTGCACAACTCAAACAACAGGGTTCTTTGGACACTTTCATAACTGAGTTTCAAAGTCTTTCAGTTATGGTTAGTAGTATCTCGGAGAAGAGATTAGTGGTCCTATTTACTGAGGGACTTGATGAACCGTTGAAAGGTTGGGTAAAAGCCTTTGACCCACCCACCTTGGCTGATGCAATCAAGAAGGCTAGAAGCATGGAGTTGGCTGCCCCTAACTCCAGATTTCAGTCAAAGCCTTCCTCATTCTGTAAAGACAAGAAGATATTCTCTAATCAGCCTAAGAAGTTCCCTTCCCAGATGGATGATGAAATCCGTCAAGAGCTTCGGAGGAAGAATTTGTGTTATTCATGCAAAGACCCTTGGGTTCCAGGTCATAGATGCCATGGAAAGAGTAATGCTCGACAAATGGAAGCATATTCATCTGATGGATCAAATTCTGAAAATTCTGAACAACAGCTTGATTAGGAGGGAAGTGAGTATGAAGAGGCTCTAGAAGGGCCTGAAAGTGATCAAGAAGATAAAGGTATAGTTGCCCAACTCTCTAGCTTCCGCAAGAATGAATCATTCAGAGTTCGAGGAGCATTGGGAAAGCATCGACTTGTTGCTCTAATTGATACCGGAGCAACTCACAACTTCAATGATGCTAGGATTGTCGCCAAAAGAGGCCTTATCACTGATGATGTTGAAGACTTCAAGGTCATGGTGGCTGATGGATCAACCATTTGTTGTAAACGGATAGTGTCAAACATGTCAATGAAGCTTGGTAACTATGAAGTCAAGGATGACTTCTATGTTGTCAATATTGGAGGGACTGATGATGTGGTCCTTGGCATTCGGTGGCTACGATCTCTTGGTGAGATCACTCTTAACTTGCAAACCATGGAGTTAAAGTTCATATCTGAAGGAAAGAAGGTGGTTATAATTGGAATTATTGATACTTTCAAGAAGTTTGCACAAAATATTGTTGTTTGGTCGCATTAATTTAAATGTGAGGTTTACCAATATTCTGATTTTTAGTAATCACAAGTCAGTTTTGAGCATAATAATTATCCTAGGGTTTATATTTGTTCATGAAAATTTGGCTATAAATCAGTTATCAAACTTGAACAATTTTTTATGAGCACACACTTATATTGAGAGGGGGGGCCAGGGAGGGCGGGTGAATCAATATAAGAAAAAAATTTACTTTATCAAAACTTAACAACCATAACAATATCAATCACACAAGTTCTAACACTTATGCAACACCAAGAAGAAAATATGATTTACATGGAAACCCTTGTGGAAGAAAACTACAAATAAATAGATTTGCATATATAAACTTTTCTTACAAACTTCATAGCCACCAACCTACTCGAGACACCAATCCCCACAATTTGTAGCCACCAACCCCCACTACTGAGGACCAACTTAGCGAGACACACTAATCTCTCCTTTAGAAAGCACCAACTTCCAAAACAAGGTTCCACCTTCTAAATGTCACTTCTTCAACGGATAATGGATATTATGATCTCCTTCATATATTCACTCTATGATTCTCCTCTTGTCATTAATAATAATGTAAATATACTTATACGTTCACACACACTTGCATATTATTTCCATATATTCTCCTTATCTTTTCACATATACATGCATTATAGATCTCTCTATATGTTTGATAAATCTGCTCAAATCTGATTCACAACATGCTTCTATATTATCTCCACCCTTGATCTCCTTGAGTGTTCTTTCTATTCACTTCATCATTTCACTCAAATCATGCATATTGTCCTCTTTCAAATCTGCATATTGGATAATATTCTATATTTTCTTTCATGTATAAATCTGGTGATGTGTATTCAATATATCTTTTTCTCCACTTACATTATTTTCCACATTCCCCTATCAACTTTTATATCTACATATCCTCATGCCTGTACATGAAGAGAGACATCCTTTGGAAGAGTGATGTCCTTAATAATTAACTATTGTCCCTTCAACCTGATCGCAGCCTTTGACAATGTACTTGATATGCTTTTTGCATTTGATTGCTGCCCTTTGCTAATAGAGATTGTTGCCTTTGTAATATTTTAATTGCTGCCTTAATGAACATAATTGCTGATCATTATTATCATATGTTCATTAGTATTATTGTATGTTAATCGCTGCTCCTCAATTACATGTTAACTTGAGCAATTAATATTCATACATGCCAATAAGCAAAGAGAGGTCGGCCAGCATTCACCAAGGATGTAATGTAAGTTTGCGTCCTATCTCATCACATTTATATCTTCTATTCTCTCCATGACTCACTCTTATGTCTCTTGTTGCACATAGTCAAACCAGGAATCATATTAAGCGACTCTTCTTGACTTCCTCCTTGTTGGTAGGATATAGATAGCAATAAGGCACCAAAAATATCATTTGGGTCATTTCTACACCCATACATCCATTATATACCACTTAAATAGCCTTTAAAAACCACTAATATACCAAAAGAAGATATAAAAGTGTAAAATATTATAGAGGAAAAGGTAACTTCATGGGAGTAAGATAATTAAGAGTTATTATGAATGGATAGGATGGAAAGGCATAAAGAGGTTATATAAACAGGGAAAAGTGGAGATAAGAGTGTGGAATAATATGAACTAAATATGTGAGAATAAGGAAATGTGAAAGATATATGTGATATATGTATATATGAATGAATAATGATGAAGGAATTATAAGATGTGTAAGCCGTAAAAGTATATGAATATATTATGTTGTGGATGTATATATATGAATGAATGTAATTTATTATAGTTTGGTTTATACTTATTACATATATAAGTTCTCCCTTTTTATTGCATCATCACACCAAGGCTTACTACATATGACAAAAAATTACACCTTAGACTCCAGTCAAGTTTTTCTGTCAACACTCCTCATGTTGAAACCTCTTCTTGCCATAATAACATCTTCAATACATTCTCTATTAATGACAACACTCTTGGGCAGATAATAAATTCTCCTCTAAAATCAACGACAACAATATGATTACAATATTTCCAACAATTTTGACATCTTAAATTCTGATCTATTGTTGTAGCTTGTAACTAATTAGTATTGCATTCAAGGGTATATATTAGTTTATGAGGGTTTGTATTTTCTGTTTGAAGTTGCATATATGTTTAGAAAGGGTTTGCAATTATCATATATTGCTTATCAACATTTAATTTAGTACACTTTTTGGTAGTTGGTATTTTCTAATCATTTCAATCTATTTAATTTTGTAGGCTTTTTGGTATTTCGTATTTTTTATTTAATTCCTGAGTTGTCTAATTGGGGACATTACATCAAAACCCCAAATCTATCTTCCAACTAGATGTTAGATCTCTTTACCATGCATTGGTACACCTTGTCACAATGATCTTTAACCATTATATACCCTATAGAGAACCTTAATAATTTAATAACTTGTTCTTAGCCCAATCATGTGAATTGGTTACAATAATGTAAGTTTTTGCAAATATGACAGCCCCAATAATTTCAGGCTTAATTTGACTATTTTAGTCTGCTAATCCTTGTATAAATCTCACACCTTCCCTTGATATTCAAATGGGCCCCATAATGTCACATCAATTGTCTCGCTTTTCCATGGCACAATCACTCCTAGTCATGTTTGGATTTTAGGTGATTAGTATGACCCAGATCCATTTATGAGATCAATAAGATCCAAATTTGTTTGTTTTTCAGGGTGTTGTTTTATTCCTACTACTACTCTTAGCTTTTGAATAGTTGATTTGTTTTAGTTTCCTTTGATTGTAGATCCAATTATTCCTTCAAATTGATATCATCCATGGCTCAAGGCATCCTTCTCTAAGTAAAGAAGAGGCTTAAAAAACATTGAACCCAAGAAACTGAAGGTCATCCCCAAACTATGAACCAAAATTCTAAAGAATATGTCTCTATCAATATGGACCTACCAGACAACAATAACTTGGCAAAAAGGATGTCAATAATTTCACCAAATGCTCTCTCCCTCACTTTGATGTTAGTGGTTTGATCCTTCTTTGTTGTTGTCAACCCCCTCCTCTTCAAATAGACCAATCTTTGGAAGTAGCAAAAGAAGATGAAAAAACCCTAATGAAGCAAGCATATAGGGAAGTCATGGGTTTGATGCAAAACCAATAATTAGAATGGATAACATATTGTCTAGACTTGGTACGAAAATACATGTATTCCCCTTTAGTGAAATGCCAAAAAATATAGCACTCATTTGAATTGAAGCGTTTCTCCTCCTAGTCATCACACAATGTCTAATAGGGATCACTCTACTCATAAATATAGGGAATTCTTCATAGAAACCAATTTAGACGCTCAAACCAAAGGTACCATTCCTTGGCTCACAAGCTTAGAGAACATTTACTCTAGGTCATGATCATTATCATTGGAATTTTAAAACTCCTATCCATTCCATGCTTGTCTCTATTGTCATGTCCCCTTTTGTAACAACCTATGTTATAGACCAAATTTCCTATTTCCTATTTTCCATGTCTCCCTTGACCTAATATTGTGTATGTGTTTTTTAATCTCCATCGCCCATATATTTTCCTAAGGTCATTGAAGTTAGCAATTATGGAAGCATGTCCAATTTTTAAAATAAGAGTAGGTCATCAAAGTTATAAAGTTTCCTTTCTCAACATGCCCTTTCCTCTATTTTTTGTTGTTGTATCAAACTTCCCCATATTGTCATACCTCCTATTCTCTCTACTTTCATTTCTTATCTGATCAAGACTTTAGATTTTCCCATATTGTCTTACCTCTCTACCAAACCCCACTCCTTCACAAGCCTTCAAAGAGTCAAACTTCCTCTCACTAGTACGCCTCCCTTTTGAAACCCAACCCCTGACTTATGGTATGTGTCATGGAGTACTCTCAACACTTGAACTCCAACATTCCCACCTCTTTTCATTGTTCACCTCACCCATCTCCTTGCACGACCAAACTACCATTAATTCTCAATTGGATGAACCTCCTTGTCGAAGATTCCCAATGCATAAAGGGATTATTTAATAATAGGGACATGGATCCAAGTCGACCTCTAGCAATAAAAAAACAAGGGGGACACCATTTATACATTTGTTAAGATTTCAAAGTCTACAAGACATCGCACCATTATTGTAGAGGACAATTGTATGTCACAAGAAAACATCCCCCATGCCTTTGGAGTATATTCAAGTGCACATGGTAAGTTTTCAATTCCATCTTGAAGGAAAACACCTTCCATTAGGTATGGGCATTCTCTGTCATGTATTAGCTGCGAGTTTGGCATTCAATATAGTCTTCAACTTTCTTTCGGAGGGTATTAAGGATTTATGGTCTAAACAAAGGAAGCATTATGAAAACATTCCAAAGCCTGAGTTGAAGTTGTTCTAAAACCCTAGCATTTGAGCACACAAATATGAGGACAAAAACAATTAGATTCACAAGAGGTTGAATGATGAAAACCTTTAAAATATCACACATCAATGGATGAAAACCTTGTTGGCGAAAGGAGTAATTCTCATCCTGATGTCACATTTAAACCTTAATAGTTAATTGTGGTTGATATTGGCAATATTGAGTCTACACAACATTTATAGTTGTCATGGGAGAACAAACTAGTGATATTGGATCTTTCATGGAGGTGCATCTCATCTTCATTCTATCTACATGATGTTACTGAGTTATTGCAGATCCTTGACTTAGTTACAAGTTACAACTTTGTGTTGTTATTATGACATTATTGCAAACTAAGTTTTAATCTCCCCTTTGTACACATAAGTGATTGGTGGAGACCCTTAGCCTACTTTAATTTCTATTTGGGAGGTAAGAAGGAAATAACCAATTAATTAAATTAAGTTGTCTAAAAAAGGTCAGTTTTTGGGTATCTTACATTTAAATAATTATTTTTATTAAATTGGATAGTTTAATTAAAAAGTGACTTTTATGGGGCCCAAAATATAAAGTTAAATTGTAAAGTCACTTTTGGAGGGAAAATTATAAGTTGTGGGAAAATAATATTTTATTATTTCTGAAAAGTGTATAAAGAGGAGGTTTGAGAAGAGAGTTCATTCTTAGCATTTTCATTTGTAAAACCCCAGCTATGAACATTGAGTGATTATTCAAATTTTTCTGTAGGACAAAAAACATAAAACGAGATTGGTTTCAAGGAGAAAAACCCTCCTAGCCAATTACGTGGTAGATTCATATAGGATTCACAAGTATGCACATTGCAGATAGATTATGAAGATTAAGAAGATTTATTTTGAAATATCATTTATGTAATGTCCACTACTAGGTTTAGGTCAGTTTGAACCACAATTAATCTATTTCAATATACTTACGACTTAAACTAGATTGATTAGGTAACAATTCCATCTTGACATGAATCAAATTGGTGATATTCCACAGTTCAACTGATTTATCAAATATTAAATTGTTCATTCATTATACTAGGTAATTAATTATCTCATTCATAATTCTAAATGCGAATGTCCACTTTTATTACTGCTTCAACTTTAAGGACGAAGACAATGGTTTTTGTTACTAAAATGCTTGGATACCACAATACAATAGGTTCCCTCAAGATTTACAGGTTGCTGATTCCCACCCTATCTTGGGACTTAAACTATTGCTTGGATTTAGACTATGCCTCTTTGGAAACATCTCAATTCCCAACTTCTTAAACATTAACGGTAGTAACAAGAATTATTAAATATAAACATATTCTTCTTACTGTTTAGTAGCTTCTGAACTCTTGTTGGTTTACAATCTAATGTCGTTATTTGTCTATTTAAATTATATATATATATATATATATATTCTTCTGACTGTTTAGTAGCTTATGAACTCTTGTTGGTTTACAATCTAATGTCGTTATTTGTCTATTTAAACCAATATATATATATATATGATCCTTATTCTGATTTGAACATATAAACAAATAAATAAATGAATTAAATACTATTACCAATGATTTATGTATTTGCTAATAACCTATTATATAAATTATAATACTACCACTGCTTAAAACAATTTTAGTTATTAATATATTTAGGAGCTGGTAATGTGTGATATCCCCAACAAATTTTATTTTATTTTTAAACACAACAAACACTTCAAGCACTCGTTAAGGTTAGGAAAGATAATCTCAATGCTGTTGAAAGTAACCCTTTCCACCTTTTCATCACCGAGAGCCCAATCTGGAAGGGTGAGAGCATACAGTGTTCAGGGGATCGTTAGATGCTTGAAAACTGAAATTGATTACAAATTTGGGCAGCAAGCCAGCCCCTTCCGCTTATTGAGTGGGAGATAGAAACTCAGAAATTTCCTAGCATAAATCTGCTAGGAACAAACCAAACACTGAAAAAAACAATCACTCAACTGCTTATGCAACAAGAGTACTAGAAATGAAAATATTATCAACTCCGCTGCTTATTCAACGGGAGGACATCATTACAATCGACTCAACTGCTTATTCAGCGAGAGGACAGTTACAAACAAAAATTACAATCATTGAAGGCGGCTAGGCCAGCCTCCACTTGTGCAGTGAGAATTACAGAGGAAAGAAAACTGAAACAGCTAATGGTACTACCATTTAGCTTTACAATAAACATCACTTAAGATGAAAGAGAATGAAAAGATACAAGCTAACACAAATACTGAACTATGAGAGAAGTACAATGCAAGATATGAGAAACCACTATACCAATCTACTGTTATAGAAAACAACCTGTTGCAAATTCCACAACCACCACCACGAACCACAACAAACACAATGAAGAGCTCTCCAACGAAGCTTGAGCAACACTGGAGACTTGCACAACACCCAAAGAAGCAAGCAAACACTGACTCACACCACCAATTGCCCACACAATCACACCAAACACGCCCAGCAAAGCACACACCAAGAAAATACGGCCAGCAAGGAGGGTACGACCAGCAAGTAGATTCGGCCTCCTTGGAAAAATCACACACCACACCAAAAAACTCGCCATTCTAAGGTAGAAATCGCCCCAAAATAAGCTTCCACACAAAACAATGCCCACAAAAATCGAACTACACATTCAAAAGATCCAATCACAGCTAGTCATTCATCAAATGATAAATGACTAAGTCCAATAAACTGCATTCTAAACTCAACTCTGCCTGTCAGAAATACTACTGAGTCACTGAGTCATCCCATAAGATTGCCAAAAATAGTCAATGCTACCTGGCTCAACTGAAACCCTAAAAAATCATACTTACTAAAAATAGTGACTTGCATCTTCATTAGGGCACAAACCCGGACCAACTGTTACTTACTAAAAATAGTAAGTCCACTAAAGAATAGTCAGATGAAGTTGCATGTCATACTGTCGGAAAACTCCTGAAAAACCCAGAAAAATGTGCTATTCTAACCCTACTTACTAAAAATAGTAAGTATGCAAACCTCAATTGAACGCAATGCATGTATCACCACTACGAAGCTCTCTGAAAACCCAGAAAAAATCCACAATCAGAAGTCCCAAACTACAACTGCTTCCTACTCAAAATCTGAAACCCTAGTTTTGCCAAAAATAGCCTACGGGCCTCCTGAATAGGCTATTCCTCACCAGGAGTGATCACTAGTTGGAAAAGGACATTACATAATGGAAGACATAACTGATCATGTCAAATCTGGTCTACCACTATCCTAAAATTATGTATTGCCATAGCAAATATTTCAGTCTAAGTCAATATTATTATTCAAATTCTATATAAAGACATTATCGGGCTTCATATATTACACATACTTATTAAGCACATTCCATGCATACCACCAATAGCAAGGATGTTGTTGTTGGTAAACTCTATGACAGTTTTGGATTAGTCATCTTGTCTCCCTTTTTCTTACCCCCCTCAAACTCACATGCTGATTCTTCCTTATATAACTTCCTCCGTTAGGAGTTGCGACTCTTCAATTACTGAAGAGTTGTGTCTTCATCAAATCGCAACCCCTTTAAGTTAATAAAGCATCACGTCTCTTTGAATTATGATTATTCTGATAGTGCTAATGATTATTTTTCTTTCCTCAATCGCTTCTAGGGTAATAATAGCTGATTTAATGTTTTCAACGTTTGTTTTCATAGCAATCGGTTTGCTTATCATAATTGCCATTAGCAATTTCAAATCATTGTCTTATTTGTGATTATGGCTAATCATTGGATTAGTCAACTTATTCCTAAGATGATTCATTTCAATCATTTGTTGTTTGGTTTATACCTTAATCATGATGTGAGTCGATATTTGTTTGATTAATCGAACTTCCTCTTTGACGATGGATTAGTAGCCTGTACTAATGTGGGTATTGCATTATTTGCTGCATCTCTATTTTGTATGTGGATATATACATGTGCTCATATCCATATATGTGTGTGTATATTTATATATAATAAATATTAATGAACATTAATAAAATATTAATAATATTAATTAATAAATATTGAGAATATTATTAATCATAAATTTTAATAAATATTTAATAAATAGATAAATATTTAATAATTTCAAATAATTATTCGTTGATAAATATTATATTACTTAATAATAATAATTGTTTCATTTATGCTATATATATGTAACGATCAAGGAGGGGACATGACAATTTCCAAATGCTTGCTCATTTCCAGTGGTTGAAAATTGAAGATTTTGTTATAAATTATCTGCAGACAGATATCTTTTGTCAAATACTTTGGGTGCTACTACACATTCAATTTAGGTATACTATTCATTGAAAATCCTACTCAAAATTAAGGAATCGAATAAAAGGTAGAGGAGCTGCGATTCATTCACTTCTTATCTGATGACTGGATGACATTCTGGATGCCATTCATTGAGTTCTGATTGGACGTCATCTTTGAGAGAAAGGGTGAAGTTTGAATCATATTAAAGAACAGGGGGCGTGTGAGGAATTAAAGAAAGCAACTCAAAGGAAGGCTAATTTCATTGAAAATCAACCCATTTTACTTTCTCCATTTTGACTGCTTTGTTGGGTTTAGTAATGCTCATAGAATGTCATCTAGAATATGTTTGGCTATTTTTCTTGTTCATTTGTCTCCTTCAGCCAAAGTTTTTCATCCTACTTTTATACCTATGTCAGACCCAAGAATGCAATGCAAGAAAAGATTGACAAATGAATAGGACTTGGACAACAACAAAAATATTCAATGACAGCTTTAACATTCATCTTAATCAAAATGTACATATTTAACAATATGACAATGACTGTTCAGTGTATAGTGCAGCTAGGATATATAAAATAAAAACTATTATCCTATTACTCGTATGATTATGTACATTATTGCTACACTATCTAACATTTATTGTAAATAATTTCTTGATGTGGGTAGACGAAGCTATACAATACTGACTGTAACTAACTTTTATTACAATTTATTGTTGGCGCCTTGCACTCAAAAGGGAAATGACTAAAACAGTATCAATTGTCAAATATTATAGGATAGAATCATGCACAGGTGTTTGCCTTGTTATCATTTCCTTCATTTTGAAGTGATTAATTTAAATCAACCTTGGTGGGAGTCTACTATCCTTTACATTTAGAAGAAATTAATACTTTCAAGAAAGATTAAATCAAACATGTTTATAATAGTCAGCTCCTTCCGGATTCGATTGTGTGTGATTTTTGCATCAAATAATGTTCAGATTTTGTATGGAAGACCATTATGAAATATAAATAACCGAAGTTTGTAATATCACATCTTGTTCAGCCAAGGAAAAGAAAATCTCGCTAGGCCTGGCACATTTCTGATAACTGAAATTCTTTACAATAGCACTTGTCTGGCAGAATCTTATGATCTAAAGCTGTTATTATCCTTTGAACTTTCAACACCTGGCTACAAGATTCACACTCCTAAAGAAAGTAAAAGACATAACTAAGAACACATCTAGCTGCATAATATTCCCCATGGGCTGAATACAGTCCCATAATAAGGAAAGCCATATGCTATAGCTTTTTCACAAAAAAGGTATTTTGCATTTACAGTGGAGGTTGATAATCTTCGTTAGGAGAATCACACCATGCAACAGCATTCAAGAGCACTAAAGAAAGTAAAAGACGTGACTAAGAACACAACTGCACTAAATTCCCTATGGGCTGTCTACAATCAAATCATAAGGCAAGCCTTGCTATGGTGTTTTTCCATTTATAGAGTGGAGGTTGAAATTTTGCAGTAGGAGAATTACACCATGCTGCCCCAAGCTTGCAATGGAAAATAAATAAACCAGCAGGAATACCTACTCACAACCATTGTTTGTTTTTTGATTTTCCAAGTCTTCTGTTTGCATCATGTCAGCATTGGACCAATTTGGCACAGATGTATTAGCCTAAGGTCTTTGAATGGGTGCAAGCACAGGAGCAGTGTCAACTTCCTGACCATGTCCATGCTTGGCTTGATAAAGAGTTGCATGTCAATTAAACTCTAAATAGGACTCAAACATACTTTCAGTTTCAGTTACTGAACTGCAAATTGTTGAGATGAAAGGAACCCTCAGTTATGAAATGTAACGAAATAATGAAAAGCACAACTAGCAGGGGTAAAGCTAATGTGGTTAAAAAAACAACCATAGCATTTCAGATGCAAACAATGAACACAAAAGAAGTTTAAAAGTACCATTTATATTTGATTCTTTGACAAACTTGTGGTTTCATCTGTGAAAGCTTATGTACCAAAGGAACCAAATTGGTGCTAACTACGTTTGACTTAAATATCCTTCTTAGATTGGCATTCGATTCATGTCAAAGTGTCAAGTTCAAAATCTCAACATAAGTTTAAAACCAGTTTGAACATGTTAAGTAAAAGAAAGATTTAGCATTATGGTCCTTATCCAACCAGCAGCATGACAAATTATTAGACTCACCTGAAGCCTGGTCTTTACTACCCATAAAGGATTGGTAACAATGGCAGTGGCAGCACCTGCACCTGCTGCAGCTATCACATTGGCTCCTACTGAAATTTCATTATGTGGATCTAAAGGATAAACAATCATACAATATAATATAAGAGTAATTATTACAAAAAACACACAAATTGAAATTGCATCAAATAAAAGAGAAATTAATTATCCATGCTATTATTGATCCATAAATCTCAATACATACAAAAAATTTAGCAAGATGGCAGCAAATATACATTACCCTTTTGTGGCTGTAGCAATTTTTTTAATTGCTCGTATACAGTGAAGTAGACCTGCATTTGCAAAAATATAAATTTATTTGATGTCATTTCAATAATTAAGTGAAATGATGCACTCACTATTATAACGTAATAAATTTCTTACCTAGTTTATTCTTAAGGGGAGCAAAAAGCATGCCCAACTATCATGATTTGTGAAAATAAGCAAGTTATGGAAGTTAGGAAAATAAAACCAAAAAAAATCTAACTACTTTAACAGAATGCAGCTTGGAGGAAACAGCATGCAACCATGTAATGAGATCAAATGAATTTCTTTTGAGTAGGGTCAATGTTTGATGAAATGACAATGGTTTAATGCTGCGGTATTCACTGTATTATGAAATTTGGTTTCTTATAGAATGTTTCAAAGTTTGTTTGGTGTGATGTAAATATCAAGAAAATGCTACAAGACTGAACTCAGAATAATTATTCAATTTTTCACTTAACTGTTAGAGCTGCAACAATGAGACAAAGACAGTGATAAGCTAACTTTCCAAACTGCATATAATATTAGATTCTGCAACCTCCTTGATAGCTAGCAGTTGGTTCCGCATTAAATTTTCAGAATGCTTTCTTTGGTATGGAATTACATGTCTTCCCTTGCTGAAGCATCTGGTAGGGAGTCCAAATTTTATCAAAATCTATTTTTCAAGGGCTGCAATTACAACCTTTCCATTGCCCTCCTACAATCCTACAATCACACAACTCTTGGCAAAAAGGTGGGCGCCACTTCTTTAGAAAAGTTGTGATGCCTTTTTACAATCCTAAACTCACACAACTCTTCGAAAAAAAGGTGGGAAATCACTTTTTTAGAAAAGTTCAAACGTTCCCAAAGCTGGACAATGGGATAAGACAGTCCTATAGAAAATATTACCCCTCAAAAGCAACATGCAATGTCTTTTGGACATTCCCCCACCCTTTTTAACCTGGTACGACAGATTTAGAGTTCTAATCACTACCAATCTCCCTCAACACAAGCTATACTCTTAACAAAATTCTACACCAACCCCAGGTCAGTGGCTGAGTTTGAATAATGACTCTTCCTTATTTGTATTTATAATTTTGTTTTTAAATAGTTTCGAGGCATCCTTTTTACAAACAAAGGTATTGGCCAGCAATTCAAGGCATAAAATTCAAATGGACGTAGCAACTAACATGATAAGAGCATAAATTGAAATATCCATTTTACAAAACAACTTCCCAACGACTTTATTTATTTTACTTGGAAGCCTCAATAAATTTGTTATCAGCAAACTCCCTAAACCTATTAAAGTATAGCAATGTAGCTCAATATCTCCACTCCTCTATTTCAGCACAATTATGAATCACATTTGAATCCACCTCTATATTGACTAGGGAGAAATCCCTTCTTTGAAGCCAATTACCCTTAGGGTTTTCATCCCAAGGTTGAGTTGAACAAAATGTCCAATCTTCACATTAAGAAATAAAATGACCAAAGATGTCTAATTTCCCTTGCAGTTCCTTTAATACCAATTTTCATTCACTTTTAGGCTTGTACAGACTCACTTCAGACTTAAATGGTCACTTTTAATAAAAATAATTAACTAAACCAAAGTTGCCCATAAAAAAGGAATGTAAGACAACTTAAATTTAATTATGTATGTATTCCTATAACAACAACATGATTAGCCTATGGAAATTAAATAGGTTAAGGGTCTCTGCCAACACTCACTCTTGAGAAGCAAACATCTAGTATCCCAGTTATTTTTTTTTGTTTTTAGGCCAATAATAATCATCCACAAACAGATAACCCGTTAAGGTTAGAAAGCATAAACTGGAAACTTGCTGAAAAATGCAACCCTTCCACTTTCTGATCACCAAGTGCCCAATGTGGGAAGGTGAGAGCATACGGTGAATAGGGGATCGTTAGATCTCAAATCTGCTGAAAAATGAAGTGGAATACAATACTGGGCGGCAAGCCAACCCCTTCCGCTTATCCAGCGGGAATGCAAGAAACTTTGCGGTGAACCAACGAAGAGAAACATACAAAGGCACAAATCACTCGATCGCGATATTTCAGCGGGAGGATTGAAATTACAAACAAACTCAACTCAACTGTTTATGCAGCTGGAGGACCATTACAATCAATCATCACTCAACCGCTTATACAACGGGAGGACTGGATTACAATTCAATTGAAATAGGCGGCAAGCCAGCCTCTTCCACTTTTCAGCGGGATGAGAGTTACAAGCCAAAATTGGTTAGTAGTACTACTACTTAACCTTACAATAATCAAGACAGTGAGAGAAGAAGAGTAATGCTGAACATCCAAATAATAAGCATGAAGTTTCTGCTAACATCAAAATCTGCAGGCTGGAAATGCAAAACTAGCAGCCTATGGATTCACTAAAACGCTCATAAGTCTCTCATTACTCACCCAATTCACCCAAAATCAGTTCTAAACTAATGCTACACCAGCTACAATGAAAACAAACCCAAAGGAAGCTATCAAAACACCCATATTTATTTTGCACGCTTCCCAATGCACTCACTAAACCCAACACCTAACCTGGGAAGTTCGATTTTCAATATAAAAATCCACACTCAAAATAAGAAGCTAAAAACTTACAAGATGCATCGCCTGTGGTAGGAAGGATGGATGAGTCGGTACCTAGAATGATGGAATCACTTGGCCAAGAGGTATGAGCAAAATACACTTTCAGCAGTTTCGCGACCAGCAACCAGAAAACACTCCAATCTCACACAACACACTCCACAATCTGCAACTCACTCACCAACAACACTGGAAATACATGGACACAGCTAGGTACTATCTTGCAAATACGAAATTGAGACTTAGCTAGGAAGCCACACTTCGAAGCTCAGATTTTCAATCGCCAATTTGGCATCATAACGATGCAAATTCATATGATAACCAAAATGGGAGCCCAAGGCTCTTATTTATAACTTCTAACTCCCCAAAACCAAATGCAAATGCTTACAATTCGTCCAAATTCAACTTCTTCATTTGCATTTCCTTTACCACTTGAACCCAAGAATGGCGCCCAAACCATAAGTCAAAGAATTATGCCAAAAAGAACAAGACCACGATTTTGACTTAGCAAACATTTGTGGTGAATAGAAATAATATCTCCCACATCAAATTGGCGTCCCTTTCTAGACATAAAATTCGCCTAGCACTTAGGAGATAATATGCGCAATTTCCATAGTCATTAATCAGTAGTAAAAATAATCAAATTAATTAAATATTAAACCTTAGGATAAGGAAATAATATTTAATTATATCACTTATGACACTTATGACTCCAATACTGATTATTGCCAAAACCAGGATGAAGCTAAGCCAGGAAGACCACTGAACTGCTGCAGGATCGGGACCCTGTCCACTGCCAAAAATAGAAATATGTCATACTGCAACTTACTAAAAATAGTAAGTCATGAACTACTGCTCCGAAAAGCATGATCTTCGCACCCAGTGACAGAGCATGGAGAGCTCAGTAGGACAGTATCACCAAAACGGCCAACCCCTGACTTACTAAAAATAGTAAGTTCTCGCCTCATCAATGCTTGACCATCATTCTTTATTCCACCTAGCCTACGGGTCTCAGGAATAGGCTAATGGACCACTAGAAAGACATCAACAAGAAGGGGACATTACAAAACACTACACACCATATTCCACCATTCCTTAGCGAGAGATGAAAACATTTATAGGCTATATGATTCAACAAAAGAAAACACATGAAGGCAACAACTCAATTTATTGTGCAGGCATACATAGGAGCACCATGACAATAAAGCAACTTCAGGCATCTTGAGTGAACATGAAATTCACATAAGCTAACAGCCACAACAAATATAGGTATTTTTGTCAAGGTAATAATGATTTATAACTTTATACCAAAGAAGAAAAACAATAAGCAGTAGAGTTCCATGTCCATGTTTCTTTAAACTATTTTTCATAAAGGACACCAAATTGCATATGACCAATTTTCTCTTTAGTGATGGAATAGAACTTTACTGTAATGTCCCCTTCTCCGCAGTGATTAGTTCAGTTGGCCATTAGCCTAGTTCGAAGGCTCGTAGGCTAGTTGGGAGCAGAAATTAGGGTTTTCTATTTTCTAGGAGGATTCTTTGGTGTTTTCAAGAGGTATATGTGGGAATTTGACAGTTTGGATTTTGGATTCCTTCTAGGTTTTCAGAGAGCTTCAGGATGGTTCGACATGCATCTGCAAGCAGGATGTCAGCAGGCCTGTTCAAATGGCTATTTCCGGCAGGTCAGTCTGAGCAGTTGGTCTTTTATAGCATTTTTTGTGCTATTCTTGGCAAGGATTCTGCAGCTCAGCTCAGTGGCTATTTCTGGTAGTATTATTTTGGAAGGATCCTGTATTCACTCAGATGACTATTTTTAGCAGTTCAGTTTAGAGCCCCAACTCAGTTCAGTTTTGGTAATTTCGAGCACTTCAGTCTCTAGCTCAATTTGGCAATAATCAGTATTTAAGAAGGTATTTTTAATATATTAATACCTTATGTATGAGGTATTAATATTTGATTATTTTATGAATGGACGACTTAGGAAGGGAGAAAATATTAATTTTATCCCGAGCCTATTTAGGCGAAATTTGCATGACTTCAAGGGGGTCGTCATGGTGTTAATAATTAAATTATAACTCAAGGCAAATGGGGCGATTTTCTAAGTATATTGCCTTAATAATATTTTTTATTTGGAAGTCATAGTTGGGCGCCCACTTTACACTTTATTTAATGACACATATTTATTAAAAAGGGCAATTTTGGGTGAATGTGAATTGGGCGAACTTGTGCAAGGAAATGAAATGAAATGCAATGCCAAATGTGGATTAAATGGAATGGCATTTGGTTTGGGAGTATTTGGAGTGCATTTCAATTTGAATTTGGCTGGCAAAAAGTTATAAGTGACTTGGACTCTCATTTTGGCATTCAGAGAAAATATATTGTTATGCTGTCGGAATGACTCCAGACAATCTTCGAGGGTGAATACCTCCTAGGGCTCTTGACAGACTTCGAGTGTGAGATATCACTCCTAGCTGTGATTGGATCTTCTGAATGTGTGGTTTGATTTTAGTGTGCATTTGCATATTTTTAGTGTGGTGTGGATTTCAGTGTTGTTGGTTTTTGGTGTGGCTATAGCACGTTTTAGTTCATAACTCTCAATTCGTGTGTCAGATCATTCTGGGTAGTGGCTCGTTCTCTTCCTATGCCACAGGCAATCAAGTTTGTAAGTTTGTAGAGCTTAATGTTGAGTATTTAATTTTTAAATGCAAATCGTACTTCTTTCCTAGCAATACTATGCTGGGCTGCCTGGGAATGCGTGCATAAATTCATTTGGGGGTTTTGGGTGCAATTTCTTGGTTCTAATCTCATCGCATGTCTTGTATCTCTCATTTGCATCCATTTGGGGGTAATTTCGTTGAGTGTGAATAGAGTTACGAGCATTTTTGGGAGTTTCTAAGTTGTTGGTCTGTGTGTTTCCAGTGCATGGGTTGCATATCAAAATCTGAAAAATTGTTAGTTTGGAGTGTTCCCTTGTGTGGAGTTAGTTTTAGAGTGTGTGGATTCTATGGAGTGTGTTTAAAGATAATTTGATTGTGTGGGGAGTGATTTAGAAGTGTTTGTGAGGATTTTAATGTTGTTGGTCTGTATTTCCAGCCTGTTGTTCATTCATATCAGATTTAGTTTTGGGGGGTTGAAGTTGGTTTTCAGGTGTGTGAGTCTATGGGTGTGGTGTGAAGAGTCTTGGTAATAAGTTGCAGCTGTTAGTTTGGGTTTTGACATTTGAATATCCATGATGAATCATATTGTAATGCTTGTTAGTAGTACTAACAACAATTTATTTGAACTCTCTTAGTCCCATTGCATAAGTGGAAGAGGCTGGCCTTGCCGCCTAGTTTGGATAATGATTCTAGTAATTTTGTAATTCATGTTTGCATTGTAAGGCTGATTAGTAGTACTAACAATTATATACTTGGATTGTTGTTCTTTGGCCCATTGCATAAGTGGAAGAGGTTGGCTTGCCACCTTCTTATCTATTGTAATTTTGTCCTTCCGCTGAATAAGCAGTTGAGTTGATTGTAATCTCATTTTCAGTCTTCCCGTTGAATAAGCGGTGGAGTTGATTGCTATTTCATTTCTAGTCCTCCCGCTGCATAAGCGGTAGAGTGATTGTTCTTCAGTTCTTGCATTATCCTTGGCTGGTTTACCGTCAAGTGATTTTTAATATTCTCCATATCCCGCTAAAAAGTGGAAGGGGTTGGCTTGCTTCCAAGCATTGTATTATTTCCAGTTATTTGAAGCTAACGATCTGTTGACGTGTATTTTGTACACAATCATACACAGAATAAAATAACCAAGGGTACCTTATCCTCTCTTGAATAAAATCTCTAATTGCTGAAGATATCGCAAGAAGGATCAGTTAGGGTGACTTCAATGTTCTTTTAAGTAGGGTCTCTACGTGTGGATAAGCACCAGTGGTCGTTGTGATTGCTATTTCATCAAGGGGTCTTACGTCAAATCCGAACTGCAGGAACAGGATTTCCTAATACTAATAAGTTCTCAAAAAAGATCAAAAGAGCAGGGCTTGCAAGAGATAAACTCTAATCTAATCCTAAGAATGACTCAATGTGGACGAGACTTGGCAAAATTCTACCAACTCCAATACTGCCATAAAATAACAACTCAATTGAAATTGATGCGATCTTCTAAGGTAACAAATGATTTCTTCAATTCCTCAAGGATCATGGACACTGCCATAAAGGCACATATCCAAGATACAACAACGATTGAAGGTTTAAGTGATTCAAGTTTCTCCAGTTGACCACGCAAGGCATTCCTACAATCAGCAAGAAGCTAGTGGTTTGGAAAGTGAATCTCACCGACGATCAAGTCCAACACTTTGTCCTTCAAATTAAAACACTACTTTGATTGAGAATGATTCAAGAAAACGAACAACCATGAAGATAACCACAAGAGTTGCAATAAAACACCATAACTTCAATATTTTATTGATCTCAAAGCCATCATGAACAACAATTGTTTGAAATTCCCTCTTCAAAGCTCAATCTTGCTACAAAATACTTGCTTCTATCAAATTGTTAATCTCTAATCACTAATGCTGATATCTAATCTCTAGTTTCTAGTTTTTCTATATGCAAAATGAAAAGAAATGAGGGTATATATAGCATCCTCAATTACAATGAACGGTCCAGATCAAAAAAGAAGATCAATGGCCAAGATTATGACACCTAAACCCTAATTAGGGTTTATTACAAATAGTCCCCTTTTTACTGAACAATATTAAATGCATAGCCAAATATTAAATTTTGGCACAAAAATCTAGGAGACATAGACCAATGACAATTAAGGTGCCATGTCATCTATAACAACCTTTCTTCTAGAATCTTATTCCCTTTCCAATGCTCTTTTTTAGCATATGCAATGAATCTAGATACGATTCCTTCGATCTCAGCAATTGGAATCTCGGGAAGATTCCTCATTCGTTCTTCCAAGTGGATGACCTGATCGAAAGCCTTGAGGAGAGTTGTGTCCCATTCAGGTTCAAGTTCTTTGGTCTTCTCAATTAGGAGCATGGTAGCAAACATCTGGTCCCGTTGCTCATCTGTAATAACATTTTCATCTTTGCAAAAGATGATCTTGACTCTTTCTTCCAATTCTTGTAAGTCCACATCTGTCTCAACTTCGATCCTCCTGCCAAGAATGGTACGTAGTACCCCAAACACTTTATCCTGGATCGGGTGAATAACCTCCTCAACATGATTGCATCTAGTACTAATGTCCTCAAAGAGAACTTCCTTCATCTGGAGTAAAGTCGACCACTGAAGTAAACTATGAGGCCCTCCATCCACTATCTTTTCTTGTGCTAGGACCTTTCTTGATGTTTGTCTGATTACTTGCAGGACAGGAATGATAACATCTTTAGTATGAGCAAAGGCGGCTATCGTTATCATCAAGTTGTGGATGATCTCAAGAACCTGGATAGCTCGGTGAATAGTCTGCATCATCCCTGTTGCAAATTCCTTAGCAACTACATGAGACTTGTCAATCCAAGAGCTCATAAGCTGGACCAAACTCCTGACTCTCTCTGCCTCACCAACTGACTCAAGGGGGAGTGCCTGCGTAGGAAATACTGCTGGATCCTGACGCCTCAAAGGCTGATTGAGATGGCTAAAGTAGCCTCTCCAAGCACTGACCTCTCGCTCAAGCTTTCTATTCTTTTCCATTTCTTCTCTAAGCTTGTCCTTAAGTGCCTCAAATGAATCAGTGGCCTCATCCAATGTTTGCTCGGCTGTGAGTGGACCAAGCTCAAATGTTTCTACATCATACTCCTCTGCAAGGATTTCACCTTCATACTTGTCCACTGCTGGTGTAGCTATCTGCAATTTTCTGGATCCTGTCTCATCTCTGATCATCTTGGACATTTTAGTGGCCTTCCTCCTTTTTGTCATTTCCTGAGAATTTCCGACAAGGCTCTCTAAATCAATCACATTATCTTCGTCCTCAATTACAATCACCCTTGTCAGTCTCTCCTTTAACCAATCTGGAATGGCAGATCTTGTTTCTCTAACTTGTATCTCCTTAAACAATGTTTCTTCTTCTCTGAGAGGAGATGTTACTTCGTTATCATTCTTGTCTCCATGTAACTCATTGACTTGGAGAGATCGACTTGATGAGCGTTGAGTTGCCTGTCCTCCTTCCTGTTTATCGTTCTGTACCATTGATTCCATAGACCCCTCCATTTCAAGTGTCCTCTTCTCTTGTCGAGAAGATGTGCCGGATGAACGATCTCGGTTGGCCTCTTGCTTCTTCTTGGAGGATTCTCTTTTCTCAGGCCTCTCTTTTCTCGTTGAGCCTCTAGGATGGGGATTGCCTTCACTTACACTTCGGAGGTTGCCTTCGCTTGCGCTTCTGGTATTAAGATTACCTTCACTTACACTTGCTCCACCTTCAGCTGGTCTTTCCTCCAAAGTAAAAGTCATAGATATACCTTGCTCTCTCAACTTCTGATGCTGCACATCAACCCATCTGCGAGTACAAGACAAAATTGGAGCCATCAAAGCATCTAGATCCACAATCTCGGGTTCATTCCAATCTAGCCTCACTGATTTGCTTTCTCGATCATAAGATGATTGGAGATGTCTGCCACTGTCCTGAGCTTGGTTGGCCACTCTATAAATTTTGCATTTCCTGATGAAGTCTAAAGGTAATCTGGAATGCATCTTTCTTTTCACTTCAAGATCATCTGAGAGATTCATCATAAAGTCCTCTATCTGAAACTCATGCTTGTATTTTCTTCCGACTGTCTCCTCTATATGCCCATAAGGATCAAAACTCTCTATCAAAGCAAAGAATGAAAATGAATATAAAGCTAACTCCTTTTCTGCATCATCCATGGCTAGAGCATTAGGGCATACCTCAACTAAATTTCCTAGTATGATAGGCACAGGAACTCCATTTCCATGTCTATGTCTGAATGCCTTCACATAAGCTGCCAACTGTCTTGTTACCTCAAGTAACACTATTCTGTCTGTCGGATATCTAGGCAACATGTAGGGAGGTGAAGGACATCCATGAACTCTAATATAAGTAAATTTCGGAAATTGGATGAACCAAGCACCGTACCTCTTTACTAGCTCTTGTGCATCCTGTGATAGCCTATTGTGAATTCCGCCTTGCAACGTCCTGGTGATGTTCATCGTGAAGGTATCATTAACTAACTTGTAGTTACTTCCTGGCAGATGATGCAAGTGAACATAGGAATCACAGACTCTGACCTCGCCGGGTCCTCTTCCAATCACTCCTCTGTGAGGTAGTCCTGCGTACTCAAAGCTCCTGATCAAGGCATATATGACGTATGAACTCATATGGAAGGACTTGGTAGCCTTCAGTCTCCTCAACTGTACGTCCAAGCAATGGCTAATCATTCTAGCCCAATGAATTGTTCCTTTTCCCTGAACTATCACTTGGATGAAGTAGAACATCCACTTCTCGAAATAGAAGGCTTGAGGGGCACCTGTGACTCGGTTGAGCAGTGTTATCAAATCTCTGTATTCCTCCTGGAAGTCAATCCTGTGTGGTGTATTCGGAATCTTGCTCAGGCAAGGACGACTCTTGAGTAACCAGTTCTTATTGATGATGCTTAGGCAAGTGTCTGGATCATCTTCGTACATGGACCTGGCTCCTTCTATGCTTTTGTAGATCATATCTCTGTGCTCTGGCAGATGAAAAGCCTCACTTATAGCCTCCTCTGAAAGGTAAGCCAAAGTGTTTCCCTCCTTGGACACGATCGATCTGGACTGTGGATCATAATGGCGAGCACACTCGATCATCAACTCATGGCACTGGATTGCTGGAGGGAAGCCGACCGCCTTAATGATGCCACTTTCAATTATTCTCCTGGCGACAGGTGATGGCTTGCCAATGTAAGGGACCTCTCGAAACTTCTTCGTACTGAAGTTCCCCAAGTTAGTATCTCCAATGTTGCTCCACTTCGACACGATCTTGGTCTCGACTTCTTCGTTCTTTTGATCTTCCTTCATGAGGGCTGGACGACTGGTGGATGCTCCCGCCTTCGGGGTCGCCATCGTAACGCCTACACAACATTTCATAATAAGTAATAGATTTTGCAATGTATAAACATAGATTAGATTAGAGATTGAATTTAGGAAACTTCATGATAAGTCTGAGTTATCATTTCCTAAATTCGATTGAGCTATAGGAAATTCAAAATTTCAAAATTCAAAATTTAAGATCAATATTCAAAATTCAAGACAAGGGAAGACTTTGCCATACCTCACTTGAGAGCTAACTCTAAAAATGCAAAATAAGGAAATCGCCTAGGCAAAAAAATCGAAATTTGAAGTATCAATGCGATCCTCCTCTAGCAAAGGCGCCTTCCTTGTCAACTTCACCAACTTTTGGGGTCTTCAACGTCTTGATGGCAAATTCGCTCCACTTGAACACAAACCAAGTTCGCACTCCCCTTTGAATGGAAATTTCGCACCTTGTAATTGTCTTCTCCAAATTGCATGCAAAGGATGATTGAATGATGTTTTAAAATGCCATATCACACCCCCTTTATATAAGCGCTTACCTCCTTAATTACCTTTAGGCCGACTTTTGGAAATAAGGCAAAATAAAAACAAATTTTAAATAAAAATGGAGGCCGACTTTGTAAAATATAGAAAATAAAACCCAAGCGCTCCAATTAATTAATTAAAATGCCTTTATAATTAATTATTTCGATTTTTTAAAAGGCAAAATTAAAATTAAATGCCTTGTGCGCACCCATTAAATGCTAATTTTAATTAAAAAATACCAAGATTTATCGAAATTTAGCATTTAATGCAATTTTGAAAATGATGTTAGCGCCAAAACATGGGAGATGTAAGGGATACAAACCATATCACTCTGGTCCCTGGGAGAGGGACAGGAGTGATTTAGCATTTTGCTCTTGAATTTCTCACCTTTTACGTTCAAAACCACTTCCTCTACGTTGAAACTGGCATCTTCATTGGGAATCTTGAATTTGATCGATTCAATGTTGTAGATGAATGCCTCTTAAGATCATTATCGCCCTAGTCCCTGACTGAGGGACAAGAGCGAACTTGCATTTACTCCTTGGTCTTTGCCTCCTTAATCACTAATTTATATCACAAGGCAAGTAACAACTTTATTCTTTCATTCCACGCATACTTACTTGTCCTTTACAAAGCAAATTCGATATTTGAGTGTTTATCGCCCTGGTCCTTGACTGGAGGACAGGAGCGAACTTTGAATTCTAGCTCAAATTTGTCATCTTTTAACCTTAACTCCTTGTTCATCACCTTTCAAATGACGTTTCGGATCTTGTGTAACCTTGCTTTGATGTGATCTAGGAAGAAAAATGATTGATTTTATGAATATCGCCTTGGTCCTTGACTGGAGGACAGGAGCGATTTTGCCTCTTTGCTCAAGTTAGTCACTTTTTGACGTTTGATTCCTTGCTTATCATCTTCCCAAAGATATTTTCGACCTTGTGCGACCTTGCCTTGACGTGGTTTTTGAAAGAAATGACCAGTCTAGTGAATATTGCCCTGGTCCTTGACTGAAGGACAGGAGCGAACTTTAGCCTATGGTGCAAATCCTCTGTCATATTGATATCAAATTGTCTTCAAGGCGTAAAATGGTGCCTCTTACTCCTTGAGTGTTTGAAATGGAAGTGATACCTCAAAATTAAGCACATTTGCATATTTTGCTCTGGTCCCTGACTGAGGGACAGGGGCGAACTTGGGTAATTTCATCACTTTTCATGGTCCTAGCAATGTTGTTCCTCTTCGAGACATTTCCAATATCATTGCCGCCTTGTACCTTGGCTTGGAGTGGTTTAAACTTGGAGGAGAATATTAGATAGCCTTGATTTCGCCTTGGTCCCTGGCTGAGGGACAGGAGCGAACTTTCACTCATAAGCTCATTCGTGCTTTGCCAACTTTCAAACTTGTTTTCAACGGACTCATTATGCTCCCCTTCACTTACCTTTGACATGGAATTTGCTTCATCTTGGTGAGAAATTTGTCTAAGGAAGAAATTGCTCTGGTCCCTTGGAGAGGGACAGGAGCGCCTAGGACAAAATAGGCTTCACTGGCATCTTGCACTCTTCAAAATTATATTCAATGGATTCGTTACGCCTCCTTTTACTTGCCTCAAACTTAAAAACTCACTTCACCTTCGCCAAAACTTGTCTTGTGGAAGAATCGCTCTGGTCCCTTGGAGAGGGACGGGAGCTATCATTAAAATTCGCCCTGGTCCCTGGCAGAGGGACAGGAGAGATTTTGCTTCTAGGGCCAATTTTTTCCTTCGAGGTGCAACCAAATTATATTCAACGAGTAAAATGTACCTCCCTTGTTCTTCTCAAATCGCGAAATCGTTCAAATCTTTCAAGGACAAGGCAATTTTGGATTTCAAGCTCCGGTCCTTCAATGAGGGACAGGAGCGATTTTTCTTCATAGCATGTTTCCTTGTTTGTAAATTTCTTCAAATTATATTCAATGGACAAAAGACGTCCTCCTTTATCTCTTCCAATCCAAAAATCGTCTTGGTCCTGCAAGGACAGTGAAATTTTGAGAAACAAGCTCCGGTCCTTCAGTGAGGGACAGGAGCGATTTTTGTCCTTGAGGGCAAATGTTCAACTTTTCATTGCAAACGACTCAATCCTGGTACTCTATCATGTTGATTTCACCTTCCATTACGTCCGTGACGCTTCAATTTGATCAAAATGAGGTCAAAATGGTCCAAGTGAGTCATTTCGCCCTGGTCCCTGGCTGAGGGACAGGAGCGATTTGGCCTCAAACTTCAAAAATTTGCCATTTGTAAAACTCAAAATCCTCAAAACTTTCGATTCACGTTCAACTGCATCTCCTAGCGACCCTGCATAAGATAAATGAAACAAATTAATAACCAAGATGCACAAAATTATGATTTTCGCCCTGGTCCCTGGCTGAGGGACAGGAGCGATTTTGCTTCCACAGGCTAAAATATCAAGATTTTAGGACCTCAGCCACTTCACAAGGCAAAATTAGGCCATTTCCAATGCCTGGGATCAATTATCAAAATTTCCAAAATTCGGCCAAAATCACTCAAACAAAATTTCAAAATTCCATCATCAACACTTAGGCAAAATTTGGACTTGCTTTCAAAATTCTGACTGAACCTAGACAAACTTACTTGACCCCTTGACAATTCACCCTACTTCAAAATTGCATCTTACGAGAGGTAGCTCAACAATTACTCAAAATTGGACTGGACTCTGGCTTAAAATCATCAAAACGAAAACCCTAAGGCTTAACCCTAATCCAGACGACTGACTCACCTACTCAAAAGCAGAGAGAGAAACAGGCAAAACCGAGCAAAAAGAGGGGGTCCCCATTTTAATGGGGCGATGTGTGAAATGGTCACAACATCTGGCGACACCACTGAGAAATGTTGGAAAACATTTGGGAATCAATCTTCCTAAAAGAAAACTCAGAAAACCTCCCTTAACAAAACCAGGAGTTAAGAAACACTCACAAGAAGAGACCATCATATTGAGACAAAGTATCAAGTCCACAGTTACCAATGTGTGTGCAAATGAGTTAATTCCCCTCGACAAGACAATCATGATCTCCAGGTTCCCCTGTGATAAGCTACGTAGTTTATCTGTACTCCAAAAGCATCCTGGATAGAGCCTCGTTGCCAGTCAGACGTCCATAGTCCCGACGAGGTTATCGCCGCAAGCTCACGAACATTGCTCCATTGCCAGCCAAGCGTCTACAGCCCCGATGGAGTTACTCGTATATTCCCTTTAGCCAATTTGATATTTCTTTGTCAGCTCATTTTCTTTTCTTTTGATTTTTTCTCATTTTTCATTTTCTCATTTTTTCTTTTGATATTGCTTTTCAGTTCCGTCAATTCTTTTGGCTCATGAGCAGTGAAGCTCACTAGGGTTTGAGGATTGCGGTGGCGCTGAAGTCAGATTTTAGATTTTTCACCGATCACAGCTTTGCCTGGAAGACACAATGACTCGGAGATTATAAGTGTGAAAAGATATAATAACTGGAGGACAAAAATACGTGAGTTCAATAAGCTAATCTTGCTTCATTGCAAATACGTCCTGACTCAAAGCTTTACTAAAAGAAACTCCCTTTGTAATTCCAAAAGACCTCATGATTGTCCAAGTGCAACCAACAATCTAGCGAGAGGTCAGAGCGTTACATAACAAAATCACCCAATTTCAAACGGATACCCCTCAGGACAAAACGACTAACCTAAGACAAAACACCTAAACTAAGAACGAGAACAAAGCAAACGAATGAAAAAAAAGAAAACAAGAAACAACGAAAGCAAACTAAACTAACTATGTACAAGGGAAGGCCTTGGGCATCTTAGGACTGGAAATAATGTTTGAGATACCTCCCATTGACAGGCAATAGGATGTCTTCTCCAGTTAAAGTCTTCAGCCTAAATGCATTTTCTCCCAAAATCTCTGAAATTTGATAAGGGCCTTTCCAGAGCTTATCAAACTTGTCATGTTCTCCCCTTTTCTCGTGTGCTTTATCCCAGTACAAGACGAGATCTGAGATCCGGAATGCTTTGACTCTAGCTTGCCGATCGAACCATCTCTTCACCACTCCTTGGTGTTTTGCGAAATTCTCCAATGCTTGATCTCTCTTTTCTTCCAGATTCATTAACTGTGTTAATCGGGCTTGAATAGCATCAGTGTCTTCCATGTATTCCTGAATAAACCTCAGGGTTGTGTTGTGACCATTTCACACATCGCCCCATCGCAAATGGGGACCCCCTCTTTTTGCTTGTTTTTTGTTCGTTTTCGCTTTCGTTTTTAGGGTTTTGTTAGTTAGTTAGTTGTCTGGATTTAGGGCCAAGCCTTAGGGTTTTAAATTTTGCCTTTTCAAGCCAAAATCCAGTCGCTTTTGAGAGCTTTTTGAGCTTCTTTCCTAGAAGCAAATTTTTGAATGCAATGAATTCGCCAAAATGGTCTAATTTTCAATTGGAATGTTCATGCAGAGCTTAAACTTGTTTAAATGATGACCGTCAATGTGAATTTTTGTCTGATTGAATATTTTGACCAAATTTTGACTTTTTTGAAGTTTGATCCTGGGCATTGGAATTGATTTGTTTTCGCCTCGTGAAGTGTTAAAATGTGAAAAATCTTGTTATTTTGGCCTGTAGGAGCAAAATCGCTCCTGTCCCCCAGTGAAGGACGGGAGCTCAATTTCAAATATCTCATTGTCCTTGCAGAGTCCAGACGAAGTTTACGTTTGAAGTGATGGAGAACGACAAGGTCTTTCCATTGAATATAAATTGAAGATTTTCATGAGCACAGAAAGGCCTCCAGGAAGAAAATCGCTCCTGTCCCTCAGTGAAGGACCGGAGCTACAATTCAAATTTCGCCATGCCCATGCAAGATTTTGATAGCTCAGCAACTGGAGGACGTCCGAAGGAAGATACTTTGCCAAATGAATATAATTTGAGATGCAAAAAATGGAGAAAATGACCTATATTGACTAAATCGCTCCTGTCCCTCTCCAAGGGACCAGGGCGAGGTACCTTGTAGCTCTCGTCCCTCTCCCAGGGACCAGAGCGATTCCCTCCATTTTGCAAAAACCAGACAAGGGTCAAGACAAGTTTACGTTCAAAAACGAAGGAGAACATGGGATGAACGCATTGAATATAAATTGAAGATTTTTGGACGCCCATAACAGTGCTAAGTGCCTAGTTCGCTCCTGTCCCTCAGGAAGGGACCAGAGCGATTTTTGATATAATTACCTCTTTTTGCAAAATTCCAAACAATGTCAAGGCATGGACGAATGGGGTGAAGAGGGACGAATCCGTTGAATATAAACTTGGAACCTGGCAAAGTAAGATGAAGGCCACAAAGGAAGGATCGCTCCTGTCCCTCTCCAAGGGACCAGGGCGATACAATGGTGAAGATACGTCCCTCTCAAGTTCAAGGTCGTTCCTCCGAAGTTCAAGGTCGACACAAGTCAAGACAAGGTGGCGAGGGACATTTCAAGGCGTCTTCATCATGCGCAAACACTCAAAGGACGTTAAAATGAAGAAATTGACACCCTATAACATAGATCGCTCCTGTCCCTTAGGAAGGGACCAAGGCGATGTTAGATGCATTGGCCATTTCATGCAAAATTTACGTAAGGACAAGACATTGCAATGTTTTAGAGGGTCCATGGTATGGTAAAAGGATGATAAACGAGAGTTTTGAACGTGAAATGATCATTATTTTGAGCATGGAGACTATATCGCTCCTGTCCCTCTCCAAGGGACCAGGGCGATTTGCTTTGGATTCCTTGTTTTGCTTCAAGATCAAGCTAAGTCAAGACGTCTTAAGATAGCATATGGTCCAAGGCATCGTTTGAAGATAATTTGCAAAAGTGTTGAACGTCCAAACATTGCCAAATAATGTAAAAGCCTCACATCGCTCCTGTCCTTTGGACAAGGACCAGGGCGATATCATCAAAAGCACGCACGTTCCTTCAAAGATCAAAGCGAAGCAAGGTTAGGTAAGGTGAAGGACGACGTTTGAAGGGCATTACAATGAAGATCGAAGTGCAAAGTTGACAAGGTCAAGGAAAGGACATGGATCGCTCCTGTCCCTCTCCAAGGGACAAGGGCGATGATCCCTTTAATACACTCAAAACTTCATGCGAGCAAATGGAATAAGCGCAAAAGACACGAACAAAGGATGCTATTCGCCCACAATAAAAAATCGAAGTTAAAAGATGCAAGATAGACATGAAAACAAGAGGATCGCTCCTGTCCTTTGGACAAGGACCAGGGCGATGTGCACTTAAAAGACACCCATATGCGCACACAAGGCGATCGAATTCGAAGGACCATCAAGGTGATCGATTTTTAACGTGGAGATGAAGGAGTTGGACGTAAGAAATGCAAAAGTCAAGACAAAATGGTGAATCGCTCCTGTCCCCCTCCAAGGGACCAGAGCGATGAGGTACGTCCCTTTGTTTTCCAATTTTGGCGCCAAACAAACAAATTTAAATTTCCTTAAATGCTAAATCGATTAAAAAATTGAAAATCCATTTTTATTTAGCATTTAATATGGCGTTATCTTTTATTAATTATTTTTTGCCTTTATTAAAAATCGAAATTCTCATTTAAAAAAGCGCAAGGCATTAATAATTAATTATTTAATTAATATAAAAATCGATTTGAAGCGCCCAATTAGGCAAGTCGGCCTTGTTATTTTATTGCAAATCATTTAAAAAAATGGTTTTATTTGTCAAGTCGGCCTAAGAGGTGAAAGGGTATGAGCGCTATTTATAAGGGGAGTGAAACGTTCATTTTTACATAATCATTTTTACCTTTCTTCATGCGAATCAAGAAGAGGCGAATATAGTGCGAAGTGTGTTCAAAGGTGGTGCGATTTCAAACCAAAGGTGGCGCTAGTATCATCTTGTGTGGAGTGCGAATTGCGTTGAAGACCAAAGGTGGGGCGAATTTCATTCATCCAAGGGTGGCGCGTAGTTATCAAAAGGTGGGGCGAACTTGGAGATCCATCTAAGATCACACCAAGGGCGAATTTGGAGATCATTTAAGACCACGTCTAAGGCATTACTTGAAGATCACGTTCTCTCCAGAGGTGGCGAAGTATATTTTGAGGGGATCATATTGAAGATTATCTTATACCTCAAATTTTGCCTAGGCAAATTTTGTTTTTGCATTCTAGAGTTAGCTCTCTATCGAGGTATGGCGATTTAATTGTTATTGCTTTATTCATTCATCGTCATATTTCATTTTTGAATTTTGAAATTTTGAATCTCTTAGCTCAATCGTTGTTTTTTTTTAGGAAATGATAACTCTAGGGACTTATCATGAGGTTTCCTAAAACCTATCTCTCTTATCTACGTTATTTATTGCAAAATCTATTTCTTATAATGAAATGTTGTGTAGGTATGGCGACCCCAAAGGCGGGAGCATCCACCAGTCGCTCGGCTCTCATGAAAGAAGATCAGAAGACTGAGGAGGTGGAGACCAAGATCGTGTCCAAGTGGAGCAACATTGGAGATACAAACTTGGGGAACTTTAGCACGAAGAAGTTCCGAGAGGTCCCTTATATCGGCAAGCCATCACCTGTCGCCCGGAGAATAATAGAAAGTGGCATCATTAAGGCGGCCGGTTTTCCTCCAGCCATTCAGTGCCACGAGTTGATGATCGAGTGTGCCCGTCATTACAATCCACAGTCCAGGACAATTGTGTCCAATGAGGGAAACACTTTGGCGTACCTTTCAGAGGAGGCCATAAGTGAAGCCTTTCATCTTCCAGAGCACAGGGACATGATATACAAGAGCATTGAAGGAGCCAGATCAGTGTACGATGATGATCCAGATGCTTGTCTAAGCATAATCAACAAGAACTGGCTACTCAAGAGTCGTCCCCGTCTGAGCAAAGTACCGAACACACCACACCGGATCGATTTCCAAGAGGAGTACAGAGATTTGATCACCATGCTCAACAGAGTTACAGGAGCACCTCATGCCTTCTATTTTGAGAAATGGATGTTTTATTTCATCCAGGTGATTGTTCAAGGGAAGGGTACAATACATTGGGCTAGGATAATTAGCCATTGCTTAGACGTACAGTTGAGAAGACTCAGGGCTACTAAGTCCTTCCACATGAGTTCATACGTCATTTATGCCTTAATCAGGAGCGTTGAGTACGCAGGACTACCTCACAGAGGAGTGATTGGAAGAGGACCCGGCGAGGTCAGAGTTTGTGAATCCTATACCTACTTGCATCATCCACCAGGGAAGAACTACAAGTTAATCAATGATACTTTCACGATGAACATCACCAGGACGTTGCAAGGAGGGATTCACAACAGATTATCTCAGGGTGCCCAGGAGTTAATCAAGAGGTACGGTGCTTGGTTCATTCAGTTTCCCAAGTTCACTTACATTAGAGTGTATGGATGTCCTTTACCTCCATATATGCTGCCGAGGTACCCGACAGATAGAATTGTGTTACTTGAAGTAACAAGGCAGTTGGCAGCATATGTGAAGGCATTCAGACACAGACATCAGAATGGAGTTCAGGTACCTATTATTTTGGGTAATTCAGTTGAGGTATGTCCCAATGTCTCAGCCATGGATGACGCAGAGAGGGAGTTAGCCTTGTATCCTTTTTCATCTTTTGCTTGGAGGAATAGTTTTGATCCTCATGGACATTTAGAAGAGACAGTCGGTAGAAGATTTAGACATGAATACCAAATTGAAGATTTTATGATGAATCTCCTAGATGATCTTGAAGTGAAACGCAAAATACATTCTAGATTGCCTTTGGATTTCATCAGGAAATGTAAGATTTACAGAGTAGCCGACCAAGCTCAGGACAACGGCAGGCACATCCAATCTTCATATGATAGAGAAAGTAAAACAATTAGTTTGAATTGGAATGAGCCCGAGGCCGTGGATTTAGATGATTTGATGGCACCAGTCTTGTCTTGTACTCGCAGATGGGTAGACATTCAACATCAGAAGTTGAGAGAACAAGGCATAGCCATGTCTTTTACTTTGGAAGAAAAGCCAGCCGAAGGTGGAGCCAGTGTTAGTGAAGGCAATCCTAATCCTAGGAATTCAGGTGAAGGTAACCTTCGATGTGCCAGTGAGGGCAATCTCCATCCGAGAGGTTCAAAGAGAAAGGAAAGATCAGAAAAGAAAGAGCCTTCCAAGAAAAAGCAAGGTGCTAACAAAGATCAAACACCAGGTACTTCTTCCAGGCCAGAAGATAGAACAGTTCGAGTGGAAGAATCCATGGAATCGATGGTACAGAATGATAGACAGGAGGAAGAACAGGCACAGCATGTTTCATCCGATGGATCTCTCCAAGACTATGATTTAGATAATGATAATGAAGTAACATCTCCTCCCAGACAAGAAGAAGTAGTACACAAAGAAATTCAAGTTCAAGAGACAAGATCAAATATCCCAGACTGGTTGAAGGAGAGATTGACTAAGGTGATCGTAATTGAGGACGAGGACAGTGCAATCGATCTAGAGAGCCTTGTTGGACGCTCACATATGACAACAGAGAAGAAGAAGGCTACAAAGATGTCCAAGATGATTCGAGATGAGACTGGATCTAGAAAACTGCAGATAGCTACACCGGCAGCAGACAAATATGAGGGTGAGATCCTAGCAGAGGACTATCATATACAGACTATTGAGTTAGGACCATCCACAGCAGAGCAGACTTTAGATGATGCCACCGACACATTTGAGGCATTGAAGGATAAGTTTAGAGAAGAAGTAGAAAAGAATAGAAAGCTTGAGAGAGAGGTCGGTGCATGGAGAACATATTTCAGTCACATCAATGAACCTTTGGGACGTCAGGATCCAGTTAGATCGCCATTGCAGGCATTGCCCCTTCAATCAATCAACGAAGCAGAAAGATTCAGGAATATGGTTCAGCGTACATGTAATTGGATGGATAGATCTCACACGGTGGCCATTGAGTTTATTACAAGGATGTCGAAGATCACCCATCAGGCTATCCAAGTTCTTGAGATAATCCACAGATTGATGGCAACAGTAGCTGCATTTGCCCATACCAAGGACGTTGTCATCCCTGTCTTGAGAGTTATAAGACATACATCTAGAAAAATTTTAGCACAAGAGAGGATCTTAGAAGGTGATTCTCACAGTTTGTTTCAGTGGTCAACCTTACTCCATATAAAGAGTGTTCTCTTTGAGGACATCAGCGTTAGATGTGGTCAAGTTGAGGAGGTGATCAATCCGATCCAGGACAGAGTATTTGAGGTACTTCGTACCATTCTTGGCAGGAGGATCGAGGTCGAGACAGATGTGGATTTACAAGAGTTTGAGGATAGAATCACTATCATCTTTCGCAAGGACGCGGATGTTACAGATGAGCAGTATGATCAGATGTATGCCACCATGCTCCTGATTGATAGAACAAAGGAACTTGAACCTACTTGGGACACAGCTCTTCTAGATGCATTTGATCAAGTTATCCACTTAGAAGAGAGTATCAAGAATCTTCCCGAGATTCCAATCACAGAAATCGAAGGAATTGTGACAAAATTCATTGCATATGCTAAGAAGGAAAATTGGAAAGGGAATAAGATTCTAGATGAAAGGTTGTTACAGATGACATGACATCTTATTTCTCATTGGTTGATACCTCCTAGATTTTCGTGCCAAATTTAATATTTGGCTATGTATTTAATATTGTTCAGTAAAAAGGAGGTCATTTGTAATAAACCCTAATTAGGGTTTAGGTGTCATGATCTTGTCCGTTGATTTGCTTTCGATCTGGACCTTTCATTGTAATTGGGGATGCTATTTATACCCCCATTTTCATTTCATTTGTAATAGTCAGTTAATAGAGAATAGAGTTAAGAGCAAAATAGAGAGATTAGAATTGTAAGCAATCTTTATTTTGTAGCAAGATTGAGTCTTGAAGAGAGAAGTTCAAGCAATTGTTGTATATGATGACTTGGAAATCAATAAAATATTGAAGTTATGGTGTTTTGTTGCAAGTTCCTTGAGTTATCTTCATGGTTGTTGGATGTACTTGAATCACGCTCAATCAAAGTAGTTTGTTAATTAGAAAGACTAAGTGTGAGATTTGATATTTGGTAGGATTCGCAATCCAAACCACTAGCTTCTTGCTGATTGTAAGAACGCCTTGCGTGGTCGACTGGAAAACACCTTGAGTCCTTAACCTTCAAGCATTTTCGTATCTAGGATATGTACCTTCGTAGTAGTGTCCTTGATCTTTGATGCATTGAACATCATTATTACCTTAGAAGATCGCACTAATTTCAGTTGAGTTGTTGTCTCATGGCAAAATTGAAATTGGTTGAGTCTTGCCAAATCTCATTCATGCTAAGTCGTTCATAGGGTTAGGCTAGATTAGACCTCTTAAGCCCTATCTTTTCCATTTTTTTTGAAAGTCCTTTTTAGATTAGTGAAATCTTCGAGCTATTGAATCCGTAAGACGCCTTGAAGGAAACAGCAAATCACATCATACCACTAAAAAAGCTTGTCCACACGTGGAGACCCCACTAAAAGAACCTTGGAGTCCACCTAACTGATCCTTTTTGCAGATCTTCAGCAGTTAGAGACTATTTTCTCAAGAGAGGATAAGATGCCTAATGGTATTTTATTCTGTGTATGATCGTGTACAAAATACACGTCAACAGGTTGGGATCCTGAGTTGCATGGGGAAGACTGGGTCTTGGCCATAAACCAGAAATAAGGTGAAATTCCTAATGCGTTCTTGGTCCTGATTCGGTCTGCCCATAGAGCAAATCTCAATTGGGTATGCCATTCTCTCGGGCTTCTTTCTAGCAGCTTCTTGATAACACTGAGCAGGTTCTTGTTAGTTGACTCAGCTAACCCATTACCCTGAGGATAATAATTTGATGAAAATTTGAGGGTTATCCCATATTCAAAAGCCCAATTCGAGAATCTCAATGATGTGAATGCCGAGCCATTGTCGCAAACCAACGCATAAGGACATCCAAACCTTGTGATGATGTTTTCCTCCAGGAATTTGATTACAGCTTCAGTAGTGCATACTTTGAGAGCTCGTGCCTCCGACCATCTGGTACAATAATCAGTAGCTGTGATGATATACTTGTGTTGTGCCGAGGATGCGGGGTTGATAACACCAATAAAATCCATTCCCCATTTAGCAAATGGTCTTGCTTCAATCACTAGGTTTAGTGGCATAGCAGGATTTCTTTCTCTGAAGGTTGCGACTTGGCATGTGTGGCAAGTCCTGATATGATTAAACATATCTTTGAAAAGTGTAGGCCAGTAATATCCTGCTCTCAGGATCTGATGAGCTGTTGCGAGGTTGGCTCCATGTCCGGTCCCAAACTTGGAATGAAAATGTTCAATTATTTGTTTGGCCTCATCTTTGCCAACACACCTCAGATATATCCCTTCATGATTCTTGCGATATAGAACAGATCCTTGAAGCATATAATGTTGACACTTTATTCTTAGTGCTCTTTTCTGCGTAGGTGTCATGCGAGCAGGACATTTGTTGTTAAGCAGGTATGTCACAATATCCTCGTACCATTCATCAGGAGTGACATCCTCTAATTCATAAATTTGTTGGACTAATCCTGGTCCATCAATTGCCAATGTCTGCACCAAAGCTTGTCCTCGAACAAGTTTCATGGGCTGGATTTCAATATCAAATTCTTGGATAATGGCGACCCACTTTCCTCTTCTTTCTCCTAGTTCATTCTGCATGAGAAGAGTCTTGACTGCTGCATCTGGTACTATTGCATAAATTTTGGCCCTTAGGAGGTAATGTCTGAATTTCTTAACGGCTTTTACCAGCGCGTATGCTTGTTTCTCAATATTGGGATACCTGAGTTCTGCATCTTTCAGCGGGGTGCTCATGAATGCAATTGGATTCTCGTCCCTTTCTTCACTTCTCTGGGTGAGAATAGCAGCACAAGTGTAGTCAGAAGTGAAGGAATATAGATAGAAGGGCTTGAGGTAATCAGGACTGATCAATACTGGCGCTTCTGCGATTGTCGTCTTTATCTCCTCGAATGCCCTTTTGGCCTGTGGTGACCATTCAATCTTTGCAGGGACACCTGGAGGGTTAGTACCAAGGCCTTTGCAACCCGTCTTCCTACCCAAGGAAGTGCCTCAAGCTGAAACTGAGATATCAACAATGGATGAAATAAGGAATAGTTACATGGAGTATGCTTCTCTCCCTGCAGAGATCCGGAATATCCTCACCTTTGACCAGTCTATGAACCAAAATATGAAAAGAGGTGGAAGATATGATAATTGCCCTCATGCTCCATGAGATTATCAGCAAGCCCTTGGAAAGGTTACTCTAGCCAACTTTGACGGTAGTGATAAGAGTTCTGCTAGATCGTGGGTTCAAAAGTTGGACAATTATTTGTCCTTGAGACCATTGCCGAAAGAAGATGAAAAAACAGTAATTGAGGATGTGCATCATGAATCTCTTAAGGTTTCTTATGGAGCTAGTGATAGTGTTGAATACACTGATGTGCTTCTAGAGGAAAAGCAGATGAAAATTGAAGATATTAAACAAGAGGAAAAGGTTAACAGATTGTTGAATGGAGATTCATGTCATGAATCTGAAAATATTGCAGCTAATGATGAAGTTCCTAATGACCAAGAGGCCGTCCTATTTTGGAAGTTTAAAATATACCAAAATGATGACATTCAAGGGGCAGATATAGAGGACCAATCAGAAATTGCATTTCAGAATAATGGTGTTGAGACTCCTAGTTTGAAGAATGAGCTTGACCAAATTCTGAAAGTCTTTGACTTGGAGCAGTGTCCTAAATTGAAATTTTCAGATTTAGGACAGCAAAATAGTTGGTCTAAGTTGGAAAAAGGAAATACTTTTCAGACTGTTGATAACCCATTGTTTGAGATGGGTATAGTGAAAACATATGACAATCCACTTTTTAAGTGGGAAGATGGAACATCACTTGGTTCTAGCAATGCACTTGGTCAAAATAACAATGTGTGGAAACCAAGAGAAGATTCAAGATTTAAGTTCGATGATACTTGGAGCTATGGTGAGCACTTCTTAACTGAGCCAAGTAATCAGCCTTTTCATATTTGGGATCCAGGTGTGAAGGCAGGTAAGGACGATGAGGAGACCATGTGGGATGAATTTCCCTTTGATCCAGATGATGAAATGGAACTTGATGAGGATTCTATATCAGTAAACAATGGTGACGTTACACTTGATCTTGGGGCTGCCTTCTCGTTTGATCAAAGTGACAATGGGGTGGAAGCAGATTTAAAAGTCTATAAGACTCCTAATATTGAAGGGTTTGATGGTGTTCTTGAAAATAAATCAGATTTATTAGTGCACAGTGCTGATCATGGTCTTGGTGTTGAGCAATGTCATCATGTGGATGATGTGGGGTGTGAGACTAGGGACAACCAAGGAGTCATTGAAGACAAAACTGGAAATTTTGATTGTAATCAAAGGCTCAAAGAATTAGTGAAGTCTAATCCTATTTATGATATTGAGCATTTTCATCTAGTTGGTGGAGTTACACAAGAGTCTTGGAGCAGCTATGGGAGCAGCAATTGCAAGAAACAAAGTTCTAATTGTTTCGTACAACCCGTCAAAAGTACACCATCTTTGTATTCTTATGAGTGGGATGGCTTCCAGGTTCTTGATAACCCTTCCTTTGAAGTGGGTACTGAGAAAAGTTATGATAACCCTCTCTTCATGATGGATGACTTCAATATCTTTGACATCAAGGTGATGTCGAAACACAATTTAGTTGTCGTACAAGGGTTCACTAGAGGAGACATCAATTTCTTAAGTATGCACTTGGTCCTCACTATCACTTGGGAATGTGTTGAGTTTTCTTTTCAGTGTATTGAAAATCACTTTCAGTTGGGTATCTAGGCTCGAGATCGTTAACATGGTCTGATGGAGCTTATTACATGTGGAAAGAAGGATCTTTGGAGGGATAACGTTCCTTTTGCTCATCAACTAGTGGATTGGGAAGATATTCTAAGCAAAGGATGGTTCCATGCAGAGTTGGAGTCACTAGAGAAGATATTTCCAGCCTTGAACGTGAGCATATGTGTTATTTTGGACGATGATTTCTTGTGTTGCAGCAACTGTTCATCTTCTTGGATGCTGATTTTCCTGAAATCAGATCTCAAGTCAATCATTTCGAACTTGGTGGGCTGCTGGTGTACTCTTTTTCAGACTACTCAGTCTCTTGGCAGGACAGGTTTATGGTCTCAAATGACAGGTATGGTGAGTTGGGGCAATCGGTATCTGTGTATGGAAAGTGTTCAAGCTCTAACTAGTGGTTATTCTTATGCCCTCTCTTCTAACCTTTTCTTTCTATGGTTCATCAATCTGAGGTGTTTGGAGAGGGAACTATAAGAGATTTCAGAAGTCTCCATGGTTTTATCAGAATAATTCCATTGAGGCCTAGTAGATTCATGTGGAGTTATGAGAATGAGTTTGTTGAGCTCCTGCAAATGATTGTTTTCCTCCTTGCGGGAAGATTTGGAAAAGTCACATTGACAGTCGTGGCTCTGTTAGATACCATATGGAGATGTGTTGTGGAGTTTGATCGTGAGTTGAGTAGACCTTATTTTCTATTGCCCAAGCTTGTGATAGACAGTGACACTGTTGATATTGATTACTTAGAGCCTTATGGGCACGAGATGATGCATGATATTGATTTCAATCCTTTAGGGATTTTCGGTTTGAGTATAATGGATGGTAACATTTTTGAGTTACAAGGGAGGTTAGTGCAGTTTTGGCGTGATATTTTCACTGATGTGATCAGCGTGGTAGGTTCTTCTTGAGATGAACATGAGACCCTCGGCTCGTATTTGCTTGGGTGTGGATCAGTTTAAAATTTTCTGGAGTTGTGGTGGCATTGCTTGAGGACAAGCAATTTCGAGAAGGGCGGATTGTAATGTCCCCTTCTCCGCAGTGATTACTTCAGTTGGCTGTTAGCCTAGTTCAGATGCTCGTAGGCTAGTCGGGAGCAGAAATTAGGGTTTCCTATTTTCTAGGAGTATTCTTTGGTGTTTTCAAGGGGTATATGTGGGAGTTTGACAGTTTGGATTCTGGATTCCTTCTAGGTTTTCAGAGAGCTTCAGGATGGTTCGACATGCATCTGCATCAGTGACTTTTTCCAAACTTACTATTTTTAGTAAGTGCGACGACCGCTCAGAATGTGGTTAAAATCACTTTGGAAACACTTACTATTTTTACCAATATGCTATTTTTAGTAAGTACCATTTTTAGCAGTTCTATTTTTAGCAGGATGTCAGCGGGCCTATTCAAATGGCTATTTCCGGCAGGTCAGTTTCAACAGTTGAACTTTTAGCATTTTTTGGTGCTATTCTTCTGCAGCGCAGCTCAGTGGCTATTTCTGGTAGTATTATTTTGGCAGGATCCTGTAATCACTCAGATGACTATTTTTAGCAGTTTAGTTCAAAGCCCCAACTCAATTCAGTTTTGGTGATTTCGAGCACTTCAGTCTCCGACTCAATTTGGCAATAACTCAAATGGGGCGATTTTCTAAGTATATTGCCTTATTAATATCATAGTTGGGCGCCCACTTTACACTTTATTTTATAAAACTTATATTTATTAAAAAGGGCAATTTTGGGTGAATGTAAATTGGGCGAACTTGTGCAAGGAAATAAAATGAAATGCAATGCCAAATGTGGATGAAATGGAATGGTATTTGGTTTGGGCATATTTGGAGTGCATTTGAATTTGAATTTGGCTGGCAAAAAGTTATAAGTAAGTGACTTGGGCTCTCATTTTGGTATCCAGAGAAAATATATTGTTATGTTGTCCGAATGACTCCAGACAATCTTCGAGGGTGGATACCTCCTAGGGCTCTTGACAGACTTCGATTGTGAGATATCGCTCCTAGCTGTGATTGGATCTTTTGAATGTGTGGTTCGATTTTAGTGTGCATTTGCAGATTTTTAGTGTGGTGTGGATTTCAGTGTTGCTGGTTTTTGGTGTGGCTGTAGCACGTTTTAGTTCATAACTCTCAGTTCGTGTGTCAGATCATTCTGGGTAGTGGCTCGTTCTCTTCCTGTGCCACAGGCGATCAAGTTTGTAAGTTTGTAGAGCTTAATGTCGAGTATTTAATTTTTAAATGCAAATCGTACTTCTTTCCTAGCAGTACTATGTTGGGCTGCCTGGGAATGCGTGCATAAATTCATTTGGGGGTTTTGGGTGCAGTTTCTTGGTTCTAATCTCATCACCTGTCTTGCATTTCTCATTTGCATCCGTTTGGGGGTAATTTCGTTGAGTGTGAATAGAGTTACGAGCATTTTTGTGAGTTTCTAAGCTGCTGGTCTGTGTGTTTCTAGCGCATGGGTTGCATATCAAAATCTGAAAAATTGTTAGTTTGGAGTGTTTCCTTGTGTGGAGTTGGTTTTAGAGTGTGTGGGTCCTATGGAGTGTGTTTAGAGATAATTTGATTGTGTGGGGAGTGATTTAGAAGTGTTTGTGAGGATTTTAATGTTGTTGGTCTGTATTTCCAGCCTGTTGTTCATTCATATCATTTATATCGGATTTAGTTTTTTGGGGTTGAAGTTGGTTTTCAGGTGTGTGAGTCTATGGGTGTGGTGTGAAGAGTCTTGGTAATAAGTTGCAGCTGTTACTTTGGGTTTTGACATTTGAATATCCATGATGAGTTATATTGTAATGCTTGTTAGTAGTACTAACAGCAATTTATTTGAACTCTCTTAGTTCCACTGCATAAGTGGAAAAGGCTCGCCTTGCTGCCTAGTTTGGATAATGATTCTAGTAATTTTGTAATCCATGTTTGCATTGTAAAGCTGATTAGTAGTACTAACAACTATATACTTGGATTGTTGTTCTTTGGCCCATTGCATAAGTGGAAGAGGCTGGCTTGCCGCCTTCTTATCTATTGTAATTTTGTCCTCCCGCTGAATAAGCGGTTGAGTTGATTGTAATTTCATTTTCAATCCTCTCGCTGAATAAGCGGTGGAGTTGATTGCTATTTCATTTCTAGTCCTCCCGCTACATAAGCGTTAGAGTGATTGTTCTTCAGTTCTTGCATCCTTGGCTGGTTTACCGCCAAGTGATTTTTAATATTCTCCATATCCCGCTGAAAATTGGAAGGGGCTGGCTTGCCGCCCAAGCATTGTATTATTTCCAGTTATTTGAAGCTAACGATCCCTCCCCTCAACACCGTATGCTCTCACCTTCCCATATTGGGCACTTGGTGATTAGAAAGTGGAAGGGTTACAGTTTCAACATTACTATATCTTCATTTACTAACCTTAACAGGTTCTTGTTGTGATTGTAACTCAAAATAAATTGAAAAAAATTGTGGGGATATTACGTTTACTAGAGCAAAGAATAATAGAAAATGCATCATCATCAAAATAAAAATTTATTGTCTCAATAACATTTCTTAATAATTCACACATATTTAGTATAAATTTTCTTTGCAAAAGATGAGAGAAGCTTATGAAGCATAGACATTTGTACTCTAAAACTAAAATCACTTTTAGGTTTTCCTCGTGTATTTGGAATGTACCCTAACCTTGTTTAGCATTTTTGCATGGCATTCTACTTTAGTTTTACATCCTCTTTCGCCATCTTCAATTTGATGTGGTTTACATTGTTGGAATTCCAAGAGCCTTGGCAATAATACTTGTCTTTTACCATTACCTTCAAATAGTCCCTAACTATCATTACCAGCTTATGTAACATGAAAGCACATACTCTTACCCCCATATGTAAGCATGAAAAGTCAATTTCTTATGTACTAAATCATATTTAATTTCATAGGTAAAACTATTCATGGAATTAAGGGCTCATGGGAAATTTTGCCTCTTTGCAAACCACCCATTCTCTATTTGCACCTATAGTCTTGTGACCAACACCAATTTCGGTCTTTCAAAGAGTTGTTATGACATAACGCATTACCAATGGCCAAACCCTTTGTCTCTTGGGACTCTAGGAGCCTATTAGTTATAAAATAGTGGAATAACCTCCATGTCTAGGCTCTCAAGTCTAAAATCTTTGACTTATTTTTCAAGGGATGGTTTTTTAAACCGCTTAAGCATATTCAAATGTAGCAAATCTCTATGATGTACACCATAGCATGGCCTAAAATTTCACCCTGAGGCACCTAGCCACTTCTTTTAAAGGAAAAATCCTCAACTAGATCTAAGGGCTAACTACAAGCTCAATCAAAAATTGAATGTTTTGGCATGATAGCTCTAGCATCCTTTAAAGACAAAGGAGATTAACTCTCCTTGGTAGAACAACTCATTACTATCAAGAGGCCATGTTGGAATCCATTTCAAACATAGCATAAAGTTGAAAAGACCTCTTTGCCAATCATGGTATTCTTATACTTATTGTAAGCCCCAAGACTCCTAGCCACTTCCTTAAAGAAAAAAATCCAAAACTAAATTGAAGGGCTATATCCAAGCTCTGTCACAAACTGAAATTCTTTCACATGACAGCTCTAGGATCACTCAGAAGGCAAAAGAGACGACCACTCCTTGGTAGAAGAACTCACTACCATGAAGGGGCCATGTTGGAATCCATTTCAAACTTTCCATCAAGATGAAAAGATCTCCTTGCCAATCATGCCATTCTTATACCTATGTCAAAATTTTGACCCCAAAATATCCAAGATGATCTAATCTGTTGGAGGGCCCTCCCATTATCTAGAACGTATCTTGTCCACACATAGATATCGGAGGCAAGAGGCAATGGAGGAAGGGGGACAATCAGTGTCCTCTCGTTAGTCACCAATGACGGGGCCACTTATTAATTCTAGTGGCATTTCATTTCCTATTGTAATGTGTGCTTATAATTTCTATGTTGTTAATAATTGGAAATTTCACATTATGGGGGGGAATATAATTCCATCTCCATTAGTAGTGACAATTTCCTATATTGTTGGAGAATATGTCATTTCCTTATGTGACCCCCTAGTGTAAAATATTGTAATGAACAAAAGCACCAAAGTGATTCAATTCATGGATCTTGAAAGGGTTTGTGGGAGTATCCAGAAAACAACACAAGGTGAAAAGTTGGTGGATTCCCATTCATGTCCAAGTTCGTGGTAAGCCTATGTGAAAACCATGAAAGGTTGATAGGAGGTGCCTTTTGTTTTGAATCAAGATCATGAGAGTTGGGCTTACTACAAATAAAGGCTCTGAGTTCTTACCATGTTCACACTAAGGGGGGGAATATTGGAAATCAGTGTTAGTTCTCAACTTGTTATTTGTTTGTTATGAGTTGTTTTAACAACTCTCTAATTCTAGGATTAGTTAAAACCATACGAGAGAAATTTAAGGAAGACTTCTTCCTATTAAAATGTAATATCTCGAATCATTTCTTGAACGAATGAAAACTATTGTTTTCACGTGTTCCTCTGAAAGTTAATAGATATATGGTATAGTGTTCCCCAACCCATGTTTTAATCCCTTTGCAACCTAGGAGAAATAACTAACTTGATGAGAGGTTTTTTCAAATGAACTTGTGGCTTAAAAAGGTTGGCAATCCAAGGGAACTAGAGACCTTTCTACAATAGCAAGAAACTAACCAACTTACCCAACTAGTATCCAACACCTCTATAGAGAACATGGGCCCATATTCAAGCTCCTTTTCCTATCCTAAAGATTGAGAAAATTGCCCATATCTAAATCTAAATAATTCTTTCAAGGCCATTGTCATTATCCAGGATCAAATAGTAAAGGAATGTGGAATTGGGTGCCAACTTACAACCTCGAGCATGATTCAAATAATTGTCCCATTCATTAAAAATAGGTCTCTATAGCAAGAAATACTATCAAATTCTAATTTGACTCAAGTCTCTATAGCAAGAAATACTTTCAAATCCTAATTTGACTCTACTTGGGACCTCCCTCAAGAAAGAAGTAATGGAATCAAGCTCATCATAAAGCCCATTATCTTCGGCAATGCCACCCACTAGTAACCCTTCAAGCGATGACATATTGTCTAAAACATTCAACAAGAGACCAAATTCTCTGAGGAGCTAAATAAAAAACTAGGTAGTGCTAACATTGATCAAATCATATGAAGACTAATAAGATCTTGAAGGGATTGATCACTCTCAAAAGTGTGTTCAATTTGGACAACCAGAAAAAGGGGAATGAAGGACTATGCTCATCAAGTCCAAAAACTACCAAGATGCAAAGTGCCCCAATAAGTCATTATTAGGCAAGGTCTCTACTTTTCTCTAGGAGGGTGTGTTTGTCAACTCTAACATAAAAATGCTGACACCATTGCATCGACTTATAATGATCTCAAGGTTTATGATCAATTGGAGACCTGTTGGTGGACGTTTTATCATCTACCTAACACTTGGAATAAAATACAACAAGGACGCTCTATCCTCTCCTAAACAAAATCACTACTTGTGCCAAGATTGCGAGAAAGACCACAAGGTGATTCCAAGGTCTATATGTACAAACGAAAGACTTTAGTGGGATAGCCCTTCGAGTAGTGTATGCTGAAAATATCAAGGGGGACTTACGCTTGTTAACTAGTATCATTCACAAGTTGAGCTTAGGCAGATTTAACCATTTATGCTCTATGTTTTTTTTGTGGATTTTCTGATTTAGGACTTCATAAGAGATAACAAGGATGAGGGTTTAGGGATTCTATACTGCTTATAGGCTATTCCTATGAACTCGAGACGATAAAGACTAGGTGAAACGGGTAACGATGCTCTGTTTCGCCACACTCGGACAACTACGCAAAGGAGGTGCAATCTTCTAGGGTTATGCTTAAGATTTTCACACTTAGGAAGAATACCAACAATTGAACAATATCGTTCCAAGTAGAAGTTAAACATCCATATTAAAAGCTCAAACTAACTTTACACATTGAAAGGAAATCATCCATCCAACAAAAGTATGAGCAAGATTTCACCAATCAATACTATCAGATCTATCATTCATCTAACAACTTGAAAACAAATTACTTAAGCAAATCTAATCTAAGTGTTGAAGGGAATATGCAACCATGAAACCATTTAGCAATAAAAGATATCAAACAATACTGATAATGAATTTTTTATTACTCAAATAGCTCCATGCAGCAATTTCGTAAATCTCTCCACAACACAATGAGATGAGAGAATGAGTTTATATAGAGTTTTTGAAAGCAAAATAAACGGCCGAGATCAGCAATTTCATAAATCTCTCCACAACACAATGAAATGAGAGAATGAGTTTATATAGAGTTTTTGAAAGCAAAATAAACGGCCAAGATCAATCTAAGATCGACGGCTGAGATCTAAACAACCTATCCCTAGATAGAGTTTCCCAGAATTATATCAAAGATCAACTTCAAAAGAGACAAGTGGCACCAGATGCTATTTTTAGGATTGCATCCCTTTCTTCTGATATTCAATGAATTTGGACAAAATTTGATCCACTTCCTCCATGGTGACATGTGGCAACATGTTGATCCTAAACTCTAATCCTTCCAAGTCATCTGTGCACAAAGCAAAGGTGATCTCCCAATCCAATTCCTGTTTGTGAAAGGCATCTTTAATGGACATGAGGTTTGATGCCTTAGCTAAATTATTCTTCAAGACTGGCCCTGTGATGGCAAAGAAGATGTTCTGAACTCTAGCCTTCAAATTCTCCAACTGCATATTGCTCTCTCGGATGGTGTTTTTCCCCATCATTTATGTAACCACAAGGAAGATCTTGTCTTGAATCGCCTTTATCTATCCTTCTATTCTATCAACATCATCTTTCACCTTCTCCAAGACTTCATTCTGTGCAACCAGTGTCTAGTGCCAACTGTTGAAATCATAGGCAACCCTTGCTTCAATTATCTTCTGATCAACCAACTCTTGAGATGAAATTCCTTTCAGTTCTCTAAGGGATGGAATGATTCTATTCTAGACATCTTGGAAGTCAGCCCATATTTCTGCCATATTCTCAATCTTGGAAAGCAAAGAAGAAGTTTGATCATATGCTGATGAGATTCCTTCTATGAACTTGGCTGCTTCTTCTTTTATACTTTCTATCCAATCTCTAGTTTCTCTGGTTGTTATTGCATCTTCCTCGGAACTTTTGACTACCTGTTGTGAATCCAAAAGTGAGAGAACCTCTGGATTGGCTTGATTAAGTGGCTTAGTAGTCAATTGTCGAATATATTCTTTCAAGCACTCAACTTCTCTCTTATGTTCATTTTTCTTTTGTCTCTTCATCCAGTTTTGCCTTCATTAAAGCAACTGAATTGTCTAAGTCCTCTTTTACTTAGGCCTTTGAGCTTGGGCCTAAGTCAAAAGTACTAATCTCATACTCATGAGGAGCAATGTCTCCTTTTTCTTTGTTCACCTTACGCACAACCATCTCCACTGTGCAGTTGCCTGTGTAATCTCTCTGGATGGTAGAAAATCTCTTGGTTGGCTTCTTCACAGCAGTTTGCTCTAACCTGGCCAAGAAATCTGCCATGTCATCTTCTTGTTCTTCTACTACTGGCGCATTCATCTTCAATCTTTCTCTCAGCCATTCAACAATAGTGGGTTGCTCAATGCCCTCTACCTCTTGGTCATCTTTTCCTTCTATGTTAGGTGCAATACCCCGAAGAGCAGAAATCATCCCTTCTTGAAACTCTTCCTCTTCAATATATGTGTCATGCTCTGATTCTAGGATTTATGTGCCAATAGGAGATGGTGGTTGTTCGTCTTCCTGATGGATTGAATCTGCATTTTCCTCATGAACTGAAGAAGGAATTTCTATTTCAGCCAATGATTCATCAACATTTAATATGTATTTCTCATTCCTTGATGTGGCGGAACGAGATGGTTCTATCCTTTGCTTCTTCTAAGTAGGTTCTTCATTCTCAGCTGCCTTACGCTTTCTTTTAGCATTCTCGCTTAGATTGACATTTTGTGTTGCTTCTTCATTTGAAGAATATCCTTTTGCTACTCCCATCAGATTATAAGTCAAAGTTATATTCTTTTGCTTCAGCCTGTGACACTGCTGATTAACCCACCACTTTGTATATGTTATGACTAGTCGCATCAAGGTGGTCAAGTCTGTATGCTCTGGTGTTGACCATTTGATAGGAGGAAGAGGTGTTGCTCATCAAAGCCAGGTTGAGTATGCTCTCTGCAATCTTCTAACTGATCTGGTACGAGAAAAAGTTGAGTCTCTCTGATGAAATTTATTGATAACCTGGCGTATAACCTTTTCCTGATTTCAAATTCATCAGCAGCATTTGCCCAGAAATCTTCTATATCTACTTTATGTCTGAATCTTTCCTCCTTTGTTGATTTGATGTTATCGTGAGGATCATAATTAGTTTTGGATTGGTAGAATGTGAAAGGATACCACTGCATTTCTAGCTTGGCACTCTCAGCTGCCTGCGTAGTTGAACAAGATTCTTCCATATTTCCAATGAAGAATGGGAAAGATATGGCTGCCTTATGCCTTATTCTTTTGAGCTTTGGTATGTTTCCAACTGTCTGAGAACTTCCAACAGGACCATCCTATTGGTTGGGTAGATTGGCAATTGGTAAGGACGGCCAGTGTAACCTTGGATTCTGATATAAATAAACTTTGGAAACTAGATAAACCAGGATCCGTACTTGCTGATTAGACTTTTTGATTCAAGAGAAAGTCTCTTATGAGTACCTCCTTGCAGTGTTCTTGTGATGTACATCAGAAATGCGTCATGGGCTCGAAAACTTTTGTCCTTAAGCTGCAGCTAAGGATAAGAATCATATGATCGGAATTCATTCTCACCACCTCCTACTATGCCTTTGCAAATCGGTCCTGAATATCTGTAAGTTGTAGCCAACAGATAATTATGTAAGAACTCACATGGAATGGAACTCACATGCAATGTCTTTGTTCTTTCCAAGTTCATCAATTGCTCATGAAGGTTATCACTGATTATGTGAGACCAGACGAATAACTTGGTTCCTAAAGTGATTTCATCCATGAAATAATACATCCATGTCTCGAATAGCTGACCCTTAGGGCTGCCCATTTACTCTAATCAATAGTAGGATGATATCCCCATATTCTTCTTTGAAGTATGGACGCAACAAATAATTCGGTACTTTCCCTTGAGGTCTTTTCTTCTCCAGCCAATACTTGTTCAGATTTGCGGCACAGAGTTCAGGCTAACTATCATAGACCATCTGGGCCTGTCCTTTAGTCTTGTAGGTAGCTTTACTGTGGTTTGGTATGCCAAATGTCTCCTACATGGGCAATTCTGAAAGATTTGCCAAGACTCTTCCATCTGGTGCAATGATTTCCCTCGATTGTGCTTTATAGTACAAAGCACATTCGACTATCAGCTCGGCACACTCTTTGGCTGGTGGGAATCCAGCTGCTTGGACAATTCCAATGTGCATCATCTTGCGAGCAATAGGTGTAGGAATGTGTCCATCATGTCCATAAATTCTTTTCTTGAATTCCTCCATATCAACATGTCCGAGGTCTGTGTCAATGATATTATTCTTCCATTTGGATTTGATTTTGGACTTCAATTGTACTCCTTTGTTGGCGAACTTCATTGCTGCCTATAAAAACAGATAAAAACTCCATGTTATTTTCAGAATTTAATTCTGATTTTAAATTCTTTTTCTGAAAATTTCACTTTCAACCTGATAAGTGGTTAAGTTCTTTTGAAAAAGCGAATTGAAAGTGAAGGGTTTGGTCAAGAAATTGATGAAAATTGAGAAAATAAGACAGAAAGGTGAGGAAATTTAGTCAAATTGAGTTTTTGAATCCGCTTTATGACTGAAATTTACCTCTAATTCTGAGAATCTGTATTAAAATTAGAGAAAAGTGCTTAATTTCTAGACCTTTAACACTTAGAAGAATCTTCTTCTGGACAATTCTTCTTCAAAAATCCAAAATTCATAAAACTTGAGAGAAAAATTCTTCCATGCTCTCCAAAATTCCCAACCTGATTAATGAATTGTGAAAGTGAATTGGTAGGGTGCTTAAATTAAGAAGTTTTTGTTTTTGTTTTATTTTTTTTATTTTTTTTGAAATAATTTTTAGTTTTTGGTGTTTTAATCTTTCCAAAATGGAAAGTTCTATTTTTTTCTTTCATAAATTCGATCTTATCAAGGAATATTCTAGAACTTTCTAGAAATTTTGAAAATTTTGTGTTGAAAATAATTTTTGATTTTGATTTTGGAAAATAATCAAAATTTATTTCATTTGATAAATTTATTTTCCAGCATGCTGCCCTGATTCATGTGAAACTTTTGATCGAAATTTACCTTTGTTCCTGGCATGTCAACTTGATTGTCTTCAAATTTTAGGTCTTTGAATAGGTGTCTTCACATATTCCATTTATGTCTAGATGAATCAATTTGTGTCTGTGTTTGATCAACTTCCAAGGGTTTGGACAATTTCTTCACCAATGCGGAGTTGGACAATCCTTTGCCATTTTCCTCCCTTCCTAGGCAGAATTTAGAGTTTTTAGTCATGGGTTAATCATGTCATCCTTGTTTCAATATTTTCTTCTCATCTTATGGGCAAGTCTAGACCTTGTTTGCCCATCTTCTTATGTCTTTGTCAAGTCTGAGGAAAGGTGAACTTGGAAAGAGTTTGAACATGCTTTGTCTTGTGCTTTTTTCAAAGAAACGGGACTCAGACTCGGCTCGGACTCGGCAAGGCCAACTCGAACTCAAACTCGGGACTCAGAGTCAGACTCGGCTGGACTCAGGAAAGTGAAAAACCCAAGAAATTTAGAGATTTTTAAAGATTTTGGACCCCAATCTATGTTTGCTCGAGTTTGGTCGAGTCTAGCTGAGGCTGGCCGAGTCCAGGCGAGTTTGGTTGAGTCTAGCCGAGGCTGGCCAAGTCCAGGCGAGTTTGGACCCCAAACTCAGACAAGTTCGAGTTCGAGTTTGTTGGACTTTTGGGGGGTGACTCGGACTCGGACTCGTCGAGTTTGGGTGATTTCTGGCGATTTTCGTTTCTCTGGTTTTGAAATCTTTTTATTGCTAAATGGTTGCATGGCTGCATATTACCTTCAACACTTAGATTAGATTTTCTTAAGTAATTTGTTTTCAAGTTGTTAAATGAATGATAGATATGATACTATTTTTATTCCTTCCCTTGTCTTGGCAGACTCGGAAGAGTGTTTGCCAATTTCATGTTACTTCAATTTTGGTGAACTTGAATAATCTTATGCCAATTCATGTCTTTGATCAGACTTTGGAAAGATTTTATTTTTTTTGGATAGTCACCCTTTGGTGAATCTTCATGCTTTATAAGCAAATCCTCAACGTATTATCCTTTAAAACTGTAATGTCCCCTTCTCAGCAATAATCAGCTTAACTGACCGTTAGCCTATTTCGGAGACCCGTAGGCTAGTCGGAAGCACAAATTAGGGTTTCCTACCTCTGGAAGGATGTTTCTGCAATTTCAAAGGCTTGCATGTTGGAATTTGTCAATTTGGATTCTGGACTCCTCGGTTTTCAGAAAGCTTCACAGTGAGGGTACATGCATAGCAAGTTATGGAGTTTGACCGACTTACTATTTTTAGTAAGTGGAGGCAAAAGCAGTCGAGTCTTTGGGTTTTCTGAGATCTCTGCGATGGTATAACATGCAAACCAATCTGAGGAATTTTTCGAGACTTACTATTTTTAGTAAGTTTGGCAACTGCTCAGAATGTGGTAAAAATCACTTTGGAAACACTTACTATTTTTAGGAGTATGCTATTTATAGTAAGTACTATTTTTGGCAAGGATTCTACAGCTCATTTCAGTGGCTATTTCTGGCAGTATTATTTTGGCAAGATCATGTATTCACTCAGATGACTATTTTTAGCAGTTCTCTTGAGAGCTCCAACTCAATTCAGTTTTGGTGATTTCCAGAACTTTAGTCTCCGGCTCAATTTGGCAATAATCAAGTATTTGAGGAGAAGATATTTTTTTAATATATTAATACCTTAGGCAAGAGGTATTAATATTTGATTATTTTATGGATGGACTAACTTAGGAAGGGAGAAAATATTAATTTTATCCTAAGTCTATTTGGGTGAATTATTTCACCTTCTTTTTGGATGCCAAAGTGCAATTTCATGAATATTATTTTATAAGCATTATATTTATCAAAAGTGGTGATAGAGGGTGAATATGAGTTGGCATATTATGCTAAGTGAAATGAAATAAAATGAATGCAAATTAAAGGAGATTTGAATGTGGATGTTTAATCCCATATTGGAGGGAAAAAAAGATCGACTTGGGGAGAGAGTTATAAATATGCACCTTGGCTCTCATTTTTGGACATTCATGAAAATTTGTATAAAGAAGTGTGTTGTGCGTTGCACACACTCCCTGTCGCCGACATGGTCCCCCTCTTTAATTTCCAACCTTCATCCTACTAAGTTCCGAATTTGAATTTTTACCCGCCATTTTGGGATCCAACAAGTAGTAGTGAAGCAATGAGCTTTATAGCCATTAGGAGAAAGGGTGTGTTTGAGTTGAAAGTCGCGTGGCCCGGGGGTCATGTTGCAGAGAGTCTCACAATTTGAATGATCAAAATCAATCCAAGAGAGACTAGTTTTAGCATAACCCCGAAAATCGCCTAATAAGGAGGAACGTCTAAGTTTAAAAACTTTTCAAAAGGGCCTCATGGGCCGAAAACGCTAAAATGAGAAACGGGTTAAAAATGAAGCACTTTTCAAAAGGGCCTCATGGGCCAAATTTCGAAAAAAATGAGAAAGGCGTTATATTTTTTTAGTTTTGGAAAAAGTGCACTTTTACCCCGAAAATCGTCAAAGAAAGTAAAATTGTGAAATCTGAGCACTTTTCAAAAGGCCCATTTTAGGCCGAATTTCGCAAGAAGTGTGTTAAAAATGTAAAAAGCGTTAAACTCAACTTTTTTATAAAAAAGAAAAAGTCGCCTTGTAGCCCGAAATTGCCAATGGGGTAAAATCACGAACTTTTCTAAAAGTCGCCTTTCCTCCGAAAAATTGCAAATCAAAGTGAAGGCGTTATAATTCACGAACTTTTCAAAAACGCCTAGGAAGCCGAAAAGGTTAGGTTTGCATTTCATCCCTTCAGCCCGAAAATGGACAAACCTCGAAATTGAGCAAAGTATAAGTGAAGGCGTAAGAAGTAAAAATTTTCAAAAATCGACTTTCAACCCGAAAACGCTAAGTCAAGTGAAAAGCATAACTTTGCAAAAGGCCTCTCTTGGCCGAATTTTGCAAGTTAGAAAAAGGGGCGTTTCACTTAAAAGTTTGCAAAACTCCATTTTGCCCAGAAAATCGCAAGTCAAGTTAAAGTCGCACAAAACAAAAGAGGTGTAACTTAGAACTTTCCAAACCTCCATTTTGTCCTAAAAAACGCCAAACTAAGTAAAAATGCAAGCAATGTGAAAGGCGTTAGAAATTGACTTCCTAGCCCGAAAGTGGGCAAACATCGATGAAGTTGCAAAATCGCGTTAAGGGCGATTTAGAGTTTGCATTCTAGTCTTTAGGCCCGAAATTGGGCAGGCAAAGTTAAATCGTAAATAAAGGAATTGGGCATAAGCTTCCCCATGTTTGCATCTCCTCCTTTCAGTCCGAAAATCGCCAAACATCATGAAATCGCAAAAGGAGAAGTAGGGAGTTTTCCTAATTTGAAGTTCGCAAAACCCCTCCCTATACAGAAAACGCAAAGTAAGGTAAGGCATTTAGTTTAAAGGACTTTGCCAAGCGCCTCTCCCAGTCGGAAATCACATGGGGAAGAGGTATTAGACCCGTGCAATTTACAAAACCCCTCCGCAGTCAAAAATCGCAAGGAAGGCATTTCCAAAGTTTACAAAAGGGCCTTGCAGGCCGAACTCGCACAAGGCTTTTCTAACCCGAAGTTTTGAGAGATCGCGGGATAAACACCTTGTTCGCCAGGTAAGTTCGTTTTTGTCTCCTTTAAAGTCATTAAATAAATGCAAAATTGGTCACTATGTTCAAGCAGGGTATGGAGAATTAATCAGATGGTGAAAATTTGTAGATCACAATTTTCTTTTTGAAAGGTATCAAGCAAAGCATTAAACATGGTGCAAAGGCAGAGCCTGCCAGGAAAATTAACCTTGAAATGTAAAATTCAGACAGGAAAATTTGAACATTTTTGAAAACTGAACTGCAGCCAAGTGGCAAATTTTAAACAAAGAACTTAATTTCCTGTTCAGATAGCATTTCGCTTCTAGATAAGCAGGCTCTTTTACTAAAGCATGGTACTTTCTTCAAATTTCGGTTTTCCCCTTGATCCTTATGTGCTAACATCATCCTCTATTTTGACTAACATGTTCACTTCCTTCATATCGTCTTGTAATCCGCGTCCGGTTGTGCAAGATAAATGCCTAAATCGGCGGTAGAATCCTCAAAAACACCTGGTGCAACCGGAACATCTCGGGTCTCTAAATCTAACATTCCTCGCAAAAGCGAGAAGATGAAGTACTAGTACCAAAGAGGAGAAGTGAGGGAGTCAAAAGTCCAGAGCATATGGGAGAACATCGGTGATACTGATTTGGGCCACATAGACATTCAGGATTTTAGAAACAGGGTATAATCTCCTAATGCCTATGGCAAGCCTAGGCGGATGATGGAGAGTGGTATCGCTCAGGCAGCAGGTTTCCCTCCATTCGTGCAAAATTATGAGCTAGTAGTTGAGGCCGCTCGACATTACCAGCCAGAGACCAGATTAGTGGTTCTAGAAAATATGGTGCTAGCTGATTTCACACCTGAGGCCATTGGGGAAGCATTTGACATCCCATTTCCTGATAATCCCATTGCTATAACTATAGATGAAGCACAAGTTGCTTACGACATGAACCCTGCTAAATGCAGGACATTGATAAACGAAGAATGGTATAAGGAGAGGAGGCCTCTGAGTATTAGGATCAGTAAAAAGACCCCCAAAAGTGACTTTCATAACGAGCATGGTGATATGGTCACCTTACTCAGCCGGGTTATGGGACTCCCTCAGTCTAACTTTTTTGAAGAGTGGATGTTCTACTTTACGGAGCAGGTCTTTGCTGGGAAATCCAAGTTCGACTGGGCTCAGATCATCAGTGATAATATCCAACTGGTCGAACTTGAGGAAAAGAAGTACTTCACCATGACCTCCTACCTGATTTACATGTTTGCCTGACACCAGCCACTGACAAGATTAATGAAGAAGGGTGAAATCTGGAACGGTCCAAATCAAGTAAAGGTGTATGAATGTTACCCTCAACTGCACTACTATGACATTGCTCAAAGAGAAAAGAAAAACGTTACTTATGTAATTGGTCAATATGAGCATGTCAATGACACCTTTAAAATGCGCCTAGTTAGGTTGATGCAGGGGGGATTGCACATAAGGCTCTCAGAGCAGGCTGCCATTTTGGTACAAAAGTACGACGCATGGTTTATTCAATTCCCTAGGTTCACCTATATCAAAATAGTCGGCTTTGAGGGAGCACCATTCCGACTTCCACGCTATCCGACAGACAAAATAGTCCTTATGGAAGTCGCAAGGCAGGCACATCCAGCAGGCAACTTACTCAGAGAAAAGAAATAGTCCGGATTCACCTTCCCTATGATTTTGGGTGCCCACGATGTGAATTTCAAGAATTCGATGCAAGCTAATGAATCACTTGCTGAATTAGCATCTTATGGCCTACAAGAACATTTCCCAAGGAAGTGTTTCGATCATGACAATTTGGCAAATAGAGCCTATGGCAAGCGCTACAGAGAGAAGGCATCGATTGAGGATTATTGGAGCAACTGTTCCGATGACTATGAGGTCCAACGGCATGAGTATTCGAGGCTAAGTGTGCAGCAAATGCGGCTTTATGAATAATGTCGGGTCCCAGATTAGGTAACAGATTATGGCAATTGCTTGCAAGTCCAAGAATTTGAGGCAGTTAAATACCTCTTGTCGGGCATTGATTGGTCTCATGACTCGATTACTAATTTTGAGGCAGTTATGATGGGCAATCTCGATTCCCAGTCTTCGGAGGATGAGGGAACCTCAAGTGCACCGAAAGAAGAGGTTGAGAAACCCGGAAAGAAGAGGAAGAAAGCCAAAGCTAATAGAGGGACTCGGACACCAAAAAGAACTAGAAGGGAAAAGCTCCCTATCAGAAGGCCGAAAGTCAGTTCGTCATCCAAAGACCCCAGTTCCGAGGATAACGTAGTCGAGCTTGACTATATACCTACTCCGCCCTCCCAGAGTGATGTGGATGCATTTGAGGCTAATAATCACCAGCACAAGGTGAGCCAAATGCAGAAGTCAGGATCGTTGGTTCTGATGAACCTGGAAATCAAGTTGAGGGGGGATAAATTCCGCATGAATTACAATTGAATAGCGTCAACAAGGATGACACCACTGTTGAGGGAGAACGAAAGGGGGATGAGACCCAAGAGCCCGACAAAACTGAAGAACAACCATCACAAGGGGATACTCGACAATTGTTCAGTGAGGTAGGGGAAAACTCAGCCATGAGTAAAGGACTGGATACCGCATTTGTTCCTTCTATGATAGATCAATTGCAGATAGGCAATGAGCCAGCTGAGAACCTCTAAGGAGCAAAATGAGAATATGGCCATAACATCCGAACAGACCATCCCTCAAGACTGTCTAATTGCTCGTGCAAAGCGGAAAGTAGCCATCAAGCCGCCTATCAACTTGGAGGATATCTTCTCTTGCATTGGAGAGATAAAATCCAAAGGTAAGAAAAAGCCTAGGACCTACTCTCAGATCACCAAGGATGAGCAAAGAAACTGTATCATTCACATTGCTACCTCACCTGTCGATAAGCCAGCAGATCAAATTGCATTGGCCGATTATAGCATTGCAACCATCCCGATAGGGCGAGCCACCAAAGAGAAAGCAAAGGGAAGAGTTCAAGGATTCCGTACAAAATATGCTCAGACAACTCGACGAAATGACTGCTGAGAGAAATATGTATCGAGTTCGTGTTGAGCAAGCTGAGGGATATATTGATCACCTGCTAAAACCATTGCAACATGCCCCTGAATCCCATGTTCCCCCATTGGCATTGGCACAAAGGACTACAACAAAATTTGAAGGAGTACGTGATACCGCCAAAGCTGTCAAGGAATGGATTCGAGACATTAAGGAAAAGGGAGAGTGGATCATTGAAGATGTAAAGGAAACGGCCCACCACTGAGAGACCATTCTTGTCAAATTGTTCGAGGTAAAAGAGTGTTTCAGGGTCCACGAGGTGGTTGGTACAATTCTTCCCCTCATGAGGGCTCTTTTCTGGACCCACACGCAGATTCCCACATTGTCATAGCAGGCTGGAAATACATAACCAACAACCCATAAAATCACTAAATTGCTCATATCTCACTCAAATCTCCTTCAATTCACTCCAAATCACTCCCAAACCAACACTAGACAAGCAGCAACTAATAACAATCCAGAATAGAGCTACCTAACACTTCAAAACACCCTGCACGCATCTCAATGCACTCACCAAAACCCACGCCTAGATAGGATATTTCGATTTGCAATATAAAATTGAAAACTCAGAATATAGTGCTAGAAACTTACAAGCTATCGCCAATAGCAAAAAGAAGGTTTGAGCCAGTACCCAGAATGATCAGTTGCTCAAGCAGGGGGTATGATCGAAAACTTGCTTCAACAACATGGAAACCAGCAACTCCAGAAATCACTCCACACTTCGAAAATATTGAAATATGCACTGAAATGTCACATAATACAGCACACCGCTAGGTACTATATCTCAAGTACGAAACTAGAAACACTAGGGAGCCGCACTCGGAAGCTGCAAAGTTCATACGCCAATCCGGTAGCATAACGATGCAATTTTTCAAGATACCCAAAATGAGAGCCCAAGGCTCATATTTATAACTCCAAGCTCCCCCAAATTCAAATGTAAATGGCGCCCAAACTCAACTCAAACTCCCTTCATTTCATTTCAAGTCTCCTCCCAACATGGCGCCCACTTCGCCTCTTCCTAGGTAAAGTTCGAACTTTGCCTTTGGTGACGTTTTTTTGCAATATAAAAATTATAAAACAAGAGATGTTTTATCCTTCCAAATTGCCACCAAATAATACGCCATTTGACTTAGGAAAATAACACATGGATATCAGATGATTATTTTTCCCTAAGTCATCCTCAATACATTTAATCAGTAAATACAAATATTTAAATATTAAACCTTAGACAAGGAAATAATATTTAATTAAATCACTTATGAATCTCATACTGATCATCAACAAAACCAAGATGAAGCGGAGTAAAGAATACCATAGAACTGTTGCAGGATCAGGACCTTGTCCACTACCAAAAATAGAAATGCTCCATACTGCCATTTACTAAAACTAGTAAGTCATGAATTGCTACTCCGAAAAGCATGATCTTCGCACCCAATGACAGAGCATGGAAAGCTCAGTAAGATAGCATCATCCAAACAGCCAACCCCTAACTTACTAAAAATAGTAAGCTTTCGCTTCACCAACATTTGAAACCCTAATTCTTCAAGCCACATAGTCTGCGGGTCTCTGGAATAGGACAATGGACCACTGAAAGCACATCATTGGGAAGGGGACATTACAGGAATTGTGCATAATATGATTTTCTTCCTAAGTCTGCCTAGGCGAATTATTTGGTGATTGAAGGGGGATGCCAAAATGAAAGGAGACTTTATTTTATGTTTGACAAAGTATATTCTATGCCAAAATCATGGTCCCCTTTGTTAAGCGTGATTTTGACTAAGGGGTGGTGCCATGCTTGGGTCTAAGTGGTGGTGCCATGCTTGGGTCCACCAGTTGAAATGAAATGCAAATTGGTGAGGTGAATTTGGAGGAGTTGAATTTGAATTTCAAACTTGAAAATCTATATGTACAGGTGTTTGCCTCCTCATTTGATCATCCAGAAAAATTATAATGTTATGCTGTCGGAATGATTCCAGACTTCTTTGAGGGTGAAAACCTCATAGACTTTTCCATTGCAGTTTCGAGTGTGAGACATCACTCATAGCTGAGGATCGTTTGTGTGGATTGCGTGGTGTTCTTGGGGATTGCGTGTATGGATTTGAGAGAGTTGGTTTGCTGCTGTAATTTTTTCAGTGTTGCTGGTTCCTGTGTGGCTGAAGCAAAGTTTCGATCCTACCTCCTTGCCTGTGCGACCTATCATTTTGGGTATTGGCTCGAACAACGTCTATGCTTTAGGTGATGTGTTTTGTAAGTTTGCAACTTTTAATTTGGAGTCTTTGAATTTATATTGCAAATCGTACTTTTCAGCTTGGGCGTGGGTTTTTGGGAGTGCATTGGGATGTATGCTTGGTGTTTTGAGGTGTTTCGAAGCTCTTTCTCAGTTTGTTCTTAGTCTCTTGGTTCTTAGTGTTATTTTGGGTGAATTTGGGGAAGTATTGAGCAAATTTGAAGAGAGTTGGAAGCAATTTTAGTGTGTTTTGTGTTGCTGGTTATGCATTTCCAGCCTGTTGTCATTTATATCAGATCTTAGGAAATTGGTGTTTGAGTTGGTTTGGTGTTAATATCTTCTGCGATCAGCATTATTCTCCTATTCTATCTTTCCTATATTTTGTAAGGTTGAATAGTAGTACTATCAACCAATTCTGGACTGTAAGCACACCCGCTGAACAAGTGGAAGAGGCAGGCTTGCCGCCTATTTTCTGGTATTTGTAACTCAGTCCTCCCACTGAATAAGTGGTCGAGTGATAAGTTTTATGTATTGTCCTCCTGATGAAATATGCGGTAGAGTGATAGCTTTATGTAATGTCCTCCCACTGAAATACGTGGTAGAGTGATTGAGTTTAAGTTTCTTGTTGTTTTCCTTGGCCAATTTACCGCCAAGAAGTTGAGTATCTATGCTGTTGAATAAGCAAAAAAGGTTGGCTTGCCGCCCGTGCATTGTAATTTCAGTTTGGTTTATGGTGCTAACGATCCCCGGAACACCGTATGCTCTCACCCTCCCAGATTGGGCTCTCGGTGAACAAAAGGTGGAAGGGTTCCCTTTCAATTGTTTGGACTATTTCTCTAACCTTAACGAGTTATTGTGTTTGCTCTGTAATTCTTATTGAAAAATCAAAAAAAAAAAAAAAAGGGGGAATATTACATTCCCAAGGACAGGACCTATATCAACAAAGTCGCTTACTAACCTTTGCAAGGTAATCTTATCAATTTGCTTTATGTCCTTTGGAAGGACAAGACCCAAAGCATAATTCGCTCACTGTCCTTTGGAAGGATAAGGTCAAGATAAGTAAAATTAGCTCATCGTACTTTCCAAGGACAATGCCAAGATATGAGAATTTCACTCAATGGCCTTTCTAAGGACAAGACTTATATGACAAGACTTGGCAGTTCACCTTAGGGTCTTTACAAGGTCATGACTTGAAACTCACTACTTCCTTTTACCTCATTGATTTGAGTCTTAAGTTCTCCAATTTCTTCACATGAAAGCATCATCAATTCGCCCCCCTAAGAACGCCTATAGAGGAAATTCGCTCTGTGACCTTCGGAAGGACGGGACCTTAAAACAAAATCTCGCTCTAGGACCATCAAGGTACGGGTTAATACATTTAAGCAAATTTTAGTCCAATGACAGTTTTGATGAAAGTTTTGTTCTCAAATTGGGGCAATGTAGGCAACCTCATGACTAACTCTTGACTTGACTCTTTCACCTAACTTTGCTTGACTCGCTCAATCTTTAAATCATGATGCTTGAGAATCTATTCTACTCCACTCACTAGAAAAGAGCATAGAGAGAGAGAGAGAGAAACTACTCCTAGAGAGGGCAAAACCTAAAAAGGGGGGTCCCCATCTTGATGGGACGATGTGTGATGTGGTCACAATAGTTGAGAATCTAATCTACTCCACTCACTAGAAAAGAGCATAGAGAGAGAGACTACTCCTAGAGAGGGCAAAACCTAAAAAAGGGGGTCCCCATCTTGATGGGGCGATGTGGTCACAACAGGTCCCCGTTTGCAATGGGGTGATGTGTGAAAAGGTCACAACAGGTCGTTATTTTGGGGAAAAATTGTATTTCCATATTAGTAATTGAATCTGGAATTTTCAGTTATGTTATTTTTTAATATTAGTCATTTTCTGAATTGAAAAAGTGTTGCATTATTATCTCTTTATCTGTACTATTATTGTCATTGATTATATTGCAAAAACAAGTCAAAAATACAATCAAAAACAAAAAAACAAAACACAAACAAGGCTGCATATCATAGGTGACATTCTTGTCTACAAGAAGACTTGGGAATATCACTCAAGGTATTCAAATTATGTATTTAGCATTCTTGAACAATAGTCCTTCTCAGAGGCATCCAAGTGTATTTTTGAGCTGACAAAGATTTTGTACTTGTGGCATACCATCAATGCTCAAGGTGTCCAAGTGGATTAACAAAAAAATAAAAGCAATGATTGACCACCTCCAAAGACCGTGACACAATTCAGAGAATTTTTGGCCTCTACAGTTACTATAGGAGGCCTCTTAAATGGTCCTCATAGCTAGTAGTGCTATTGATATATTTAACAAAAAGGGAGTCTTCTCTTAAACAAATTTGGCATAGTGAGCTTGTGACAAGCTGAAAGAGGTAATGAGTTAATACCCTATGTTAGCTATTTGAGATTTCTCACTTCCTTTGTATTAGAGTGTGATGCTTCGAGAGAAGGGATTGGGGCAATATTGATGTAGAATGGGCACCCCATAGTATTTGAGATTTGGAATCTCAAAGAGACAAAGAAAGAATTCTCAATCTATGATAAAGAGATGTTGGCCATTATGCATGCTTTGGCCAAATTCAAGTAGTATTTAGTTGGTAGCAGATTGTTGTTAACAACTTTAAAATTGTTCCTCAATCAGAGAGATTTGAATGACAAACAACAAAAATGGGTAAGCTTCAGGCTTATAATTTTGATATAGAGCATGTTAAGAGTAAGAACAATGTTGTAGAAAATGCCCTATGTAGAAAAAAATTATGCACTATGTATGATATCTTTGTTGATTGCAAGGTGACTATAATAGAAGAGTATGCAAATAACACATTTGCTATAGATGTCCTTTAGGGAAAATTACAAGATGAAAAATATAAGGTAGAAAATAATCTCATCCTTTACAAGTATATCTCATTGCAAAGTCAAAGGTGCTTGAAAGAAATTCACAATACACCCTTGATAGGACACCCAAGTTACTTCAAGACTTACAAGTAAATCAAGGAGTGATTTTCTTGAAAAGAACTTGAGGGAGATGTCATGGAGTGCATCAAAGAGTGTGTTACCTTCTAGCAAAACAAAACATAGCAGGTATTTCCAGCAATTCTATTATAGCCCTTATTGATACCCAGTCAAAGATGAAATGGGAGAGTATCTCTTGGACTTCATCACTGACCTTCCAAGAGTTGGGGTAAGGATTACATATTTGTTGTAGCAGATAGACTCACTAAAATGCTCATTTCTTTGCAATATTTTTTAGTACAAGTTACCGCTAGTGGCTAAATTGTTTTTTAGAGAAATATTTGGGCTTCATGGTTTGCATAAGAAAATAGTGAGATACACAAATAGTAGATTCGTTATTTTATTTTGGTAGTATCTTTTGTATTCCACACAAAACAATTTGACACCCAATACTAGTTATCACCCACAACCAAATGGGCAAATAGAGATTGTGAGTAATTGTGAATAAGTAGATGGAGAGGCAGTTGAGGAACTATGTAGTGGGGCAGCAAATAGCATGGATCGAATGGCTCTATTTGGGGAAGCATTGCTACAATACTTCACAGATCATATGTCCATTGGTATGACTCCATTCAAGGCTTTTAGATGATCATGACACTTTTAACTTTTGCTGATGTGGTCATCACAAGAGGTAAAGTGCCAGGAGCTAGACACCTGGTCAAGCAATACTGAGAAAGTTCAAAGTTGCTCAAGGAAAATCTCCAACAAGTACAAAATCAATAGAAGATGCATGTAGGTCAACATCACACTAAGAAGACTTTGGAGACATGGTTTTCTTGAGGTTACAATTCATAATAAATAGTCTTCTTTCAAGAGAAGTGGAATTGAGAAACTCAAGCTTTGTTTCTAGAAACCCTACAAGATTAGGTAAAGAATTAGGGAGCTCTCTTATGAGCTTGCGTTGTCAAAACACAATAGAGTTCATAATGCATTTCATGTTTTTTGCCTTCACAACAAAGTTGCCTCCTCATGGTGATGATGGTAAGTTGATCTTGGTTCATTCATTCTAGGGAGAAAAGATTGAGAAATAGGAGCATCACAAAATTTCTGTTGTGTGGAAATTTTTTCCCAACCAAAGATGTTTTTTTTTTATCGGTAAATATTTTTTCTTTATATTAATGCGGAAATTTAAATATACAAAATTGCAGTCTTCCACGATGCATAAACGCAGTAAACATCAACCCCATATCACCCACAATCATATCTTATGAACTACCCAACCCTACAGTTTATGACATCTAAAAGAAAAAAACCAGATCCTTGTTGGTTCTACAAACCCAAATGTTCCAGAAATAATTAAAGTTTTAGAGCAATAACTGTATATGGTGAAAATGGATAACAATAATAACAATATTGAAAGGCTAAATGAATCCAACCACAAAACCCTAGCCTAACAATCAACAAAGATCCACCATAACATATGAAGATTACCTAAGACAATGCAAATAACTCAAAATCACAAAGATTATACCATCACATGTCCAATAGGGTTTTGATCTCCATTCTTCCTATCTCCATTGATCTTGCTTGATATATTTGCTCTCAGATTTTTGTATGCACAAGAGCTCAACAAAGAACGGAATGTGGTTGCAAGTAGGATCGTAGTGTAGCCAAGTCTTCAAGATTAGTCATTAGTCATTAGGGTTTGACAATGAAGAAAGCATCTTCTTAAATAGAAGACACAATAAGAAATGGAGGGATAAGATTGAGAGGTGTAAAAAGAGAGGTCGGCTAGGATTAGAGGGTAGGTAAAAGAAATACCAAAATAATGAAAGAGGTAGGTAGTGTAGGAATTAAGAGATGAATGACATGTGTCATGTGTAGAAAAAGATAATGAATTAATTAAATAAATAAAGATTTATTTAATTAATAGAAGAAGTAGGACAATTAAATAAATAAAATATTTATTTAATTTAGGAAAGGGATAATTTAAATAAATAAATGTATTTATTTAAATGAGAAATAAGGCTAGAAGAGGATAAATGAATTAATTAAATAAATAAAGATTTATTTAATTAATAGAAGAATTAGGCTTATATAATTAAATAAATGAAATATTTATTTAATTAGACATGACAATTTTGGGTGTCTACAATAACTAACAGCTGAAAACATGTAAGAACATATGAAAAACACTGGCCAACAGACCACTCACTCACTATCACCCTAGGTCGCCTTCTCCCCTCCCTCCTCAGTGGTCGGCGCTTTCCCCTTTTCCGCTTCACCTGTCATCCTTGGGATGCAGCCAGACATCCGAAGTCAAGGTCGCCCTCCAAACTCGCCAGTAGCTAAATGGCTCGTCCTCCTTCAAACCTGTCTCTCAGGTCCCTGCCAACTTCCATCCTTGCCACCACATGCAGAGCATTTAGGACTTCGTCCGCTCTGGTTAATTTCACATAGAGCTTCATCGCTTCCCATCCCACACGGGCACATTCTCGGCATTGGTTTTTGATTTCATCCTCCGGTCCATGAACAAAGGGAATCAACTCCTCGTGGTCATCCCCTTCCTTAATACGGATGCCAACTCGAGGTACCACCCATTCCAAGATTGAATCAAGGTTTATCAAAAACTCCCCATTGATCAGTTTGGTCAGTGTGATTATTATCTTCTCCACCTCCGGCTTGAATTCACAGGCCCACACCAGAAGCAAGGAGTACACCTCCATGTTCGTCCGATATCGGTGGCGGACGTAAACCACCTCCTCAGCAAGCATGAGACAAGCCGCCGCCCACAACTTCTCCGCTTTAAACCGGAAGAGTCCCTGCATCCGCTTTTCCGATACCTTGCCCAGAAAAGGCACCAGCTTCTTGTTCGTTCGCAGAGTAAAATTAGCTTCCATAGTGTTGACGTGTCTGAAATCACATTACTACGGTTCCATCCGGCCAACGCAGAATAGAATACTAAGAATCCTATCCTCTTGAAATAAGGAAATCCCTAGTGTTTTTTCAATTTGATCAAGGGGGACGACCTCAAGGTTTCGATTGTCAGGTCTTGACTGCAGGATTACTCAGTGGTTGATGTGATTTGCTCGGAGCACAAGGGGACTTACAATTTTGCAACAAGGTGGTCTGCTGCGATGAACGAATTGCGTAATAAAATTAAAAGGGAAGGGATAGGAGATCTAAAATTAATAAGGCTGGTGTGCGGGTAGACGGATTCAACATAACTAATCCCTGCTTGGCCAGAATAGCTCACAACCTTGCGGGAATGGTGCAATCTTCAAAGGGACTTGGAAGATTTTCAGACTGCAAACGCACGGCTAAGCACCCAATTCTGGCGCAGCCTAGACACACACCTGCAATTGAACTAAGCACAATTAAAGGCTTAGGTTAACCATACAAAAGGATACACAATCAGTATATCCTCAATGGTATGCGCCTAAATCTATCAAATACCTGCACACCCAAAACAAAAGATCTATCTAAAGTGCTGAAAGAAACCATGCAAACAGGATGAAAACAAGACAATAAACACCAAATCAATGTCTATATATTGATTTCAGTTGCCTATTACAACAATTTTTGCAGCATCTCTATGCTACTGCTAAGATCTAACCTATTCTAACTTCTAAAATCTAACCCTCTAACTCTAACTATCTAACTCCTTACAAAAGAAAGGCCCCTGCCTTTTATAGAATTTACAATATTGAATCAAAAGCTAGGATGGACTGCATCCAAGGGTCCTGATCTGCCTTCCAGAAACCTGGAAGCCTTAACCCATGCCCATTAAACTCTTAGTCATCTATCCAACCACTATCCTTGGCTGCCTACAACTGTTTGGCATTAATTTGGTCCTCATGGTGGTTGGGAATAGCTGTCCACAAAAATATCTTGCGCGGGACCCATAGGCAGTTTAATAAAGCAATTTCAGTTTACAGAAACTGAACTTCTAGAATTAAATCCAACTGTGTGCTTTTCCTTAGAACGCATGATTGACTTGTCACATTCGATTTGTTCTTTGGTCTTTGGTCTTGGTGGTGGACTTCATCTTTGTTCAATGGCACGGTTCCCAATGTTTTATCGCTTTGATCCTGCACTGCATCTTTTCTCCTCCAACTTCAGTGCCTGGCCTTGATTGCGATCCTTCTTTGATTTGTGTTTCAAGTTACCTGCGAACAATCAACCTTACTTTAATAAATCAATTTGAAAAATTAAATAATTTAATTTAACAAATATTAAATTTTAACGTCGTCTGGCTCGAGAAGCTCTTTGTGAGATGTATCTTGAAACCCGATCTTTTGTCTTAATGATGTTTGGGTGATTTGAATCCACTAAAGCATCTTGGCTTACTGGCGAAATAGTGATTTTGCCCCATTGTTTAATTTCGGCCTACAAGTTGGTTTTGAAAATATCTAAGTTTAACGCCCCTTTCTTCATTGGCATTTTCGAGCTAAAAGCCATTTTTGCAAACTTGGTTTTAACGATTTTACCTCTATTCGCCAAATTTCGGCTCATAAGGCGATTTTGCAAACTTTTGTATTTTCTAACATTTCGCCTTCGTTTGGCAAATTTCGGCCTTCATGGAGCTTTTGCAAACTTTAAAAAAAAGAACGCCCCTTATTTCGCGATTTTCAATTTTTGGCTCTTGGAGTCGTTTTGCAAATTTCTATAAAAATAACACCTTTCCCTCTATTTTGCGATTTTTAAGCTAGGAGGGCTTCTCAGGCAAAAAGCATATTTTTCACGATTTATGACATTTTCGGGTTAAAGGGGATTTTGAAATGTTTTTAAAGTTAAACGCTCTCCCTATTTTTGTGATTTCGGCTTGTGAATGCCTTTTGCAAATAAATTATAAAAACGCCTCTTCCACGCGATTTCGCGTTTTTGGCATAAGGAGGGTTTTTGCAAATAAAAAAAAATGCCTTACTTGACCCGTGATTTTCAGGCCTAAGGGGTTTTTTCCGAAGTTCACAAGTTAAAAGTTTATATGACGCGATTTTCGACCTGAGTGACCATTTTGCAAACGTAAAATGACGCCTTCAACCAAACTCGCGATTTCCTTATTTCATTTTCGGCTGGGAAGCTGAGTTTGCAAGTTTACGCCTTTCTCTCCTATACCATTTTTGGCTGCGAGGGCATTTTTGAAAAGTTTAAAATGTCCTACCTTCTCCCTCCACGACTTCGGGCTTAAGGGGCCCTTTGCAATGTTTGGTTTGTTTGACGTCTTATATTTCGGCACATTAGGTAAAATTCACATTTCGGGGTTGGAGTTTGCAATTTGGCCCCAAAGGCCGATTTTGGCCTTAACGGCATTTGACTTGGGCTTTCTACCGCGAAAATCTCAAAGACGGGGGTCCCCACTTGTAGAGAATGGGGGTAAGGTGTGCAATACGCACAACACATAGTCACTTGCAATTTTGAAACAGCAACGCCTGCAATGCAATGTCATACAATGCTACAAAGATACAATTAATTCTACTTGAAACAAACCCTGGCACGCAGCTCAACGGGTAATAAATTCTTCCTCCGTCATATAGGGTGGATAATGAGTGCCAAAGATAAGGCATTAATGCCATGAGATCATACGCATGATTTACTGTCATCCTCCACCCGCTCCAATCATGCGACCTGCCACAGATAACTACCTTCTTCAAAGAGAAGGCACCAGCTTGGCTTATGTACTTGCCAAATTTTTCTCTCGCTTTCATGTTGAAGACTGGACATTTCTAAAAGGCTGTAATTAATACCATTTCCACACACAACCATCTCCTTTCCACCATTTGGCCACACAACTATCCAATTCGCTTCCAATGTTAGATAGCAAATCTGCCACTACATTTGCTCCCCTCCTTATATGCGAGACACGAAACTCCACAAATGCTTTGAGCTTCTCTCGGATCATAGCCACCCATCGATTTAACTTCCAGCATGGCGTGTTGCCTTTAGCTATTGCATTAATAACTATCTAAGAGTCCCCTTCTAAATGCAGCCGTTGGACTTTCATATTTAAGGCTAGTTTTGCTGCTAGAAAGGCCGCCTGGACCTCTGCTTCATTATTAGTGCCATCCTGCAATCGTTGTGCTCCTTTGAATAGGATAAATCCGTTATCATCCCCCACCACCACCCCAGCACCTGAGATTCCCAGATTTCCTTTTGATGCACCATCGAAATTAATCTTTATCCACTGTTTGCTAGGTGGTTCCCATTTAACCTTCTCTAAAGAAAGAGCTGGATCAACCCTTGAAGACCCATTAACAGGTTCCAACTAAAGATGTTACATGGATTATCATGTCCCCTTTTTAGAATTAAAATAATTGGGAGACCCATAGTATATTTCTTTGTTCCCACAAGCTAAGGGATAAAGTTAGAGATTTAGTTTTATAATAATATTTTAAATTAGTTATACTAACTTTATTTAAAACATTGTAAAAGGACAACTCAAATATTATTATTATAAACACAGCCATCTAAATTTGACATAATAAGACCTTATATAATATTTTGTTAAAGTGTTTTAAGTGAACACTTTTGAAGAGGAATTTTTGGAGGCAAAAGAGAATTCAAATTAAAAGGGGCTAAAATGAAGTTTATAAACATAAAGAGACATGCTCAAAGGAAAGCATCCATTGTTTATTGAAATCAAAATTTTCTCAAAGCTTGAGCACTTACGTTCATTTTCGCACTTGTGGGCAACAAACCCTTCAAGTGCTAAAATTTAGAGGACAAAATCCTCTTGGTTTCCAGGAAAGAGCAGAGGATGAAAACCCTTTGTTCTTTGAGGCAATCTAACCTAAGAATCACAATTGGGCAAAGAAGATTGCATTTTATTTTCAGTTTCTATTTTGCTATAGTACTACCGCTGTAGTATTACCACTATATTACTACCGAAGAAGTAACTTTTCATTGCGACTACTTATAACAGCAGTTTATATTAGCAATTTTTATATTTATAACAGCAGTTGGTATCAGCAATTATTATTTTTATAACAGTAATTTATATCAGTGATTATTGTTGGTAATTGCTAATCTATTATGCCCTAGAAACTTTTTGTTAGTTGCTTATCTACGTTATTTTAAATTTACAGATGCATAAGGGTTGGCTATATGCAGCTATTTAAATCAGTTTATAGTTAATATCTGTCTATCATTTTGTGAGTTGTCTGTTGCAACTTCTAATAGTAATACCAATTGTTGTGCAAGAAGTTCGACCATTAATATTAGTATTCACATGTTGTTTGTTAGTATTGCATTAGGGTTGGCTATATGCAGCTATTTAAATCAGTTTTTAGTTAATATCTGTCGTGTTGTCTGTTGCAACTTCTAATAGTAATACCAATTGTTGTGCAAGAAGTTCGAGCATTAATATTAGTATTCACATCATGTTTGTTAGTATTGCATTATTGCCTTGGTATTGCTTAAAAAGGAAAACAAAAAAATTATAGAGTCCATAAAAGTATTAAAAGGGGACATTATCGAGTTACTTGGCTTCCTTCCAGGATTTGCTGGGCTAGACTCGTAAGCGCTAAACATTCCTTGTGAGAATTCTCAATCCTTGTATTCACCTTTTCCTTGTGTACATGCCCATGGTGATGGTATTGATTCTTTTGGTCAAAACCTTAAAACAAACATCTATCGACATTAGTCTCTTTCCATGATCTCCTACTTTGATCTTCATCAATCCCATAATAAGAATATTTATAATTGTACTACATTTTATAGTCTAGACTTTAATAGCTTAAGGTTTTTACCCCATCTTGTTTTATTTACTTTTGTTTTGCACTTCCAGTTTAAGAAAATATTTATACCTAATGTCTTTACACCCTGATAATTCTCTTTTAGAATAGGTCGTACGCTAAGTCCCCTTTGCCTATTTTGGTCATTCCTAAACATTACTAATATAATTTATTTTCCTAAAAGTTTTATTATAAAGCTTGGAACCAAAAAAAGCTTAAGTTACTTTACTAGTTCAATCTCCTCCTAGATGGTCCACAAACAGCTCAATACTAGCATTACTTGTGGCTTGAGACACAAATCAAACAATAGCAAATTTACAAGTACCATAATGTTTGCCTTTGTTTTTAACTATATTAGTTCTTTATACAAGTCATCTGAAAAAATCAATAGTAAAAAATTATTATTAGGTTGGTGCTTTTCCCAAAAAGTAATCATCAACTAGAAGTTAACATTTTGACTTGAGATGTGACTTAAAGAGGGCCCTACCAGGTAGGGTCAGATTTTTTTTCAACAATAGTTCTCTAAATAAGAAATCCATAGCTATAAGTATCTCAATATCATACCTTTTTAATCCTTTTTGTTTATTTTTCTCAGATTATGGTATAAAAAGAATTAACAAGTGTTACCCAGAAACGCATTTCCACCCTAAAGGTACACGTTTTGGAAACGGAAACGGTTTTGGGTACAGGGGGATGGCTGGAAGCATTTCCAAGCCGTCCCTGATCAAGCAAAGATTTTGGAAATCCAGAAACGGTCAACTATGTAGTCGGAGATCGTTGACTGTCCCGACAATGGATGGTCATTTTGGGCAGCAGGAGGGATTAAAAAAAAAGATCTTTTTATAAAATCTATTTTTAATATTAAAAAGGTAAACCTAAATATTTTTAAAAAAAAGAATAAAGGCCTTTGCTTATTTAAATATTTTGATATATGATATGATATTTAAATATTTTGATATATGATATGATACTTGATAGTGATACTTCTCGTTGTTTCAATGAATTATATCTATGAATGTATGAAACTGAAATTTGAACTCTCATTTGATTCATTTGATCATGATGCTATCCTATGTTCTTATTCTATGATGATTCAATTTGATTCATTTAATGCTATGTTCTTAGTTCTATGATAATTCAATGAATGAACATTGATTCAATGATTTTGGAATCTAGATTCTGATTTATAAATGTTATTATGTTGCTATGATGAATGTTATTGTGTTACAATGTTATATAAATATATACTTCATTAACATATTTAAAATTTCAGATTACACACACGCACACACACATCCGTCCCCTAATCCAGGAAAAAAAAAACCGTTTCCCCGTCCCCTGTCCCGGAAACTTGGGGTAAAATAGCAAATAACAGCAATTTTGGTGACTAAAGTTTAAACAGGTCCAAGCAAGTATTCCCTGTATAAGTATTCTATTTATTTGTCCATAAGTTCAGAAACAAAGCTTTCTGTGAAACTGTGAGTGAGATTTAACATTTAATTTAATTTTCATCACTTACTATACACTAACACAAATCAACACATAATAATGTTAACATGATATTTTTCAGGAGAACGATAATAAAAGACAGGAAAATATACAAGCCCAAAAAACTCACCGCCCAATTTGGGAGCAATGCAAGCACCGTCGGTGAAAGCCCGCGGTACATACCTCTGAAACCTTCATTATGGATTATTTCTTTCAGGCTAGTAACAATAAGGCTACCTGCTTTTATACATAAGAAAAAAATAGAACGTTAGTGCTTTAAATATAAGTCAGAAACCATTAGTATAGGTAAAGCAAATACCAAATTCGAGTACTTTAGGTTTCAATGGTATGGTGTGTTTGAGCTATAATGAATTCTGTGTTATCTCAGAGTGTGTACACATATTATAAGTCTAAATCAATTGAAGAGATTCAGTAGTATGGTGTGTTTGAGCTAATTCTGTGTTATCTCAGAGTGTGTACGCATATTATAAGTCAAGTCTAAATCAAGTGAAGAGATTCCTCCTATAAGTCCAGAAAATATGATTCATGTATCAAACTTGTTGGCAGAGATGGCAAATAATAGCGATGGATCATTTTCAGAGATCACAAATGTTTAACAGTTGCATGGTGGTATTTTGAAATATGAATGCAAAACATCCATTTGAAAATCATGTGGTAGAGTTCATACATGGAGACAATTGGTCAATTTTTTAACATAATACAGGCCAAAGACTGCAAACAGAATTGTGGCGTGAAGAAACAAATCAGTATACTGTGGTATTTTAAACAGCATTGTTACGTGGAATACTTTGTGTCTGTAGGCATTGAGAGACAGACATATGAAATCCGAGTAGCATTTATACATTCATGTTGCATGGAAGGGCATCAATAACTGCAAGATTGCAATATTATGAAACCACACAACCTAAATTGCTAGACAAGCCCAGAAAAAATCAATTAACATAAAATGCACATCAAAACATTTAATAGTTATTAAACAAAGAAGCATGAGGAATCAATGGAGTGACCATGTAAAGTATAGACAATTTTCTAGTGCTTTTAAAATTTCTGCCCATCCTGTGCCATAGAAATATAGAAAGCAATATATCTCCAATTGCCCAGCCTGAGCTATAAAATTCTAGAAAGAAATATATTTAGTATTTCCAATTTCCCATCCTTAACAAATACCATGTTTACATATCATATTAAATGAACAGTAGGCGTGGGTTTGTTGATGAATGGAATAAAGGAATTCTCCATTTGACTTGTATTTGGCAAAAATATCTCCTTTGCCCTGCTTGGTATGTAGAATAACACAAAATCCAATGGTATAATTATGATGCCATTCACAGGGATGCTGACATTGGACACAGATTGAAGTTAACAATTAGCCTATGTCTGTGATGTTTAAGCAAGCTAACTATCAACTTTTTTCAATGTAAGCTTTGCAGTTGTGCATTCTTACAATGAGAAAACCAAAATTCTCTCTTGGGCTACAAAACAATATAAAAAAACAATCCAAGCATTGGATGATCCCAGCATTTTAATCATTCAACAGAGTTCCCGCTTGTGAAACCTGTTGTGATGTATTCACACATCGCCCCATTGTAAATGGAGACCCCTGTTTTTTTTTGCTTTTTAGGTTGGTTTTCTTAGTTTAGCCTTTTAGGTCTTGGTTATTGATCTTTGCATTGGAGAATTTCTGGAGAGCTCTTTGGGAGAAGATGGTCTCTTTGGGCTAAAGTGAGTAAAATGAGTAGCATAGGACGGGTGAATTTGGATTTCCTTTTTTGAAAGCCTCCTCTTAGTTAGGCCTGGGACTCGTTTCTAGGGTTGAGTCTTGATTGGGTTTGAGGAAGATCAACTTGAATTCACTTTTGAGAGCGAATTGAGACACACTTAGACTTGGAAATTTGGAGAGAAAGTCAAGAATTTGAGCTAGAACCTCAAATTCGCTCCTGACCCTTCCAAAGGGATAGGATCGAATTTCTTTAGACTCTTCTCTTGCTCCCCAGTTTGGATCATGAACCTTCTTCCCATGGTTTGAGTGAGAATGCTAAGGCCTTGTGAATGAGCTGAAACAAGTTTGGATCATGAACCTTCTTCCCATGGTTTGAGTGAGAATGCTAAGGCCTTGTGAATGAGTTGAAACAAGTTTGGATCATGAACCTTCTTCCCATGGTTTGAGTGAGAATGCTAAGGCCTTGTGCATGAGTTGAAACAAGTTTGAATATTAGAACATGAAGCTTGAACCTAAAGACTTAAGGTATATTCGAGAATTTGAGCCCTAGAGCTAAAGTCGCTCCTGACCCTCTCAAAGGGTCCAGAGCGAATTTCCTTAGATCTCCTCCCTTGGTCTTAGCTTAGACCATTACCCTTGCTTCTCAGTCCTAATCGAAGGAGGATTGATGTGTACATGCCTTGAGGATGAATTGGAAACAAGATTGGATGATGAGAATGTTAGGAATTTGACCAAGATGGCCAAATTCGCTCCTAACCCTTCCAAAGGGACAGGAGCGAATTTCCTTAAATCTTCCTTTTTGCTCCTTGTTTGGGCCAAAAACTTTGTTCCTATGGCGTGATTGAGAGAGGATTTATGTATACATGCCTTTGAAGAGAATTGCAACAAAGTAAAGTGATGAAAATGTTAGGAATTTGAACATAAATTCCAAATTCGCTCCTGACCCTTCCAAAGGGTCCAAAGCGAATTTCATTAGAAGGTCATGTACCTCTCTAAGGTACACAAGCGAATTTGTAAAACTTGATGTTTGACCTTATCTTTTGCGCAAGAAAACCCCTTAGAGTGATTTCCTAGCATGAGCTAAAGCCAGGGCAATGTGGATAAAGGTGAAAGAATGAGTATTTGAGTCACATCCAAGCCTAATGCCTCAATTTTGCTCCTAACCCTTCCAAGGGTGCAGGAGCGAAATCCTTAAGGGGACCTCCCATCTCACCTAAGACATTGAATCGATCTCATTTTGAGCCAAATAGAGGACAAATTGACTTGGTTCTGGTGGGAAAAGGATTCAAAAGTCAAGCCTACGATGAAGCTAAGTGAAAAGGAGTGTGAATTGAGCTTAAAGGAGCAAATTCGCTCCTGACACTCTCAAAGGGTCCAGAGAGAAATTCTTAGAGGGTCGTGTACCTTCCAAAGGTACCAAGGCAAAATTCTTGAAAAAGCTAATTCTTCACCCCAAATAATTGAATGAATCCTGCTTTGAGTAGATTTGAAGGCAAATTAACATGGTCTTGATGTGAGAAGGATTCAAAGGTCAAGTCTAAGACAAAATCATGAGAAATGTGAGGTAAATTGAGCAAAATGCCAAATTCGCTCCTCACCCTCTCAAAGGGTCCAGAGCGAATTTTCTTTGAGGTCATGTACCTTCCAAAGGTACCCAAGCAAAACCTCTTCTAGGTCTTCCTGGGGATCAAAATAATGATATCTTCATATGAAAGAATTGGAATCTAAGGCTAAAATGATGAAAAGAAGGCAATAAGTGAATTTAGCTAGTAAAGAAGCTAATTCGCTCATGTAACTCTCAAAGGGTCCAAAGCGAAAATTCCATTCTAGGGCCTTGTTGTGACATATTCACACATTGCCCCATTGCAAATGGGGATCCCCACTTTTTGCTTTTGGGGGTTATCCCTTTTGGTTTTGTTGCTAGTCGTTTTAGTGCCTTAGCCTTTGCATTGAAGGGATTGAGTCAGGTGGATCTCCTCAAGAGGTCAAATCAATTGAGTGATTAGGGGTTATTTAGATCATTCCTAGGGTTTTTTTTGTGTACCATCCAGTCGCACTTCAAGTTGCTAGATCAAACCTTGGTTGAATGCATAATGTCCTCCTAGGTCCCATCCCTTACATCAAGGATAGAGCGAAATTCTCAAAACCTCCTTTTTCTCCCAATTTTGTGTCAAGCCTGACGTTGATGGGGGTTGATTGAACTTAAAGGTATCCCTAGGCATCCATTTGACTGAGTTGTGATCACAAAATGTGAAGATTTTGAGCTAGTGTGTAAATTTCGCTCCTGACCCTTCCAAAGGGTCCAAAGCGAAATTCCCATAACCCCTATGTTGCTCTTTGTTATGACCAATTTTTTGACTTCTAAGGCATGGTTGGGAAGATTTTGATGTGTACTTGCCTTTGAAAGGTAGTTTGAGGCAATGGAGTGGTGAAAATCAACCTAAAACAAGAATTTCGCTCCTGAACCTTCCAAAGGGTCCAGAGCGAAATCCTCCACTTGACCCTCTATTTTGCTTAATACATCAAAATGACCTTGTTTTGAGCTAAGTGGATGGCAAATTGACTTCATTATGGTGAGGAGAGATAGGTTTGATCAAGTTTGAAGTGAATTGAGGAGAGAAGAAGTGTGAAATCAACCCAAAGTATGAATTTCGCTTCTGACCCTTCCAAAGGGTCTAGAGCAAAATTCTCCAAAGACACTATTTTCTTCCTTGTTTAGACCAAAATCCTTGTTCCTTGGACATAGTGGGGGTGGACTGGCATGTTTTTGCCTTTTGAAGTGATTGAAAGTGAAGGAAATGAAGGAATTAAGCCTAAATCATGAATTTCGCTCCTGACCCTTCCAAAGGGTCCAGAGCGAAATTCTCTATAGGTCCTGTCCTTGGCCATGGTCCAGAGCAAAATCTCCTTTCAGGCCTTCTTGAGGGTCAAACAAGTATTACCTTCATGAGAGGGGGATCCAAAGGTGAGAATCAAGGGAAAATGAAGTAAGAAGGATAGAGCTAAGTGAAGGAAAACAAGCAAAGTATGAATTTCGCTCCTGACCCTTCCAAAGGGTCCAGGGCGAAATTCTCAAAAGCCTCTAATTTGCTCATGTTTGAGATCGAGATATGGATTCCTAGGCATTGGTGGAGAGAAGACTAGTATATACTTGCCTTGAGAAGCAATTTGGAGTAAGGAAATGATGGAATTTAGACCTAATCATGAAAATCGCTCCTGACCCTTCCAAAGGATCCAAAGTGAAATCCTTTGAAATCCCTATTTTCACCTTGTTTGAGTTGGGCAAAGGGCTAGTTGTGAGATCATGGTGGCAAGAGGATTGAAGGGTTAAGTTCAAGATTGTGAAATGATGAAAATGTGAGGTAAATTGAACAAAATAGCAAAAATCGCTCCTGACCCTTCCAAAGGGTCCAGAGCGATTTTCCCTATAGGGTCTATCCCTGGAGAGGATCCTGAACGAATTTCATTCTAATGCATTCTTGTTGATGATTTAAGGTAAGAAATGCCATGTTAGGATAAACATATTATGTATACTTAATCATCTTTTTGTTTGTTTTGCAGATGGAGAAAGATCAAGCCAAGACAAGGGCAACCTATTCCAGTCCCATCATCATCAAAGACACTTCAAATGTATGGAGGAGGACTTCAAGTGGTCGAGACGAGCATTGGGAGATTTCAAGTGTTCAAGGAGTTCCAAGCAATCCTCAAAGACTCCATTCTACCACATGAAAAAACCACAGGATGACAAAGAAGGACCTTACAAGCACTTCAAAGCAATATGAGCTACGAGAGAAGAAGGAAAGACTTGATAAAGAAGAAGGATTCATCAAACACAAGAGGGTCAAGGAGAGGTACGTCATCCATCAAGTACATCAAGGACAGAAGAAGATCAACCAAATTCAGTGCAAGGGTACGTTGAAGAAGCAGATAGTTTCAGAAGAGTTAATCAAAGTTAGCTTCTCGGCACCACCAAATTATGTATCAAAAGAGATACGAGCAGGTGCCAGACAAGGTGGCATCCCAGTCACTGTTACTCCAGTCAGATAGGTCCACATTAGCATGTTCAAATTCAATGTACCTGACTCACCAGTGGCGGCACAAACTTTGATGTACCTACCCCTGACATCTATTGGTCCACATCTATGAAATGTAATTATTTCATTGGCTAAAGGAGTGTTGTAACAAACCCTAATTAGGGTTTTCATCTTGTAATCTTGACCATTGATTGTAAATCAATGTGAGCCATTGAGATGTAAAGAGCTCTCTATATAAGGCTCTGGCTCTTCATTTGTAAAGGTTAATAGTTAAGAGTTAGCTAATAATAGTTAGAGAATAGTCAATAGTGAATAGTCAGCAGATAGAATAGCAATTAGAGTAGATTAGGAAGAAAAGGCAAGAAAATAGTGAATAGTCAGCAGATAGAATAGCAATTAGAGTAGATTAGGAAGAAAAGGCAAGAAATTGTTGCCTTGATTGTAAATGAACTCCATTTTTCATTGAAGTTATGGTGAAGTGTGTTGTTCTTTGCAATATACATGGTTTCTTGTTGAATCTTCAATTTTAGATGATAGATAATTAGATTGAATGAAGGAATTTATTGAATGTACTCGCGTGGAATCCACCTAGTCCAAACCACTAGCCTCTTACTGATTGTAAATGCGCCTTTTGTGGTCAACTGGCATCGAATGAGCTTAATCTCGAGTCATTACGCGTCTATTATTCATGCATTAACTTGAATGATGATCAGTGTGACAGTGATAATTTGAACATATTCAGAACTACCCTAGAAGATCGCACTGAGCTGGTGTTGAATTGTTCAGTTTGATGGTGAGACCTAGCCCAATAGGACTCCACCTAGTCATTCATTCATCTTCTTGCATTCTAGGCCTTAGAGTACACTTTCTGAGTCTTTCATCTTTTGCTATTTCTTCATTTTCCTGGTGAGTAGATAGGACTTGAGTTCCAGCAAATCAGACGCTCAGGCAGTCGAATTTAAGTCCCTTTGTGATTCTAGCATAATCACATCACACCACAAAAGCTTATCCACATGTAGAGACCCTACATATAAGAACCTTGGAGTTGCCTCGATTGATCCTTAGGCGAAATCTTCAGCATTTGGGGAAACTTTGTTCAAGAGAGGATAAGATACTTTGGTATTTTATTATGTGTTCACATATGCATAAAAAACACATCAACAGGCCTGTCCTTGGAAAGGGTCTAGAGCGAAATTTTCATTATAGGTCCTGTCCTTCCAAAGGATCCAGAGCAATTTTCATTATAGGTCTTGTCCTTCCAAAGGGTCCAGAGCGAATTTTCATTATAGGTCTTGTCCTTCCAAGGGTACAGGAGCGAAATTCCTTGGGAGAGAGGGTTTAGCTAATGAAACTGTGTTGAAGGTCTTCTTAAAGGTGATTCTAGTGTTCAAGCAATCCTAAGAACTATGAATTTGAGAGTGCTTTCATTTGAAAAGTTGAGACAACTCCTAATTCGCTCATGTACCTTCCAAAGGGTCCAGAGCGAAATTGATCCTAGTGCCTTCTTGTTGATTGTTTGAAGTGAGAAATACCATGTTAGGATGAATATATCATACGTGCTTGACACCATATTTTGTTTATTTTGCAGATCTACAAGACCAAGTTGGAAGGAGATTAGGCAAGGACAAGGGCAACCTCTTCAAGCTTCATCATCATCAAGGACACCTCAAATGCATGTAGGAAGACTCAAAGTGCTACTAAATTGAAGGACTTTAAGTGTTCAAGGAATTGCAAGCAATAGAACAAGTTATCCTCAAGATATTCATTCTACCACATTAAGAGATCACAAAATGTCAAAGGAGGGATCATACAAACATTTCAAGACGAGATGAGTTACTAGAGAAGGTGACTTGACCATGACTTCCTATCACCATTATGAAAAATCAAGAGGAAGCTTCATCAAACACAAGAGAGTCAAGGAGCGGTACGCTATTCATCAAGTACATCAGGGACAAAGGAGGATCAACCAAGGTCAGTGCAAGGGTACGTTGAAGAAGCAAATAGTTTCAGAAGAGTTAATCAAAGTTAGCTACTCATCATCATCACAATGAGTATCAAGAAATATTACTTAACGTTCCTTGACCAATCACAGAGCAAGTACCAAACAAGGTGGCATCCCAGTCACTACTCCTTCAGTGAGAAAGGTCCACATCAACATATCCAGATTCAGTGAATCACACTTATGCACGAATGCACAAACTCCAATGTACCTACCCCTATTTCCTATTGGTTCTCATGCATTGAATGTAATTTTATCATTGGCTAGAGGAGTTTGTTGTAACAAACCCTAATTAGGGTTTTCATCTTGAAATCCTAGCCATTGATTGTAAATCAATCAGAGCCATTGAATTGTAAAGAGCTCTCTATATAAAGCTCTGGCTCTTCATTTGTAAAGGTTAATAGTTGGTTAATAGTCAATAGTTAATAGTCAGTAGAATAGTCAGTAGCAAAAGAATAGTGAATAAAGTAGCAATTAGAATAAAGTAGGAAGAGAAGGCAAGAGATTGTTGCCCAAAATTGTAAATAACCCTCATTTTTCATTGAACTTAAGTTGAAATGTGTTGTTTCTTGCAATATGCATGGTTTCTTGTTGGATCTTCAAATTTGATGGTAGATAATTAGATTGAATGGAGAAAAATGTTGAATGCACTCATGTGGAATCCGCCTAGTCCATACCACTAGCCTCTTACTGATTGTAAGTGTGCCCTGCGTGGTTAGCTGGCATTGAATGAGCTTAACTTCAAATTGTTATGCGTCCATTGTTTATGCATTAACTTGAATGATGATCAGTGTTTGATGGTGATGATTTGAACATCTTCAAAATTCCCTTAGAAGATTGCACTGAGCTAGTGTCGAATTGTTCAGTTTGATGGTGAGAACTAGCCCAATAGGACTCCACCTAGTCATTCATCTATATTCTTACATTCTGGGTCCTAGAATAGATTCTCTAAACCCTATGCTTTTGATATTTCTTTATCTCCCAGTGAGTAGTTAGGACTTAAGTTCCAGCTAATCAAGCATTCAGGCATTCGAATGTATGTCCCCTTGTGATTCCAACATAATCACATCATACCACAAGAGTTTATCCACATGTAGAGACCCTACATATAAGAACCTTGGAGTTATTTCGATTGATCCTTAGGCAAATCTTCAGCATTCAAGTTTGCATGTGCATGAAAAACACATCAACAAAACCTAACATCCAATTAAGAGAGAAGAACAATGTTTCAACAAAGTTAATCCATGGTTGGTCCTTCCAACATTCAAGCCCAAAAAAATTCAAGAAAAAAGCAATATTTAAATAGAATTTTTCAGGCCCAGCACCATTTATTGACAGTATCACCATTGTATAAATGCCCCTCACAAATAGTAGCCTAAGTTGACATATCAATGAAAGCTTTTGCCTTTACACTAATAAAGTCAATCTCGGTATGAACTACTTCCATTTAGAGCAGTGCGTATGCACTTTGGACCAGTTTAGTAACTTAGTTCAATGTAACACAAGTTTCTGATTTCACAATAAAAAAATAGATTGATATACAAACTGTTAAGGTATTTATGTGATTTTGTTTACTTTGTGCAATGCTTGAAGGTTATACATTATTGAATAAGTCAGTGATCAGATTCACATCTTGTGTCAATTTTAGATAACACCAACTGTAGGAGCCATCCATCATTTGGGCCAACGAAAGCTTCATAAAACGATGAGAAAAGCTCTCACGTATCTGTTATTGCCTGGACTAGCAATGATCCTTAGTATTCAACTTCAGGTCATATATGAAAGATGTGAGTCGTGTACAGACAAAAGGAAAGTCAATCGATATTCTGCCAGACTTTTGACAAGGAGTTGTTCAGTCATGAGTAAGTTCCCTTCATTTGCACTACCTCAAATGATGTCTTACCACATTAGCAGATTCATTGAGAGAAGTTCTCAGTCATGAGTAAGTTCCCTTCATTTGCACTACCTCAAATGATGTCTTACCACATTAGCAGATTCATTGAGAGAAGTTCTCATTTAACTGTCATATGACCCAATTTTAGCAATGTTTCAAAATACTCAGGTTCAGATCCTATCTGTAAGGTGAGAATCAACCAAGGACAAATGAAAATCAAACAGCATTCTGTCAGAATTTTATCAATTATAAAAAGGATTAATAACCAGACTAGCACATTCTTGTGGGAGATTTATCTTTTTTCTTTATAGACAAGGAATTGAGTACTAATGTACAAGTCTTGTTAGAAAATAATTAACCAACATACCTTTAAATCCGCCCTGTCTTTTCTTAGGTAGTCCATGCACTTGAAGCCGTGTCTTGATGACATCCAGTGGGCACACAAATGTGGCAGCAATAGCTCCTGCATTATAAATTCAACAAATGACTCACCTCAAACACTTCTCTATATTACTCTAGAGACATGTCAGACATATAACTGGAATGATTCAGAAGCAAATAACAAAGAGAATGGAAAAGTAGAAACTGTAATTAAGCACGATCACAAAGTAGATAAGACAATAAAAAAACAAATCATAGCTCAGGCAAAAACTTTGGAAGATAATCAATAGATGACAAACTAAATTTGAAATAAAGATGGTTAAACTGTAGGATACTGACAGATGTTAGTGTTGGTTTGGCTTAATTCGATAGAAAAGAACTTCTATTTACTTTCTACAATAGCTCACGTAGTATGAGCACGAAGAAAGCTTAGCCAGCCATGGTACAAGAAAATAGAATATTGTACAGCCAAACTTCAAAGACAACAAAGACAACACAGTTTGGTCACAATTTTTGAAGAAAGTCATCCTTCACAAACTATTTTTTTCTAAAGAAATTAAAGGACTAGAACGGGTCTTTTAACCACCTAAGATTCTGGCTTACCATGATTGTAATGTGTCAAACAAAGGAAATTTTATTGGCTATTTTGTTACTAATGTAATTGGTTAACTTTATAACATTCAAAGAAATCAGTAAAGACAATTGGAAAATTTTCCACAACACATTAGCCAAGTTTTGCGCAGTTTATATATTTTCTTATTAACATTTTTGCAATCAAATTTAGTAAATTAGCAAATAGTAAATATTCCAGAAGATGTTCAAAATTAGTTTTTACATGGGCTATTGTTTTCTCATTAACTAATCTTTTATAAACCACAGAACATTTCAATTAACCAAAATGCAAGTGATTCAAAACACATCGACCCCAAGTTTTTACAAAGAATATATTATGTACATTGGGGTTAGATTCTGCCTAATTTCACAAGTATAATAGTAAATGCTACGTTAATTGGATATCAATAACACATATGACAAGGTGACCTCATCTTGTCATTGCTGGAAAGACTGCTGTACCCATACCAAATCTTTTGTATTGACTCTAATTTCAAGCCAAAAACTGGTCAATTCTTGTTCATAATTCATTCTTGAATCCTTCCCACTAAAAGTTCTCAACATGGTCATTGTTAACTATTTTCATTCTGCATTCAAGACTGTGGCTAACACTTCATTTCAGTATCCAATGCATGATGACATAGAAATGCTGTTCTCACCCAAAGCATGCTTAGGGTTCAGTACCCTTATGAAGGACTGAGTCGTTAGTACATAACAGAAATTTTTAAACAAATGCAAACATGTGCAAAGACAAATAGGAAGAAATTCTAGGTTATATTCATTCAATCTCCGAGTCTCTCATTACATTTTCTGATCATTCTCTAATCATTCTTATCCTTTTGATCATTACATCTTTGGGGTTTTATAGATGCTTTACCCCAATGTCAATGACTCCAGCTAGCCTGTGCATTTAGCACAAACACAACTGCACATGTTGGTTGCAACAGAACTGAATGTATATACAAGAATTGCGGTGAGAATCATGCATATGCTCTAGTGAATTGAACAAAATGTGTGTCAATCACTTAGTTTAACTGCTTGATAACTACTACATAACTAATTGCTAGCCCTAATTAACTAAGCGTACAGTACAACACAGCATGGGAAGGAGGCATCTTTAGTACCAAAATCCACCTAGCACAAACTTGTCTATGATCCTCCAAAGACTAAAAAAATTGACTCAAAAAAATAGATCCACAAAAAGAAAAATGTACAAAAATTATCCAAGAAGTACCAATTTCTTACAATATCTTCTGGGGCAGCAATGAGAGTGAACTCATATGTCGTTAGAAATTTTTCCTTCCAAATACAGTGCCATATAATGGGTGCATTGCGAGGTTGATCCTTGAAGGAATTATTTGGTCTATAGTCTGCACATCATCAGCAGCAACCACACTATGTCGATCCACTAAAATTTTAAACTATTGGTGCAACATTGGAAAATGACCCTTTATTTGTTGCAGCTCTTCACGCACTGATAGCAACAAGTGAAATTAGCTTTATACTCCAATGCCTCCTCCTTAATGATTGCTTGTTGATCATTTATCTAGTTGGTAATGGTGGCAATGTTAGGAATTCATGTTGGTATTGTTGTGATGTATTCACACATCGCCCCATTGCAAATGGGGACCCCCACTTTTTGCTTTCTGGGGTTAGCCCTTTTGTTTTTGTTGTTAGTCGTTTTAGTGTCTTAGCCTTTGCATTGAAGGGATTGAGTCAGGTGGATCTCCTCAAGAGGTCAGGTCAATTGAGTGATTAGGGGTTATTTAGATCATTCCTAGGGTGTTTTTTGTGTACTATCCGGTTGCACTTCAAGTTGCTAAATCAAACCTTGGTTGAATGCATAATGTCCTACTAGGTCCCATCCCTTACATCATCTGGATCCTCAAATGTCCTGAAATTTGGCTAAGTCTGGAATGTCATCCTAATCCTGAAATTTGATTAACTCTGGAAAATTGAAGAATCCTCCAAAAACTAGATTTTGCATTATAACTCCTGGACGTTCGAAACCACTCTCAAACATCCTGACAATATATATGGAATATAACTTATAGTATAACTTAAATGTTATATTCCATATATGAATCCTGACGGAGAGACTAACATGTCAAATTTCGCCCCTGACCCTTCCAAAGGGCCTAGAGCGAATTCCTCTTGAGATCATGTACCTTCCAAAGGTACCTAAGCGAATTTGTCAAGGATTGTGCTTTGATCCCAAATTTGAGCAAGGAAAAGCCTTAGGATGCCTTCCTAGCATAGACCAAGGTCAAAACAAAAGTAAAATGAAGGATAAATTGAGTGAAAATATGAATTTCGCTCCTGACCCTTCCAAAGGGTCTAGAGCGAAATCCTTCAAGGGACCTCCTATCTCACTCAAACAATTGAATGAATCCCATTTCAAGTAGATTTGAGGGTGAATTGACTTAGTTGTGATAGAAGAAAGGTGGAAAAGACAAGTCCAAGGCAAGTTGAGTCTAGAGAAGCAAATTTCGCTCCTGACCCTTCCAAAGGGTCCAAAGCGAATTTTCTCAAAGGATCATGTACCTTCCAAAGGTACCAAAGCAAAATCCTTGAGGAGACCTAAATCGTCACCAAAGTCATTGAATGGTTGTCATTTTGAGCAAAAGTAAGGGCAAATTTGCAAGATCATGGAGAGAAAAGGATCAAAGTTCAAGTCTAAGACAAAGCTAAGTGAAAAGAAGTGTGAATTGAGTTGAGCCTAAGGGAGCAAATTCGCTCCTGAGCTTTCAAAAATGCTTAGGAATGGATTAGTTCAAAGGTTTGAGCAAGGTACAAGGTTTCTTGAAGAAATTTGCTCCTGACCCTTCCAAAGGGTCAGGAGCAAATTTCTTCAAGAAACCTTGTACCTTGCTCAAACCTTTGAACTAATCCATTCCTAAGCATTTTTGAAAGCAAATGACTTGATCTTGATAAGGTAAGGGTGAGAGATGAAGTTCTATGAAGGGAAAATTGAGCAAAATTGCTATTTCGCTCCTAACCCTTCCAAAGGGTCCAGAGTGAAATTCCTAGAAGGACTACCTATTTCGCCCAATGCACTTAAAAGACCTCGTTTTCAGCTAAATTGATGGCGAATTGACTTGATCATGATAAGAGGAGGTTTGATAAGTTAAGTTCAAGGCAAAGTGATGATGAATGGCGTCAAAGGAAGAATTTCACTCCTGACCCTTCCAAAGGGTCTAGAGCGAAATTTCCTAAACCTCTATTTGCTCCTTGTTTGGGGTCGAAATCTTGGTTCCTAAGGCATGGTTGAGAGAAGATTGATGTATACTTGCCTTGAGAAGTGATTTGAAGCAAAGGAAATGATGAATTTGAGATTAAAAGACAAATTTCACTCCTGACCCTTCCAAAGGGTCTAGAGTGAATATTCTTGAAACCTCCTTTTGCTCCCAATTGTGTATCAAGCCTAGCGTTGATTGAGGTGGATTGAACTTACTGGCATCCTTAGGCATGCATTTGAGTGAGTTGTGGTCATAAATGTGAGGAGTGTGTCCAAAAATGTCAATTTCGCTCTAGACCCTTCCAAAGGGTCCAGAGCAAATTTCATTATAGGGCTTGTCCTTCCAGAGGGTCCAAAGCGAAATTGATCCTAATGCCTTCTTGTTGATGATTTAAGGTAAGAAATGCTATGTTAGAATGAATGTATTATGTATACTTAATCATCTTTTGTTTGTTTTGCAGATCAACAAGACCAAGTTAGAGGAAGATCACGCGAGGACAAGGACTTCTTCAAGCTTCATTCACATTAAGGACCCCTTAAGCACATAAAAGAAGACTCAAAGTGCTAAAGACTTCAAGTGTTCAAGGAGTTGCAAGCAATGGAGCTAACCATCCTCAAAGACCTCACATGGAGAAATCGCAAGATATCGAAAGAAGGATCCTACAAACACTTCAAAGAGAGAAATGCCACCAGAGGAGGAGTGACTTGACCGTAACGAGGCTTCATCAAACACAAGAGACCCAAGGAAAGGTACCCCACTCATCAAGTGCATCAAAGACAAAGGAGGATCGACCAAGGTCATCACAGAGCAATTACCAGACAAGGTGGCATCCCCCAGTCACTATTCTTCCTGTCAGAAGGGTCCACATCAACGTGTCCAGATTCGATGAATAACACCTATGTACGGAGAGACAAACTCCGATGTACCTATTGTGACGTTTTCACACATCGCCCCATTGCAAATGGGGACCCCCTTCTTTTTAGGCCCTCCCGGTCTTTTGGCTTGTGTTTTTGTGGTCTTTTCGCAGCAGTCTCGTCAGTCTCTCAGCTTTGCAGGTGTTCGAGGGTTATTTGGGTTTAATCTGCTTTTTCGTTTGAGCAAGTTTGATGAAGTCTAGGGCCTGTTTTGTCCTTTTTGGGGCTTTTTGCCTTTTGTCCTAGATTTTAGGGGTTTCTGTTAGGGCTTTGGAAAAACTGAACATACGACTAGAATTAGGACCCTTCAAGGAACCTCCCAGTAAAATTTGAGCCAAAACGGAGCAACTTTCTATTTTTAGAAAGTTCCTATTTTTTAGGAATTTTACTGAGTCCCGAATTGGTCTAATTTTGCCAAAATTCAAACTTACTATTTTTAGTAAGTTCTATTTTTAGTAAGTGTTTTTCTGACCTATTTTGCCCAAACCTTGACATTTTGAAACACTTGCTATTTGGGAAAATCTATTTTTGGCAGGATCTTCACAGGAAAACACTGAAAGCTGAATATCTCTGAAGACGTTGAAGACCATTTCTAAATCCGGAAGAGTCAGAAGGCAGACAAGTTGGATCAAAAAAATGGTTGAGTATGGAACTCATATTCCAAAAGAAGAAAGCATGCAAAATCATATGTCTGGAAATTCGCATCAATCCACCAATGTCATCCTAATCCGGAAATGGCCTGAAATTTGACTGTCTGGAATTTTGGAAGATCTTCCAAAATCCGAAATTTGCATTGTGATTCCTATGGACCTGAAACCACTCTCAAACATCCTGACAATATATATGAAATATAACTTAAAGTATCTTTCTTATACTTGAATGTTATATTTCATATCTATATCCTGACGAAGAGCCTGGAACTTGTGAAAAAATTCCATGAATCCTTCACATAGTGAAAATTCCGCCCCAGGATGCAGTTGGGCGCCAAACTGAGGGAGGCAAGGACAAATGGAAAATTCCATGAATCCATGGCATAAGCAAAATTCCGCCCAAGTATGCAGTTGGGTGCCAAAATGGGTCAGACAAGGACAGACGCAAAATCCATGAATCCTTGCCTAAGTGTGATTTGCGCCAGGACATGAGGAAGGGCGCCAAAATGGGATTCCCATGGATAGAAGAAAAATTCCATGAATCCTTGGCCAAATGAAAAATCTGCCCAAATGTGGACTTAGGCGCCAAACTGGACATTCCATGGAAGGCATGGACAATGAAAAAAAATTCCAAGGCACAGTGAATTCGACACCCAAGTTAATAAGTTGAAATTTTTGCCTAAGGCATAGAATCCAAGGGGTCAAGGAGGAATAGAAAATAAAATTTCCCTCAGGCAAATTTTTGAATTTGCTATTTTTAGACACCGAATCTCGTTGGAATGAGGATATTGTTATAGATTCAGAATCGTGGCAGAATTCTCCATTCAATGAACCTGGCTCCTAAATTTTAGGAGGATCCCTAAAAAATAGGGATGTTGAAAAGAAGACATGGACAATTCACAAAACAACGAATTCCTTCCTCAGGAGGAATTCCCGCCCCAGCCTTGTGGAGGGCGCCAGAATGAAGAGTGCATGGAGAAACAGGCAAATTGCAAGAATCCTTGACCAAGGCATTTTAGCACCCAATTGAGAGAAGAAGCGCCAGATAGAGGGATGCAAGGAATCCATGGAATTGAAAGAATTCCCCACCAAGTGTAAAATGCCACCTAGGAACACAGGAGTGCACTAAAATGATCTTCTCATGGACAGTGCACAAAGAGATGAATTCCTTCATCGGGGAAGAATTGCACCCAAGAAGAAGAAATTCTAGGAAAGGTGAAAAATTGACCAAGTGTTTCAAATTTCTTCCTTCGGGACATAATTCTTGGAAATCATGAAAATTGGCTAAGGTATTAAGAATTTCCTTCCTCAAGGTAAGGAACAAATTTCTTTCCAAAGGAGAATTCCTCCACAACAAGAAATCACATCCAAGGATGAATTGAAGATAAAATTTATAAGGCAAGGAAGGAATCAGGGATGAACTAAACAAGAAATTTCCCCCAGGAAAAGTTTTTAAAAATCCATTCCCGAGCATCAAATCACATCCAAATTTCAAAAAGTTTTACAGATTTGGATTCGTAGGAGAATTTTCTCTCGGTCCAAGAACTCTAATTTGGAAATTTTCCTAAAAAATAGGAAATGTGCAGAATTCATGAAAAACCCTTCTCTGAGCAAGGAAAGTTGAAGAGACTTTAGGAAAACTCTTCCTGAATCGAATTTTCCGGGGTCCACTTGCATGGCGAGGATCTATTGAACACGTGGCAGTAGAGTGGCGCATTCATTACCGAAATATTTGACCAAATGGCGACCCGGTCATTGCATGTTGAATTTATGGCAGATTCCTTTTGCATGCAGCCGCCGCATGTGGAAATGATGGATCATTTATGACATAGTGGGGTGATTTTTGCATGGATGAATATTCAACGCATGTTGGACGAATTTGAAGGAGGTGGTGCATTTAATGCGCAATGGATGCTATTTTGGGTACTTTTGAATTAATTGTATATGGGCATGATGGGTTATTAATTGGAGATTCCCGCCTTGTTGCATCATGTGTGGAGAATCTTTTGGGCAAACCCTGTAATCATGGCCTGAGGCCTATATAAAGGTGACCCCCTTCATTTGTAAAAGAGGAGGGAGCTTTGTATGAAATTGTTGCGATAAGTTTTTTTGAGAAAATAATAGTGAAACATTGTTCTCTGATGGTGTCCACTTGAATTATTTTTTCAAAGCTTGCATGGTTTCACCTTCCTCGCTTAGAGTAGAAGTAGTATAATTCTTTGATTTCAATGGAAAATGTAATGATATTTGATGAATTTCCCTAGTTCATACTTTTTGCATCTTGCTGATTGTAAGTTGCAGTGTAAAGTTAGTCTGAGCCCCCTAAATTCGTGCTAAGTTCGATTGTGGATAGTCATTTGGATTGCGTTGTTTTGGGTATTCAAATGTACTTTCTCAATTTGAAAATCCTCTAGCATCCCCAGAAGATTGCACCGGTTCTTACAAAGTTGTAGTTGATCTTGGCGAAGCAGAGCTTGGTTTATTTGGAATTTGTCCACCAAAGCGCTATTCATTGTTATCATTGCTCTTAGGAGTAGATTTAGATCCTTCTGAACCCTTTCCCTTTTACTTTCAGTTAATTTTAGTCCGTTCAAAGCAACAGCATCGCAGAATTGCCATATCCGATGATGGAGTTCCAGCCACAACAAAGAAGTGAAGGAATGATGCAAACGTAAGGCCCCTTGGATTACCAGCAATCACATCAGCCAACTGAGTCACGTCCGTAGCATAAAGGAACCTTGGAGTCAATTGTCTGATCTTCCTGCAATCTTAGCAGGCAATCGCACTTTGATCAAGAGAGAGTGAAGTGACCGTTAGGAAACTTTAATCTGTGTTCGACGCTGTCATAAAAAACACGTCAACAGTACCTACCCTTGCTTCTTATTGGCTCTCCTATTTTGAGTGTAATTTTATCATTGGCTAAGGGGTTTGTTGTAACAAACCCTAATTAGGGTTTCCATCTTGTAATCCTAGCCATTGATTGTAAATCAATCAGAGCCATTGAATTGTAAAGAGCTCTCTATATAAAGCTCTGGCTCTTCATTTGTAAAGGTTGTTGCCGGGAATAATCATTATGTTATGTTGTCGTATTATGTTATGTTGTCGTCGGTAATAATGGGTTACGGCAGTTAGTTAGTCGTCCCGAAGGGCAGTTGGATGCGACGATTGGTCGCACCCCTTCAGGTATTATATTGCATACCTTTCCTTCTTAGTATCATCATGATAGTCGTATCTGGGTGTGATGTTATAAGCACTTGATGTACATGGACTGTTGAATTAATACAGAGACTGGTTCTTAAATATATTCCCATTATGTTCTCTGCATTTACTTTCTGCATTTAATCGTTTACCCGTATGTGGCAAACATCTGGCGCCATTGCCTAGATATACTCGGGAAAGGAAGGAGCGGATGGCGTATGGACACGATGGGCCTACCCGTTGGAGAGATTAACCCAGAGGCCGACGACACACAAACAAAGCTCTACGACGAAGAAGACACTGCAACAAGGGAATTTTCAATCTTGCTTCAGGCGGCTATCGAGACCTACGCCCGAAGAGAAGCCATGGAGGCTGAAGTCCCAACAAGTGTCGTGTGAGCCGCACTAGAAGTTAGCCCGCAGCGAATCGGTTGATGAACAACCTCCCCCGGTTGCTTGCACAAGCATCACTAGCACAGCGAACCCACCTGGAGGAGATTGTCCGTGAGGAGCGACACCAACAGGTCCTTCTACAGTACGAAGAAAACAATCGTCGTTGGGACGCAGAGCGTGATGGCAAGAGGCGAAGGGGAAATTGAACCCTGTAATCGGCACAATGTTGACATAAATTGTGGCCGAAAGGGAAAATAATAAGTTTTTTTTGTTTTGTGTACATGGTGTGTGCTTGCTATGTACGGAAGTGATTTATGCCCAATATACTAAATAAGGACAAAAACAAAAAGATACAAAGTGACGAATGGGAAGTGGCACAAAGAGCGTTGAAACTCAGACAGCAGATAGAACGAAGGCATATGCTAAGGCAGCTTGCCGAGGGACGACCAGCCGAGGGGTTGCCCGAAGGGAACCCAAAAGGTGTCACGGAGGTTGCGGAGGCAGAGATAGATGGAGAGAATTACACTCTCTACACTGTCGTAGGGTTGCCCGAAGGGAACCTAGAAGGAGTCACGGAGGGTGCCGAAGGAGAACTCTACAGTTTGCCAGAATACCACCGTAGGGTAAGAAGTCGCGAAGAGTTGGTGGAACAGACAAGGCGAAGTCTAAACCTGATCGACGCTACCAGAGACTACTAAAGAACTTGTCCATTTCAGAGGATAACCGGAGGGAGACAACCAACTGAAGGGAGACGACCGAAGGTGACGGTACGGCCGAAGGTGCCGAGGGAGCACAAGGGTGTCGTACGGGAGGCAATTTGTTCGGTTCAGGGTCAGCAACCTTCTCCGTAGGACCCATCAGTGGAGGGTCAGATGCAGGAGGCAGAGGATCACCAGGTACAAGCACACAAGGCACCGGAGGAGAGAGACCCAGCGGTGGGATGGCAAGTAAGCAGAAACTGCCGAAGTTCAACTGCAATGGGAAGGAAGATCCCGTCCGCCATTGCCACACTTGCGAAACCATATGGTCAACGAACGGTGTTATCGACCAGGACGAATGCGTAACACAATTTCTAGCAACCTTAAGGGGAGTGGCCATCGACTGGTACTCCGATACGAATAAGGCCAAAGTCGGCACATGGCCCAACCTGAAGAAGGAGTTCGAGATAGAGTTTCGTCTCCTCAGAGACGATAATGAAATAGTAGCCGATATCTATGGCACAAAGAAGAACAAGAACGAGACTGTCCGAGCCTATAGTTGCGGCTCAAGGAACTGTTGGGGAAAATGGAGAGTCAACCAGCAGATGGGTTGAAAAAGAGATGGTTCGTGGACAGACTGAAACACTCCATCCGGAAGAAGATGAAAATTGTTCCACCAACCTCGTACGAAGATGCATATAATAGAGCGATGGATCTCGAGAGCGAGGCCAAGACATCCAAGAAGAAAAAGAAGAAGGATAGCTCGTCCAAGGATGATGACTCTTCCGAGGGAAGCAGCAGTGATGGCGAGTCTGGCAAAAATGTACAAACCCTGCAGAAGGACATGCTGAGGATGATGAAAGAGCTTAAGGTTATGAAGGGAGGTCCGAGCAAGATCGATGAAGGGGAGTTTTGGTGCACGGAATGTAAGACGGACGGCCACACGAAAGGCTCCTACCCAAAGAAGGCCTATTGTGATATATGCCAGTTGATGGGGCATCCCACCAGGAAATGCCCCTACAACATGAAAACACGAAACCAAAAAGTATTGCTTACGCAGGAGCAACCAACTACATCGGGCGGTACCGGCAACTCCCAGCCGAACAACAATGCGACATCGGGAGGCTACCAAGATAACCGGTGGGGAGGACGAAACAACAATAACAATACAAGGAGTCGGATCCAATACGACTCCAAAGGCCGACCGATGATACAATGCAGAGCGTGCAGCCAGTGGGGGCAATTCGCCCGAGACTGCCCGAAGGAAGAGGCCACACAATATTTGTGCAAATGGTGCGAACCGGGAGACCACAAAGACGCCACCTGCCTGAAGTCCGGCGTCAACTTGCTCAATATCGAGGAAACCAAAGAAGAGGAAGTGTTGGCCGTAACCCGCACCCAAGCCAGATAAGCAACGTGCCCAGACCCGAAGACGGAGAAGCAAAGGGTACGGGAAGTACGGGAAGAAATTGAGAAAGAGATACGAGAGAGGGCAAAGGCGAAGGGTACGGCGAGTACTTCTAGCCGACCAGAGGCGAAGGAGGCTATACTAAATCAAATTTTAAAACTAGAGGTGCCTGTGAAGGTACACAATCTCCTCCAGACGATGCCTCAATTACGAATGGCGTTGTTGAATAATCTCTCCCAACCACGCACCAATACCAACCACCGCACAGATGTTCCTGGGGGGTCTGCAATAGACCCCATGCTGCTGGCAGTTAATACCGGAAGGAACCCGGCCATTGTGGAGATGGGTATCCTTGGCACCATTCTAACCGATACCATTGTCAATGGTGGATCGGGAGTGAATATTCTTCCAGAAGAAACCTAGCGGAACCTGGGGAAGCCGACGCTTTGGCCACCTACATTCAATCTGCTGGGAGTAGATCAGCATGTAATCAAACCATCAGGACACTGATGGGCCAAGAAGTTACCATCGGGGCACAACCCTTCATACTGGACTTCGTGGTAATCCCACTAAAGAAAAAAGGGTATGATGCAATCTTAGGGAGAGAGTGGTTGGTGGCAGCCAAGGCTACCCACAACTAGAAGAAGAACACTCTGTCTATGGAGAATGGAGGAAGGAAGTTTATCATAGACCTTGGGACGCAGTTGGTTAGTGAGGAACTGGCATCATCTTCAAAATCGGAGGGTGAAGGAGAAGGCGACCTGAGGGACGAAGGACGAAGCTACAAGGAGCCCAACGACGAAGGGATTCTCAAACTAGGAGTGCTTCGAGGATGAGACGGGGTCATTGAACGGGCTCTTCCACTGGCAGATGGAGGATTATGAAATGTTCTAGAGCTACAGGCTCGAAGTAGAGGAACCAAAGCAACAAAGGTGTACCTGCCGAAATACAAAGAATATTGGAAGGGAGATGCTCGTGTGAGTGACATCACCGCACACCAGTTCCCGAAGGAAGAACCCACCAAGTATCAAGAGGTAAAATTGAAGGAGACAAACCTCGATGACATCGATAATCCCAAGATCATTCGTGTCGGCAACGATTGGAACCTTGTGTGGAAGGCCGCAACCTTCAAAATCTTTATTCTTCTTCTTCTTATGTAAGGGAAGGAGTCTGTGGTCCTTGTAGAATTTATGGTTCCAGATCTTCGGATGGCCATTGAAAATAGACTTGCCATCAACGGGTCCAAATTGAAACCCTACCACGAGAAGCGCGTAGGGGACCCGAGAGGCCAGGCAGGCGACTCGAGAGGCACAGGACCAAAGCGGGAGACTCTCGGGCGAGGCAAACCGAGAAGGATGAAGGGCGATCCCAGAGGCATGAGACCCGAGCCGAAGACTCTCTGGACAGTTAGATTAGAAAAAAAAAATGAAAAAAAGGGAAAAAAACAATTGAAAAAAAAATGAATAAATATATAGTTTTTGCGAGTGGTGGTGGGATCACCGTACGGTGGAACCACCACGGGAGACCACCGTGTGGTGTGGCCCCGTGCGATGGGACACCGTACGGTGCACCACCGTCGACGGAGGTCACTGGCGTGAGGGTGAAACTTGGCGGGTATTCATCCACCGTACGACCTTCCCAACCACCGTATGGGAGACCAATCACCGTACGACACCAAGCTTCGGGTGACCCCAATCGTCATACGGCTCAACTACCGTACGGGTTCACTCCACCATACAATAGACCACTCCATCATACAGCAGATAACCTCTGTACGGGCTCGAGACATTACAGTCCGTAGGCCTGAAGGAGCACGGCAACGACAGCGACGGTTTAAAAGAGGGTGAAAGGAAAAATACCACGGCACGGCAGGGATGAACGGTGGTGATGGCACGTGAAAAAAAAAACGATGACCAGATTGAAAAATCATTCAATGGAGTCTGGAGCCGGGATGCTGAAAAAATTAGAGTGGAAAAGAAGGTTTTCGGCATCTTAAAATATGACAAAAATGATGTGCGCCATGGACTTCCGTGTGATTCTGAAGGTGGTAAATTGGTGTTGTCCTCGAACCCCGCAAGGGGCGCTACCCCTCGACCCCGCTGTGGCGTTGCCCCAGACCCCTAGTTTATTTTTGATCTACAATACACTTTTGAGTTGGGCGAAGGGCATAAGTGAAGTCACGATAAGTGTTGCGGTTGTTCCGTACTGTGAGAAAGAAGCTTGACGCTAAGCATTGGCGGGGAATCCATAAGCCGTAGAGGGAGACAGATTTGGAGGTTGCAAACAAACAGATTTGAGGGAAGGCATTGCAAGAACGTGAATTCGTACGGCACTAGGGAGTTATTCAGTTTAGTTATCAGCCTTTGGGGAGTGTGATGGGGATTTGAGGCGTCTCCTAGCCTTTGTGCCAGAGGGTTGTGGCCACTTCCAGGTATGAATGGTACGCTTTGAGGAACTCGGAGTATGTCTCGGCTAGACGTGAGGTTGCCTTGGTGGATGCACACAGAGGGCTCGGGAGGAGCTAACCACCAGGTTGGAGGTAGTAGTAGCGTGAGACTTAGCTCAGCGTACACAGGAGTTGGATGCCGAGAGGGTAGCGCGGGTGGCTATCGAGGACAAATTGGCTAGGGAGACTGTATCATTTGAGTAGCAGTTGGTGGACGCTGAGACTAAAAAGCGTGTTTTGCAGACAAGTTTGGTTTAGGCATAGGAGGACTGTGATGTCAAGGAAAAAAAAAGAACTTCTTGTGGAAGCAATAATGGTGAAATCCGCACTTGAGCATCAGATGGTAGCAGAAAAGGGTTTTTAGACGAGGACACAGCAGGTGTACGATCTGTGCGCACGACTGACACCAGCATCATCATCAGCCCTACCACCTGCTGCTTCAGGGACGCCCCCTTCGCCCCCTTCTTCTATACCTTGATTTTGTTTAGTGTATGAATATCATCTCTATTTTGTATTAAGTCGTCCGGAGACGTCTTTTCTTGGGGGGGATGATGTTGTCGGGAATAATCATTATGTTATGTTGTCATCGGTAATAATGGGTTACGACAGTCAGTCGTCCCGAAGGGCAGTTGGACGCAACGGCTGGTCGCACCCCTTCAGGTATTATATATTGCATACCTTTCCTTCTTAGTATCATCATGATAGTCGTATCTGGGTGTGATGTTATAAGCACTTGATGTACATGGACTGTTGAATTAATACAGAGACTGGTTCTTAAATATATTCCCATTATGTTTTGTGCATTTACTTTCTACATTTAATCGTTTACCCGTATGTGGCAAACAAAGGTTAATAGTTGGTTAATAGTTAATAGCTAATAGTAAGTAGAATAGAATAGCAAATAGAATAATTAGAGTAGTGTAGGAAGAGAAGGCAAGAAATTGTTGCCTTTGTTGTAAAAGGACTCCATTTTCATTGAAGTTATGGTGAAGTGTGTTGATTCTTTGCAATATGCATGATTTCTTGTTGAATTTTCGTTTTAGATGGTAAATGATTAGATTGAATGAAGGAAATTACTGAATGCACTCGCATGGAATCCACCTAGTCCAAACCACTAGCCTCTTACAGACTATAAGTGCGCCTTGTGTGGTCAACTGGCATTGAATGAGCTTAATCTTGAATTGTTATGCGTCTATTGTTCATGCATTAACTTGAATGGTGATCAGTGTCTGATGGTGTAACGATTCGAACATATTCAAAGCATTCCTTAGAAGATTGCACTGAGTTGGTGTCAGATTGTTCAACCTAATGGTGAGACCCAACCCAATAGGACTCCACCTAGTCGTTCATCTATATTCTTACATTCTAGATCCTAGAATAGACACTCTAAACCCTACACCTTTTGGTTATTTCTTTATTCTTCCCGGTGAGTAGGTAGGACTCAAGTTCCAGTAGATTAAACGCTCAGGCAATCAACCACATCAACAGGTATTCACATGGGATAGAGTGTGTGAGGTAAAGTGAGTTAAAGTAATAACTCGCGTAGTATTTATGAGTGTTAAGAATATTAAATATTGTTAGATTAGTTAGTCATATGTATAGAATTATTTTGTTGTATGTATGTGTTTTTTTGACAACTCGTATAATTGGGGAGTGGTTCCCATAATTTAGGAATCAAAACTCCTATAAGTACGTAGTTTATTCAATGATAGATTCGATGAGTGAAATATCAATTCATATTATTATTGTTTTGTGCTCTCTCTCTCTCTCTCTGAAAACCAATTGAAATATCAATTCATATTATTATTGTTTTGTGCTCTCTCTCTCTCTCTCTGAAAACCAATTGATATCAGAGAGATTATAATTTATGTGCCTGTGATTAAGGAACTATGGCCATGAGGAAGAAATGAAGCACAGTAAAGTTTATTTCAATTGGTGTATTTGTCCATCAGGAGAACTATGTAGTTTCTGCAGGTCTTATATTCTTTCGATCATGTGGTCTTTGCTTTGATCAGCATCATGTTCTTGTTTGAAGACTGCAGCTTTACCTCGGTTCAGTATCATCATCTGGCAATCGTTGTAACTCTCTAGCTTTCATCAGCCTGTGTTTGTGGCTTATATTGATCCTTCGATGGTTTGTGCTATTTGCTTCACCATAGAGGCCCATCTATTTGCAGATCAGGGGCTAGCACATTAGAAGATGGGCAACATGCTTTCTCTTTGCAGTTTGCCCGTGTTCTGGTGTTGGCAGATTATTGGTTGGCAGTAGATCTTCTTGTGATCAGGCTTTTCATATGATTGGTAGATTATTTCAATTTTTTTAACCAGCTCCGTCTACTTGCAGAATTCTATGGGCATAACCAGTCACGATTGATTTTATCAGCACTTGAATTCCTTGCATCAATCTATATCTTTGCTGATTGAAGCTGCGATTTGTTCATCATTTCTCTAGCCTGCACTCTCTGTAGGGGGGTTTCATTTTTGGCGATTTGTCAAATCTGTGCCTTTAGCAGTCATTGCTGTATTACAGATTTGATCAACTATTTCTAGTTATGACTGGCATCTTGAGTTTTCTGTACCAATGGTCACGTTAATCATATTGACCATCCCGTCTGTACATTAGTGTATTCTTGCCTTGGCGGTCGCAAGTAAGTGTGTTTGCAGCTTGAAAGGAGGCAGCTTTATTTGGCGGATTCTCTCAGGCATTTCTTTTTTGTTTTCTAATTACAAACATTTGTCTCTCAAGAACAGGATTCTTTGTGCCACAAAAAAGAATTGATAAAGTAAGTTTAGTGATTTGAAGCAGTAGTGTTTTGGAAGGGATCATCACTACCTCAAATGTTTTTGCATTGATAAAAAATTTGCATGTAGAGGTCAAAGATTCACAAGGAGGGAGTAATATATTATTCAAGAGAGTTTTGAGTGAGAAGACGATTTGTGCTACACAAGGAAAATTATTTAGCTTGCTGTCATGAAGTTGTTCTGTCATCTTCTTATTGGAGCAGCTAAAACTCTACTTGAGGTAGCGACCACATATAGATCCACTTGAAGTGTCTTGTACAAAAGCTCCGTGTCTGAATTCTCCATACCAAAAATGTACAGCAACGTTTCAGATTGTGCAGAAATGAGGTTGGCATTGAATTCTCATGGTATTTTCTTTGAAGTGGTATAGACCATTAATAAAGCATTTTGCTAGTGGTTCATAAGTAGTATTAAATTTATTTCAAGGGTTCTCTTTATGAGTCATTATTATTGTGTCACCAAAAATAGTCAATCAAAATCTAAAAGTGGTTTTAATTTGCAGGGATACTTGATTAATTTGTAGTAGTTCTTTTCAATCAAGTCAAAGTGCATTTTTGGTGGAAACCGACACTTTTGACATTGTTTTGATTAGGGGGAGTAGATATTTCCAACATGGAGAAAAATAGCATATTGATTGAAAAATTTGAAGGCTCAGAGTTCCACACATGGCAAATCAAGTTACGATTGATCCTCATTGAAAAGAATTTGTGGGATATAGCAAGTGGAGCAACAACAAGGCCAGTTGATCTTGATGAAAGCGCAAAGTGGACTATGAAGGATCGAAGAGAAATAGCTCTTATTGGTCCTGCACTTTCAAATGCATACCTCCACCACATTGAATTATCGAAGACCTCAAATGAAGTGTGGGGTAATTTGAATGCTTTGTTTGGATCAAAAGCATCAAGTGCAAAGATGGACTTAAAGTAGAAATTGTTTGGGCTGAAAATGATGGAAAGTGACAACAATGTTCAACATATCAGTAAGTTTTGCTCCCTATTGAATCAACTAGCTAGGATAGATGCTAAAGTAGATGATGACGATTCAAAAAACTATTTTGTTAAATAGCATGCCTCCTAGTTATGGTAATATTGTATTCACATTAAACAAAGTAGATGCTAGCCTAGACGATACAATATCCACTCTAATTGATGAAGGAATTAAGAAAATGGACCTAGCTATAGAGGAAATTGCAATGTTTGGTAAAAACAAGCCCAACTATTCTTTCAAATCCAATTCTTTTACATCAAAGGGAAACCGTTTTTTCAAGAAGAGTTTTGTGCTACTATTGCAAGAAGAAGGGACACATTGCTATGAATTGCACTCAGCAAGCCAAGGATCTCCTTGATGGAAAGCTAAATACAAATAAGGCATTGGCTGTAGATGATGATGAAGAGTGCCTTCATGGGGTGACTATTGAAGAGCCTCCACACAAAGACAATGAGGAGGAATATGTTCTCTAAATCAAATCAATTGGAGGTTGGAGGACATTCAGCGACCTCTCGTCAGTCACTAGCGACGGGGTCATAAATTGTATTGGTGACAAAATTATTTGTGCCAAAAAGACTAAAGCCAAGATCGATTTCCAGGTGGCAGCGGCAACCATCTCGTATCATTTGTGATCAGAGTGGCAATGATCTAAAGTAGTGGCTGCATACGCAACTATGAGGGCTTGGTGTTCAAGTTTTTTATGTAAGTAATTGGATGTGTTTGTCCCCGATTACTATTGTTGGTTGTTAGTGAAGGGATGTGTTTGTCCCCATTCACAAGATGGTATAAGCTAAGTCGCCAGGTTCGAATACGAATTCAAAGTTCGACAACTTTGAAATTCAAATGAAGTTCGATGAGGGAAAAATTCGAAATGTATAAAATTCGAATTAAATTCGCCATATGTAATTTTTAAATTGTTTTAATAAATATATGTAATATATCTATAAAATTGCCTAAATAGTTTAACATTGATAAATACATTTGAAATCGTTACAAAAAGATGACATATTTATAAAATATAAACCATAGGAAACATATGCTAGGGCACGAATGACGGCAAATACAGGAGGCAAAAATTGCAGGCGAACTTCTCCTGCAGGCTGCAACTATCATGGGTCTGCAACTACTTCTCCTATAGGCCGCGACTCACGACAGACTGAAGATGTGTTTAAAAAATATTAACAAAAGAATAAGGCCAAAAAGAAATTTTTTTAAAAAAATTCGAATTTCAACGATTTTTTTATTTTTTTTTGAAGTTCGGCGAATTTCGAACTTCAAGGATGAAATTCGACCGAACCTGGTGACTTAGGGTATAAGTGATTGGTAGTAATGTCCCCATTCACAAGATGGTATAAGTGATTGGTAGTGTTTGTCCCAGTCACACCAGTTGGTGATTATGATTGGACGTGTTTGTCCTCAGTCATAACTGTTGTGAGCAAATGCGTGTATCCCTGTTCATGACCTTGGTTTGGATATATGTGTTTGTCCCTATCCAAACTTGATGTAAGACCTTGGATAGATGTGTTAGTCCCTATCCTTGGATGTAAGCATAAGTAAGCATAGTGAGGTGAGTTCCACTATTGCTTGTCACGAGTAGATGTGTATGTCCCTACTCATACCTTGGGATGAACTACTGAGTGTGGTCATCAAGTATTGTGATGTACTTTCTCCCCATTTTCACGCTAAGGGGGGTGTTAGGAATTCATGTTAGTGTTCACATGGGATAGAATGTGTGAGGTAAAGTTAGTTAAAGTAATAACTCATGCCGTATTTACGAGTGTTAGGAATATTAAATATTTGTTAGGTTAGTCATATCTATAAAATTATTTTGTTGTAAATGTGTGTTTGTTTGAGATGTTAAAACAACTCATATAATTAGGGAGTGGTTCCTATAATGTAGGAATCAAAACTCCTATAAGTATGTAGTGTATTGAATGATGGATTCAAGGAGTGAAATATCAATTCATATTATTATTGTTTTGTGCTCTCTCTCTCTCTCTTAAAACCAATAGCAATGTCATCTGCAATCAGATTTTTGCACAAGAGTTCTTGTCCCAACTTCCAACTAATCCAAGGTTTGTCTTTGTAGCCAATTTGCATCAATAAAAGCTTATGTCTCAAGACAATCAATGCATGGATTTAGCAACAGTCAAAGACCATTTCTTCAAGTTTATAAACATGTTTTGTCAAAGTAACAATGGGGTCTTTGGCCACAATGCTTGGCAAAAATAAATTCATGTGCATAGCTAAAACATCTTGCTAAAGGGTATGCAAGGGACCAATGAGTAAGTAATAGTTGTCTAAAATTGAGTTTGTGCTTCTTATGCATTTTGTAATGCAATACATTTGATTTGAATGTCTTTATAGAGTTCATCTACCTACTCTTTGGACTCTTTCCATCCCTGAACTACTTGCTTTACCTTGTCCTATGAATCTTCGAAATGCTTATTCCTTCACAGTAGCATGGAGCCCACACAAAATTGTGGTGGCTTTGGGTAAGTTGTACAGCATCACATTTGCGGCTACTATAGATAATGTGGCAAAGCTATCAACATTCATTGTGCTGGAAAGCTATCATCTTGTCGTTGGTTGGCGAGTCCCTCAAAATTGGTTGGTAGACCAAACTTCTCAAAATAAGCAAGTTGCACTCTAGAAAGCTGCAAAAAGGACACTCTAATTCTAGAACCATTTTCAAAATCAAAGGTCCCTAGCCAAGGATAACAAATGTGTTAAAAGGGAGGTTGTTGGGGTGACAATTGCACCGAGGAATAAATTGTTTTGTGGCCTCAAGTTGGACAAAGTAAATTTGAACTCAGCCTTGTGAGGATGGTTTTTGGGGTTTGCCAAACTAAAGGGGAGAAGTCTCAATGGTTAGATTCTGATCAAGAGAAATATGAATAGTTTTAACTTGAACTTGAGCACATACCTAGGCTTGTCGCTAGTGCTGATGGTGCGGTGTAGATTATTGGACATTCTTCTATTAGCACCTATCCCACAAGAATCACTCCTTTTTGCACTCTTTGGCCATCTAGATATGAAGGCTAACATTCCTCCTCTTTGGTGATGGTTTCTAAGCCTGCCCTTTTGCCATATCATGCTTGCACTTAATTTGCTTTGTCTCCATTGGCGGTTCTTGATGTACCACCAACCAGCAAACTGATAACATCTACTAGAGTTCCAATTAGAAGTCAAAGTCAATTCTGCCTCAATGTATGTCCTATTGAGGACATATAGGAGTTGCAATGGTTGGAGCAATCTCCACCATCAAGGATTGTGCAGCAATAATGACAATATGTATCAATTTTGACATCAAGGAGCTCCAATATCAGCACAAGTGGAACACAATAATCACCAATGCATTGCATGATGGGGTGTTTTGCCATCATGTCCCTAAGTTCAAAAATGTCACATGTCTTGCTTGATTTGGTATAGAAATCTGGGAAAAAGAATACCCTCATGTAGCTTGCGTTGAAATCTGTAATAATGTAGCTTGTGCTGAATGAGAAGGGCTCCATACTAAAATGTTATGCCTTTATCCCATGCTTCCTATGCATCGTGAATCATACCATTTTGTGAGACATGGACCAGCTCTAATACCATGTGAGATATTGCCAAGATCAAGAGGCAATGGAAAGCACAAATAAGAGAGACAAAATATATGATAGAAATAAACAGTATTCTATCAAGATGAAAATACTGATCAATTGGATCATCAATCGATACATACAATGAATATGAGCCTCCTTATATAGGCAAGGCTATATGGATATGTGAGCACACAAATATGACATGTGGCTCAATAAGAAACAAGGGTAGGTAGGAAATAGGTGTGGGTAGGTAGGAGAAACAATATAATATTCCACATGAGGTGGATCACCCACTAAATGTGGAGTGTAACAACAAGATCACACCATAAAAGGTGGAAATTCTCCTACACACACTATCCCAATGTGGCACAAACACCCAAGTGTCTCATACCCAAACTACTATGAAATGCATGTACCTAAGTGAACTTAAGTAAGGTGTAATAATATCCAAGATGAATAATTATTTACACCAACACCCCCCCTTAAGTGCAACTTAGGGGAATGCACTTAAGTCTACAATGCAACTAAGCAATGCAAGATGGGTCCCGGCTACGAAGCCATGTTAGGTACCCATGTACAAATGCAAATGCATAAAAACCAATGCAAGGAAATCTCTCACAAAGCGGGGAAAGAGAGAAAAACCCAATGGGAAAAAACCCTCCCCCAAAAGAGAGATGAAAACTAGATACAAAGAACTCTCATAGAAGTATGTGAAGGACAAAACCCCATGAGGAAAAAGTCCCCCCCATATGAGAGAAGAAGAAGAGAGACTAGGAAGCCCCCCCTCAATATGAAATCTGCACCAATGATAGAAGCTCGAAGATGAATAAAGAAACTGCTCCATGAACGTCGAACAACATTCCTCCCCTTAGGAAGAAACAAAACCAAAGGTGTATCCATGAAGTCTCCCCAACCATGAAGGGAAGATGAAGCAAAAATACTCATGATGAAAGGAATCTCTAAAAACTGCTCAAGTGTCCCCATGTTGATGTTGAAAGGTACCCCCTCCAAAGGTGGTAAATTGTGCCACACTGCTGAAAAAGGCACTCTAAGATCTAGAGGAGATGAATGTAGAAAAATATCCAAAGACTCATATGTCTCCTCAAAAGATAAAGAGACCTCCTCCAAGTGTTGTACAAAAGTATCCACAATCATGTCAACCTCTAAAGATTGATCATGTAGAGAATGCACAAGAGGGTCAAAGTGATCCCTCGCAACAATCAAAGAAGGATCATCTTCATCACAGAGAAGATGAATGTCATCAATGATGTCTCCCAAATCTGCAATGTAGGAGTCCACAAACAAACCTGCAATGTCTGTCAAGTAGGCATCCCAATCAACTGAAGATGGAAAACATGAAATATCCTGCTGCACTGAATCATAAGAAGGTAAAACTGTCACACTAGCTGCATCATCAGGTGCAATAGGTGGTGTGATATCAATAGAAGGAGATGAAATGCAAGGCTCAAGAACGGGGTCACATGTGAGAATCCCCAAGTTCAAATGCCCAAAGTTCTCCTCAAAATCTGAATCATCAACATAGGAAGAATCAACCTCATCAATAGGACCAAAATCTGAAAAAAGAGTACAACTGAGATGAATGATCAACCACCCCAGTCGCAATGATAGCTCCACTCTCCAAGTCTCTAATGATAACTGAATCAGGTGTGAACTCCACAATTTTCTTAGTTGCCCCATGTGTGATTTGATAGATGGAAAGAAGATTATTTGTCAAGTGGGGTACACACAACACATCATTGAAGGAGTTATCCCCAATGGCAACAGATCCTTTCCCAATCACATCCATGTATGTATGATTGCCCATCAAAATCTGCGGCATGTGGCAAGGCTCAAATGTAGAAAACATAGACTGCGAAGATGCCATATGATGAGAAGCCCTTGAATCTAGAAGCCATCTCCCTAAATCATGACTTGTAGTAGCACAAAGTGCTTGTCCGTTTCCTTTATCTGTCCCAAAAGAGTGATCCTTTCCTTTATCCTTGGAAGAAGAAGTCGATGTAGACATTCTAGAAGGTAGGTTGATTCTATTCTTCTCAAGAAGATTCTTCAACTCATCAATATCCTTCTTATAACAATGATGGTCATCATGTCCCGACTTCTTGCAATATCTACAAAAAAAATTGTCCTTATATGATTTCCTCCTAGGTGAGAATGGTGAATCACCTTGTTGTGGAGAGGAAGATTGTGCTCCATCTTGTTGTGGTTTTGACTTAGGTTGCTTTTGATTCTTGCCTTTTCCTTGATTACTTTGATTCCCTTTGTTAGCCACCAAAGCTTGTGACTTTGAAGATTTGAGAATCCCCATTGTGGTCAACTTAGATTGCTCAAGTATCAACATCTCCGTGAATGAATCAAATGAGGGAGAAGTGTATGAGGAACCTTGAGCTAACCTATGGGTGTGAAAGCTAGATACAAAGGCTGCATACTCTGAAGGAAGCTTGTCCAACAAGTTATAAACCAATTGAGCATCCTTTTTGTCAATTCCACAATCCTTTAGCTTTGCTCTTAACTCAGTTGCTTTTGTGACATAATCTTGTATTGTATCAAAATCTTTGGGATCCAAAGTTGTGAGTTCACTATCAAGCTTGTAGCCCTTAATCTCATCAACTTGACCATACAATTTCTTAAAAATATCCCAAGCCTCTTTAATTGTTGTACACTTATCAATGTGAAAAATGAGGTCATCTGATACATACTTTCTAAGAGTTCCAAGTGCCATAGCATTCTTAGTAAGCCATTCAATCTGAGCATTGGGATCAGCCTTAGGATCAGGTGGTGTTGTAATAGTTTCATTTACATAATGAATGAGTCATTTTTCCATTAGTTTACTCCATGCCTTAATTTTCCATGATGCATAATTATGAGAAGTTAAAAGTGGAAATTTAGGAGAACCCATAGCACCAAAATGAAAAAAACACAAGATAGAGAGAGGCACAATCACACAAGACACCCCCCCAAAATACTCAATCAAGAAATCCCCCCAAAATGGTGATTTTGGCACTTTATACTTGGTGCATATACAATGGGCCACTTGCAAAATAAGACAAAGTGGACTTCTAATTTCAATTTACAACTTCTCAAAATGAGATCTAAGAGACTTCAACAAATGCTGCTAGTGATCTAAACTAAGATCCAAGCGAAATGCAAGTACCAAATATGCCAAGAATGGCCAAATACTGAAAGTATAATTTCTACTTAAAATCACTGCAAACAGATAGCAGATTATGAAAGTAGATGAAAAAATATGCACTTTTAAAAAAAACGGCACCTGAAAAGGAGTCCATATGAGCCCAAATGAAGCCTCCAAAGTTGTAAAAATCAGGATTTCGTGATTTCCGAAAAACCTGTATCCGAAAATCAGAAAAATTCTGCACCACTGTACAGATCACGAAATTCTACCCCAAAACAAAAAAATTGCTCAAAAAAATGAGTCCGGATGAGTGAGATATCGCTATTTGAAAAATGCTTGCAAAATTATAATTTCTGGAAAATTTCCACCGCAACGTCAAACTTCAAATGCCTCTAGATTTGACCTCCAAAGTCCGATTTGGATGAAACAAAAGGCAAAAATGACTTTCTTGGTCCTCCTCAATCCAATGGTAACCTCAGGTTTGACCCATCAAACTTCAATAATAACCTGCAATAGAAAACTCCAAAATACACAACCCCAAATAGCATGAAATTTCTCTCAATTAGCAAACCAATGACACTCTAATGGCTCTGATACCATGTGAGACATGGACCAGCTCTGATACCATGTGAGATTTTGCCAAGATCAAGAGGCAATGGAAAGCACAAATAAGAGAGACAAAATATATGATAGAAATAAACGGTATTCTATCAAGATGAAAATACTGATCAACTGGATCATCAATCGATACATACAGTGAATATGAGCCTACTTATATAGGCAAGGCTATATGGATATGTGAACACACAAATATGACATGTGGCTCAATAAGAAACAAGGGTAGGTAGGAAATAGGTGTGGGTAGGTAGGAGAAACAATATAATATTCCACATGAGGTGGATCACCCACAAAATGTGGTGTAACAACAAGATCACACCATAAAAGGTGGAAATTCTCCTACACACACTATCCCAATGTGGCACAAACACCCAAGTGTCTCATACCCAAACTACTATGAAATGCATGTACCTAAGTAAACTTAAGTAAGGTGTAATAATATCCAAGATGAATAATTATTTACACCAACACATTTGCTAAGAATCCAAAATAGACATAAATCATATTATTCATCCCAACATTGTATCTAGTAAATGCTCCTAGTAACATAAGATATGATTTCATTGATTTGCACATCAATTTCATTATAATGAGACTTAAGATAGTTTGAATGCACCCATCCTCAAATTTTCCTATCTTTAACCCACAACCACCACATTGGCTATGAATAAGACTATAGACCTTATCCTTGTCATACTCTATCTTTGATACTTGGTCAAAATCGAGGTAGAAGTACTTTGTATCTTTAATGCTTACAGTTTGACCTATACAATGCTATGTCATGCAAACCCTAGGCATAAAAATAGAATGTCACCATAGACAAATGAACTGAATACCTAGTATCAATAAGCAAAATACAATGAATAGCTTTTTCGCTAGACAGCGTTCTTTTATTCAAGTGTTGGATTCATCATGAAATGTATGTTGCAATAGGAAGCTACCAAATTCAAGGTATGCAAGCATGTTGTAAATGTAAATCACAAAATATGATCTGAGAGAAAAGAGATTCAAAAGCTCCTGATTAAGGAAACAAGGATTTCAAAACTTGAAAGAGCTTAAAACATCAATACATGCCAAAAGAATGCGCAAAAACTTATTAAGAGTTCAATGTAAAGTTCACAATAATATCTACTAAAGCAAACTTATTAAGAGTTCAATGTAATGTTCATGAGGACCTAAAATAACAAAGGAGAGTAATGTTTCAATAGCATTGGTTATAGACCTTATTAGAAAAGCTTTTGGAAATAACAAAGAAATCACTTAGTTGTGATTTGCAGCTACTTAATATATGGCTTCAAACAAGCATCAATCACCCTACCTTCCAAGACAGTACCATCTAACAAAGATCACAAATGTTCACAATAATATCTGCTAAAGCAAACTTATTAAGAGTTCAATGTAATGTTCATGAGGACCTAAAATAATAAAGGAGAGTAATGTTTCAATAGCATTGGTTATAGACCTTATTAGAGAAGCTTTTGGAAATAACAAAGAAATCACTTAGTTGTGATTTGCAGCTACTTAATATATGGCTTCAAACAAGCATCAATCACCCTACCTTCCAAGAGAGTACCATCTAGCATATGAGGACATACTACATCATTTTGTGAGATATTACGGATCAAATAAGGGCCCAACTAGTATACCATTAATTTACCTAGATGCTTCTAAAACCATCAAAAAGTACTATGTTTATTGGCTGAAAATTGTAAAATTGGCAATCATGCCTGTTGATGGGTGTTTTATGACCACACCAACACAGAATAAAAATGCCAAAGACACTTTATCCTCTCGTGAGCAAAATCGCCTTTTATGCTAAGATTGCAAAAGTTCATAAAAGTGATTCCAAGGTTCCTATGCAAACTTGCGACTTTATGATGGATATAGCTCATTTGATATGATGTGTGTTGGTAATCCAAGGGGAACTTATGCTTTTGTTGTTCTTCACTTCTCTTGATGCTATGGCTGGAACTTCATCATCAGATATTGGAGGATTGTGACGCTTCTTCCTTAAATAGACTTAACTTGAACTGAAAAAAAAAAGGACAAAAGAGAAAATGTTAAGAAATCCTAATCTACTAGGGATAAGAGGATCATGCTCCAATGGACGAATTCCCAATAACCAAGTCCTACTTTGCCCTGCTCGGAAACAACTCCATGAGAACTGGTGCAGTCTTCTAGGGATTATACAAAGAGTTTTCATATCACATCAAACACCATCATAATGAACAATGTACATTCCATGATAGAAGTTAAGAATCCATATAAAAAAAAGGCTCAGGCAAAGTATGAACCATTAAATTCATCAAACATTGTCATATTCTCCATCAACATCAATGCACTTCTAACAACTTGAGAAATTGAAGGAACACCATGCAACAAGTTGAAATAAACATGAATCCACCGTATCTTCAATGAAATCAAATTTTATTTCTCCAAGTTTTACAACAATATCTTCTCCTTCTCTGTAATGTCCCCATTTTGAAGAAGAATTAATTAATTAAATTAATTAATTAAGTTGTCCAAATTATTGATATATTTTATGGATAGCTTGATTAATTATTTTAATTAATAATATTAAGTTAATTATTTATAAAGTTATCAAATAAATTAAAATTAAAAGATGACTTTATATTTAATTAATTTAATAATAGTGACTAATTAAATATTATTTCATAAAGTCACTTCTACAAGCTTTTAGATGTTGGGGTGAAAAAGTATAAAGGGAGATCAAATGGAAGCTTCAAGGCAGCTTGGATTTGGATTTTGGTTTTGATTGGGTTTTGTAGAACCGAGAGGTGTCTACAGAAAATTATCTTTGGGAACGAAAACTCCCATTGATAGCATAACTGAGGGAGTGAAAGATTTCTCGAGGGGTTGCACTGGGGAGGTGATACTTCAGTCATCTCATTTGAGCTTACTGAGTTTTAACAGCAGCATTCATGGAGTATGCATGGGAAGTATGCTTCAGATTAGGGAGCATTTAATGTGTTGAATCTGCACTTCATTGAGAAGAAGAGACGATTTCAATAGAAGACCGGCTGAAATGGAAATTAGGAGGTAGCTGCCCTTATTGTAGCAATAACATTTAGGGTCAAGGGCGATTCTATTAGGAGTGATTGGAAGGAGTTTTGAGAAGGAATCATTACCCAAATCTCATCTGAAGACAAACTGTATCAGACGGCCAAGTCTCATGAAATCTGCTCCTAGTCTTCCACTTTGGCATTGAACTTATCATTTGGTAATAGCAATTTGATTGGGATTTGACAGCAATTATTTTAGGAGTGGAAAAGAGAAGTTTGGCGCTGGAAATTGATAGATATCAAACCTTGAATCAGCAGCAGGGGCGATCTGAAAAGGAGATCGAATTTGATCATTGAAGACTCCAAAATTGGTGATATTGATTGCTTCTCCATCTCCAAAGCGAGGCAACTTTAATCAGGTTTCTTTTGGGCATCATTCTCTTAGTAATTACATATTGTGTGCTGATCATCATGGCTGCCTTGTGTTCTCAGAAATTCTGAGTACTCATTAATAAATTGCTAAGTGTTTGAACCAGAGATTAGAAAATTGCCCAAAACTCGCCAAACTCGGCGAGTCCGATTCCGAGACATACTCGCCAAGTCTCTGGAGCTCAGACTCAAATAAGGAGACATGTCCGCCCAAGGAGAACACCTTCCAAAACTCCGCCCATGGTGCTGGTCATCCAAAACTAAGCATGATGAAGTGGTAGTCACCCAAAAGTCCGCCCTCCATGAAGTTGCCAAGGCTTCAGAAGTCCGGCCTATGGATGAAGTGAAAAGTGTTTCAAGTCTCAAAAGTCCGCCTTGGAAATGTTGAGACATGGACCAGCTAGGATTCGAACCTAGGACCTTCCATACGTTGCTGGAGTGCTCTACCACTGAGCTACTGGCCCCTCTTGGACCAGTCCATTGTCGGTCCGAGTGTGGCTTATTTCCAACACCAACACCCCCCCTTAAGCCACACCTCTCGTGTGCTTGGGGCTCCTAGCCTAGACCTAGCTCTGATACCATGTTGAGACATGGACCAGCTAGGACTCGAACCTAGGACCTTCCATACGCTGCTGGAGTGCTCTACCACTGAGCTACTGGCCCCTCTTGGACCAGTCCATCGTCGGTCCGAGTGTGGCTTATTTCCAACACCAACAAGAAAGGTCATCTCAAACTCCACCCAAGCAAGTGTTTCAAGTCTCAAAAGTCCGCCCTCCAAGCTGCCTAAGAGAAGAAAGAAAGTTCGCCTTCCATGAGCTAGAAAGTCCGCCCTACATAGTAAACACTTCCAAGTGCGCTTTCAAAGCAACACTTAAACTCCGCCCTTGGTGATACTTCAAAAGTCCCCTTGAGGGAAATGTAATAAAGTTAAGACATGAAGTGCACATAAACACAAGGAGAGTTATAAAAGTCCGACTTTGCCTTGCAACACAATGAGAAATAAACTTCATGAAGTCCGCCTAAGTCAAAGATGAAGCCAAAAATACTTGCCAAGTATTAAGGAAAGGAGAATATTCCTTGGTGATGTCATCCAAATCTTTAGGAAATTCGAACTGAGTTCTGAAAATAGAAAGTTTCTTGAAGGATGAATTTTGGAGATTGAGTTGATTTTTAACTGGAATTCAAAATAGAAAGTTGCATTCAAAGGAATTCAAACTCAAGGATGATGACTATGCAAATTAGAAACATTCTCTGCAGACTCAAAAGACTAGGGAAGGATTAGAAACAAGTTTTGAAGAGATTTTCCGAGTTTCTAATTATAAAATCAAACCCTCATACAAATATTTCATTCATTGTGATGTCCCCGTCAAATAATACTATTTGGTATTAATTATGAATAAAGTGAACTTTCCTTATTTTATATTAGTTCTAATATTGACTAATATATTATAATAAGAGTTCTTTGATTTTTCAATAAAGATTAAAAGTATTTTATATTAGTTCTAATATGGACTAATATATTATAATAAGAGTTCTTTGATTTTTCAATAAAGATTAAAAGTTAAATATTAGTTGCCTAAATACCTTGCTTAACTATGATTTAATTATTTAATTTTGTGGGAGTTGGTTTTCCTTCAGGAATTTTACCCGTTTTTGTCCTTTAAATAATGTTTGGCAAATAAGGAGGAATATATCAAATTTTATTAAAAAAACCAGACCTAGAGGTGACAGTTGATTATCTGCGTGATATCAACACTAGAAAGAATGAATTCCCTTCGTCAGCTATATACAGGCCTATTGGAATCAAAATGTTGAACCGAGAAGTAAAACATTAGCGTGAATATTTGAAAGAGATTGCAGAATCGTGTGTATTTTACACACCAATCGAGAGGAAGGTTAAGGCATTGGTGGTGAACGCAGGTAAAATAGTGCACGCAAGCTACTTTCCAGACTAACGGCATTAGTGGAGGAGACGGGTAAAAACTACAAACAGATTACATTCCATTCTCGCATGTTACGTCTGAAGGCTCTACAGAACACGAACGTCGTGACCCCGCAAAGTTTCTAAGTGCTGATCATTTGCAGAGAACCATGTGAATTGGTCTGTAGGTGGAGGCTGCGTAGGTAGTGGAGTGGAGACAGAAGTCGGGCTGGCATACACCGTGGAGTGTTACAACGTGAGTTCCAGACAACACATGCTTATGTCGTAAAGGGGGTGTGATTGCCGAATGCAAAAGAGACGAAACTCTCAACTTGTGCGCCATGGTTAATAGGCACGATATGGGAATATAATATCGTTCGCGTCAAAGTAACAAACAATTCACAGCTACCGTGACGGGGGTGCAACCAACATTTGATTGTCTATTCCGTAAGGACAAGCGGAATCTAAGTTCGAGAGCGGAAGTCTTTCACGCAATCAACTAGGGAGAATACGAAGATGTTTCAGGAGGATCACAATGGCAACTATGGCATCGACAGCACTGCGAACTAACAGGTGCACCCAGAAATGTTTAAATCAAATGATATTGAATGTAATGACTGTTCAATCAATGCAATGTTAAATATTGAATGTGTATAATGGCTGTCCAATCAATGCGAAGTTGAATAACAAGCTTGAAGGTTAATTTGTTGCACGGGTTATACTAATGAAGTTCATAGGCATTTCAAATTAAATAGTACCCCTCTACATAATCTGCTCATAAACATTTAATTACAGTAAGTCCCCAGTAAGGAATTTTACATTCACTCTCTCATTTTTTTTTATACATGAGGTTCAAATTTCTTGAGCAAGTTGAGAACATTTTGAGAGAAGTTTTAAGAGTTTTGCAAATTGAAAGAAGATTTTAAGGGTGATTCATAAGTTTGAGATTTTCAACCATTTTCAACAAGTTCACATGCAGATTGGAGGAGATTCTTGACTGTTTTAAAAAGAAAATATACATATTTTCTGAAAATTTGAAGGTGACAGGAAGTCAAATTTCACTCCCGAACCTTCAAATCGGAGTGTTCGTAGCTTGTTGAAAGCTAAAAATGTTGAGGAAGTGGAGAATCAAAGCACACTTTGCCATCAAACTTTCAAAGTTTAAGCTCAAAATGAGGATTCTAACTTAATTTCCTTTGGTTTTACAGGTCACAAATGGTAGTAGAAGTGGGATCATCATAGAGACCACAGCTGGAGTTTCAAGCCAAACGGAGGATTGAGGACAAGTTCACGGGCAAGGTTCATCTGGGCGTGAAGATAGCCAAAATTTGGCTGTATGGGAAATGTTTCACAGAGAAAATTCCAATTTCCTCAATTATGATGAAGGTAGGGAGAAATCCTTCTCCAAATTTTAGGGTATTGAGAGGGAGGACATGATCACAGGGAATGTCTGAACAGCTTGGTCCCATCATTTCATATTTGCAAGGGGTTATCTAGAGCTTTTACCCTCCTCCCGTGCAACATAATTTGGTAGCTGAAGGCAGGATCGTCACAGAAAACACAAATAGAGTTTCAAGCCAAATTCAGAATTGAAGACAAGACCATGAGCAAGGTTCGTCCGAGCATAGAGAAGGCCAAAATTTGGCTGAGTATGAGAAAAACTTCACAAGGGGATTTCTTCTCCAAATTCGAGGCACTTGAAAGAATCTCAAGGCATCAAGAAAGAAAAGTTCTCCGACTTGGTGAAAATATGGAAAAGTTAAATATACTCCCAACTTCTTGAAGAATTTCATCTCCTGAAGAAATTAAAAAAGACAAGCTCCCAAGCAGAATCAAATGGTGACAAGAAGGAATCAAATTTCCATACTTAGACAATTTTTTGACACAAATTGGAGAATTCAAGGAAGACATCCAACACGTTGAGGTGGCGCCTTGTCATCTTCTAACCAATCAGATTGTTCCAAGTCAGCATGTCCAGGTTCGATGAACCTGACTTATCCAGAAGCTTCTAGAAGGGCACACTTCACAATGCAACAACCTTCTATTTTCATTGATGGTTCATATTTAGAAAGGATAGGTGTCCCAAATGTAGTTTTCTCATTGGTCGAGGGTAGTTAGTTTTGGGAAACTCTAATTAGGGTTTATAGCTTTCAATATGGGCCCTTGATCACTGTTTGATCTCGATCGTTCATTTATTCTTGAAAAACTATATAAGGCTACCTCCTCTCATTTGGAGAGTGTGAGGTTTTTGATGCATTGTTGTGTAAGGTCATTTCCAAATATATTGCATGTGCACTTGCTTTGTAATCCCTATTGTTTGAATGATTTGCATGGTTTCAATTTCCTCAACACTTAGTTAAAATTAATTTAGATTTGCTTTCATTGTTGTTAATTTGAATGAAGGATTTGATGTGTCAATCAATGGTGTATCTCCGCTCATACTTTTGGTGAATGGATGATTTCCATTTCACCGTGCAAAATTAGTTTGAACCCGTCCCCTGTGCATCCCAACATCTCAATCATAAGCACAATCCATTGAAGATTGCACCGGCTTTGTGTAGTTGTCCCTAGTGTGGCGAAGCAAGGTTTGGTTTCTCGAGAGCACCCAATTGATACCGTCTCCAGAGTTTGTAGGATTAGATTAGCCTTCTCAAACCCTATCCCTTTTTCCCTTTCTTTTCAAAGTCTAAATCCCGGAAAATCTAAAAAAAAAAAGGAGCCTAAAATTGCTAAATCCATCTAAGTCCAGCAGTTCAAGATACTTGTTAACATAAGTCCCCCTTGAGATTTTCAGCATACACTACCCAAGAAGCTATTTCACTAAAGTCGCTTGTTCGCACATATAGACCTTGGATTCAGTACTGATTTTTCAAGAGAGGATAGAATACCTTCGGGTATCCTATTCTAATGTTTGGTAGATGATAAAACAGACACCAACAGAACCCTAATTAGGGTTTTACTAACAAAAGTTTCTATGGCACCAAAAAGTGGGTCCAAGTTGACCAATGGGAAAACTACATTTGGGGACACTTGTCCTTTAGAATATAAACCAATATTAAAATATTATTAGCACCTTCTAGAAGCTCTCTTGGATAAGTCGAGTTCACTGAATCTGGTCACGTCGACTTGGAGACATTCAATTGGCCGGAGAAGGTGATGGTGTGCCACCTCAACATGTTGGACGCCATGTAGACCTAGTAACTCATCACAAAGACTTCCATTTTGACTAATTGTGATGGAGTATATTCCCAAATCGCATCATCTGGACCAAGGTTCTAACTCTGATCAACTCTTCTGAAATTATCCTTCCCTAATCATTTTCTTCTTTACACGTACTTGCTTGGGAATTCACCTTCTCAAAATGAATTGGACTCCCTTTTCGACGATCCTATCATTCTTGAAGTCTTTCATACTTGAAATTTATGACCTTTGATTTTGGATTTCTGGAGGAAATTCTTCCTTCTACATTTATACTTGAACTTTGATCTTTGAGGTCTTGTACCTTGAATATGCCTTGAACTGGATTGATGAATCTTTGATGCCCCTTTTCGCCCTTTGACTTGCCAAATGCCATATTTTATCAAAGGCATTAAATTCCATGCCTCATGTCATTTCTCCACCTTGGACGCATATAGACAGGTGGAAGGATTATGAGTTTGGGTGCCAATTTTCATGATGAAGGACTCTCTTTCCAAGAGTGCACATGAGATGAGTAGGAGGATTTTCTCCATGTCTTAGTTAAATTTCCATGTCCTGAGTGCTTGAGTGCATATTAGGCTTGGAAGAGGATTTCTTTCATACTTAGCCAAATTTGTTCATTCCATGCCATCCTAAGGCTAGGCACATATGGGACCTAGAGAAGGAATATTCCCATAGTGAAATTTCTATCATTCCTATTTCTGCAGAATCCTTGAGCGCACTTGGAGAGGGAAGGAGGAATTCTTTCAATGCTTTAGGCGATTTCTTGAGTCTCCATATCTGAGGAATGCTTGGGTGCACTTGGAGGGGAAAGAAGGAATTTTCCCATACTTAGTCAATTTTTTTTTTGCCATTTCCAACACTTGGACACCTTTGGAGTGGCAAAGAAGGATTTTTGGATGTTTGGAAACTTGAGCACACTTTTGCTAGGGAGAAGGATTTTGTCCTCGCGGAAAATTCCTCCTCGTAGTGGATTTTCCACTCTTGGGCACACTTTTGCTAGGGAGAAGAATTTTTGTCCTTGCCGAAAATTCCTCCTCGGAGTGGATTTTCCACTCTTGGGTGCACTTTTGGCCTAGAGGAGGATTTTTCCTTTTTGCCAAATTCCTCCTTCAATGAGAATTTCCACTCCAGGGCCCACTACGTTCTGCTAGACTTGAATCTGGATACCTACACCATTTATAGTCAATGATCTCATGTTTCTAAAAATAGAAAGTTTTGTCCAAACATGAAATTAGGTCAAATGGGGCCACAATGAAACTTTCTAAAAATAAACACTACTAAAAATAGAAATTTCTCAGAAAATGCTCAATTTTTACTAGTAGGCCCTTTGAAACATAAAGTTATGTCCAAACGCGAAATTAGGTCAATCGGCATCAAAGTGAAACTTTCTAAAAATAGACATTGCTAAAAATAGCAAGTTCTTAGAAAACACTCAAATTTTACTAGTAGGCCCTTTGAAGGATTCTCTTTCTATAATTAGCCTCATATTTCACTATGCTCAAGGTTATGGACTTCTTTTTTAATTTTTAAGGATAAAAACCCTAAAATAGACAATAAATGCTTCCAAACTTACCCAAAATTTTGGTTCATTCTCTTTCATTCCTCATATCAATTCTCAGGGTGATCAAGTTCACAGTTAGCAAAATAGACAAGGAAACATTGTGAAGTACAAGTATCAATCAAGTTCACAGTTAGCAAAATGCAAAGGTTGATGGGTAAAGCAATAAGCACAATGCATTTCTCAATACATTAAAACCCTAATTCTCAACTTGATGACAATATTAAGACTGTATCCTATCTAGGTTGTATATTCCTTAAGAATCCATTCCCTACTTAGTCACTTCATTACTTCCAAAAGCCAAAATCCAAACCAACAAGACCTTATAACTCATTCCTTAGGGTCGGGAGATGACAAAGACTGCAAAAGACTTGGTTTATTTAGCAAAAAGAGGGGGTCCCCATTTGTAATGGGGCGATGTGTGAAAACGTCACAACAATGCCATTGCTTTTCTGGACACTTGCTCTACATTGCTAAGTACTAATTCTCCGCAAGGATCTCCACCTCATTCAAACATACTTGTAATGAATCCTCTTCATCTAACCAAACAACCTACGAAATGCACAAACTAGAGAACAAGAATTGCACCAAGACAATCGCCTCCTTTCCATACACCAATTGAAATAGCTTGTCCCCCATAACCCTCTTTGAAGTTGTCTGATATGCCCAAAGAATCACAAGTTCCATATCCACCCAATACTTCACACCTACATCACAAACCTTTGGTAAAATGTTGCCTGATATCTTATTGAAAGCCTCCACCTTTTCACTGCCCTATGGGTGATACTAAATGCTTTGATGATGTTGAACTATGAGCGTATGCAACAACGCTTGGACTACAGAGACAATTATGTCCCTTGGTCATTATTCAATCTCAATAGATATCTTAACCTTGTGATGTTGTTTTCAAATATGAGGCACACTATTATTTTAGTAGTACAAGCTTTATTGGTACAACTTCCGATCAGCTAGTAAAGTAATATATCACGGGGATGATATAGTTCACACTTGTCAAATGCACTGTGGGTGTGTTGGTGTTTGTTTTATCATCTACCAAACATTAGAATAAGATACCCGAAGGTATTCTATCCTCTTGAAAAATCACTGCTGATTCCAAGGTCTATATGTGCGAACAAGCGACTTTAGTGGGAGAGCTACTTGGGTAGTGTATGCTGAAAATCTCAAGAGGGACTTACGTTACAAATGTCTTTCAAGCTTCTGGACTTAGATAGATTTATCAATTTTAGGCTCTCTCTTTGTTTTTGGGATTTTTTGAGATTTAGGCTTTCAAAAAAGGGAAAAGGGGATAGGGTTAAGAAAGTTGATCTAAACCTAAGAATTTTGGAGATGGTATTAACTAGGTGTTCTTGGGAAACCACACTTTGCTTCACCACACTAAGGACAACTACACAAAGCGGGTGCAATCTTCAATGGGTTGTGGGTATGATCGAAGTTTTGGCATGCATAGGGGATAGGCTCAGACTAACTTTACACAGTGAAATGGAAATCATCCACTCGCCAAAAGTATGAGCGGAGATACATCGTTAATTAATACTTATCAAATCCTTCATTCAACTCTAACAACTTGAAAGCAAATCTAAATTAACTTCTAACTAATGTGTTGAGGAAATTGAAACCATGCTAATCACTCAAATAACAGAGATTACAAAGCCTTAAGAGAAAGCGCACATGCAATGTATTATTTGAAAAAATGACCTTCACACAACAATATATCAAAAACCTCACACCCTCCAAATGAGAGGAGGTAGCCATATATAGTTTCTCAAGAAATAATAAACGGTCGAGATCCAACAATGATCAAGGGCCCAGATTGAAAGTTATAAAACCTAATTAGGGTTTCCCAAAACTCTATCAGTTTGAATGAATGAGAACATGACAAGTGGCACAGTTGCCATTCTCACTAAACTATGTGCCTAGTTTCCATTTCAAATAAGTCAAGTTCATTGAATCAAGGCATGTTGACTTGGAGCAATCTGATTGGTCGAAAGATGACGAGGCACCACCGTAGCGTGAGTCATTCCTAATCTTGCTGAGGCGGTGCAAGAGCAGGTACGGGAGCTGGCTCACGCTCTCTTCTTATCTCAGCGTTGATATGTGCTGCAATTTCTAGTTCCTCGTCAAGGATAAAACACATGCGATGCCAATCAGGAGTGTTTCTTTTCACTTCCCACGCCAAGCTGTACAATTCTGTGATAACGTGTTCTTGTTCGTCGCTGAAATCCAAGTCTGTTTGAAGTACTGGACGAGGTTCGCTGCTTGGTTCAAGAGGAATGATTGGCAGGCCCATGAAGCTCGAAAGGAAAATTGTTGAATTTCTTAGAATAATTTCTTGTTGACGACTCTATGGTTGCTTCTTCGTGGCCCCAATTTATGTTGCGTGAGAGGAGGGTGAAAGCTCTAGATAACTCCTTGCAAATATGAAATGATAGGATCAACCTATTCAAACATTCGCTGTGATCATGCCCTCCTCCTTGATACCCTAAAATTTGGAGAAGAATTTCTCCATGCCTTAATCATAATTGAGGAAATTGGAATTTTCTTTGTGAAACATTTCCCATACTTAGCCAAATTTTGGCTTTCTTCACGCTCGGATGAACCTTGCCCGTGAACTTGTCCTCAATCCTCCGTTTGGCTTGAAACTCCAGCTGCGATCTCTATGATGATCCCACTTCTACTACCATCTGCAACCTGCAAACCAAAGAAATTAAGTTAGAAATCTATCTTTTAGTATAAAGTTTCAAAGGTTAGATGGCAGAATGCTTTGATCTTCTGATTTCTCAACACTTTTAGCTTTGAAACAAGCTGCGAACACTTAGAAGGTCATGCTTGAAAGAAAGAACGTTCAATCCAAAATGATCCTCTTATCAAAATTTTGGATAAACCCGATAAAGACACCTCCAATACACGCAGAAAAAAATGAGAAAATTGATAAGTTTGCCCACCAATCAACTTCACCTTTGACAGAAATGAGAATATAGAAGGAACAAAACTCGGAAAACTTGAAAGTTTTGCCTTCTATTAGTTGATTGGACTCCAAAATCTGCAGATACTTGATAAGAATGAGGTTGAAAAATTAGAACTCCTTCAAAATTTCGCTCAATCTGCAAGAGATCACCCTGCAACACCTCCAATCTGCAATAAAACTTCTTAAAAACACTCAGACCTGCAAGAAGCTTGCTTGAAAATGCTCTCACTCTTCATAAAATTCGAACTCTTATTGTGCAATAATGAGAGGAGAGATTGTTTATTTGTATTCAAAGTTAGAAACACGCAAATGCACTTCCATTCTTGACTTCTATTTGATCTTGCTTATGGAGGAAGTTTCTAATTTTAAATGGATTTGTACAATCATCTCCTTCAGTTCGAACCTCTTTACTCTTGCAAGTTCCTAAATTAATTTTGAGTTTAAATTCAATCCAGATCTGCAGACCTTAACCTTGAGAAACTTTCTAATTAAGGTTCAAGTTCGAACTCCTCTCGAAATCCAAGTTTCCAATTTAATTTCTAGTTCTGATTCGAACTGAATCCTCAAGATTACATCCTTAAAAACTTTCTATATTGGCTACAAGTTCGAATTCTTTGTCAATCTTCCAATATTTCCTCTTTGACAACTTTCTATTTTGGATTTTAAGTTCGAATTGCTTCTCAAGTCTGCAAGATTCCTTATGATTTCCATCCCAAAAACTTTGTAATTCAGTTAGCAATTTGAATTCTTTCATGGATTTGATGACATCACTTGCATTTTAAACTTATTTTCGAACTTGCTGTTGACTTTGCTTGACTCCTTAATCCCATGGCGGACTTATTTGGAGTGTTGGCACAAGTATTGGAACTATATCCCACATAGGGCGGACTTTGAGCTGGCCATGAGGTTAGGAGGGCGGACTTTTGAGTTCACCTTTTGAGGACTTCTTCAACATAGGCATCATCTTTCATCTTGGGCAGACTTCACTCACTTTGAAACCATCTTGTATGTCTTCCAAGGCAGATTTTTGCTTGCCTTAGACTTGCCTCATGCTACCCTTAACACCTTCAAGGCGGAGTTTGATAGATATGCTTTGATGTCATCATAGATAGGGCGGAGTTTGGACAAGCCATAACCATTCACCATCATCCCATAGGGCGGACTTTTAGAGGTAGGCATCTTCCTTCATCACCTTAGGCGGACTTTTAGAGAGATCACCAAGGGCAGAGTTCATTCATTTTGTTCAAGGCAAGGGAAGGGCGGAGTTTTGAAGCTATTTCACTTGCTATCATCCCACAAGGCGGACTTTGTTAAGTTCAAACACCACTTTGCTTGGGCAGACTTTTATCCCTTCTCACATGGCAGACTTTGATTCATTTGAAGGGGCGGAGTTTAGAGTGTTCAAGAAGGCAGACTTTGTGCATCATACTTTTTAACTTGGGCGGACTTTTAGAGGTAGGCATCTTCACCTTGGACTTTTCTCTCCTCCATGGCAGACTTTTTCATGTTCATGCCACTTTGCTTGCCTTTTGTCTTAACCTTTCATTGCAAGGTGGACTTTTGGAGTTTGGCACCTTTTCTTATCACCTTGGGTGGACTTTCGAGTTTGTTTGCCACGTACGGTAAACGATTAAACGCAGAAAGTAAATGCACAGAACATAATGGAAATATATTAAATAACCAGTCTCTGTATTAATTCAACAGTCCATGTACATCAAGTGCTTATAACATTACATCTGATACGACTATTATGATGCCACTACGAAGGAAAGGTACGCAATATATAATACCCGAAGGGGTGCGACCAACCGTCGCGTCCAATTGCCCTTCGGGACGACTAACTAACTGACCGCCGTAACTCATTATTACCGACGACAACATAAACATAATATGACAACATAACATAATGATTATTCCCGGCAACATCATCCCCCCCAAGAAAAGAAGTCGACTCCGGACGACTTAATACAAAATAGAGATGAATGGCAGGAACTACTGACACTAGTCGAGCCCGGAACTTATACACTTGCTGCGTCCTCGCCTGAAAACCCTTTTCTGCTACCATTCGATGCTCAAGTGCAGATTTCACCATTATTGCTTCCTTTGACATCATAGTCCTCCTATGCCTAAACCAAACTTGTCTGCAAAAGACTCTTTTCAGTCTCAACCTCCACCAACTGCTACTCAAATGATACTATCTCCCTAGCCAATTTGTCTTCGATAGCCACCCACGCTGCCCTCGCTGCATCCAACTCCTGGGTATGCTGAGCTAAGTCTCACACTACTACTGCCTCCAACCTAGTGGTCAGCTCCTCCCGAACCCTCTGTGCATCCACCAAGGCAACCTCACGTCCAGTCGAGACATACTCCAAGTTCCTCAAGCGTACCATTCCTTCCTGGAGGTGGCCACAACCCTCTGGCACAAAGACTAGGAGACACCTCAAATCCTCCATCACACTCCCCAAAGGCTAATAGCTGAACTGAATAACTCCATGGTGCTGTATGACTTCTCGTTCTTGCAATGCCTTCCCTCAAACTCTGTTTGTTCGCAACCTCCAAATCCGTCTCCCTCTACGGCTTATGGCTTCCCCGCCCATGCTTAGCTATAGGCTTCTTTCTCACAGTATGGGACAACCCAACATTTATCGTGCCTTCTCTGATGCCCTTCACCCAACTCCAACAAGTGTATTGTAGCTCAAAAATAAATTGGGGGTCTGGGGGCAGTGCCCCCAACAGGGTCTGGGGCAACGCCCCAGTAGGGTCGAGGGGCAACGCCCCTCGCGGGGTCCATGGCGCGCATCATTTCTGTGATATTTTATGATGTTAAAACCCTTCTTCTCCACTCTAATATTTTTAGTGTCCTGGCTCCAAATGTCATCGAATAATTTTTCAATCTGATCGTCGTCGTTTTTTTTTTCCTGTAATGTCCCCGATGGCACCCCGGCCATACAACCTCCCTGTACGGTCAACAACAATACTGACACCTCCAATCATATGGCCACCTTCCCGTGCGGTCAACACCCCTCCACCGTACGGCTGTGTTTGTTTGTGTGGTGCTGCGTTTATGTTTGCGTTTTATGTCTCCGTCCGCACTCTGCGCCTTTATTCCTTGCGGTAGCGGTGGTTTCCACCGCATGGTGTTGCCACCGTGGCTTTCTTCCCTTTTTTTTTCCAGCCGTACGGTCAACTGTCGTATAGCCGTACTTTTTTTGTTTTTTTTTTTCTAATTTCCTAATTTAGTTGTCTAGAGAGTCGTCGGCTTGGGTCCCCTGTCTCTAGGATCGCCCTTCATCCTTCTCGGTTTTCCTCGCCCAAGAGTCTCCCGCATTGGTCCCGTGCCTCTCAAGTCGCCTACCCGACCTCTCGAGTCCCCTTCCATCCTCTAGGTCCCCCTCTGGCCTCTCAGGTCCCCTGCGCGCTTCGCGTGGTAGGGTTTCAAATTGGATCCGTTGGTGGCAAGTCTATTTTCAATGGCCATCCGAAGACCTGGAACCACAAATTCTACAGGGACCACGGTCTCCTTCCCGTACATAAGAAGAAGAATAATAATAAAGATTTTGAAAGTTGTGGCCTTCCACATAGGGTTCCAATTGTTGCCGACACAATTGATCTTGGGATTATCTACGTCACCGAGGTTTGGGGCGTCTCCCTTCCAATATTCTCTATATTCTGGCAGGTACACCTCCTCTGTTACTTGCACTGGTTCCTCTACTTCGAGCCTGTAGCTTTGGAACATTTCGTAATCCTCCTTCTACCAGTGGAAGAGCCCGTTCAATGAGCCCATCTCATCCTCGGAGCACTCTCCTAGTTTGAGAATCCCTTCGTCGTTGGGCTCCCTGCAGCCCCGTCCTTCGTCTCTCAGGTCGCCTTTTCCTTCACCCTCCGATTCCGAAGATGATGTCAGTTCCTCGTCGACAACCTGGGTACTCAAATCAATGGTGTACTTCTGCCCCCCTTTCTCCATAGAAAGGGTGTTCTTTTTCCAGTCATGGTTCACCTTTGCTGTAACCAACCACCCTCTGCCTGAGATGGTGGCGTACCCCTTCTTGAGTGGGATTACCACAAAATCTAGTATGAAGGGTTGCGTGCCAATGGTGACCGACTGGGCCATCAGGGTGCCGAGTGGCTTGATGCCATGTTGGTCTGCACCTACCAAGTTGAACGTGGGTGGCCATAGTGTTGGCTTCCCCAGCTTCTTCCACGTATCCTCTGGCAGTACATTCACCCCCGAACCTCTGTCCACGATGGTGTCCTTGAGGATAGCCCCAAGAATTCCCATCTCTACTACAGCAGGATGCTGACCACTATTTAAGGCCAACAACATTGGGTCAACCGAGGGGCTGACCGGAACTTCCGCCCGTGTGGCACGCAAAGGTGCCTGCGCAGTGGTTTGTATGGAACTAAAAATGGCGGTTCTTAATTGTGGCATTGTTTCTTAATTGTGGCATTGTTTCTAGAAGGTCCTTTACCCTTATAGGTACTTCCATCTGCAGTACTTTCCCAATGATGTTATTTTCAGCTTCCATACGGGATGATGTACTCACCACCTCGTTGTCCTGTCGTTCGACCGTCATCTCACATTCAATATTGGCCTTTGCCTCCTGTAATCTCTCCTTCTCCGTACGGGGGTTGGGATAAGTGGCCTTTTTTGTCTACGCACGAGTGATTGCCAGCACTTCTTTGTCTTCGCCCCTCTTTTCAATATTGAGCAGATTCACCCCCTGCTTAGGGCAGTGTGTGTCATCGTGATCACCGGGGCCACACCATCTACACAGGCTCTGAGGGGTTTCAGTATTCTGGCAACGAAGTGCCCCCATTGGTTGCAAGCCCGACATTGAATTATTGGTCAGCCCTTGGCGTCATACTGGATACGGCTTCCGTTATTGTTATTGTTGCTATTCCTTCTGCCGCCGCGTCTGTTGTCCCGGTAACCTCCAGATGATGTCGTTGTGTTGGTTTGTTGGGCCGTACCCGCTGGTGTGGATGTTGTGGCTTGCTCCGTGAACAACACTTGGCTCATTTGCGTACTTTGGGTTTTCATGTTGTATGGGCATTCCTTGATGGAGTGTCCCATCACTTGGCAAATCTCACAAAAGGCCTTCTTCGGGCAAGTGCCTTTTGTGTGGCCTTCTTCCTTACAATCGGTGCACCACACGTCTACGTTTTTGCTCATGCTTCCTTTCATGTTCTTAAATTCCTTCAACATACGGTGCATATCCTTTTGAAGAGCTCGCACCTTCTTACTTGATGATTCGTCGCTGCTGCTTTCTCCAGAGGACTTGTCCTTTTTCTTCCGCGATGTTTTGTCTTCACTTTCCAAATCCATCGCGCGGTTGTATGCGTCATCGTATGAAGTGGGTGGTACAATTTTCATCTTCCTCCGCAGGGATGACCGCAACCCTTCCACGAACCATCTCTTCTTTAGTACGTCAGTCGGCTGGTTCTCCATCTTCCCCAGTAATTCCTTTAATCGTCGGTTGTATGTTCGCACTGTTTCGTGCTTTCCCTGCTTTGTGCTTAGTATCTCCGCCACGATCTCATTATCATCTCGAAGGAGTCAAAACTCCTCAAAAGCTTTCTGTAGGTCGTCCCATGTTCCCACCTTTGTTTTATCCACATCAGAGTACCAGTCAATGGCTACTCCTCTCAGGGTGGCAGGGAACTGCACCACCCAATCTGCTTTGTCAACTACCCCGTTGGCTGACCATATTGTCTGACATGTACGACAGTGCCGTATGGGGTCATCGTTGCCATCTCCATTGAATTTAGGCAACTTTTGTTTGCCCGCCATCGAGGGGGGTTGTCTTCCTGGAGGTGGTTGTGGTTGCGTCTGTGCGCCGCTCCCTCCGGCGCTAGTGGTGTGTCCTGCGTGGGTGCCTGGAGGTACGGTGCTTTGCCTACTGTGTGTGGCACCTGCAACCATATGGTTGTCCTCCCCTCCGTTGTCGCCCACACCCACTCCTAGCTCCCTCTCGTGATCCGCGCTTCATGGCGTAAGGGATAAGTTTCTAAATTGATCCCGAGTCTCTTCAACTAGATTCCGCCGTAACCTTGTTTCCTCCAGAAACTCTTCATGGCTCTGCACCCTACGATGTTCTGGCGACGCGTAGAAATTTCCCTTGGCTTCTGCACCCTCTGTGACACCTCCCTGGTTCCCTTCGAGCCACCCTTTGGCAGGTCGTCCTTCGGCAAGTTGCCTCAACCTCTGTCTACGTTCTACTTCTTGTTCCAAAATCAAGGCCCTCTGTGCGGCCTCCCACTTGTCTGTTTCTGCTTTCTTATTTATGTCTTTATTCAATAAGTTGGGCATTAATTGCCGCACATTTCCATAATTCACAATACATAAATCAAAACACGTCTTTATTAATTCATTTCGTCAGATACAACTCGTGTCAATGACACTTTTATTTGAATATAGATAGTTCAAGTTTCAATTCCCTCCTGGCCTAGCGCCATCCCGTTCCGCTTCCCGTCGGCTGCTTTTTTTTCGTACTGTTGAAGGATTTGTTGGCGTCGCTCTTCCTATGCAATCTCCTCCAGGTGAGCTTGTTGTGCCAGCGATGCCTGTGCAAGCAACCAGGGGAGGTGGTTCATCAATCGATTTACTGCCGGGCTAACCTCTAGCGCTGTCCACACGGCACTTGGTGGGATTTCCGCCTCTCGTCGGACGCAGGTCTGGATGGCTACCTGGAGCAAAATTGAAAATTCTCTCGTTGCGGTGTCTTCTCCTGGGTAGAGTTCTGTTTGCGCATCGTCGGCCTCTGGGTTTACCTCACCAATGGGTAGGCCCATCGTGTCCGTGCGCCATCCGCGTCTTTCGTTCTCGAGTACGTCTAGGCAACGACGCCAAATGTTTGCCACGTACGGCAAATGATTAAACGCAAAAAGTAAATGCACAGAACATAATGGAAATATATTAAATAACCAATCTCTGTATTAATTCAACAGTCCATGTACATCAAGTGCTTATAACATTACATCTTATACAACTATTATGATGCCACTACGAAGGAAAGGTACGCAATATATAATACCCAAAGGGGTGCGACCAACCGTCGCGTCCAATTGCCCTTCGGGACGACTAACTAACTGACCACCGTAACTCATTATTACCGACGACAACATAAACATAATATGACAACATAACATAATGATTATTCCGGGCAACAGAGTTCACACACCACTTTGCTTGGGCGGACTTTCTCCTACATGTGTACTTTGGAGGGCAGACTTTTGGAGTTCATGACCATTGCCTTTGTACTTTGGAGGGCAGACTTTTGGAGTTCACCTTCATGGCAAACTTTGGAGTTTAGAACACCATTTACTTTGTTCCTTGGGCGAACTTCATCTGTCTTAGGCACAATTGTCTTTGACCAAGGGCGGACTTGAATGGCTCCTCTCCTTCTTGGGGCGGATTTTTCTGATCTTGAGCACCCTTCACTTGCAACCTAGGCAGACTTTTCTCTTCATCACACCTTTGCTATTCATGGCAGACTTTGGAGTTAGGCACCTTGGGCGGACTTTTTATCCCTCGAGAACTTTGGAGGGCGGACTTCCTCATGTCCACTTCCCACTTACCATCTCCTTAGGCGGACTTTGGGAATCTTGTTCAAGGCAAGGTAGGGCAGACTTTCTCCATCTCAGGCACTTTGAAGGGCGGACCTTTTGGAGTCTTAACACTTGCTTGGGCGGACTTTTGGAGACATGCTCAAAAGCAGGGCGGAGTTTATGAGTCTTGCTCTCCATAGGGCGGACTTTTGAGAGTCTCCGTCATGGGCGGACTTTTTCTCCTCCATGCCACTTTGCTATAAAAAGTAGGGCGGACTTTATGAAGAACATGACCTTCATCATCATCCATAGGGCGGAGTTTGGAGTTAGGCACCTTGGGCGGACTTTTTCAGGCATCTCCACTTATCATCTTGGGTGGACTTTTCACCTCTCCCATATGACGGACTTTTCTGATCTTGAGCACCTTTCACTTCATCCATAGGGCGGACTTTTGAAGACCATGGATGGACTTTGGAAGGCTTCATCTCCACAAGGTGGAATTTTCACTTTGAAACCATCGTGTATGTCTTCCAAGGCGGAGTTTAACTTGCATTGGACTCGGCTCTTGCCACTCTTAACACCTTCAAGGTGGACTTTTGGTAGCTGTGATTCAATATCATCAAAGGCAGAGCGGACTTTGCTCATCTCCCATCATGGGCGGAGTTCATGACCATCACTAAGGCGGACTTTGTGAGCTTGGCATTATGCTACCTTGGCTAGGCGGACATTGGAGACCTGAAGGGCGGACTTCTTTGATGACCACTTACTACTTACCAATCCCCTAGGGCGGACTTTTGAGACTTTTGAGCACCTTTCACTTCATCCATAGGGCGGACTTTTGAAGACCATGGATGGACTTTGGAAGGCTTCATCTCCACAGGGCAAACTTTTCATGTTCATGCCACTTTCCTTTCATGAGGGCGTACTTTTTGAACTTCCTGTCATAACACTCACCATCAAACATTAATTAACCAGACTTAGAGATTTTTGAAAAGAAACTTCAAAATCTAACAATTTCCTCAATTTTAACCAGATTAACTTGAAATTTGAAGTCCACACTCAGGCAAACCATCTGAAGCATCATGACCCCTAAAATGTAGGAACTTATCTTTTTAGGTCAAAACTTGAAAATTTTCGATCGCAATCAAAGCAGGTCAGTGGTACCAGTGCAAACCCTAGGTCCCCACTTCGAAAAAGCAAAAAGCAGACATCCCTAAAAAATAGGGAAAACTTTCTAAAGATACAGGTCAGTGGTACCAGTGCAAACCCTAGGTCATGTTGACGTGTATTTTGTACACGACCAAACACAGAATAAAATACCGAAGTATCTTATCCTCTCTTGAGTAAAGTCTCCGAATGCTGAAGATGTCGCGAAAAGGATCAATCGTGATGACTTCAAGGTTCTTTTCTGTAGGATCTCTACGTGTGGACAAGCTCTCTGTGGTATGATGTGATTTGCTGGAATCACAAGGGGACTTACACTTGACGACCTAAACGTCTGATTTGTTGGAATCACAAGTCCTACTAACTAACTGGAAGACAAACAAAAGGCAAAAGATACAAGGTTCAGGAAGTCTACTCTACTACCTAGAATGCGAGAAGATGGATGAATGACTAGGTGGATTCCTACTGGGCTGGGTCTCACCATCAGGCTTGAACAATTCGACACCAACTCAATGCGATCTTCTAAGGGGTGCTTCCAATATGTTCAAATCGTACACCATCAGACACTGATCACCATTCAAGATAATGCATGAAACAATAGACGTGTAACGACTTAAGATTAAGCTCATTTTATTCCAGTTGACCACGCAAGGCGCACTTACCATCAGCAAGAGGCTAGTGGTTTGGATTAGACGGATTCCACATAGGTGCATTCAACAATTTCCTTCATTCGATCTAATCATCTACCATCTAGAATTGAAGATTCAACAAGAAACCATGCATATTGCAAGAAACGACACACTTCACCATTACTTCAATGAAAATGGAGTTTGTTTACAATCAATGGCAACAATTTCTTGCCTTGTCCTCCTATTCTACTCTAATTGCTATTCTATCAACTGACTATTCACCTTCTAACTACTGACTATCTATTTTCTATTAGCCTTTACAAATGAAGAGTCGGGGCTTATATAGTGCCCTTAATACAATTCAATGGCTAAGATCAATTTGAGATCAATGGCCAAGATTCTACAATGAAAACCCTAATTAGGGTTTGTTACAACAAACTCAATTCTGACCAATGAAATAATTGTATTAATTGGACACATGTCTTCTCTGGAAAATTTGACCAATGAATAGCTAGGGTAGGTACATCGAAGTTTGTGCCACCTCCCATGAGTTAGGTACACTGAATCTGGACACGCTGAGGTGGACCAATCTAACTGGAGGAGCGATGACTAGGATGCCACCTCGTCTAGCACTTGCAACTTGGTAGATATCCAATTCGATGATGCTGAGAAGCTAGCTTTAATTAACTCTTCTGAAACTATCTGCTTCTTCAACAAACCCTTGCTCTGACTTATTTTGTCTTTGATGTGCAAGATGATGATGTACCTCGCCTTGGAATGCCGGATTGGAAGAGGTCGCCCTTATCCTTGCTCGATCTTCTTGGAGGAGACCGTCCTTGATCTGGCTTGATTTTCTTTGATGAGAGTCTGCCAAGTAATAGATCTTCCGACTCCGGGTCGCCATTTGATGCCTTCTCTTGAGTACTTAACTCTAAGACCTTCGAAAATGATAAAAGAAGACTGGATTTTGCTAGACAAGGTTTAGATTATAGTCCTCCCTTGGATGAATTATGCCTCCATTAGCCTTCAAAATGAATTTCACCCTCCTTAGTCTCCATACTTAGCAAAATTTCGCCTTCAATCTTCTGGATTTCGCTCCTCAAATTGCTCCTCAATTTCGCACTTTAGAAGGGATGAATGAATGATTTGAACTTGAAACAATGCCCCCCTTTTATATAGAGCGCTCACCTTCTTTCCTCCAAGGCCGACTTGGCAAAAGGGATTAAAAATAAATAAAAACTCTTTAAAAAGGTGGCCGACTTGCCTATAAAGGCAAAATAAATGCCTTGAGCACTCAACTTGTATTTTTTAATTTTTTAAATTAATTTTAAATGCCTCCAAGATGCTCGTTTTGATTATTTCAAGATCAAGAATTAATTTTAAAAATGCCTCTAATTTAATGCGAATTTGATTTAATGTTTCCAAATGCCTCGAAGTTAGCAATTTTGAGGAGTATTAATGCTTGACTAAGGTATTAATGAAGAATATCAATAACTTCGCCCTGGACCCTTAGCAAGGGTCAGGAGCGATTTTTCAAATTAGGCCTTGAATACCTTATTTTTACACGTCCAAAACTTCATCTAGGCATCTTAAATGGCATCTTTTACTGGAGTTTGTGTTTGATTTCACTTGAGCTTTGGAAGAAAATTGCATTTAGGATTTTTTCGCCCTAGACCCTCAGCAAGGGTCAGGAGTGATTTTGCAAATCTAGACTCAATCCATCATCATTTTTTTGTTGAAACTTTCACTCATCAGTAGGCAATGTTATTCCTTATCCATCCCATCCAAATTTGCCTTGTTTTTGCAAGGTAGAATAAGAGTTTTTCAAAATTTCGCCCTGGGCCCTCAGCAAGGGTCAGGAGCGATTTTTCCTCCTTGGCTTAGAATCGTCAAGTTTTGGAAGCAAATCTTCATTCATCATGTTTTCGAAGGCCATTTCTACCTTGGTATAACCTTGTCTTAGCACGATCTTGAAGGGAACATGTTGGTTTTGTGATTTTCGCCCTGGACCCTCAGCAAGGGTCAGGAGCGACTTTTTGGTTTTAGGACAACTCCTTCAACATAAAAATTTAGCCAAAATTAGTGACAAATAGGCTCAAATAAGATTTTCTCTCTGGACCCTCAGCAAGGGTCGAGAGCGAATTTTGTGTTTTCAACAAAATCCTTCACTTTTCCTTCAAAATGCCTTGCAAGTCAAAATTTGGTCAAATAAGGCAAGAAATGAGTCCTAGATTGATTTTCGCCCTGGACCTCCTAAGAGGGTCAGGAGCGAAATTCGCCTTGGACCCTCAGGAAGGGTCAGGAGCGAAATTTGACTTTTTGAACTCTCTGTCAGGGTAGTTTTATGGAATATAACATTTAAGTATCTTATACTTTAAGTTATATTCCATATATACTTTCAGGATGTTTGAGAGTGGTTTCAGACCTCCAAGAGCTATATTGCAAAATCTAGTTTTTGGAGGATTTTAAGTTTTCTAGACTTAGTCAAATTTCAGGATCAGGACATTCCAGACTTAGCCAAATTTCAGGATCAGGACTTTCCAGACTTAACCAAATTTCAGGATCAGGACATCACTCAAGCAGGACCCGCTATCCAGGTGATCCCCTTGGCGACACTCAAAATGCAAAGGCTAACAGACAAAACCCTAAAAGACCTAAAAAACAAACCCCAGAAAGCAAAAAAAAGCAGGGGTTCCCATTTGCAATGGGGCGATGTGTGAATACGTCACAACATCTAGCGCCACCTTGAATAAATGTTCCTGAACATTTCAGAGATAAAGACTCAAAGACACCTAGAACCTCCGGAAAATTCAACCTAGCTCATCAAGAGATTAGAAAATGTACTCAAAGTGGAAGGAAAATCTTTGACCAGATCTAGACACTTAGTCTTTGATTACCCAGGTGTGTGCAAGTGTATTCATTCCTCTCGACAAGACAATTATGACCTTCAGGTTCCCCTATGATCGGCTACATAGTTTATCTGAACTTCAAAAGCATCCTGGATAGAGCCTCGCTGCTAGTCAGACGTCCATAGTCCAGACGAGGTTATCGCCGCAAGCTCACGAACATTGCTCTATTGCCAGCCAGGCGTCTATAGCCCCGATGGAGTTACTCGCATATTCCCATTAGCCAATTTTGATATCTCATTTCATTTCATTTTTTTTAATTTTTTTTTCTCTTTCATTTTCTCATTTTTTCTTTTCTGATATTGCTTTTTCACTCCATCAATTCCTTTGGCTCGTAAGCAGTGAAGCTTACTAGGGTTTGAGGATTGCGGTGGCGCTAAAGTCAGATCTTAGATTTTTCACCAATTCACAGCTTTGCCTGAAAACCATAATGACTCGGAGTCTATTAATGTGTGAAGATATAGCAATCAACAGATGCTAGCATCAAGATACAGAAAATGATTCCCTTCCAAGTCAAATACAGGTCCTGATCAGATGATAAATCTAGAGAGGAACAACCTCGGATTCCGAGTACTTCATGAATAGATATCTAAGAAATGAGTCTAACATAAAATCCAGGATATTGCCAGTGTGCGAGCAACAACACAAACGCCTTTCTCACGAATGGAGGCTCCTACTCAAGACACCTAAACTAAAGCAAACGACCGACGGACCGACAAGCAAACAAAGCAACGGACTGACTCAAGGCAAACTAAGCTAAAGCGCACACCAAAAGCAAACTACCCAAAGAAAACAAACAACTAAACTACCTGAGCCACACTAGATCATGAGTCAAATGACTCAAGGCAAATTAAAAAACAAGGCTCAAAAGACCTCTAACTAAAGACACGAAAAGAAAACCTACTCTAAACCTATATACAAGACTCCCAGACTCAACACGACTCAAAGAAGCAAAATATATACATGACTTCACATGATTTCTCAGGTTGTGCAACAGGAGCATGGCAAAAGTGGTGGTTCTTAGTTGGGCAAATTCATCCTTAAATACAGAAAGGCAAACTTTCACCATGCATCCCTCATACTCAGGCAAATTTCCCTTAAAATGATCAACTGGGGTAATTCGTTAGGACCATGATCAATCCAGATGCAAGTTGTTTTCCCAAAATCCCCATAATCAAAATCATAATAACTTTCAAGGCTAGGATTAAGGAAAGAGACAACTTGGCATATTTCAGGCTCAGACGGAATTGTATTGTCGGAAGCAAGGTCACCAGCCGCTTCAGGAGGTCGCCATTGATGATGAACTATTCCACGAGCATCCACAACATGTTGATCTTGATTAGGAAGTTCCTCTTGAAACAAGCTCAGCGCCCCTTCGAATAGCTCAACATTCTTTGTTTTCATTGAGACATCTTGCATAAACCAGGCATCTTCATGAAATTTTGTTAGCATATCCTCAAAAATGAGAGTCTCCTTGAGGGATTGAGCTTCAAACATCTCCTCTAGTTGATCAAATGTAATCTTTGGTAGCCTTTCTTCTTCAAGCATAGTCTCGGGAGGTCGGAGCTGATGATGGATCATATCACTCACAGTAACTTGCTTATTTAGAAAAAAATTTGGCAGTGATTCCACTTGTTCTTCCTCTACAAGATCTTTCAATGCCTCCTCAAATAGCATAATGGTGATGAAATCTTCAAGCGCCCCTTTGAATAGTTCTTCATACCTGAGCTCACTTATGATAATTTGTATTTCTTTGTTCAACATGTCAACTTGATTGTCTTCTTCAATGAGGCCATTTGAAAACTCCTGCAATTCAATCTCAAGGATTTCCTTCTGTAGTATAAATGAGAATTCTTCAAAGAATGAGTCATCTTCTCCTTTAATTGCTTGCTCAACTCCTGGATCTTCCTTTATTACTATTTGAGTATTCTCAATTGATTCTTCAACTTTTGTTTCATGGTATTCCTTTTCAGGTGCAGGGCATGGCAAGCTATCTATACATTGATCGTCAGGTGTATTTGTATCGTCAACCTAAAACTGGTCCTTCTCACAATCAGATGCTGGAGCAATGTCCTTTTCATAGGTTCTTCTAAATTCGGCTGCGAGATGTGCACCCCAAGATCTGTTAATAATACATTCTTCCTTGGACAAAGTTGGCATTCCAAACTGGTTTCTGACTTGATTGATAGCCATTTCACATACTGAGCAAGTAAATTCAGAGTGAGGTGAGTTATGAATCCTACACCACAATGGTAGCAATATGTTTTCTAAACGCATTTCACCATTCAAAATGAGCTGACTCTCAATCATCCACAAGAAGCTTAGAAGAGGATCTTTGGTTTCTGGGACACTGAAATTGCTTTCTTCTGCCTCTGGTCTGGGGACATCCCAAAAGAAGATTTTCCCCTGCGCTGCCGATTCCATCCTTGATAAGTACTTCAAGCAATGCATTTCATCAAGCTCCTCTGTCTCGTGGATTCGACACTACCCTGGTCTTGCAAACTCGGACAATCTGCATGGATAAAGCTGTATATCTAATCTCCACCAAAGTTCAGGAAAATCAACAGGTCCCCACTTCGAAAAAGCAAAAAGCAGACATCCCTAAAAAATAGGGAAAACTTTCTAAAAATAGTCATATTGGGGATCAGGCTAAAAATGCCAAAAACAAAACTTCCTAAAAAAAAGGAAAAAGCAAAAAAGCAAACTTTCTAAAAATAGAAAGTTGTCCAAATTTGTTCAAATCAATTGCATTCTTCGTCCTTTGGTGTTTCTAGGCACTTTGACGGTGTTTGGACTCTATTATCACTTAGTTGGCAAAAACTGACTTTCAATCCCTAGGACTCAAACCGTTCAAAACTTGACAAAACCGAGTAGAACTGAAGCGGAAGGCCACGAGGCCACGGGGCACTAACAAAAACCCTAGAAAGCAGAAAAGGAGAGGGTCCCCATCTTCAATGGGGTGATGTGTGAGAAAAGGTCACAACAGGGTGGAATGGGCCCCACAAAATCAATCACCTACTTCTCAAATGGATCTTGAGCTAATATTGGATTTAATGGAAGCTCATTTTGTCTATTGGGTTTCCCTATACACTAATAGATGGCACCAAAGAAGCAATAGTCTACAAAAAGTCGCAATTATACTCAATTAATCTCGAATCTGGAGCTAATCGATTTATTCCCCGAAAAAATCGTTGAACCAATTTTCAACAGTTTTTGGTGTTTAAATTGCGTTAAAATCATGTTTAAAAACCCAAAAAATGGCAAAAAAAAGTGAAAAAAATCATTGTATAAACCCACAAAACCCTACAAAAACTCATCAACCGAATTTGAATGGGCCTTAATCATCCTAAATCGAGGGGAGCATATGAGATAGTGTCGAATCAGCCAGCAAATTTGCTCTAGATCACAACTTCAATATTGAAGAGCACACGGTTATACAAAGAGTGGGGGGTGAATCAGTATAATAGCAAATTTTACCAATTTAAACTTTTTCAACTTCAATCACAACTATATAACTTATCTCATTAACATATTCATTGCATACCAGCATTCATATGTGATCTAACTAATATGAACACAAGTAGAACACAAGATATATACGTGGAAACCCTTACGGGAGAAAACCACGGCAAATCAATGCTTTTATAAATTTATTCTTTTACACTGTTTGTAGGCATCAGCCCCTACATTTGTGAGCACCAACCCACTGGAACTCCAACTCCCAAATCTGATTTTGTGAGCACCAACTCCCAAATCTGAATTTTTTTGAGCACCAACCCCCACTTCAGAATTCATGAGCACCAACTCACTTAACATAAATCTGATTTTCCACCTTGACAATGTTTCTATAACAACGGATGATAGATCCACAATCTAGCATAACTCTTTTCACAAAACTGCTATATCATCTTCCATAAATCTGTTATGATCTCTTCATAAATCTGTCATAATTTCTTCTTCAAAAATCTTCTATGAACTTCTCCACCAATCTGCTTTAAGTTACTTATAGATCTACCACAAAATCTTTTATGAAGTCCTCACATTACCTTCAAATCTTCTAATAGTTTGTTCACCAATTTAGTCACAAGAATTACACAAATCATTCACTATATGCTCTATCATCTTCTTCTATATATTCATCATTTGTGAGTTAATTTGTCTTGTATACTATCTTCTTTCAAATCTGCATATTCATATTCATATTCATATATCTTCTTGAGTATATAATTGATCTTCACACACACCTTACACACCCTCCTCTTCTCATTTCCAATCTCCATATATACCTTCCAAGTCATAAAGTCATACCTCTTCACAAATGACATGTCTTCTTTTTAAAAAGTAGTGACTGATCAAAACAGCATGTATCTTTTAATTTAAATATGCTTGGTAAATAAGATTTATTTTAAATTGCACCCTTTCAAGGGATCGAATCCTTTAATAAATTACCAACCACGTCTATTCATTATGCACCTCATCATTAATCAAACTCTTTTTAATTATTAAACAAATTACTTTGTAAATCGCTAACTTTGCACCTCCTTCATCACTGACCCACTAAGTTGACCTCAAATATATGTTGATGTTGAATATTCAATCATATGAATCGGTTTGTCTTGCATAGCCGATTTTCCAACATAACTTTATGAAATCTTTTACAAATGAAGTTGCTGTAGTATCAGGCCACGTTGGACATACCCATCGCTGTTCCAGTCATTGTGTTGTACTCACTGTATTCATCATCGAATTGTTCATTGCTGTATATTCATAAATTGCTGTTCACTTAAACACATCACACTTGAGTCTCCAGATCGCTGCATTTCAGACTTTAAATATTCTTTCATAGAAATACTTTCTAGTCACTCTTTAGACATGTCGCTGCCAATAATACAGGTCACTGCCTTTTTAATTACTGTTCAGAACATGCTTCATGTCTAAATACCTGTAGTTGCTGTTCTTGTCTACACATATACATATTTCTTTGTTGCGTTCTTAACAAGTGTCTTTGATCAGTATAATGATTCGTTTATTTTAAACAACATATAGATGCGTTTCTTTAAGTGCATAGTCTTTTACCGTGACAGAAAGAGAAATTCTTGCTTTATCGATCATATTGTATTTTTTTAATATTATTATCAATAATAGTAGATCGCTGTGTTATTGTCCATCTTTCTTCATAACCAATTTTAGAGATAAACTCCCCATTAAGCTATCTTCTTTCTAAATTAATTCGGCAATGATGATTGTTCATTACTTTGCTGAAGATATTCTCATTAGTCACGTAAATGAATCCCAATATCCTCCAGTAGTCTTCACGCCCGCTTTTGAATTGCAGCAGTCAATTGCTGATCCTCCAGTATGTTTTGAATTGCACCCGATAGTGCTATATTCAATATTTTCATACCTTATTGTAAATGGCAGAATTATAATATTGGACAGCTTATTGTTTTCTTTTGACATATTATTTCTTTCTTTAGAATGGGTGATACTCCATAGACAATGGCGCTGTTTTCTCTAAACAATATCTCTTACTCCACTATAGGCATAATCGTTGCATATTATAAACTTCTTAATACAATCGCTGTCATTGACATTTCAATTAGAATCACCACCTTTGTTCATCATGGAATCGCTGCTCTTAAACAAGTCGATGGTATTATTTAGAGAGTCACTGTTGTATATATTAATCTCCAGTATATCCACTGCTTCTCTTTGATGCTTTATAAAGTCGACCACAAGCTGCATATTATAATCACATTAAATCATGTATGCTTGCCTAATGAAATTGCACCAAATCGCTGTATAATTCTTTTAGCTTTATAATGTGCTGACTATGATGGTTACTGACTGTGATAGTCACTGTTTTGACTTTCTATTGTATGCGTTGTAGCTGCTGACTTAAAATCATGACTGCTCACACTTTTATACACTCTATCAGGTATCCGTATATCCATTGTGCATTATCATATATGTTATAGTCTTTACTATCAGTGCTATCCATGTATATTGAAGTCAACCATCTTAATGAGTATGCTGTTCATTTTATATCACTGTCATTAAGAACCGAGTCACCGTCTTTCTAATTTCAATTGCTGCTACTTAATGATATTCATTGTTGACTTTAGTATCTTTTCCTTTTGATTATTTCATCCTATCTAAGATACAATTTCTTAAATATAATCAATGTATTTATGTTCTTTGCTGAAAGATTTGTATCAACAAATCTTATTTGGCAACAACCATTTCTCATGCCACCTTTGACATCAATAATTTCTCATGCCACCTTTGACATCAATGACAATTTGTTTATGACACTATCTTCTTACTTGACGTCAATGACAACATTTCCAACAAATATGACTCAAGCTCTTTGCACACCCCGCCCCATGGATTCTGATGTGAATGAGTATATAATTAATATTCTACACAAACTTTAAAATTAGTACTATAATGCACTATTATAGATGGCACTTCGACAGGCAGAGAGTAAACCCCTATAGTTTATAATTAATGACAAGTACTATAAAGTACTTTTAATATTTAAACTATTATAGACTACGAATATATATTAATAGTTATATAATAAGCTGTAAATTAAAAATAATGTAAAATTTATAATGTATATATATTTGATGGAGGAAACTTGAGTTTTTAGCTTGGTCTGAAGTTCTGAACCCAGAGAGAGACCGCTTAGAAAGGGTCACTTCCCACAAGGCTGTTAGTTGTAATTAGGGTGAAGAGCGGATTCCAATTGCCTAAGGCAACATTGGAATCCGCCCTTTAGGGCTGGGCCCTCTTTTCCTTCACATGCCACTCTTAGGGCTGGGCCCTCTCTCTCACGCCAACATAAAATAGGGCAGACCCTATCCTCACGCCACTTGATGTGGCTTTATAAAAACATGCTAAGGAATAATAATAAATAAAAAGTTATTTTATGTTAAGCCGACTTTAGAGGTTTATACCTAGAGGAAGATATATATATGAGTTCATCAAATGAAGTAAAGACATTCATATCACACATACAATGCGATCTGCTCTGCTCCTAAATGCGATCTGCTCTGCTCCTAAATGCGATCTGCCCTCCTACACTTGGCGAATCTGCTCCTTGGTGAACTGCAAGAACATTTAGCTACATGCTGCTTCAGCCTATCGAAGTTATCTTCTGCTGGCAGATGTCTTGATCATCTACAACTAGGGACATCACCTTGGCAACTTGTTGTTTGGACAGCAATCAAAGATAAGTGTTGTAATCAGAATATTGTATTTAAGGCATAATCAGATCTAAGGATCTTTCTTGCTGGGTTGTTCCTCCTAGAAGGTTTTCCCAAGGTACTTGTGTGTTGTGTGTTCATTTTGTTCATTTCTTAACTTTTACTTGTGTGTTGTGTGTTCATTTTGTTCATTTCTTAACTTTTACTTAATTCTGGAAATTCCTAAGTACTATCAGCAATTCATATAATCTGGAAATTAAGTTAAATTCCTATTTTCTGAGTATTGAATTAATCTAAAAGACTAAAGTTAACATGGTATCAGAGCTATAGGCTAGATCAACTTTCAGATTTCAGAATTTAGTACTCTTTTATTTCCAGATTGTTGTCTCATTCACAGGTCAGGTCAATGGAGCTGAAAGTTGAAGATAGGCTTGATGGAAATCTCAACTTTGCTGCATGGAAGGTTCGAATCATGGTTGCTCTAGAGGAAGAAGATCTTCTTCACTTCATAGAAGCGAAAGAGCTAACTGAATCTACGGATGCAGCTGAGCTAAAGCAATTCAAAAGGGACGTTGTCAAGGTCAGAAAGCTTCTTATTGATTCAGTTAAAGACCACCTAGTCACCTCCATTGCCTCATTCACTACTGCAAGAGAAATATTCAGTCATCTACAAGGTACCTATGAAATTAACAATCTCAGTAAGGCAGTTACTTTAAGGCAACAATTATTAATATCAAAATGTCAAAAGAAGATTGTGCTATGTATTTTATGAGGATTTCAGAACTAAAGAATCAGCTAGGTACTATTGGACATAACATAGAAGACAAGGATCTTATTATGATTGCCCTAAATGGTCTACCACACTCATGGGAGTCCTTTATTCAAACCATAAGTGGTAGAACTGAGTTACCCACCCTTGATCGCCTTAAGAATGATTGCATTCAAGAAGAGTCGCATCTTATCACAAGGGGACAACTCAAAAGTCCTCAAGTAAATGATCAACACATGCTTGCAGCCCAATGCAAGAAAGGTGGAAATTGGAAGAAGTATTATCCCAAGAGGAATAGAGATTTCAGACCACCTAGTTCTCAGAATTCTTGGAAGAAGCCAAGAGATATCTCTCGTGTTCGATGTTTCAAATGTGACAAATTTGGCCACTATGCTAAAGAATGTCAGAATGATCCTATGCAAAGAGAAGCCAACCTAAATGAAGTCTCAGAACAAAATGATGACTTCTTATTCATCTCTGCCCTGTCAAGCAGCATACCCACAGACAGTAACACATGGTTGATTGATAGTGGTGCTTCCAGACACATCACAGGCTACCGTGATCACCTTTCAGACTTAGTAGAAAAGGATATCAGTCTACATGTGGTAATTGGTGACGATGCTCGATATTCGGTAAGAGGTTCTGGCACTACTTCTTTAAATTTAGACTCTGGTATTTCACTTCACCTTAGTGATATCTTGTTTGTTCCTGGAATTAAAAGAAACTTAATTTCCATTTCTGCTCTAGAAGAAAAAGGTTATCAAATAGCATTTTCTGAGGGAAAAGTACTTGCTTGGCCTAAGAAATCTAGTTTTAAATTTGCTCGTGTAATAGGTAATAGATATGATAGTTTATATAAGCTCTCTACTAACCCTTTTCAAGCCCTCATTCATTAATGAGGCTCCCGAATCCTGTGAGCTATGGCATAAAAGACTTGGACACTTACATTATCAAGCTCTTCCCTCCCTTGGAAAGTTAGTCAAAGGTATGCCTAAATGCAGTCAAATTCATGATGATACATGCAAAGGTTGTGCCTTAGGTAAAAATGTTAAAAGCCCTTTTCATAAAAGTGAAAGTAGAGCTAAAAATAAATTAGAACTTGTTCACTCTGATTTATGTGGTCTTATGTCTATAGCATCTCCTAGTAGATTTCTTTATTATGTAATCTTCATAGATGATTTCTCTAGAAAAACTTGGATCTACTTCTTGAAATCTAAAGAATCTAATGAAGTCTTAAGTAGATTTAAAGAGTTTAAGGCATTGACTGAAAACACCTCTGGTAAAAGAATTAAATGTTTAAGATCTGACAATGGAGGTGAGTATACCTCTGGTAGCTTTCATGATTTTTGTGTTGAGTCAGGAATTAAGAGGGAGTTCTGTGTTCCATACAACCCTTAGCAAAATGGAGTTGCTGAAAGGAAGAATAGAACAATTGTTGAGGCTGCAAAGGCTATGATTCATGATCAAGATCTGCAGACCTTTCTATGGGCTGAAGCTTCTAGAACAGTGATATATATTCAGAATAGATGTCCTCACCGTGTTCTAAAGAATATGACTCCTAAAGAAGCCTTCACAGGATCCAAACCTGACATCAGTCACTTAAGAATTTTTGGAAGTCTTGTGTATGTTCATGTGCCCAAGGAAAAGCGAACCAAGTTGGAGCCCTCCGGAAAGAAAGGCATGCTAGTTGGATACAGTGAATCATCCAAGGCCTTCAAAATCTATATTCCAGGTCAAAGGTATGTTGAGGTAAGTACGGATGTTACTTTTGAAGAAGATATTGCCTTTAAGAAATCAAAAGGGTCTCTTGTTAGTGATGAAGTTAATGACAATCAAGATATGAATGTTGATACTAACCCTGAGATTCAGAGGGAGCCTATTGAACCTCCACCTCAAGAAAAGCATAATGATCCACCGGAGCCAATGAATCCCACTGATATTCCTAGTGACATCTTTGTTAGCAAAAAGAGGCCACTTTGGGTAAGAAACACCATTCCAGACGCTAAAAGATTTGCTGCTCCCAGTGGGACTTTTTGAGAAACCAAGAGACCTCAAGTATTCTCCAACTACGTTGCATTGATGAGCAATCTCATTGAGTCTGAGCCATGCAATGTTAAAGAAGCCTTGAACCATCATGCCTGGAAGCTGGCTATGGATGAAGAGTATCAGTCAATCATTAAGAATGATGTTTGGGACATTGTGCCTAGACCCAAAGGTAAATCTGTTGTTTCCTCTAAATGGTTATTCAAAATTAAACATAATGCTGATGATAGTATTGAAAAATATAAGGCTAGATTTGTAGCTCGTGGTTTTTCTCAAAAGGAAGGCATAGACTATGAATAAACATTTGCTCATGTTGCTAGATATACCTCTATTAGAACTATAATAGCTATTGCTGCAGCTAGAGGTTGGAAGCTACATCAAATGGATGTTAAGACTGCCTTCCTTAATGGTGTCATTGAGGAAGAAGTCTATATTGAACAACCTGAGGGTTATGAAATTGAGGATAGAGAATCGCATGTGTGCAGATTGAAGAAAGCTCTATATGGCCTCAAACAGGCCCCTCGTGCTTGGTATGAAAGAATTGATAAGTACTTGTTAAGTTTAGGATTTTGTAAAAATGATGTTGACTCTAACATCTACTTTAAGATATCTAATGATGAAATGCTAATTCTAGTTCTATATGTGGATGATTTATATCTTACTGGTAAAGATGAACTTAATATTAGATGTAAGAAAGAATTAGCTTCATGAAAGACTTAGGCCTAATGCATTATTTTCTAGGTCTAGAAGTATGGCAAAGATCTAACGAAATTTTTCTAAGTCAAGGAAAGTATACTATTGATATTTTGAAAAGATTTAGAATGATGGATTGTAAACCTATGTCTACTCTATGGAATCTAACTTAAAGAAGCTAAGTGTTTCTACAGCTAACTGTAATTTGCAGATCCATCGGAGTATAGGCAGTTGATTGGATCATTGATGTATCTAGTTAACACTAAACCAAACATATGTTATGCAATGAATGCTCTTAGCCAGTTCATGAACTTGCCCAAACATGTTCATCTCGTTGCAGCCAAGCACATTCTAAGATACTTACGAGGCACAGCTGGTTATGGGCTGAAGTATCCACTTAACACTTCAATAACCTTGGAGAGTTACTCAGATGCAGATTGGGCTGGAAGTGTCAAAGACAGGAAAAACACTTCTGGTATTTGTTTCAGCTTAGGATCCGTTGTGATCTCTTGGGCTTGCAGAAAACAATCCTCTATTGCACTAAGTACTGCTGAAGCTGAGTATATTGCAGCAAGTGTTGCTTCTAGAGAAGCTGTGTGGCTTCGTAAGCTTCTTGCTGGGTTGTTTGGACAACCTTGGGTACCTACAGTTATACACTGTGATAATCAGAGTTGTATCAAGATGTTTGTCAATCCAGTGTTTCATGACAAGTCAAAACATGTGGAAACTCATTACCACTTCATTCGAGATATGGTGCAAAGAGGTGCTATTCAACTAAAGTATGTCAGCACTGATGATCAGGTTGCAGATATCCTCACCAAGCCTCTATCCAAGGTGAAGTTTGTGTACTTCAAAGACAGGCTCAAGATATCAGAAAATGAGACCTTGGTTGAGAGGGAGTCTCTTCCCCAGTGATGCATTGTGTTGCATCTACCACCCTCTGCGGGCAATGTAAGGTGGTAATCTTCTCAGGGAGAAGAATTATTGTTACCATCCTCTAAAGGCAATGTAAGATGGTAGAAAAGATCCTCACCACCCTCTGAGGGCAATGTAAGGTGGCTTCAGTCTTTGCTTGTGCGCAAGATGAAAGGATCTTTTGTTATGTAATTCCAATCTTTGCTTGTGTGCAAGATGGAAGACCTTTGATTATGTAATTCCACTCTATGCTTGTGTGCAAGATGGAAGTCTACTATGTTATGATTATGTAATCCATTCTTTGTTTGTGTGCAAGATGGAAGATAGCAATATTCTGAATATATTCTCTTCTCCCTAATTAAGAGGGAGTGTTAGTTGTAATTAGGGTGAAGAGCGGATTCCAATTGCCTAAGGCAACATTGGAATCTGCCCTTTAGGGTTGGGCCCTCTTTTCCTTCACACGCCACTCTTAAGGCTGGGCCCTTCTCCCACACACCACTCTTAGGGTTGGGCCCTCTCTCTCACGCCAACATAAAATAGGGCAGACCCTATCCTCACGCCACTTGATGTGGCTTTATAAAAACATGCTAAGGACTAATAATAAATAAAAAGTTATTTTATGCTAAGCCGACTTTAGAGATTTATACCTAGAGGAAGATATATATATATGAGTTCTCAAATGAAGTAAAGACATTCATATCACACATACAATGCGATCTGCTCTTCTCCTAATGTGATCTGCCCTCCTACACTTGGCGAATCTGCTCCTTGGTGAATTACAAGAACATTTAGCTACATGCTGCTTCAGCCTATCGAAGTTATCTTCTGCTGTTGGATGTCTTGATCATCTACAACTAGGGCATCACTCTACATCACCTTGGCAACTTCCTGTTTGGACAACAATCAGAGATAAGTGTTGTAATCAGAATATTGTATTTAAGGCATAATCAGATCTGAGGATCTTTCTTGCTGGTTTTTCCTCCTAGGAGGTTTTCCCAGGGTACTTGTGTGTTGTGTGTTCATTTTGTTCATTTCTTAACTTTTACTCAATTCTGGAAATTCCGAAGTACTATCAGCAATTCATATAATCTGGAAATTAAGTTAAATTCCTATTTTCTGAGTATTGAATTAATCTAAAAGACTAAAGTTAACAAAGGCCATTTTTGGAGAGCCATCATTTCTCACACTTCACTTGTTCAAAACTCGCGAGCTCAACAACCCAGCAAAGGTAGAAGGCCTACAAGCCCAATGGCCCAACAGTGGTTGGAGGGAAGCCATCATTTCTCACACTTCACTTGTTCAAAACTCGCGAGCTCAACAGCCCAACGAAGGTAGAAGACCTACAAGCCCAATGGCCCAACAGTGGTTGGAACCTTGGTGGTTGCCTCACCAAAGAAGTGTTTCTACCATGACACTAAACATCCGAAAACATATATAATATATATAGATATAGGTATATGATTTTTAATTTTTAATTTATATAGTTAATTTTTGCTCAAACAAAGACATACAATTCATTATTTGAGCAATATATCCAAAGTGCTTGTCATGTCCCCATAAATATTGGAAGAGTTATAACTATTTATAGTTATAAAGACAACGTCACTGAGCAGAAAACACGTCATTAAGGGTATCGAGGATTGCATTCCTCCATACCGACGTCTTAATCTCTTGTAGTACATGACACTTAGGCGCTAAATACAATTATCAACGAACTCGTTTATCAAACTAACCATTTCATTGGTTAGCTATTAACGTGATTCGAGGAAGGAGTGCGTCAAACCAATGGGTGGCTTCAAACATCATATCCCCTCACCAATAAGGTATATACTAAAGATCGAAGCACTCAAAAGGGAGGGAGGATATTATACAAGTTATTTTGGAGAGAGAGAGTCTGTGTGATAGCAGAAGGGAAACGGGGATTTCAAATCCATAGCCGACAGCTGACAAATACAAATCATACCCCAAAGACGCCAGTCGGATGCAAGCATCAGACGTTAAAGGCTAGAGACCGAATCACCTATGTCATTGACACCCTCACCTTAATCGTATAGTCTGCATGGCCAAAGGCCAAATGATGTAACCAGCTGCGACAGTTTATCAATCCAACAAGACTCGGATCTCTTTAGCGAAGCGATCATAACAAGAACGATAGTACCTCTCAAATAGCCACTATATCTCAAACATAGAAGAAGATAGTCTATCATATCAGATGGGAAGGGCTTGCACGCTATAAAACAGAATATCAGATCCATTATAAAATTGCAATATAAATATATAGCACCGAGTTGTCTCTTGTAACAAGTCCGGGAGGATCAATATATTCTTATATCTATACATCGTTCATCATTCTCATTACAAGTGATATTTATTGTCAACTATATCAGTTTCTTGATACTTTCTTAAGGAAAAGACTCTTGTAGTTAAAGTATTAGGTTTTGTCCCAAAATTCATAAGCCATCCTAATAAGGGACATTACAGTGGTAGCAGAGCATGATCCTGCCATCATGCAGGGTAAAAAAAGATAAATCAAGAGCAACACTTTCATAGTTACCAACATTATTGATTCTATTAGACATAGCAACAAGGGCAACAAGTTCATTACATGGTCCATCATCACACTTGGAAGAGCAATTGGAGGTATTTGCAAATTGGAAGATCATCATCAGCATACTTATCAAAGACAACTATGTTTGAGAATGTATAGATCATGAATTAAATTACCTAAAGAGTAAAAGTTGGAAATAAGCTTAAATATTAAGAAGGTCAGTGGAAGACCTATAAATAAACTTGGAGCAAACTTGAAGCATTTATACAAGATTTATAAAGAAGAATGTATGCAGATTGGAGTATAGCATAATTTGTATGCAGATTGGAGTATAGCATAATTTGTCAAGCCATCAAGGGCTAAATGTGGTGAATCCAAAAGGAAGAAGATATTAAAACATTCAAGAAATAAAGTACACACATAGAGAGGCAACATGGCTCAAGGAAGCTGGCGCGTTGCCTAGATGAGTGGGATGACACAAAGAAGGTCAATCCTCTCTAAGTATAAGGGCTCAAGGAAGCCAATATGGGGTGGCATGGCTCAAGGAAGTCAACACTCTAGATGAGTAGGATGACACAAAGAAGGTCAATCCCCTCTAAGTATAAGGGCTCGAGGAAGCCAATATGGGGCGGCATGGCTCAAGGAAGCCAACACCCTAGATTAGTAGGATGACACAAAGAAGGTCAATCCTAAGTAAGTATAAGGGCTCAAGGAAGCCAAAGGTGGGCAGCTTGGCTCAAGGAAGACAACACCCTAGTAGAGTAGGATGACACGAAGAAGGTCATTCCTCTCTAAAGAATAAGGGCTCAAGGAAGCCAAAGATGGGCAGCTTGACTCAAGGAAGTCAACGCCCTAAGTACGAATAAGGGCTCAAGGAAGCCAAATGTGGGCAGCTTGACTCAAGGAAGTCATTATCTCTCAAGATTGGGTAGAGATTGCTCAAGGAAGCCAATCTCCCACATGTGGATAGAATGGCTCAAGGAAGCCAGTCCCTCTCAAGTTGGACAATGGCTTAAGGAAGTGTTGTGACGTATTCACACATCGCCGAATTGCAAATGGGGACCCCTACTTTTTTCGCTTTGTGGGGTTTTGCTTTCTAGGTTTTAGAGTTTTGTCTGTTAGCCTTTGCTTTTCGAGTGTCGCTAGGATGGCAGGCTCTGCTTGAGCTAGGTTGAGTCTTTGGGGCCCCAGAATTAGGGTTTCTTTGAAAGTCTTCCTTAGGGCCTGGTTTTGATCTTGTTGTTAATTGTGTCTTGCTTGGTGAGTGAGTATCATTCTTGAAGGTCCAAGCTAGGTCAAGTTGGTGAGTGATGAAGTCTAGAATGTCATCCTGATCTTCAAATGCCCTGAAATTTGGCTAAGTCTGGAATGTCCTGATCCTGAAATTTGGTTGTCTGGAATGTCCTGATCCTGAAATTTGACTAAGTCTGGAAAACTGAAGAATCCTCCAAAAACTAGATTTTAAAATATAACTCCTGGAGGTCTGAAACCACTCTCAAACATCCTGATAGTATATATGGAATATAACTTAAAGTATAAGGAAATGTCACTTATACTTAAATGTTATATTCCATAAGATGATCCTGACAGAGAGACCAAAATGTCAAATTTCGCTCCTGACCCTTCCAAAGGGTCCAAAGCGAATTTTGCTCCTGACCCTTCCAGAGGGGCTAGAGCGAAATTCTTGAAAACCTCATTTTCTCCCTTGTTTAAACCAACGTTCTAGTTTTGAGGTGATGAGATGTGATAATGTGAAGGATTTTGGCCAAGATTAGGAATTTCGCTCTTGACCCTTCCAAAGGGTCCAGAGCGAAAATCCTTATAAACCTCAAATTCTCACTTGTCAAGACTAATTTCCTAGTTTCTAAGGCATGTTTGGAGGTATTTTTGAATGTTCTAACCTTAGGGAGTGAGTAAAGATGAAGGATTCTAGCCCAAAAGATGAATTTCGCTCCTGACCCTTCCAGAGGGTCCAGAGCGAAATTCTTGAAAACACTCATTTTTCCCTTGGCTAAAGTCAGGATCTCGGTGGAAATGCAAGAGGAAGGATCTATGTTTGCCTCCCAAAGAGGATTGGAGTTGAAAAGGTCAAGAATCAAGCTCAAAACATGATTTTCGCTCCTGACCCTTCCAAAGGGTCCAGAGCGAAAATCCTTATATCTCTTGTTTCCTTCCTTGTTTTGAGATGAATGGATATGTTCTTGCTTTGAGAGGGAGTTGGATGATTTTGAAGATCAAGATTTTAGCCTAAGAGTGATTTCGCTCTTGACCCTTCCAAAGGGTCCAGAGCGAAATTCACTATAAACCTCATTCGCTACTTGATTTGGGCATCAATCCTTGTTCCTTAGGTGGAAAATGATCTAAGTTTGCTTCTTGAGGTGGTTTGAAGTTTGAAAAGTGAGTGATCAAGCCTAAACTAAGATTTTCGCTCCTTACCCTTCCAAAGGGTCCAGAGCAAAATCCTCCTAAGGCTCATTTCCTCCCTAGTTTGACCAAATTTTGATTTGCAAGGCATCTTGAAAGGAAGGATGGACATCTTTTGCCATTGGAAATGTTTGAAAGCATTGAAAAGTGAAGGATTTTGAGCCAAATAGTGAATTTCGCTCTTGACCCTTCCAAAGGGTCCAGAGCGAAATTCCTAAAAACACCTATTTTCCATTGGAGGAGGTCAAGTCCTTGGTTTTTTGTGGCATGGATGGAAGTGGGATAGTATGTCTTTGCCTCTTGAGGTGGTTTGGAGTTGGGGAAATGGAGAATCAAGCTCAAATCATGATTTTCGCTCCTGACCCTTCCAAAGGGTCCAGAGTGAAAATCTTCATGGACCTCATTGTCTTCCTTGTTAGGCCAAGTTCTTAGTGTCCAAGGCATGTTGGAGGAAGGATAAACATATTCTTGCCTTGAGGAATGATGGAAAGCAACAAAAGATGAAATTTCAAGCCTAAAGAGAGATTTTCGCTCCTAACCCTTCCAAAGGGACCAGAGCGAAATTCCTTGTAAACCTAGTTTTTTGACCTTGCTTAGGCTTCAATCCTTGTTCCTAGGATGAAAAATGATGAAATGTATCTTGTAAGGAAGAGTGGGATTGAAAAAATGAAGGATTTTAGCCAAGAAGGTGAATTTCACTCCTGACCCTTCCAAAGGGTCCAGAGCGAAATTCTTAAAATCACTTATCTTCCTTGCAAATCAAGTCAAGCTTTTGGTTTTTATGGCTTAGGGAAGGATGGAGCAAAGTTTCCTTGACCTTGGAGGTGAGTTGAAAGGTAGAATTTGTCCTAAAAAGTGATTTTCGCTCATGACCCTTCCAAAGGGTCCAGAGCGAAAATCCTATAAACCATCTTTTCTTCCAAAATTTGAGTAAAGTCAAACCTGGACAAGGGTTAGAGAAGTCATTTGGATTGCCTTAACAGGACTCTTGATCACCAAGAATGCAAATTTTGAGCCAAATCAGGAATTTTTCTCCTGACCCTTCCAAAGGGTCTAGAGCGAAATTCCTCGGATCGCCCTTTTTCCCTTGCAAATCAAGTCAAGTTTTTGGTTTTTATGGCCTAGATAGGAGTGAGGCGATGTGTCCTTGATCTTGGAGGTGGATTGGAGTTGAAAGAATGAGGAAATAAGCCTAAAATAAGATTTTTGCTCCTGACCCTTCCAAAGGGTCCAGAGCGAAAATCCTAAAAACTATCTTATCCTCCAAATTTTGTGCTAAGTCAGGCCTAGACTAGGGTCAGAGAAGCTATTTGGAATGCGCTGGAAAGATGTTTGACCTTCAAAAGTGTGAATTTTGAGCTAAAATGAGAATTTTGCTCCTGACCCTTCCAAAGGGTCCAGAGCGAAATTCTGGATAGGTCCTGTTCCTGGCTAGGTTTTTTAGCGAATTCTCCTTTTTGGGCCTTGTGAAGATCAAACCAATGTTGCCAAGTTGAGGAGTGGATTCAATATGAGGGAGTCCAGATGAAGTGAAGTGAAGGAAGTGAAATTGAGTGTGAATAAGCAAGCAAAAAATGAATTTCGCTCCTGACCCTTCCAAAGGGTCCAGAGCGAAATTCTTCATCTACCTATTTCCTCCTTGTGTCAAGTCAAGACTTCTTGGAGTCCTAACGCATAGTTGAGGTTGAAATGATGTTACTTTGCCTTGCAAGATGGATTGAAGTGAAGAAAATGAAGAGTTGTGACCTTAAAGGTGAATTTCGCTCCTGACCCTTCCAGAGGGTCCAGAGCGAAATTCCCAATTTCACTCAAATTGCTCATGATAGAGGTCAATGCATGAATCCTTGGGCTCTAGAGGAAGGAAAACTAGTGTGTGCTTGCCTTGGAAGGTATTTTGGAGAGGAAACATGATAGATTTTGTCCTAAAAGGTGAATTTCGCTCCTGACCCTTCCGAAGGGTCCAGAGCGAAATTCTTAAAAACCTCTCTTTTGCTCCAAATTTGCATCAAGATTGGTGTTGGTTAAGAATGAGGGCGTCCTTGGGCATGTATCTAAGCAAGTACGGTTGCAAGGTGAACAATTTGAGCCAGGAATGCAAATTTCGCTCCTGACCCTTCCAAAGGGTCCAGGGTGAAATTCTTATAGGGCCTATCCCTGGGGAGAATCTTGAACAAGCTTTATTTTTTATATCTTCTTGTTGATGATTTAAGGTGGAAAATGCTATGTTGAAATGAATTTGTTATGTGTCCTTAATCATCTTATGGTTTGTCTTGCAGATGAAAGAAGACCAAGCAAGGGCAAGGACAACCTCCTCCAATCCAGCATCATCAAGGACGACCTTCTCCAGTCCAGCATCATCAGGGACGACCTCTTCTAGACCAGCATTTGAAGGAAAGGTACACCATCCATCCTGCACATCAAAGACAAAGGAGGTTAAAGAAAGGGTCCGTTGAAGAAGCAGATAGTTTCAAAAGAGTTAATTAAAGTTAGCTTCTCAGCATCATCAAATTGAACATCAACCAAGTTGCAAGTGTCAGACAAGGTGGCATCCCAGTCATCACTCCTCCAGTTGGATTGGTCCACCTCAGCGTGTCCAGATTCAATGTACCTGACTCATCAAAGATGACACAAACTTCGATGTACCTACCCCAGATATCCATTGGTCGAATATTCCAGAGAAGACATGTGTCCAAATAATGCAATTATTTCATTGGCTTGAATTGAGTTTGTTGTAACAAACCCTAATTAGGGTTTTCATTGTAAAATCTCGACCATTGATCTAAAATTGATCTAAGCCATTGAATTGTATTGAGAGCGCTATATAAGCCCTGGCTCCTCATTTGTAAAGGCTAATAGTTAGTCAATAGCTAGAGGGTTAATAGTTAGTTGATAGAGCTTAGAATAGCTAATGATTAATAAGCAAATAGAATAGCAATTAGAGTAGAATAGAAAGAGAAGGCAAAGACTGTCGCCAAGATGTTGTTGTAAAAGGCTTGTAAAACTTCATTGAAGAAATGGCGAAATCTATGGGTCGATTCAACAATTTGCATGGTCTCTATACTTCTCAGATTTGATTTCATGTTATTAGATGAGTGGAAGAAATGTGTTTGATTGATGGTGAAATTTGTATATCCATACTACTAGCAGTTTGTTGATTGCAGACTTGCCTTGTGCAGTCAACTGGAATCATTCAGTTTAAGCTTAACTTCAATTGTCGCTTCTTCACTGATATGCATCAGCCTGATGGTGTCTATGCCTGTAGCGATGATCTGAACATCATAAAGCTTTCCTCTTAAGATCGCACTAACCTTGTGGAGATGGTCCTGGGATGTCAAAACAAGACTTAGTTAGAATTTCATCAAAGGTCATTCATTGCTCCTACATTCTTAGTGTCAGAATTAGATCCTTTCCTCGCCCTCATCCTTTTTTCCTTTTTTCAAAAATCTAGGCTAGTGAAATCCTGTGTTCCAGTAATATTCAAAGCAAATCAGATGTTCAGGTCATTGAGTGTAAGTCCCCTTGTGATTCCAGCAAATCAGATGTTCAGGTCATTGAGTGTAAGTCCCCTTGTGATTCCAGCAAATCACATCATACCGCAAAGGGCTTATCCACGAGTAGAGATCCTACATAATAGAACCTTGGAGTTACTCCGACTGATCCTTCGGCGAGATCTTCAGCAGTCGAGAACTTTGTTCAAGAGAGGATAAGGTACCTTTAGGTATTTTATTCTGTGTTTGCATGTGCATAAAAAACACATCAACGGGAAGCTAGTCCCTCCAAGTTGCAACATATGCAATAGAAACTAAGTAGTAATCTTCCCACATGTGGACAGAATGGCTCAAGGAAGCCAGTCCCTCTCAAGTTGGACAATGGCTCAAGGAAGCTAGTCCCTCCAAGTTGCAACATATGCAATAGAAACTAAGTAGTGATCTTTCTAAAATTTATCATTACTTTAACTTATATGATTACATGTTTAGTACTACTAATCTACGTGTTGGTTCCTACGTGCAGGTTCTTCCAACAAATAAGGGAAGGAGGAAGGAACCATACGAGCAGATTGAAGAAGTAGAAGTTCGAACATAGTATTTAATTAATATTATCTTGACATTTGATCACTATTTCCCTGTCTAACACTAAGATAAATATGCATCTATGTGTCTTTGTATATGTTCTTATGTTGTGCAGGATCTACTTACAAGATATTATTTGATTCAAAACCAAGATTACATTACTAAAGAGATAATTATATGGCAATATGTAACCCTCCTTTAAGGAACGTTACAAAGATCAAACAAGACAAGAGCCTCTTGCACTCATAAAGGAGGAGATACTTTTTGCAAGGTTATGATCTCCATCACAAGATTGCAAGTTTGCTTGAGGGCAAGCAAATTCAAGAAGGGGAGACTGTAATGTCCCCTCCCGGAACTAAGATTAGTTCCCATGAGTATTGCCTATTGAAATCATTCAACTTCGAGAGAGTCCATAGCGACGAAGTTCATGAAGACATGATGGAAAATTGTCTTATTCATAAGACTTCACAATTTTCCTATCAAGCATCCAAGTACAAAATGGAGAATAAAGTGCAGAAATGAACAAGAATTCTTATAATCAAAGAATGAAGGCTTTAAAGGCATATAACATATTAAAGCTATGATCATTATACGTGAAGATCTCTTATGCACCAATCAGGCATACATCCATATCGGCAATCATACGAAGCAAAGATAATGAAAATAATGAGTAACATAGTTCGGCAATTGTTATCACTATGTGATGATTCCATAGAAGATGGTCAAGAGATTTGATAAGAGTCAGGTAGCCAATCCACATTATAGCCACATGTACCAATTAATTATGAACGAGTGATCATCATAAATCACTCAACACTTTATATCTTTGGACAAAAAGGTTTCGATATTCCATATCAAGGACGGAGGTCGATAATATGATCTATAAATTTTGATTAAGGAAATCAATAAGCAACTAACCATTCTATTGGATAACGATTAAGAACAAAACAATGGAAAGGTGTGATTAAAAACAGGTAACTAATATTCATGTAAGGAGTGCGATTAGACCATAACAAACACGTATGAGACACGATTAAGGAAAGATACGATCATTCCAAATCAAAGGGATGCACAACCAATCAGTACCAAGATATTTAATACGGGATCAATATTCATTCCAAGATCATCGAATATCTTTCTTTTCTATTGATATCCATTTGTTGATTTTGTCTAGTTGAGCAGCAGCCTGTTGACTTTAGATGCATATTTACAAGTGGTACAAAACAGATACAGTGCCAATTGAATTTATATAATTATAAGATATATCGGGCAAGCATTCATATCTAAAAGTCTTATAGAATTGTTGTCATAATCAAGTAAATCAGACAAGCATCCATACAGATCGAAAATCTTACCAGACCGATACAGATATCTTTGCATATTAATAGAATAAAATTGGACGGAGCAAATATTAGGTTGACCAACTAAAAGCATATCGCCATCACATAAGAAGATCAGACAAGCGATCAGGTTGATCGAGTAAATCAATCATTATTCCATCACCATCTCATAGGATTGTATCTGATAAGTGGATTATATGTAATCTTAATGTAGGAAAAAAAAAGAGACAATGAAATTGCTTGAGGACAAGCAAATTCAAGAAGGGGAGACTGTCATGTCCCCATAAATATTGGAAGAGTTATATCTATTTATAGTTATAAAGACAGCGTCCCTGAGCAGAAAACACGTCATTAAGGGTATCGAGCATTACATTCCTCCATACCGACGTCTTAATCTCTTGTAGTACATGACACTTAGGCACTAAATACATTTATCAAAGAAATCGTTTATCAAACTAACCATTTCATTGGTTAGCTATTAACGTGATTCGAGGAAGGAGTGCGTCGAACCAATGGGTGGCTTCAAACATCGTATCCCCTCACCTGTAAGGTATATACTAAAGATTGAAGCACTCGAAAGGGAGGGAGGATATTATATAGGTTATTTTGGAGAGAGAGAGTCTGTGTGATAGCAGAAGGGAAACGGGGACTTCAAATCCATAGCCGACAGCTGACAAATACAACTCATACCCCGAAGACGCCAGTCGGATGCAAGCATCAGACGTTAAAGGCTAGAGACCAAATCACCTATGTCATTGACACCCTCACCTTAATCGTATAGTCTGCATGGCCGAAGGCCAAATGCTGTAACCAGCTGAGACAGTTCATCGATCCAACAAGACTCGGATCTCTTTAGCGAAGCGATCATAACAAGAACGATAGTACCTCTCGAATAGCCACTACATCATCCCCTGTATCTCAGACATAGAAGAAGATAGTCTATCATATCAGATGGGAAGGGCTTCCACGCTATAAAACAGAATATCAGATCCATTATAAAATTGCAATATAAATATATAGCACCGAGTTATCTCTTGTAACAAGTCCGGGAAGATCAATATATTCTTATATCTGTACATCGTTCATCATTCTCATTACAAGTGATATTTACTGTCAACTATATCAGTTTCTTAATACTTTCTTAAGGAAAAGACTCTTGTAGTTAAAGTATTAGGTTATGTCCCAGAATTCATAAGCCATCCTAATAAGGGACATTACAGTGCTCCATGAAATAAATCTGAATGACAACAAACAAGCTTACATACTTGTATTAAAACAGTCTCCAACACATAATCATTAACATTTGTACCTAAAATAGTAGTTGCAAGCTAGGTATTGCCAAAACCAGTGGCTTGCTAATCTTTTACTTCAACTAAACAAATGCCTTTTGTTGAATTCTACCCCATATAAAAGACTTATCAATTGCCATCAGGGGGGAATATAAAGCATTGCAATTGTGGAATATGATTTGATAAGCTTTCTCAAAACTACCCCTAGAAAACTCCTTGCCTCAAATCACAATGAAAGTCTTGGATCACTTCCAAATGGCTTCCACTTTTACTAAATTCCTAACAATAGCTAGATCATTATTTGATCTCAACTACTTCATAGACTTAGCTAATCTTTGATCTCAGACTTAGACAACTATTTGTTGTATTTGGTAACTGCCCTTTTAAAAAGTTAACCGGATATTTGCCTATGTAATCAGCAATATGAATACAAACAACAAAAATCTATTTTCTAAAATTCATGGGTTAAACTCTATTTTATTTGCTCTCTATATCTCTATGCTATGGAAATGCCCTTAAGTTTAGAAAAAAGTAGTTTGTGTACGATTTTTTAAAATCCAATTTTTTACCTATTTTTTCAAAAAATCTTATACTTTTGGTTTGCCAATGTTTTCCCCAAACGATTTTGGCTTCTACGATATAAATCATTACAATTGTGGAATATGATTTGATAAACTTTCTAAAATATTGAATTAACCCTACAAAACTCCTTGCCTCAATCACAATGAAAGTCTTGGATCACTTCAAAATGGCTTCCACTTTTACTAAATTCCTAACAATAGCTGGATTTTTGTCTGTTAAGTTTTGATCTCAGTTACTTCATAGACTTAGCTGATATTTATCTCAGACTTAGACAGCTATTTGGTGTATTTGCTGACTGCCCTCTTAAAAAGTTAACTACATATTTGCCTATGTAATCAGCGATATGAATATAAACAAAAAAAAAATAATTTCTCTAGTTCATTGGTTAAACTCTCAGTTACCGGTTCTTGCCTAAACTGGCTGGGTCCTGGTCCTGGTCCCTGCTCGGTCCTGGTCCCAGCCTGGTTCGCCTTACCCGGGTCCTGCCCAGGCGGCTGGGTTCCCTGTGGGTCCTGTCACACAGGACCCACAGGGAACCCAGCCGCCTGGGCAGGACCCGGGTGGGACCCAGGGCGAACCCAGGAGGACCCGGGTGAACCCAAGCCCGTGGGTTCCCAAAAACGGGGCCCACGGCACAGGACCCACAGGGAACCCAGCCGCCTGGGCAGGACCCGGGTGGGACCCAGGGCGAACCCAGGAGGACCCGGGTGAACCCAAGCCCGTGGGTTCCCAAAAACGGGGCCCACGGGTTAGAAAGCAATTAAAAACAATTAAAAAACAATTTTTTTATTTATTTTTTTACATCTAAACCCTAATCTGCCCCTCTATGATGCATTTCATGCATCAAAACATGCATTCAACCTATTCTACTTGCATTTTTGATGATTTATGATATATCAATATCAGAATATTTATTGGCATTGGCAATTATGGATTTATGATTTATGATTTATCTGTTATCATTTATGTATCATTGTATGGGAAAGTTACATTGTATGTTTCATATTTGTATGTTTGAACTGTGAACATATATAATTTTGATGTTTGAAGTTTGAACATATATATATATATGTACGGACGAACCCGTACCCGTACCCAAATTTTATTTTTTTTTGCCGAATCTGCGAATCCGTACCCAAATCCGAACCTGAATCCGAACCGGAACCAGTAACTTAGGTTAAACTCTATCTTATTTTCTCTCTATATCTCTATGCTATGGAATTGCCCTTAAGATTTTTTAAAATATAGTTTTTGTCTCTTTTTCTACAATTTTTTATGTTTTTTTTTAAATCCAATTTTTCTCAATTTTTGCTGGTTTTTTTAAAAACTCTTAATACTTTTGGTTTGCCAATTTTTTCCCCAAAATATTTTTGCTGCTATGGATGGCACAACTCCACACATGCTCATGAGCATTTTCCTAAAGCATTGGCCACCAAAGTTTGTCTTGAAGGATTTTTTGCATTATTGCACACCCTTGATAATGAACTCATGCTTGGCCTTTATAACATTCTTGCAACATAGCCATGTGCTCATATTGTGGTAAATAGTGGCACATGACTTTATCCACGCCTAATTTGTACAACTACCCATTGATAGGTTGATAACACACAACATGCACTACAAGTTACTTCTTGGGTGCAATTATATATATTGCATGAAGTTACTGAGGCATGAACTTCCAAAAACATCCAAGGCATGCATAATGTGTTTTGAGCATTCAATTGATGTTCTGCCTTTCTGAAGTTTGTTATTTGCATTTTTTGTGCTAGTAATGAATGCTTTTGAATATCATCTGTCCAAGAGGAAGTTTTGTTTGAATATTATTAAGCAAGCAACCCTGCATCTGAAACGTTACTTATCATTACTTTATTTGGTCTCCTGAATATCACTATGTCCAAAATGTGTTTTCACTATTGAATGTGAAAATGTAATCTCTGAAGGAAATTAGTTAATGAAGGCATAACCCTGTTCTCTATGTCAGTCTTCAAGCATTTTGGTGTGTGTTTTTTTATACAACGAAGTTAAAATGGATTCATGTTATGTCCATTAAGAAAGGGGTGACATGAATTGTGAGAAGCTTATATAATCAAGTTGATACTCGTTTTTTACTTAAAGTAACCATATTTATGTTTTATTATCATTTGTTGGTGTCAATGGAGATTGTGTCCAGGTGAAAAAACTTAAAAACTTTTGGAATTTTCTGCTCCTTTGAGTTTTGAACCTGTAGGAGGCTTTGATGCTTAGTGAATTAACAGTTAACATACCTACACCACCTCTACATGGAGAAGTTCAAGTTTCACCTTCAAAACACAAAAGGATCTTATTGGAGCAAGTTTACCAGCATCATGTTGATCGTTAGCAGCAAATATTTTAAGTTCTATTGCACTATTTTTAAGATGGACATTGGTTTTCATCCTACCAAACCTACAACAGACATCATGTGGAACCTCATGATTCACCTCACTCTTCACCCAAGGCACTTGAAGATTAATGATTTGTTGCAAAAAAGGTCATCGTGGACAAAGTGTAAGGCAATAACACTGAAGTTCACAAGTTTCAAAATCAAGGAAACTTCATCAAAGGATTTGCCATGGTTCAATTGGGAAGCTGCATCAGAATCACTTCCAGGAGCCAACTATCAAACTCACTATTTTTAGCCTTCACTATTTTCAGCCATTGCTATTTTTGGGATATAGTTATTTCAAGATGAGCTTTTCTAGAAGATCTACTTTAGATGTTCTATTTTTACACAACAATCTTCTAAAAGGTCGTTTGTAGAGATATCTGTTCTCCTTAAAAAACCCATTTGAAGATTTCTTGATTCAAATTTTAAATCTGTGGGCCAAAATGTATATTTTGAGCTTCCTTTGTATGCAAGCAATCTATTGATAGCAGCATACAAACTTTAGCCAGCTTTTTGCTTACTTTCCATGCAAAAATTTGCAAACACTTACAAATTACTGTCATTCGCACTTAGATTTTTAATGGTAATCTTTTGTCTGCTCATTTGTCAAATCGCAGAGTCTTTTTGTCACATGGTCTTTCTTGAAAAATGCAGAATTTGAATTGCAAGTTTCATTGCAGAATTTATTATAGATTTGTATATGACAGCATCTAACCAGTTTGCTAAATTGTGTTTCAGTTAATCCAATTCTAATTTTTGTATTGTCCTCCTGCTTTCTAGTCTTTACTTTTAGCTAGAGAGCATTCTAGAGAGCATGAATGTTTGAGAGCTACTACAGGTGCTTACTTTTAAGAAACGATTTTAAAATATGTAATCTCAAGTATAAGTATTGATAAGCTTTGTGCCCTTGAGCAAGAACCAAAAAGATAGGCAATTTATTTAGTTTGTTTGCAATGGATGTCCAAAACCTCAATATTTACTTGAACATAATGTAAAAAACTAGAGGTTATTTCCTCAGATTCTACGCTATTTTTGCTTCTCTTTCTAATTTAAAGAAAGGTTTATCCTTATACATTGTCCCATTTTGTGTTGTACCAAAAAGTGCTAACTAAAACACTAACAAAGAGCTAGACAAATTCGGATTTGAAAAAAGCCTCAAGGCCCTAGAAATTTTCTATTTTAGTCAAGGGATCACCTACTTTCTTCAAAGCAACAAGAAAACAGGGGCAAAAAGATTCCCTCTCCCATTTTCCTTTTAACTCGGTTATCGGCTATGCCCCAACAAGCCCCTATACCCATCTTGGGTGGGTCCAAGTCTATGTTCAGGGCCATTGCGTCTTGGTTTGCTCCAACTGCATCCTAAACAACTCCGGTACATTCCTAGTATGCTAAAGGTGTACCCCAAGCAAACTCGAGTCACTGTTGACGTGTATTTTGTACACTATCAAACACAGAATAAAATACCCAAGGGTACCTTATCCTCTCTTGAGTAAAGCCTCTGAATGCTGAAGATATCGCGAAAAGGATCAATCAGGGTGACTTCAAGGTTCTTCGTTGTAGGATCTCTACGTGTGGATAAGCTCTCTGTGGTATGATGTGATTTGCTGGAATCACAAGGGGACTTACATTTGATGATTGAACATCTGATCTGCTTTGAATATTGCTGGAACACAGGCTCTTACTAGCTTTGATTTGAAAAAAAGGAAAAAAAACGAGGGCGAGGAAAGGATCTAATCCTAACACGAAGAATGTAAGAGCAATGAATGATCTTTGATGAAATTCTAACTAAGTCTTGTTTTGACATCCCAGGACCATCTCCACAAGGTTAGTGCGATCTTCGAAGGAAAGCTTTATGATGTTCAAATCATCACTGCAAGCATAGACACCATCAGGTTGATGCATATCAATGAAGAAGCAACAATTGAAGTTAAGCTTAAGCTGAATGATTCCAGTTGACTACACAAGGCAAGTCTGCAATCAACAAACTGCTAGTAGTATGGATATACGAATTTCACCATCAATCAAGCACATTTCTTCCATTCATCTAATCATCTACCATCTAGGATTGAAGATTCAACAAGAAACCATGCATATTGCAAGAAACGACACACTTCACCATTACTTCAATGAAAATGGAGTTTGTTTACAATCAATGGCAACAATTTCTTGCCTTGTCCTCCTATTCTACTCTAATTGCTATTCTATCAACTAGCTAGCTACTCTCTATTCACTAACTCTATTCTAACTCTCTAACTTACTGCTTCCAACTGCCTTTACAAAATGAAGAGTCGGGGCTTATATAGTGCCCTTAATACAATTCGATGGCTTAGATCAATTCGAGATCAATGGCCAAGATTTTACAATGAAAACCCTAATTAGGGTTTGTTACAACCATTACATAACATTTAATGCTTGACCAATGATAAAATTATATCTTTAGGACACATGTCTTCTCTGGAAAATTCGACCAATGGATAGCTGGGGTAGGTACATCAAAGTTTGTGCCACCTTCCATGAGTTAAGTACATTGAATCTGGACATGCTGAGGTGGACCACACTGACTGGAGAAGTGATGACTAGGATGCCACCTCGTCTGACACTTGTAACTTGGTAGATATTCAACTTGATGTTGTTGAGAAGCTAGCTTTAATTAATTCATCTGGAACTATCTGCTTCTTCAACGAACCCTTGCTCTGACTTCTTGTGTCCTTGATGTGCAGGATAATGATGTACCTCGCCTTGGAAAGCTGGATTGGAAGAGGTCGCCCTTGTTGATGTTTGATCGAAGAAAGCCATCCTTGTCGATGCTAGACTGGAGGAGGTCGCCCTTCTCCTTGCTTGATCTTCTTGGAGGAGACCGTCCTTGATCTGGCTTGATTTTCCAACTCCGGGATCTCCATTTGATACCTACACAACATTTCACAATTAGTATTATATCTTGAAGTGTAGAAATTAGGAAGATAAAAGATATTAATTAGGAAACTTCATGATAAATCTTGAGTTATCATTTCCTAATTAACTACATCAAACTTAGAATTTTCAAAACAAAGCGCAAAATTCAAATCTTCAACAATGGTGTTAAGGTGATTACGCCATACCTCCACTTGAGTACTAATTCTAAGAAATGATGCAAAAATAGGTGAATTCGCTAGGCAAAATGTAGATCAAAGTTCTCCCTTGAGCAAAAGCGCCTCCTTTAGTCTTCACAAGAATCAACTCCACCACCTTCTAGCCTCCAACACTTGAGATAAATTCGCTCCAAATAGACCAGATTTCGCACTTCCTTCTTGCTCTCCAAATTCGCACTTGAAAGGATGATTGAATGATTTGAATTGTGAAAAAACACCTCCAATATATAGAGCGCTCACCTTCCACTTACCCATGAGGCCGACCTAGCAAATAAAAGGTGAAATAATAAAACCACCAAGAAGAAGGCCGACTTGTCAAATAAAGGCAAAATAATGCCTTGTGCACTCAACTTTTAATTTTTTATTTCACAAAAATTAATTTTAAATGCCTTTATAATAGAAATTCGATTTTTTTTTAGGCCCAAAATTAATTTATTAAATGCCAATTTAATTAATTTTTTTCAAATATTCCAAAGTTAGCAATTTGGCATCTAATGCGATTTGGAGGATATTAACGCCCAAATATGGTAAAAACTAATGAATGCCATTAACTTCGCTCTGGTCCCTTGGAGAGGGACAGGAGCGCCTTTCTCAATCTAGGCCTTGCATTCCTCATTTTTAATTGCCAACACTTCATCTAGGCATTTTAAAATGGCATTTTTGACTGAGTCTTGAGTTTAATTCACTTGATCTTTAGAAGGAACGTGCCTTAGGACATTTTCGCCCTGGACCCTGGGTGAGGGACAGGAGCACTTTTTCGCTTTTGTCCTCAATCCTTCATCTTTCATTTGTCGATTCTCGTTGTGGTGTAAGCAATGATCTCTTTCACTTGTTCCATGCATGCTTAACTCGTTTTTGCAAGGCAAAATAAGCTCTCCCAAGATTTTCACCCTGGTCCTCCAGTGAAGGACAGGAGCGCTTTTTGTATTTTAGCCCAAGATTGTCAAGTTTTGGAGTCAAACCTTTGTTCATCATGATTTAGAAGACCTTTCCAATCTTGCTCAAATTTGCCCTAGCATAATCTCGGAGGGAAATTGTTGATTTCATAAAAATCGCCCTAGTCCTTCAGTGAGGGACAGGAGCACTTTTGAGTCCTTGTACAAATTCTTGATCACATTAATCTTCAAATTACCCTCCAGGCGTAGAATATCACATTTCACCCCTTCTTGAGCCTTGGAAACAAAAATAGCATCTTCAAAATGCAAGGTAAATGGGCATATTTGGAAATTTCGCCCTGGTCCCTTGGAGAGGGACAGGAGCGCTTTTGCCAATTGTCATCAAAATTCGCAACTCTTGCATCTCAATTCCACCTCGAAGCTTTTTAAACATCTTTTCAAACTTGTGCCTTGGCTTAGATTTGTCCAAAATTGGCAAGAAAGGCTAGATAATATGTTTTTTGCCCTGGTCCCTTGTTGAGGGACGGGAGCACTTTTTCAATTTCAAGCTTATCCGTCCTTTGCTAGCTTTCCAAATTATCTTCAACGGACTAATCATGTCCTCTTCCATTCATTTCAATCACAAACTTGCCTTGGCCTTGCAAGAAATTTACACTTTTTGGAAAATTGCTCTGGACCCTTGGAGAGGGACAGGAGCGCCTTTTTACTTCATGGTATATTTCCTTGTCTTTTAAACCCTCAATCGCGTCTAAGGCATAAAACATCATTCGTCCTTCCCATCCAAGTCAAGTTTTGCCATAAAATATCAAACAAAGAGGAGAAACTTGAAAAAACGCCATGGTCCTTCAGTGAGGGACAGGGGCGCTTTTTGCTCTCTAGGCCAAAATGCTTCATCTTTCGTCATGAAATGCCTTGGCTAGGAAAGACTTCACCTTACTTCACGCTATGAATAAAAGTTAATGTCCAAGAAAGGTCTAAAATTGTGCATATAAAGAAAATCGCTCCGGTCCTTCAGTGAGGGACAGGAGCGCTTTTGACCTTCTAGGCAAAAACTTCATCATTTCATTGTTTTTAATCACGTCTGGGTGTTCTATCACGTTCATTTCGTCCTCCACCACGCCTTTGATATCTTAATTTGACCAAACAAGGTCAGAAATGACTCAAATAAGCTTTTTCGCCCTGGACCCTTGGTGAGGGACAGGAGCGCTTCGCCTTGGTCCCTTGGAGAGGGACAGGAGTGAAATTCGCTCTGGATCCTCAGTGAAGGACAGGAGCGAAATTTGACTTTTTGAACTCTCTATCAGGATAATTTTTATGGAATATAACATTTAAGTATAAGTGATTTCCTTCTATTAAGTTATATTCCATATATACTTTCAGGATGTTTGAGAGTGGTTTCAGACCTCCAGGAGTTATATTGCAAAATCTAGTTTTTGGAGGTTTTTCAGTTTCTAGACTTAGTCAAATTTCAGGATCAGGACTTTCAGACTTAGCCAAATTTCAGGATCAGGACATCACTCAAGCCGGACTTGCTATCCATGTGATCCCCTTGGCGACACTCAAAATGCAAAGGCTAACGGACAAAACCCTAAAAGACCTAGAAAACAAACCCTGAAAAGCAAAAAAGCAGGGGTCCCCATTTGCAATGGGGCGATGTGTGAAAACGTCACAACAGTCACTCAGGCAATACCCTAGGCAAATCCTAGCAAGTATAAAAAATAATTTAAAAATGTCATGCCCCATGGTTTGACACCTATTATCAACATATCTTAATAAATAATTGTCTTACAATTTCTTATTTCCTAACTCGACTAGGATAACAGATCATGACTGCCACTGCAAGCAGATCGTGGTTTTTGACATGTGCAGATCACGGTTACTATTATGCTACTATGTATGATTATTACTCTTTGCCAAGCGCAATTACCCCGTATACATCGCAAGCATGATTGTCTTCTGGTTCATCTACTTTCTTCTGAATGTACAGTGACCCCTCCCCCCACTAACCCGTTGAGGGAGTAATTAACTTGTGAAGAAGTAAACAAATTTAATAATCATAGAGTAGAGAGGTGATGATGAAGAGACATGAGGTAAGGTCAATAGACACAGTCCATCCCAAGGGTCGCAACCTCAAAAGAAGATAGAACTCTTCAAAACTATTGGAACGATATAAGAGTCATTGCCCAAGCATAAGTGAGGAATCCATCAAAGAAGACAATATTTTCAGAGTATTGAGCATCGATCAGAAAGAGATTGGAAAGTACTTCGCACTCAAGCAGATTAAGACTACCATTTCAGACTGCAACATACTAAGTCAGCAACCCACGTGTGGGGTATGACGTGTATATATGTATATGGCCTAATAATTATGCATTATTAAATGTTAGATATAACCTTCTTGCTGATTATATGTAGATATTAATATCTTTGCCATATTTGTGCGGGTATATATGTAATGCATATGACAATTCCCTTAAGGACTTCCTATCCATTGGGCTATCTCATTTTGGAAGCAAGACATGGTACATACGAAGGATTGCAAGCAGCTAGGAAGCCACGCCAATAGAGACGAACCAAGTGGGGCTCGGAGGCGAGAATAGAGGATGTCATTCCATGCTCCTGGGCTGGGTGGAACGGCTCAAGGCGCCTTGTATGGTCTCCCAACTAGTGCTCCCTAATGATGATGAGTTGGTTGGATAGAACTTCAAAGGGAATTCCGTATGTACATCTTGGATGTTACAATAGTGAACTAGAATTCTATTTGTACAAAATTGGTTTATATGTTTATTTATCTTGTGGTACTAACCTAATTGCAGGCCCTACATCACCAAGCATTATTCAAGCCCTAATTGGGGAATTTTAGGGCAGATTAGGTTAAGTCCCAGTAGGAGTCATTACAAAAAAACACAAAATAAATCCCCAAAGAGGCTCAAATTATTGTTGTACAAAAAGATATACATGCACTCCAAGTTCACTAGAATGAACCTACACCTTACAGTCTCTGGTTATCGTCTGAAAATGAAAATTGAATATCTCAAAATCAAAATCTGTACAAAACAGGTATTGGCTAATTCACTATTAGCTACCTATTCCTGATGAGTATTTACTTTAGTTCCAACACCTGCTCCTTGTTAGCTATTGCCAGAACGCTTACTAATTGATTTGGTGGTGAATTTTCTACCAAACCAATCAACCCAAACACCAAACGGGCCAATTAGCTTTTTAAAATCCCACCTGAAACCTTGATTGGTTCAAGAAGAAACAAAAACATTGCTTCCAGCGTAGGATATCCAAAGTGCTTATTTTGGCCTCATTGAGGATGTTAAGTTGCAGAAATTGATTAAAGGGAATGTTGAATTGATGAGGGCACCTGAATCACAGCAGAGTTATCCCTGATGCTTGGAAAAATGACTTGCAAGGAAGTATCAAGGTTGCACCAACTGATTCGAGCGCTATGATTGCTCAGGTAACCACTCAGCTATTTTGGGGCAGTGCTTCAGGACACACAGGGCAGTCGGAAATCACAGTCCAGGCCAAATCAATTCCAGCAACACAATGACCATTCACAAGGAGGTGGCGAGGGCGAGAAGAGGAATTCGAGCAAGCCACCTGCTCATTAAAGCAAAAAGCTTGCTGCTATATGTGTCAAGTTAAGATTTGAAGTGCAACTGAATGCTACATCTGCCAAGTTAAAAGTTCAAGTGCAGGAGGAAGAGGAGGTTTCAAGCTTGGCATTGATACCAACGAGGCTGAAGATGGAAGAAGTAGACCCTCCGGACAAGTGCATGCAAACTTGAAAAAGCCTAGGAGAATGGCAGACAGTAAATGCATATAGCCCAATTCATCTTTTTGCAGGGTCATGTATCTGAAAGTCTTGTGGAATTCCATTCCGCGACTGATTATGGAATTTTCAGCTTTGTTTTGGAAAAAGGATAGGCTAATGTTAAGGTCAAAGCAAGGGATTGTCAGCACAACCAGCAAGATGATGTTGAGTTCCTATTAGCATCCTCTATTGGCAGATGCACTTACAATGTTTAGTTTTTTGTTTTTTTTTAATAGTTTTAAGGATTTCTGTAGCATCAGCATTTATGTTCTGAAAAGAATTTTTATTACTCATCCTTCAGAATTGCATATACCTATTATCACTCAAAAATATGAAAAATTCATTTTATTGTCGGCTTTAGCGATTGAAAGCACATGTCCGTGCATCTACGAATGCCGTATTTAGGCACGGGCATTGATTTTCCCTCATGGTTTTGGTAGCTGTGGCAGATGGCGTGACGGTCTTGGTTAAATGTGTAGACATTTTTCCCTCCTAGTCGATGGTTCCCTCAAGTAGCCTTATTTTGCACAATTTCGGAGTATAAATTGTAAACAATGTTTGTATTAAGTAATTGAAAGTTTCTACAAGCACCTTAAATTAATTTTTTCATGCGTGTGAGATGTTTTCGTACTTTTGGATTCAACTGTGTGAAATATGACTTCCAAGAAAAGTCCTGAACAGGTCATATGTCATAATAATAAATAAGAAATTGTGTTACCTATCAACATCCTACGACTAGTCAAGACAACGATCATTGTATTTAAAATATGAATTCTATGTTTTTAGTCAATTACCAATCTACCTCATACTTCGCGGGATATGTTCATTAGCAGTTGTAGAGTGTATATTTTCAAAATATTTTCTGTCCTTGGGAATTTTCTCTGTTCAAAAAAAAATTCCGTCATAGGAAATTTTCTCTGTTCAAAAGAAGATTCATCTTCCATAAGAATTGGGAAGTTTCTTTCTCCATAGTTTTCAAAGCAGTTGCTAATGATGACCCTCAATTTCTAAAACGGAGAAAGAATTGGCACAATTGGGGATTAATTCCTAAAATTCTGTACAGATAAGAGATAAGCACTGAGAAGATTAATCCTACAACTAAATTAATCCTTGGCAAAAAATTCCCAGAGTCCATATTAAGGAGGAGAGAAAATTATAAAGACTGACCTGCTGAAGCTCCAGCAATGGCATTGTAAAGACGCTCCCGACCTTCGCGGGACTGAATTTCTCCTCTCATTTTCAAATTTAATTAAAATGTAAAAGAATCTCTGAAATTCTTGAAAATAACAGAAAAAAGAAGCTAAAGCGGCCTCTCTCCAGAGGAACGTTGTGACGACCCAGCGTAGCATCGCCAAAACACGCCTTCAGGGGATTCGAACACCGCAATGACGAGATCAATTTAAAGATAATCGGCCATCTGCTCCCTCAATATCATGCGAACTTGGCATTTATTTACTTCCCTGAAAACCCATTAATTTGAATATACCTCTTGTATATATATATAGGTATCTCCTCGCAGCTATGCTGTCCGAAATCTCCTCTGCGTTTTTGCTTGTTTGTCCGTTGTACTTTTAATCCGAAATCTTCTCTGCTTTTTTTACTTGTTTCACCGTTGTCCTTGTCTATATATATATATATATATATAGGTATCTCCTCGCAGCTATGCTGTCGGAAATCTCCTCTGCTTTTTTACTTGTTTCACCGTTGTCCTTTTAATATTAGATTATTAAAAGCCAAAAATATCTCGTTGAGAAACGTTAATAGACGGAGCTGTAAATGACGGGGTTAATCTGACGGCGTCGCCTCCCAAGCAGACGAGAGGCGCGTTCTGTCAATAAACGGGAAAATCTGCTCTTAAGCTTGACAGCAAACGTATTTAGACTGACAGAAACTGCAACAAACATTTTTACAGAAGATGACAGAAACTTTCAAAATGATAAATACACGTTGCAATAAAACAATTTAGTTTTCTTGGATAGTCATTAGCAAGGACGCTTGGTGTATCCACGTAGCAATTTAGCTTTTTGCTTAAAAAGTTGGAAAAGCGGCGCTGTGGTTTTTTGGGGGTAATTTTTAAGTTTTTAAATAATATTTTTTTTAAATAAATGAGAAGAGAAGGAAGACAATATATCTCGCATCAAGTTCCACCTCCACTTTTAACTAAATTTTCAAGTGTGTTTTAAGAGAATGATCTCTTTTTTAAAGATAAGACGTGACAAAAGTTGTGGACAATTGTATTAATTTTAATAAAAATATTTACAATAGTATATAAAATGGTCAGTCTACTCATATTAATACTCATATATTATTAATGGTTGTCATGAGACAAAATGAATTAACAGAGATCATGATTAAAAGATATAGAGGAGACGGGGGCACAACAGTAGCACAGAGGTAAACTAGTCAACCCATTTCAAACCAAAAATATTGCTTTGATAGCCCATCTATAACATGGAGAACCCCACATAAAAGCTTGACATTGTCAAACCAGGATCATCAAAAGGTCAAAAAATAGTCTTTCGTGTAGTGGAATCCTCCTTATTCCACTACAGGAGTTTTTCTTTATTGATTTTAATTTTGTCACAAAGTAGAACAATTTTAAGCTTGAGAATTGTTCCCCCTTCCACCAATTGTCAATTAATTCAAATAGATTATTGTCCTTCATCCACGTGTTCTCAAATTTAAGAGGGCTTTTCCGAGGCTTCTTATCTCCAGTCACTATCAATTGGATTGAATAGTGGTCCAAACCAGAGCATGGGAGAATAGATGCCTTCAACCCAAAGGAAAAGGTTGTTAGGTTCCTGAGGAAGAATAACCTATCAAGTTTTCCTGCAATATGGCTAAAGCCTAACCTTCTATTGTTCCATGTGAATGACCCATTTCTACTCTCAGAAGTCAATTTGTGATTTATTTATACTATGAATTCCACCCCTTTTATTCTTGAGATGTAAGATGGAATTTAAATATCCCCCAATGATTGTGTGAGTATAGTTTGTTCATGAGAAGGCCACCCAACTTGCATAATTCTTTCTTCACATGACATTGGATGGGGCCATAGACATTAATCAGTAGAAAGCTCAAGTTTGCATAAAGACTTTTCACTAATCCTTGGGTATCTAATTCTTCCCATTTTCTATCTTCTCAATGGGAACCAAGATCAAGTTCCATATGAATACTAAGTCACTAGAGGGCATCTTTGATTAAAGTGCCTCTAGTTTCCAATTACCAACCTTCCTATTGAACAAATCCATCTCATCATTGGTCAGCTTGGTCTCTTAAAGAAGCAGAATGTATGTCTTAGCAAGAGACTCCTTGAGCTTGACCAAGCACTATTTGTTAGGGGCATTTCTTCAAATTCCATGAAATCCTACAAAACTGCTTGTTTCTTGGTTTGGTATTTAATATCTATCACCTGATTTGATTCTACCCCCTTATTCTACTCCTCTATTAGACCAAATAAATCACAAACTGCTTCTAGTTCTAGTGAGGCTATCCTATCTTTTGTTTCTAACTTTGTGTCCTTAGGCTTATCTGTTGCCACCACATTCAAGAGTTATTTGCTTCCCAGAATTCCCTACCAATTTGTTTCTCCACCATTTTCCATTTGTTCTTCAAGAACATTGTTGATTGGGGGAACAATCATGCTTGTAATTCTAAGCCCTACTAGATCCTCTTGCTTGACCATGAAATCTTCTTCCACTATCTCACCTTCCTCCACAAATTGGTCTACTTGTTTCCTTTCATTATTCAATAATAAGGGTTCCTTACCCTGTCTCAACCCTTCACTCACTATCAAGGAACAATAGCTTGATGCAATCTCCCTTAATTGCAACTTTGTGTTCCTTTGCACGGTTGATGTTCCTCTAAGAGGAAGGTTAGTCTATTGCCTCATCTTCATATCTTCCTCCAAGTTGCATCCTTGAGTGCAATGAGTTCTCTAATTGAATTATATCTCATCACTGATTCTCAAAGTCTTATTAGTCACAACAAAGGTTTCCAAAACTTGAGGTTTCATGATTTGTAGTGTCAATATGTAAGATGACTTCCTCTTCTTGGTTCTGCCCTCAACATCTATCTCCCTCGATGAGGTTTTTCCTTTTATATCATTCTTTTGATTTTGATCTTCTATTTGCAATTATGTAGATCCAACAGGGTTTGTCAATGGTGAGAAGGGATACCTTGTGTCTCTTTGATCCATTTTGGAGGAACAACTGGTTTCAAATTACTTCCCAAGGATGCATTTTCCACCTTTACGACTCATGTCTACCTCCACTTTTTGAAACCATTTGACCTTCTCCGTGATGATTTCAACCCCTGGTTTGCTAGAGAAAAATTCATCTTCCACACCCATGAAAGACCCTAGGGATTTTCTGATTTTGTTAAGGGCATTGAGGTTCCAGTATTTAGTGAGTAATCCCACTAGTCTAACCCATCGTGAAAATCTCTTTATTTTGTGTTTCTTGGGGTCAAAATTTGGCTCCTAGTCAGTTAAGTAAAAATAGAAACCCTAAAAAAATATTGGTATTTTTAACAAAATTTCTCATTTTAGAAATCTATCCTTGCATTCAATGAGGAATAAATCTTGGAAGATCAATTTAGCACTTACCTGACCTCCAAATCTTTCCAACCACCAGTTTTTTATCCTTTCCTCAGGGTTGCCCATTCCACTCCATTCTATAAAAAATCTAGAGTTGCTTAAGTGATCTCATGTTGGCTTTAGGTTTTGCATGAAATCATGAAAGCCTTACTCCTCTTGTCTAGGGGAGATTTTCATGCTTCCTCATATTAGTTTTGAGGCATGTCATACCTATCCTTCTCATAGTTTTCTTTGGTTTTCTAAAAAATCCCACCCTGATGATCCTAGTGTCTCTCCTCTTCGAAGCTACCCAACGTAATCTTATTAGCAACCGTGGAAAATTTTGGTATTTCTTTTGTAATAATTGGCTATGAAGGTAGCCACTCAAGATCTAGAGACCAAATGGAAAGCACAAGAACAAGAGAGAAGCAATATGACAAGAATAAATTATATTCCTATCAATGATGCAATATAATATAATCAACTAGATTCTTAATACATAGGAGACCCCTTAGTTATATAGCCAAGGTTAGAACATAGGATTGCATTATATTATGATAAATTTTGTAACCTTATGCCATGATAACTAAAATGAAAAGCTATCATCCCACATAAAGTGGAAATGTGATAATGTGGTAACACCACTAAAGGTGGATCATCCACCTAAGGTGAAAAGTAAATCCACAAAAGGTGGATATGATAAAGTAATAACATGATAAGTCCACCTAAAGTGGAAATGCTCCAACTACTCTTACGTAATTCCCTAAGTAAGGTTAAGTAAAGTGTAACTAGGACATAGGTGAGAAATAACCAACGTAAAATACCTCAATTACACCAGCATCCCCTCTTAAGTGCAACTTAGGAAGAATGTACACAAAAGACAACAATGCAAGATGGGTCCTGGCTACTAGGCCATGTTAGGCACTCATGAATAAATATAATGAAATCTCTCACAAATGGAGAAAAGGAGAACCAATGGGAAAAAATTCCCCATCAAAATAAAGATGAATTTACAAAATAAATCTCAAAGAAGAATGAGAAAAACAAAACCCCATGTGAGGAAAAAGTCCCCCCTATTTATGTTAGATTTGGATAACAAAATATTGTTAATCTAAATGAATTCAACCACTCAAACCTTAGACTTATAAAAGAAAATCCAACATAACATCAATGAAGAACCATAAGCATATAAACAACAAATTAAACTATATTATATCATTCACATTCTTCATGGTTTTGATCTTTATTGTCCTCCTAACTCCATTGATCTTGCTTGATATGGTTTCTCTCATATTTTTATGTGTGCACAAGAGCTTTATAGAAGAATGCATAGTGATTGTGTATGCAATTCGGGAGAGTTTGGATATCTACACTTTATGGATATGTGGAACGATAGGAAAAGCATCCTCTTTTATAGAGAGTACACTAAAAATGGAGGGTTGGGATTAAGAGGTGGAAGGATAAATGGTCAACTTGGATTATAGGGTAGGTGTAGGAAAAAGTAAATTATTAGAGAGGTGGTTAAAGATAGATTAAGAGATAAGTGACACTTGTCATGGGAGGAAAAATCTAATGAATTATTTAAATTAATAAAGATTTATTTAATTAATACAAGAGGTGGGGGAAATTAAAAAAATAAAAAATATTTATTTAAATGGCAAAAGGCTATAAGAGGCTTGATAATTAATTAAATAAATAAATATCTATCTAATTAATAGAAGGCTTAGGATAAAATAATTTACTAGGACAATTTTAGGTGTCTACAACTCCTATAAGAGAGAAGAAGATATACTAGGTAGGCCCCCCTCAATGTAGAATGTGTGCCAATGGTAGATGCTTCGAGATGAATGTAGAAGTTGCTCCATGATTGTTGAAATATGTTGCTCCCCATAGGAATAAACATAACCAAGGGTGTATGGATGAAATCTCCTCATTCTTGAAAGGAATATGTAGGAAGAAAACTCAAAATGTATGGAGTCTTTGAAAGTTCCTCAAGTGTCCCTGTGTCGATTCTGAAATTTTCCCTTTACAAATCAAGTGTACTAGGCCACACTACTGAAAAAACACAATCGAGGATCTAGTGAAAATGAATGAATAACAAGATCCAAAGTCTCAGGAGTCTTCTATAAAGATAAAGAGACCTCCTTCAAATGTTATACATAAGTATCCACAATCACATCAAACTTGAAAGAATTATCATGTAGAGAATGAACAAGAGGGTTTGAGTGCTCCTTCATATTAACTAAAGAAACATCATCTCCATCAAAGAGAAGATGAATGTCATTAATGATTTCTACCAAATCTAAAATATAGCACTCTACAAACAAACTTGCAATGTATGTCAAGTAGTCATCCCAAGGAATTGTATATGGGAGACAATCTATATCTTGTTGCACTGAATCACAAGAAGCCAACATTGTAGAAACACAAGCACCATCAGGAGATATACTATCAATGAAAGGATATGGAATGAAAGGCTTGAAAACTTGATCACATGTGAGAACACCCAAGTTCAAGTAACCAAAGTTCTCCTCAATATTGGAATCCACACTAGAAGTGTGATCATCATATAAAGAATCAAAGCCATCAATAGGAACAAAGTTTGAAAAGAAGTACAAATGATATGCATGATCCACCACCCTAGGAGCAATGATAGCTCTACTCTCCAAGTCTCTAATGATAACCGAATCGGGAGTGAACTCCACAGTCTTCCTTGTTGGACTATGAGTGATTTGATAGATAAAAAGAAGATTTTTTATCAAGTGAGGTACACACAACACATCATTGAAGGTGTCATCTTGAATATCAATAGATCCCTTCCTAATTACATTCATATATGTATGATTTCCCATAAAAAATGGTGGCATGTTGCTAGGCACAAATGAAGAAAACATAGACAGTGAAGATGTCAAATGATTACAAGCTCCTCAATCAAGAAGCCATCTCCCTAAATCATAAATTGTAATAGCACAAAGAGATTGTCATTTACTCGTACCAAAAGTTTGACTCTTTTCCTTATCAAATTCTGTTTATTTGGTAGAAGCTAAAGTAGACATTCCAGAAGGAAAACTGATTCTGTTATTCTCAAGAAGATGCTTCAATTCATCAATATCCTTCTAATAACAATGGTTTTCTTTTTGTCCAAACTTCTTGTGATATGCACAAGTAAGCTTCACCTTCTTAGATGATTGTCCCTTAGAAGAGGATGTAGAATCTCTTTGTTGAGGAGAGGAAGATTGTTTTCTATCCTTTTGTGGCTTTAGCTTTGCTTGCTTTTTCTTCTTGTTGGAACCTTTTCCTTGATTTCCTCAATTCCCTTGATTAGCCACCAAAGCTTGTGACTTGGATGTATTGGGAATCTTGATTTTGTTCAACTTTGATGGGTCAAGAAGCAACATCTTAGTGAATGAATCAAAGGATGGTGAAGTATAAGATCTTCCCATTGTCAACTGATAGAGTGTGGAAACTAGAAATAAAAGTTGCATATGTGAAAGAAAGCTCCCCCAGTAAATTAAAGACCAACTATGCATCCTTCTTATCAATTCCACCATCCTTGAGTTGTGCTCTTAGCTCATTTACCTTAGTGACATAGTCTTGGATTGTATCAGAATCTTTAGGATCCAAATTTACGAGATCACTTTCAAGCTTGTATCCTCTAATCTCACCAACTTGACCCTACAATTGAGCAAGTTTATCCCAAGCTTCCTCAATTGTCTTACACTTCTCAATAAGAAAGATAAGATCGGGTGATATATACTTTCTCAACATTCCAAGAGCTATAGAAATTTTGATGAGCCAAATGTTCTATTTTTAGATTAGGATCAACTCTAGGATCTAAGGGTTTTGAAATAGTATCCTCAACATAATGGCTTAAACCTTTTTCCATTAGTTTACTCCATGCATTAACTTTCCAAGTTACATAATTACGTTGAGTTAAAAGTGGAAATTTAGGAGAACCCACAATTAAAATCAAAAGAGAACAAATGGGATAGAGAAAGGCACAAGCACACAAGACACCCCCCTAAATTCACTCTCAAGTTGCATAATTATGTAGAGTTAAAAGTGAAAATTTAGGAGAACCCACAATTGAAAATCAAAAGAGAACAAATGAGATAGAGAAAGGCACAAGCACACAATACACGCCCCCAAATTCACTCAATTAAAGAATCCCACCCCCACACACACACACAAAAAAAAAGTTGATTTGGCACTTTACACTTAGTGTGTTTACAATGGGTCACTTGCAAAACAAGGCAAAGTGGACTTGTAATTTCAATATTTACAACCTCCTTAATTAGACTATATTAGACTCAAATAAATATGCAAAAGACCAAATTGTGATATACGCATTACATTTGCCATGTGTTGAAAGTGAAATTTTTTATCATAGTGACAACAACAAATTGATAGTTCCACTATAAAATACAGAAAAAAAGTATGCACTTTGAAAAAAAAACTCACTTGAAAAGGAGTCAATATGAGCTTGAATGATGCCCCAAAGTTACAAAAATAGGGACTTCACAATTTTTTGAAAAATCTGTATATTAAAATTGGAAACTTATGCACCACATGTATCACATCAAAATGGTTAATAGGATTATTCATCAATATAAATCAAAACCCTTTTAAAGAAATATCAAGAAAGTTATAAAATAAAGAAAATACAAGAAATAAATAAATGATACTTCTCTCATGATGCTCCTGATGCCATTAGTTCTTCCTTGTCCTCCTTGTCTCCATGACCTCAATTGCTCCAAGGTTGACAAATGAAGAGTGGGAGAGATAGATAGAATTGAATGTGTATTGATCACATTATCGCATAACATAATATAGATGGATATTTATGTGGATTTGGAATCAAAAGTGCACCATAAGAATTCCATGAAATGTGGACGATGGATTAATTGATAAATGGCCAACATGAAGATATGAAAATGAAGTGACTATTTGGTATTGATTGAGGGCTCCAATTTATAGAGTTTAGAGATTTGAAATGGATGGTCAAGATTGGAAGTCAAGTGAAGGGTTGAGATTAAAAGGGAGTGTGGTCCTAGATTTGAAGGCTTATCCTTGTGACAAGTGTCACAAGGAGAAGTGGGGTGCAAGGGCAAGTTTCCTCACATATTTGTGAGCACACATGGGGAAGATCATGAGAAGGACATGTCTATGACATGTGCAAGAGGTAAGGTGGTCACATGGGGAAGATTATCCTCACACATGTGTGAGCACCCCTTGGTCAAAGATGAGGTGGATAGGTGAAGTGGCTTGTGCATGCAAGTCATTTATGAGGGGGGTCACATGTGGAGTCATGTGTAGACTTGGGTAGGTGTGTAGTGATTAAAAATTGAATAAATACTAACAGGGATTTGACTTTGGGTTAATTAGCTTAATGAGGGGATTAAGATGCGGGGTTGTAGGAATCACAAAATTAGCCTAATTAATTATTAAATAATTTGGCTAATTGGGATTAGTAATAGAATTGGAATATTCCCTAAGGCTAAGTTTGGTTTATTAAAATAAATCAAACTTTAGGAGAAATGGAAAGGGATCATTAATTAAATATAATTTAATTAATTTAGGAGTAATAACAAGATAATATGATATATTAAACTAATCATGTGATAAAGGGATAATTAATTAAATATTAATTTAATTAATTTTATGTTTCTACAAGACTATATTAGACTCAAATCAATATGCAAAAGACCAAACTGTGATATATGCATTACATTTGCCAAGAATAAGCCAAACAAGTCTATGTGTTGAAAGTGAAAAAAATTTATTATAGTGACAACAAATTGACAGTTCCACTATAAAATACATAAAACATTATGCACTTTCAAAAAAAAACTCACTTGAAAAGGAGTCAATATGAACCTGAAAGATGATGTTAACATTCTTGAAACATGAAAGATGGCTCTGCAAGCGAAAAAATGTCGCAATGTCTATGTGACATCTAATCTGCTATTGAGGTCTCCGTATGGCAACTTTCTGGGCTTCGGGAATAGATTTTTTGTTCTTGCTAGCAGCCACCGAGAAGATGGCCTTATCTCTGCAGCAACAAAAACTCAGGAACAACAGACCTTCTTCGGGAAAACCAAATGCTCAGTGATAGAGATGGGAAGGGCTCCCCCTCCTCCTCCATGCATTGACGACCGAAAGTGGCAGAAGGCTGGACGCAAGCTACCCAAATGCCCAGCTAGTGGGTCGAAGCGTCAGCCAATATGCCATGACTGTCGTCCTCTATATTATTCGGAGGAGGGTTTTTTAAAACCTACCCATAAAGACAGAACCTTTAACCGAGGAAGCACTCGTCGGCGGAAATTCACAGCAAAGATTTCGAGGGGCTTGGATACTCGCGCGAGTCATTCACTGAAACAACATCAGAATTCAACGGTGGACAATCATTTTAAGGGTGTCCAATCGAAGCTTCCATCAGCCACAGAGGATAGTTTTGTGTTAGAAATCAACAATCAAACCCTAACCAAGTATCGGGAGGTTAAGCATCCTAAGCCGAATTCACCTTCAAATCCTCCAACTAATCCTAATGGGTTGGTCATGGAAATTGATACCCATACTAAGATCAGGTATCAAATGCACTGCAATGACCAAATGCTCTTTGCTCGGTGGAAAGGTTGGGGGATCCCATCTGACCAAATTGCTATTTTAGTGTCGGCTTCTCTCAATAACCAGGTAAAAATTAACATCCTTCCTGATAATTTCTTAGCTATTGAATGTGGTAATCAGAATTTGAGAAATTCTTTGCTAAACGGGAAAATATTAACATTCAAGGGTCTAGGGTTTGATTGTTGGGAATGGCAACCCCTCTTTCTTCCATCTCAATTCAACTCCTACATGGTTAATCGAGCAATTTCACTTGAAAAATTTCCTGTAGAATTGCGAAATAATGATTTTTTAAGAATTATAGGCAACAAAATAGGTAAATTTGTAGAAGTTAGGAAATCAACCCTAAGCTTCTTTAACCAGCTTTTGATCATTAACATGAATATTAAGATTAAATCTTTAGAGCCCATAACAATGATATGCGATAATTCATGTTTAACCCTAGAATTACCCTTTTATAATGGTTCTTTTGAAGATATTATGCCAAGGAAGATCCCCTCTGAGAAACCTTCCCCTGAATCATTTCTCAAGTCTAATGGTGCCCCATTCAGATTTGTGGAAGGAGGGGGTTTTACCTTTGAGGGCTTTAAGAATAATATTAACACTAATCATCTCACCGCGAACCTATGTCCCCATAGCTCCCCTGTTCAGACCTCTCGCTCCCCTCTACCTCCATTTCCAACTATTAATCCACCTATAGTTGACTCTTTTCTTAGGGATCGAGACCTAGAAGAGGGTGAAATCAATGAGTGGCCCCCTCAGATAGAGCAGCTCAGACTGACACCATCATCTAGCTCTCGCATCCCACCAGAGAGGGTGAGTCCCTTGAGGTCTCCCCCTTTAATGGAACTAACCTCCTCTGTACAATTAGCAGAGAAGGATATTATTTCCTTCAGATCCAAGAATTGCATCCTTGCAAGGTCAACCATTCTCTCATGTCTCATGTATGGAGGCCGCTAAGGAGGTAGATGCTCTCCCTCCATCTCTGATGGTTGTTTCTAATATAATTGAACAATCTGAAAGTGACCGAGTGGCCAGGGAAGTTAACATCATTGCCAATTTTATAGGGGAAGAAGTAGTAAATGACCTTATGGATCAACTGGTTGATAAAATCTGTGATGATGAGGAATTGGAAAGACAAAGGGATCTCCTTGTCAAAAATCTAGTAGATATTGCCAGAGTCGACTTAGAATCAGATGAACTCTTTATAGCTTCAGATAACTTAGAAAATGATAATCCAAACACCCTAGGCATTCTCAACTCTAATAAAAGAAAAGGCTCTCCTGACTATGCTAAACTCAGTAAGAGAAGAGGCAGGAGATCCCTTGCTGAACTAAGATCCAAGGATGGAGAAGCAAGGGGTCAGTCTAAAATATCTACTCTTTTTAATGCAGGGGAGGGGAAGTTCCTCCCCACAAAGCCATGAAAATCATAACATGGAATGTTAGGGGTTTGAATGCCCCTAACAAATAGCGCATCTTAAAGTGCTCCATCTCTGATTCTAAACTTGACATAATTTTAATCCAAGAAACTAAAATGAACACCTCTGAGATTGTCCTTTTTGAGAAAAAACTAGGCATTAGACAGCTAAAACATTCCCCTGCCATAGGGGCCTCAGGGGGCTTAGCTATCATTTGGGACTCGCGATTCATCTCGTTTACACCTTTAGAGATTAAGCAAAATTGGAGGAGAAGTATTAAGCTATAAAAATAACATAAGATTCAAATTGATTAACATTTATGGCCCTACCCAGAATAGGGATAAGGCTAGGGTGTGGATGGAACTTGAGTCCTTCCTTAGAAGTTTCCCAAATGATGTATGCATCATTGGTGGAGATTTCAATGTTATCACCAAGGTAGCTGAAAAAAGAGGAGGTAGCAGCAAACTCCCTCCAGCAGCTGTAGATTTCAATCATTGGATCAATAGGAATTCCCTGTTGGAAATCTAGATGGCAAAGAATGCCTTCACCTTGAACAACAGAAGGAATGGTTTCTGTAACATCACTGAGAAACTCGATAGGTTCTTTATCCATGGGGGGCTCTCGGAGCTTAATTACTCCCTGAAGGCAAAGCCTCTCCCTTTATCGGGATCTGACCATTTCCCACTCCAATTAAACTTAATATCTGACCACCCCCTTAAAAAATTCCCCTTCAAATTTCAGAGCATGTGGTTTAGAGATGATAAATTTTTAAACCTTATTGAGAACTGGTGGAGAAGCTCTGTCTTCTCTGGTTCAAAGATGTTTATTATCACAAGCAAGGTAAAGCTTATCAAAAGTAAGCTCTTAGAATGGAACGGGACTAATTTTGGAAATATTTTCAATAAAAAACTCCTAATAGAAAATGATCTTAAGAATGTTAACATTGAGGTTCTTGAGAAGGGGATGGATGAACATCTCTTCCTCAAAGAAAAGGCTCTCCTCTCTGAATATGAAAAGATGCTCTCAAATGAGGAGATCTTTTGAAAACAAAAATCGAGGGAGACTTGGTTGAGTGATGGGGACCGAAATACTAAGTTTTTCCACAATAGTACTAAGCAGAGGCAATTGGTCAATCGAATTTCTAAAATTAAGAATTGCCAGGGTTCCGTCCCATCTGAACCAAATGATGTTGCCTCCGAGGTAGCAAGGTTTTTTGATAAAATCTTAAACAATAATGAAGGCTCCAACCTCAAAGGCCAACTCAATATTATCAAGAATCTTCCAAAACACATTAACGATGATCACAACAAAATCCTGTCAAATAAATTCTCTGAGGAGGAGGTTAAATCTATCCTTATGAAGATGAATCCTGACAAGGCCCTGGGTTTGGATGGCTTCCCCACTAGCTTTTTCCAAAAACGTTGGGGTTTTATGGGGACAGAGATCATGAATGCCTTAGAAGGTATTAGGAGCTCTGGTAAGATTCTCAAAGAAATCAACAATACCTTCTTAGCTCTCATCCCCAAAAAAGATAACCCTAAAAGCTTTAATGACTTCAGACCAATAGCCCTTTGCAACACACTATACAAACTCTTAACCAAAACCCTAGCAGCCAGACTCTAGAATCTTCTGCCCATTATTATCAGTGAAGAACAGACTGGCTTTGTAGCAGATAGATCAGTCTATGATGGGGTTATTATAGCCCAAGAGGCCATTCATTCGGTCTAGCTCAACCGGGCCCCAAGTATGCTAGTCAAATTAGACATAAGCAAAGCTTACGACAAAGTTGATTGGCACTTCCTATGCAAATGCTTGGAGGGCTTTGGATTTTCTAAATCCTGGATCAACCTAATCTTTGAATTTATATCCACCCCCAAATTATCGGTCTTGGTTAATGGTTCTCCGGAAGGTTTCTTCAGTAGCTCAAGAGGGCTCAGGCAGGGAGATCCTATTGGCATTATGAGAACACGTATGTGGACATAATGACATTGTGTGTTGTCATTGATGTCAATATGATGAAGAGAAGAGAACCGGCATATGGTTATGTGAACTAACATTTGTGCATGAAGAGAAGGGAACCGGTATAACATTGGGAACCGGCATATGGTTATGTGAACCGACATTTGTGCCAAAGTGAAGCGGTGTGTTTGTTCAAGGAGAACTGGCATATGGTTATGGGAACCGATTGTATGACTACCGGTTGGTAGTCTCAACTTCAGGGTTTCCGGTTGAAGTGCTTCAAGCCTGTGTGGCTCAACCGGTGACTTTGTGTGATGAGCTAGCATTGTAACGAAGAACAGATCATGTTGCCACGTCAGCCTTGTGCGCATGAAGGAGATTGTTCCTATCTACCTCAGGAATGTGCGAAGTCTGTAAATGGTGATAACGCATGATAGGTTATCAACTACCATGAAATCAGTGGAAAATGAATGATGGAGAACATCTTGAGATTGGATCAAGACTGTTGCATTTAATGCAGTATGCTCAATGGTCAGGATTGAACCATTTGAATTCCTTAACCTAACAGGTTCAGGGTTTAAGGTTTATGCTACAGACCTATCTGTTTCCTATAAGGTCGATGTTGTGTTTCGTTCTGAGGTTGTTGGCAAAAGTTGTGTGTGTGTATCCAAGAGAAGAGATACGTGATTATTGCCAGACCAGAGGAGAGAAGTGATACCTGTAGAGTGTGAGTGCAGAAGGTGAAGAGGAGCTTAAGCAAATCTGCATTGGCATTGAGTGTTGTTACCAAATCATTGTAATATCTGTTGATCTCTAACCACCTCAACAATTGGAAAATCCCTTAATAGGGTAACCTTAACTGACTTGCTATAAATCCTTTAATAGGGTGACTCAAAACCATTGAGTTCTTGAAATCCTCTAACAAGGTTTAACCCTTAATCGGGTATTCTAGCCATCCCTTAACCGGGTGATCCCTAACAGGATCGGTTCCTAACATAACCTATTGTATTAGTCTTTAACCGGACAATGCTCCTAACAAAGCGGACTTCTAAAGAGTTCAAAAACAAGTTTGTGGGTATTCATCCCCACCGTGGTTTTTCCCAGTTGGGTTTCCACGTGAAAAATATGTGTGATGTCCTTTTCATGTGATGCTATGTTGTTTTCTGTCAAGTGGTGAATCATGTTGATCTAGTTGCTTATATGTATATCTTTGATGGTAGATTACCTGTTCATAAATTAGGGTGAAATGGAAATGAAGTGTTAGATTGTATGAGAGGATAGTGTGAACCGGTTTATGCTTGTCTCAGTTATTCTGGGTTTTGCCAGTTGTACTCTGTTCAAGGACCGGTGTTGTTGTTTATTTGTTAATGCACTGTGTCTGCTGATAAACCGGTTTAAGAGTGTGTTTTTTCCTGTATTGATTCACCCCCCCCTCTCAGTACCGATTTGGTACTATTCGTTCATCATTGAGTTATCAGATCCTATGTCCCCCTTCCTCTTCATCATCATGGCTGAAGACCTAGGTAGGTCCATCTCTACGGCCAAAGAGGAAGGTGGGATCCAAGGAATCCCCATTACTAGCGGCCTCCCTTCCTTTACCCACCAGCAATTTGTCAATGATATGATGCTTTTTGGGCAGGGAAGTGTAAGGGAAGCGAGCGCCTTCAAAGGCATCCTTAATTTCTATATGCTAGCCTCAGGTCAAGAGGTGAATTTGGACAAGTCTGCAGTATTTATGTTCAACATGGACCCCTCCTTAGGAAAAGTGGTCAGCAATGTCCTGGAGATTAGTGAAGGAACTTTTCCTTGCAAATACCTAGGCATTCCCCTTAACAAGGGGAGAAGACCCTCAAAATTATGGGACAACTTGGTGGATAAAATCAAGTCTAGGATTAACACTTGGAAAGGAAAATGGCTCTCATCTGCAGGCAGAGCAACCTTGGTTAGATCGATCTTATTAGCTATGCCCATTTACCAGCTCTCCTATCAACACTTATCTTCTTCTAAACTTGCAGAGCTCAACAAGCATCTTAGGACCTTCTTTTGGCAAGGTGCTAATGACAATCGTAAAATATCACTCATATCGTGGGACAAGATATGCAAACCTAAAGAAGAAGGAGAAGTTGGCATTAAAAACCTTCACGATCAGGACAAAGCCTTGGGTGCCAAGTTGGTCTGGAGGATGTTTAGATCCCCCCACCTCAAATGGGCTCGCTCATTGCATCAAAAATACCTTAATGGAGGGAACCCTATCCAAATCTTCAAAGAAACCAACCCTCCCAGAGGATCCTGCCTATGGAATTTTATGTTAGACTGTAAGAGGATTATCTCTGATAGACTCACGTGGAACCTAGGGTTCGGGGATAAATCTCTCTTCTGGTCGGATTCGTGGGGTGGATATAAGGCTATTGATAATATCCATGACTTTGGTGCTTCTCATATCCTTCTTGAATCTCATAGGGGACCCCTGTTAAACAACTATATCTCCCCTTCAGAGGATGGGGTTGGTTGGCAGTGGATCGAGAAGGAAAATGAGGATATCCCGGTAAAGGATAAACAAAAACTTATGGCAATTCTTAAATCAAGGAACATTGCCTTAGGTCAGAATGAGGAAAAGCTCGTCTGGGATGGCTCCCTAAGTGGATAATACAACTCCAAGTATGGGTACTCTCTCATCTCCAAATTTTTTATAAGACCTATGATTGAGCTTCCCTTGAAACTTTGTTGGGATAAATACTGTCTGCCTAAGACAGGTTTCTTCTCCTGGCTTGCGGCTTAGAACAAGCTCCTTACTACAAACAAATTTAGAAGATTGGGGTATGAGGGCCCTAGTAGATGTCCTTTTTGTGAGGCAAACGAGGAAGATACCAATCATATCCTCCTTAACTGCCCCTTTTCTCACAAATGTTGGATCTGGTTCACCAACAAACTTGAATTGTCAGCGGCCTTTCCCCACACCATCTTCGGAATGCTCAAGGCATGGCCTCTCCTCAGGCGGGGATGTCTCTTTGAAGGTTTATGGATAGCTCTTCCCTCTTCTATTATGTGGGAACTATAGAAGGAGAGAAATAGACGTCTCTTTAAGAATGAAAAACTAGAGGTTCCCAAAATCATTAACAAGATAGAGTCAGCTATCACTGAGCTCATGAACAACCAACTATCTTCAGGCACATTGAAGAATGCATCTATCACTTATTGGGATGAAAAGATGATAAAACTTTGGGAAGGCTTATCCTTTCCTCCCTTTGTAGGCGATGGTCCTATTGCTAGTCTTCGATCAAGGGATGCTTGTAGATGGAAGCCCCCAGGCGAAGGCTGGATGAAGCTAAACTTTGATGGGGCATCCCGTGGCAACCCAGGGCAAGCAGGGTTAGGATGTGTTGTTCATAATTGGGAAGGCACGGAACTAGCAACCCTTGCCTCTCCGGCTGGCATCAACACCAACAATTGGGCAGAGCTTATGGCCCTGGTGGAGGGTCTGCATTTATGCAGGAAACTAGGAGTTAAGAACTTGGAAATTGAAGGAGACTCGGCTATAATTGTCAATGCTCTGAGGAAAGGTAGTATGCCTAATTGGAGACTAAATACTTTGTTGTCAAAAGCCATTGACTTATGCAGAGATTTTGATAGGTTCATAGTCAATCATATGTATAGGGAGGGCAATAAAAGAGCGGATGAGTTGGCCAACTTGGGAGCCGATGGCATCAATCTCCTGTCCGTGCCACCTTAAGGCACCCCCCTCTTTTGTCTTCGTGTCCTAAAGTGTCAGTAGTATGTTTGTTCCACCATTACTCTTCTCCCATCGAAATCATCATGCCCTGTTGATGAATGGATCTATTGTCTTACCGAAGCCTTTATTTTTCCTCCCTTATCATCTTCCACTAATATAGTCACATCGGTGTAACTAGGCATATCGGAGGCAGGCCTATTTAGCTCCCTCGAAACCTATTCCCTCGTCGATATCTTTTATTAATGTAGCTGCCTTTTGTCTGATTGACATATATCTTTCGATGAGAACATCCCTTTCGGTGAGTCCCTTTATGTTGCACCGATGCTATTATCTCCTCGAATACCTTGCCCCGTCGATGACAACCATCTTCGCTTTCCTCAATATCTTTTGTCAACGGATTTTTGTCTTCGATGAGTCTTCTTTGAAGTTCATCGACGCTCTCTTTCTTCGATGGCCCTTCTATATCGATGAGACATCATTGGGTCTATCGATATTATTTGAACTCCACTGATATAGTCGCATCGGTGTAACCAGGTGTATCAAAGGCAGGGCTTTTTAGCTCCCTCAAAACCTATTCCCTCATCGATATCTTTTATCGATGTAGCTGCCTTTTGTCTAATCAACATAAATCTTTCGATGAGAACATCCCTTTCGGTGAGTCCCTTTATGTTGCACCGATGCTATTATCTCCTCGATTACCTTGCCCCGTCGATGATAACCATCTTCTCTTTCCTCGATATCTTTTGTCGATGGAATTTCGTCTTCGATGAGTCTTCTCTGAAGTTCATCAACACTCTCTTTCTTCATCGATGAGACATCGTTGGGTCTCATAGATATTATTTTAACTCCATTAGGTTTTCATGTTGAAGCATCCTCGGGCTCCGGTGACCTCCTTTATTTGCTCCACCGAAACCCTTCTCCCATTGAATCATCATAGCCTATCGGTGATTGGATCTATTATCTCACTATAGCCTTTCTTTAGCCTCCCTTATCTTCTTCTTCTGATAAAGTCGCATTAGTTAAACCTTGCATATCGGAGGCATGCCTCTTAGTTCCCTCGAAACCTATCTCCTCATCGATATCTTTATCAATGCAGCTGCCTTCTGCCTGATCGACATTATTCCTTCGATGAGAACTTTCCTTTCGGTGAGACCTTTTTATATTGCATTGATGGTATTATCTCCTCGATGAACTTTCCCATCAATGAAAACCATCTCCGCTTTCCTCGACATCTTATGTCGATGGAATTTTTGTCTTCGATGAATCTTTCTGAAGTTCACCGGTGCTTCCTTTCCTCGATGGCCCTTCCACATCGATGAGATATCGTTGGGTCTCAATGATATTATTTGCACTCCATAGGGTTTTATGTTGAATAAGCCTCGGGCTTCGGTGACCTCCTTTATTTGTTCCATCGAATCTCTTCTTCCATCAAAATCAACATTCCCTGTCGGTGAGCGGACCTCTTGTCTCACCGAAGCCTTTCTCCACCGATAAAGTCACATCGGTGAAACCAGGCGTATCGAAGGCTCCCCTTTTAGCTTCCTCGATACCTTTCCTCATCAACATCTTTTATCGATGGAGCTGCCTTTTGTGTGATCGACATTATTCTTTCGATGGAACATTCCTTTTTGTGAGTCCCTTTTATGTTGCACCGATGGTATTGTCTCCTCGAAGTCCCCTTCCCATTGATGAAAACTTTATCCGCTTTCCTCGATATCTTTGTCGATGAAATTACTGTCTTCGATAAGTCTTTTCTGTAGTCCATCGATGCTTCCTTTCTTCGATGGCCCCTCTTTTTCGATGAGACACCGTTGGTCTCATCTATTTTATTTGAACCCGGTTATCTTATAGGTTGCTATTGTACCCGCTTGATATTAATTCTTTTAACAATTAGTGGCTTCTCTACAAATAATTATTCAAAATGGATGCTCAACAAGTGGCATCACTTACCTTCCTTTAAAATCTCATGTTTCATCATTACCTTTGTTTCGATGAAACCATTGCCATCGTCCATGAGCCTTGTGGTTTCACCGATCTCCTTATTTTCATCGATATCTTCATATTTCTTAAAGGCACCCATCTCATTCTTAGATGTTTCAGTATTTCCTCCTTATATTTGATCACTCCTAAATTTAGCTTTTTTAGTATTGCCACTCTACTAGGATAAGCTTTAAGACTAGAAGGAGACAATACCTTACATTATTGAGCATAGGTATATAAACATGCTGGCATATCTCACTCTCGGATATATGTGAACATGGATATATAGGTACTATTATTTATGTAGATATTGCCTTCTTTTAGGACTTACACTTACCTAGTTGTCCTTGTCTCTATTTATGGAATTTGCCTCGTTAATATATATTAAGTTTATGCTCTTCGATGGGTAATCACTCTTGCATTATGTTTCTGGAGATTTTTTGAGACTAATATTTTGAGCTATGTATCCTAATAGGTGACCATCCAGGCAGGTATGATTTTTTGTATAAGTTGACCTATTCGGTTTTTCTAACATTCTGGTGAGAGACTTTCTCGATATTTTTTGTAGCATGAGTAGAAGAGCAGACTTAACCATGTGTTTTAGGAATAGCAAGAATTGTCACCCACAAATGGCAGCTTCACCCCAAGAGATGGGCAATCTGTTGCTCAGCTTTTCCCAGAGGATTTTTACATACTATCTTCATTATTTTGGACATGTTCCCGTTGTGATCTTGTATCTCTATTATGTATCGCATTCTTAATTTTTTTTGATCCTTGAAGGATCTGGACTAGACCAAAGGTTTTCTTCCCTCCATTCTTTCCTACTAGTGCCCACAACAAATGGAGGTGTATATGTAGTTCTATCTATTTTTAAATTAATAAAATTATTTGGCCTCGGCCTTTTATCGATCAAAAAAATATATATGAACCTGAAAGATTCCCCAAAATTACAAAAATAGGGATTTCACAATTTTATGAAAAATTCATATATAAAAAATTTGAAAACTTATGCACCACTATGAGAAGCATAAAATTCTACTCCAAATCAAAAAAACGTTCAAAAAAATAATTTGGATGACTGAGATATTGTTGTTTGAAAATCACTTGCGTAATTATGACTCCCAAATCATCGTCACACCTCCATAATTCAAATGGCTATAGATTTAGCCTTTGAAGTTGGATTAAAATGAAACAAAAGGTGATTCTAACTTTCTCAAATCTCTTAAATTGAATGGTGTCCTTAGACCTAACTTAAGAAGCTTCAATTTTGACTTGCAACAAAGAAAAGCCGCGAATCTAAAACTCCAAAATTGCCCAAAAAAACTCTCTAATGGCAATCTCAAAGCTTTGATACCATGTAATAATTGGCTATGAAGGTAGTCACCCAAGATCTAGAGACCAAATGAAAATCACAAGAACAAGAGAGAAATAATATGACAAGAATAAATTGTATTCCTATCAATGATGCTATATAATATAATCAACTAGATTCTTTGTGAATAGGAGACCCCCTGGTTATATAGTCAAGGTGAGAACATAGGATTGGATAATACTATGACGAGTTTTGTATTTTTATGAAAATGATTGTTGGCCATTTGGTGGAATTGATTATGTGTTGCATTGGTGTTTTTTTATTGATGCCAACACTAGTTGTTTGGATGCTTTACCGACACCCTTCTGGTTCCGGTAGGTTGAGTGGTTTCTGGTTGATTTGGATCTGGCATGGTCTGATAGGCTTCGATATGATTTGGTCATGGATTTGGCTTGTTCATGATACTCATGTTCATATTTAGTAAGTTGGTTTTGGTCTGATGATCGAATGCTATCATGTTTGCTTAGAAGCTTGGTTTCTGGTTCCGGGGAGGGTTTCACTAGTAGAGCTTTTGATGAAGATCTTTGATGAATTGCATAAGTGGTGTTGGTGCAGCTTCTAGTGGAGTTTCGCGATGTTGTTGGTGATGGTATGATGAAAGAATAAGTATCTGGTAGAATATTGAGAGGGGGGGTGAATCAGTATATTGAAAAACTGATACAAAGTTCCCAAACTCAAATTCAATCACACAAAGTAATTATATCATAGTCAAGATCAATCTTCACAAGAATACTTGACATCAACTGGTTTGACTGTTATGACAACTTAGCAATAAACAAATCCAATCTTGTAAACATCAATAATGCTTAATCATATCTCAACATATTCATCTCTCAATGCTTCTAGTTATCATGCCTTATTAGAAGTTAATCAAATCAACAAATAAGATCATAACCACAAAAACATTCACCACTTGACACAAATGTTTATACGTGAAAAACCCAAATAGGTAAAAACCATGGTGAGATGAGACTCACAAGGATAGCTATCTGAACTCTTCCGAAGTTCATCCTGTTAGGAGTCAAGCCTGTTAAAGCTTTACAATAAGTCTTGTTAAGAACTAATTTCGGTTAGGAATCACCCAGTTAAGGGATTTACAAATATGCCTTGTTGAAAAGAAAAATACCCTGTTAGGAGTAGCCACGCTGGAGGATTTAAGAATCCAAGCTAATGGACCACCTTGTTAGAGGATATAATAAGTAACCAAGCTTGTTAGAGCTTACCCGGTTAAGGGATTTCACTTCTACTTTAATTGTTAGAAAACAACAGGTTTTCTTGATCTATCTGAATAACACTACATTTGCTTGATCAAATCCTTTTAAGCTTCAGTATGCCTTTACTCAAAGTGCAGATCCATTCACCAGTTAGGCAACTACATACTCAACAGGTTTCTGCCAATCTTGTCAACTTTTAAATACAACTTCATCGACCTTAAATACAAATCAATTAGGTCGGTAACACAACAAAGGCCTAATTATCATCATCAAGATTACAAACAAGTCAGTACAATATTGACCGTTTAGAAATCATAACAATCTCTTCACATTCTTCAAGAAAATTCCAACTGCTCCATGATCACCACTTCATCAGACTTTGTAACTCATCACGTGCTATGCATTAGATGCAATCCACTTTTCTCCTTCCCTAGTCAACAAAAAAATGCACCAAAACAATCTGAACTTATCCTCATACAATGATCACATGTGTCTCCATCATTACCACTCATCAGATAATAAACCAACAAACTTGATCGGTTAGGTATTAACAACTGATAGAGTTTACCGGTTACATTGTATAGAAAGGTTTAACCCTTTACACCAGTTTATCAGTTCAACTCACAAACTTAACATACCGGTTTACAACATCTTCCACAAAGCTCTTCCTACCGATTACTAGCCAATATCAAAAAACATCAATATCAACAATAACATGAATACCATTACCGGTTCAATTAACATCAATGACAACATATTATTAATGCAATCTATATGTAAAATGGCAACAAACTAAAAATGCCAACAATCTCCCCCTTTGTCATTGATGGCAATATGAATATCAACACCTCTAATTGTTGTTGATATTGGTGAATAGGAATCCTGGTTTACATTACCAAGTATTCACCTTGCTCTGTCTGTCTTCAGCCTACCGTTGGTTCACCTAATCAGACACATAATTCTCCTCCTTAATCACATAATTCTTCTCCCCCTTTGACAACAATGCCAAAGTGAAAGTGAAAACATGTAATTTTGCTCTCACTGTGCATCAACAATATACTGCAACTTGATTCTCCCCCTGTGGAATACATCCACTTCTTCATCAATCCATGTAAGATTCTACAAGTAATTTAGGGACTAATGCAATCAGCATCATGCTCAATTAACTTAATGAAGAGAGACAACCCCCAATTGACTTCTAAGATACTCAAAAGTGGTCTTAGGCAGAGGTTTGGTAAACATATCTACAAACTACTCCTTGGTAGAAACATGATCTAAGATAACATATTTACTTTGAACTTTTTCCCTCAAGAAGTGATGCTTCAATTCAATATGCTTAGTCCTTGCATGCAAAACAAGATTTTTAGAAATGTTTATTGCACTTGTATTATCACACAAAATCTTTATTGGTTCTGAGATTTTCATCTTAAAACCTTCCAAAATGTGTCTCATCCAAATAGCTTGTGTGCAATTCATATAAGTTGCTACATACTCAGGTTCAACAATAGATTGTGAAGTACAACTCTGCTTTTTACTACTCCATGAAACTAGCCTTCCTCCTAGAAAGAATGCTCCACCGGTATTACTCTTATGGTCATCAATATTTCCTGCCCAATCAACATCCGTGTATGCCTTCAAATCAAAATTTCCACCATATGGATACCATAACCCATAGTCAACAGTACCTTTTAGATATCTAAAAATTCTCTTGGTTGCCATCAGATGTGCTTCCTTTGGATTCTTCTGAAATCTAGCAACAATACCAACTGCATGGGCAATATCCGGTCAACTGTGAACAACATAGTGTAATTTGCCAATCATTGACCTGTATTCCTTTTCATCTACAGACTTAAATGCATCTTCCTTGGATAACTTACAACCTATAATCATTGGGGTTCCAACTGGTTTACAGTCACTCATACCAAAAGTCTTTAAAACCTCTTTGACATACTTAGATTGAGTAATGAAAATGCCATTATTCATTTGTTGTATCTGCAAGCCTATGAAAATTTTAATTTCCCCTACTAATGACATCAAAAACACAGTCTTCATTTCATCTGCAAAACTATTGCTCATGTCATCATTGCCTCCAAATATAATGTCATCAACAAATATTTCACTGACTAGTATTTCATCTCCTTCAGACTTGAGATAAATGTTGTTGTCAACACTGGTTCTAGCAAATCCTATCTTCATCAAATGTGTATGAATTCATTCATACCATGTTATAGGTGTCTTCTTTAATCCATACAAAGCTTTATGCAATTTTCATACCATGTCTTCCTTATCTGTCAATGCATAACCATCGGGCTGCTCTATATAAACCTCTTCTTCCAGTATCCCATTCAAAAATGCAGACTTAACATCCATCTGGTATACCTTGAACTTCTTATGAGCTACAAATGCAAGTAAAGTTCTGACACCTTCCAGTCTTGCTACCGGTGCAAAAGTTTCTCCATAATCTTCTCCTTCTTCTTGCGCATAACCTTTGCAGACTAATCTTTCCTTGTTGTGAACTACAACACCATTTCATTTAACTTGTTTCTGAAAACCCATTTAGTACCTATAACATTCTTGTTTACCAATCGAGGAACCAGGGTCCAAGTGTTGTTCTTCTCAATTTGATCCAATTCCTGCCCCATAGCTTTAACCCAATGATCATCACCAAATGCTTCCTTAGCACTTCTAGGTTCAAAGGCAAGAGTTCTCTCTTATTCTCCTTCTAGTTAGTACTCCAGCATCCTCATCCCCAATAATTTGTTCAGGACTGTGATTTAGTCTCACATACCTAGGAATAACATTATCATTCTCTTTAGGTTCAACTTATTCATTATCATCTTCTTCTGAATTTATTTGTTCTGGTTGAACAAGTACATCAAGATTTGCTTTACCGGTTTCTGATTTAACAATTTCAGGTTCCAAAAGAAAAATGCAAGGATCTTCATCCTTTTTCTCTGAACTGGTTCCTTCATAGACTTCGGGACATTCATCTACATGAACATCAACACTCTCAACGATTCTTTGTGTCTAATTGTTGAAGCATTTATAGGCCTTACTCTTGGTGGAATAGCCAAGAAATATGCCTTCATCACTCTTAGCTTCAAACTTGATTATGTAATCACCTCTTTTAATAAAACATTTGCTTCCAAATATCTTAAAATAGCTAACATGAGATGATCTCCCATACCAGTATTCATAAGGGGTCTTGTCATTACCTCTTTTCACTAGAACTTGGTTCATTGTGTAGACAGTTTTACTTACAGCTTCTTTCCAAAATGTTTTTGCTACACCTCCTTGTATCAACATAGTCCTAGCAGATTTAACCACTGACCGATTGTTTCTCTCTGCTATACCATTCTGTTGTGGTGACCTTGGTGCAGAAAGTTGCCACTTGATACCATTATTATCATAGTACTTAGTGAATTCCTCAAAAGTAAATTCACCACCTTGATCTGTTCTCATACATTTTATCTTTATGTCACTCTCTTTCTCAACTAAGGCCCTGAATGCCTTGAATTTACCAAAAGCTTCATTCTTATCCTTCAAGAATGTGATCCACATCATCCTTGAACAATCATCAGTGAAGATCATGAAATATTTGTCACCTTGAATGCTTCTTGTTCTTATTGGTCCACATAGATCTGTATGAACCAAATCTAACAAGTGCTCTGCTGAGAAGGACATGCTCTTGAAAGTTGAAGAAGTCATCTTTCCTAACTGACATTCTTTACAAAGAGCATTAACCGGTTTGTCTAGCTGAGGCATACCTCTTACTATCTTAGACTTGCTTACTTTAACAATATTGTCAAAATTTATATGACAAAATCTCCCATGCCAAAGCCATCTATCATCTATCTTTGCAATCAAATAGTTGCTAACTTTAGATTTAAGATGAAATAGATTACCTTTGGTCTGTTTCCCGATTGCAATCAATTCACGTTTGTTGTGAAAGATTTTGCACATACCATTTCTAAACTCCAGTGGGTATCCTCTGTCATTAAGTTATGCCACACTCAAAATACTGTGCTTTAGGCCTTCAACCCAGCAGACATCGTCAGCATTGCTCTTCCCATTAAGAGTAATAATTTTGTTACCTTTAACCATACATGGTGAGTCATTGCCAAATTTGACAAAACCGCCATCAAATTCCTTCAAGGAAAAAAATTTGCTCCGATCACCATTCATGTGATGTGAATAACCACTATCAATGATCCAATCATCGGAGTTATCCATCCTGGATACTAGTGCCTTCTGATTTGATATTTCTTCCTTGATAGCTACAAACACAACATCTTCACTAGCATCATCATCAGATTCTTCATCAGTAATACCACTATCAATATGCTACAAGACAATCTCTCTTGACTTTACCCTTATACTTCTTAAATTTGTCTCTCTTGTATTCATTTTCACCATTAGGACAATTAGTTGCTATATGACCAATCTTGTTGCATGCAAAACATTTTAAAGGTAGCTTACCTCTATATTTACCAATGCCTCTAGGCAATTGTTTTGCCAACAATGCTTCAAGTTCCACTAAGTTGTCTTCATTATCAGCATCTCTGCTGGATCTAGATTCATAGCTATGGCCAATATCTCTACTTCTTCTCACATATGGGTTAGAGATAGAAGCTCTGAATGCAGATTTTGATTTTTGTACTCTACCATCATAGCCATTTAATTCAAAAGCAGTAAGTTTGCCAATAATAGAGTCAAGAGATACCTTTGTCTTGTCAATGGATTTCAGCTCCTCAATAGCTGCAACTCAAATAGCATAGACCGGTAGGAGGGTCCTCGGTACCTTACTGATCACCATGGCATCTTCCACTTTCCCTCCTGTACTCTTTATTTCACCAACTATCTCTTTTATCCTTTGACCATACTGTTGGATATTCTCACCTTCAGAAATTCTCATGTCATCAAACTTTCCTCTTAGACTCTCCTCCTTAGCAATATTAACATGTTCATCACCGTTATAAATCTCTTCAAGTTTTTTCCATACTTGATATGCAGTTTCAAGACCATGAACATCTACATATTCAACATCAGACAGGGAACTGATAATAGCCTCTAATGCTTGATGATTTTTTGGTTGTTTTCTTTCTTCTGATCATCAGTCAGGGTTCCAGTCGATGTAATATACTTAGTTTCTATATGATCCCAATACTGACTACCAAGACTCTTAATGTAAATCATCATTTTGTCGCTCCATATTCTATAGTTATCTTTGTTGAACTTCGGACCTTCTTTCTTCATCATGATCTACAAGATCTTTTCCTCAATTTGTTAGGCTTTTAGATTAAAGAGGACCTGAGATGCTCTGATAACAATTGATGGTATGATGAAAGAATAAGTATCTGGTAGAATACTGAGGGGGGGGTGAATCAGTATACTGAAAAACTGATACAAAGTTCCCAAACTCAAATTCAATCACACAAAGTAAACATATCAAAGTCAAGATCAATCTTCACAAGAATACTTGACATCAACTAGTTTGACTGTTATGACAACTTAACAGTTAACAACTCCAATCTTGTAAACATCAACAATGCTTAATCATATCTCAACATATTCTTTTCTCAATGCTTCTAGTTATCATGCCTTATCAGAAGTTAATCAAATCAACAAATAAGATCATAACCACAAAACATTCACCACTTGACACAAAAGTTTATACGTGGAAAACCCAAATAGGTAAAAACCACAGTGAGATGAGACTCACAAGGATAGCTATTTGAACTCCTCTGAAGTTCACCCTGTTAGGAGCCAAGCCTGTTAAAGCTTTATAATAATTCCTGTTAAGAACTAATTCCGGTTAGGAATCACCCGGTTAAGGGATTTACAAATATGCCTTGATGAAAAGCACAATACCCTGTTAGGAGTAACCTCGTTGGAGGATTTAAGAATCCAAGCTAATGGACCACCTTGTAAGAGGATTTAATAAGTAACCAAGCTTGTTAGAGCTTACCCAGTTAAGGGATTTCACATATGTTGTAATTGTTAGAAAATAACAGGTTTTCTTGATATGTCTGAATAGCACTACATTTGCTTGATCGGACCCTTTTAAGCTTCAATTTGCCTTTACTCAAAGTGCAAATCCATTCACCGGTTAGGCAACTACACACTCAATGGGTTTCTGCCAATCTTGCCAACAACTTTTACAAACAACTTCATCGACCTTAAATACAAATCAATTAGGTCGGTAACACAACGAAAACCTAATTCTCATCATCGAGATTACAAACGAGTCGGTACAATCTTGACCATTTAGAAATCATAATAATCTCTTCACATTCTTCAAGAAAATTCCAACCACTCCATGATCACCACTTCATCAGACTTTGTAACTCATCACGTGCTATGCATTAGATGCAATCCACTTTGTTCCTTACCTAGTCAACAAACAAATGTGCCAAAACAATCTGAACTTATCCTCATACAATGATCACACGTGTCTCCATCTTTACTGCTCATTAGGTAATAAACCAACAAACTTGATCAGTTAGGGTTTAACAACTGATAGGCTTTACCGATTACATTGCATAGAAAGGTTTAACCCTTTACATCGGTTTATCAGTTCAACTCACAAACTTAACATACTGGTTTACAACATCTTCCACAAAGCTCTTCCTACCAGTTACTAGCCAATATCAAAAAACAACAATATCAACAATAACATGAATACCATTATCAGTTCAATTGACATCAATGACAACATATCATTAATACAATCTATATGCGAAATTTCAACAGTTGGTGATCATGTTCGAGACTTGGCGGATGGAGATCATTCTTGTAGCGTGTGGACCTATACTACGTCCTGGTTGATCTAGGTTATGGAATAGTTTAATGTAGCATGTGGATTGGACCTCTCGATGTATTTCTGGGATGTCTTATGTGTTGTATATTATTTGTTTGGTCTAAGGTCAACATGGTTTGTAATTATGTAATTGATTTATTATCTGGTGGCTGACCTAATTGTTTATGGTCGAGGGTTTGTATACATAGATGTAAGATCTCATTGTAGATCATATATGGTAGAGGTCATAGGAATGGGAAATGGATATGTAATGTGTGAATAATGTAATATCATTCAGGTGGATGATTTGGTCGATCATTGGAGATCGAATTGGATTTATGTAAGAGGATTTAGTCCTTCGGTATTGAGCTTAACCAGAACTGTACTCAGGCATAGGAGATGCTATCTTTTGCAGCTCTACACTTCTCTGGATTGTAGTCTGGATTTCTATGTAGTCAATGAGGCTCCTTTTGTGATGAGCAATGCGCTCTAGACTATTGGTCTTCCTGCAAGTGTAGGACCCTCAATTGTAATTCACATACTTACTATAGAAGTATTATCTGACTATGGGTAGGCTTCCCACCATGGTTTTTTCCTTTACCAGATTTTCCACGTATAAATCTTGGTGTCATGTGGATGGTATTTATTTTGTGATTATTGTTTATGCTTAATTGGTTTAACTGCTATTCCAGTATTAATGTTTTGGGTTTCGGTATTAAAGTTTTAATTGCTAATGGTTTGGTTAATCTGTGACAACTGATTCACACCCCCCCCCTCTCAGTTGTCTTACGGTTATTTGAACTATCTAACAAATGATAACTATAATAAAAAGCCATCATCCCACCTAAAGTAAAAAAGTGATAGTGTGATAACAACACTAAAGGTGGATCACCCACCTAAGGTGGAAAAGTGAAACCATGAAAGGTGGATATGATAAATCAATAACATGATAAGTCCACGTAAAGTGGAAATGCTCCGACTAATCCTATGTAATTTCCTAAGTAAGCGTAAGTAAAGTGTAATTAGGACCTAGGTGAGAAATAACAAAGTTAAAATACCTTACTTACACCAACATCTTTAAATAGGTGACCCCATCTTTCGAGGTTCTTTCTCCTTTGCTCAAACTGGTCACTATGTTAGCTCGACATCCTTGTGTTTTGCCAATCGTTCTACCCCATCTACTATGTGATCTTTGCTTCTTTTTTTTGCTACTCGAATTTAGCAAATTTATCCTACTTTGTGCAAACCATTTTTTTGATCCTTTTAAGATAATGATTTTAAGCTATATGCTTTTATTAATTTAAAAAAAAAAACTAGTTGATTCTTTTTTTTTTAAATTTTGATTTTGAAGAAAAATAAATAAATATCATATTATTATAAGGGGAATCTTGGAGCTTCTCTTGTTGGTTGTGTTATGTGTGACTGTACGGGTGAAGTAATTATCACTACTTCAAAATTATTAGTTCCTTCCTATCGACAAGATTACTTATGCATCCATTAGATGTAATTTGTTCTAAAGTTGGCCCATCATATTAGACAATTTAAAATTATTTGTTTGCATTTTTATAGTTTGAATTTTGGAAACCTATGTATCTATGCCTTGTTTCCTTGCTCTCAACCCAAGTGCATTTGTTTATTGTGTGCTTGTCCACATTCTTAGATTTCAAATTTAACATAACCAATCTCCTTGTCATACCCAGATTCTTCAACCTGTAAAAATACTCTCAACATTGTTAGTTATTGTGCATATTTTATTGCTTCCTCTTTAGCCTTATTATGGTCTCTAAAATTCTTTTCAATTTGATTGAAAAAAGGATTGCAAAGGTGTGACTTATATATATTGTTTTTTGGCCATGCTGGAATGGAGATGCCAGAAAGAAAGCTAGAACAGGCAACTATAGTGTGGCCATCTGGGACTATAGCTAGTGAGGGTTATTTATTTTTTCCATGGTCTCTTTTGTATTTTAAGTAATCTTGTTTCCTTTCAGTGAGTTTTCTTTCATGGGAAATACAATATTCAAATGAGTGTCTAAGGAAAAATTAGTAAATTTTTTACTACAAATAGAATATCTGCTAGAAAACTTTTTTAAAAGCAACAAAATGAACATTCTAATAACATGCATTATCAAAGGCATAACAAAAATTGCAACTTTAAAAATAATTTAACAATAAAGCTTATAAATAGTAGCAAGATAAATATACCATGAACAATGTATATTATAAAACTTGTAAAAAAAAATTTAATATTAAAGACCCAAAAGCATTGCATGACTATTTAATGAGTAATATATTAAACTCATGTAGGCTCCAAATAGGATTATAATATAGAATTCTCTAAAAAATCTCAAAGGGCATAGAAAATCCAATTAGATGTTTAATTTTCTAAAGGACATTTTCTGGTATGGTTTAATGTTACATAAAAGTCAACCCATATTTTTAGAACCAGAAGGATCAGAAAATAAACTAAAAAAAATCTAATTGAATAGATATTAGGATTCCTAATAACACCTTCAAATAAGATTTAGAAGTCTATAACTATTATGTGTAATTGGTGTTCCATTTGATTGATTATAGGTGAAATTTGATTAGTCACAACAAATACAACAAGAAGAAAATGGAAGACCAACTAGCATTGGTAATCAGTCAAATGAAAAGTTTCTTATCCTTTACATAATATTAAAGTTGGAAAGTGTGAGATAACTAGCTATATAATTATCAAATATTGTAATTCTATTGATATGTGGGATGCAAATCATTGCATGAGACATTATTAGTGTGTTTTGTCAATTCTTTTGTCAACGGATGTTTCCTTAAAGATCACATGTGTTTACGAAACTATGAGTTAATTATTCTTAAATATAGATTTGTTTCTTTCCAATTTTCTATGTTATCAATATATGCATGCATAAAAATCAGGAGATATGTTGTTTACATGTCCATATCCTCACATGCATCATATAATATTTCACATGCTCTTTGAATTCTTCCATGATTTGGCATGCTAAATGGTGGATGATTCGCGTATTTGGTGCTAGTTGGGTCTTTTTGTATACAAAGGACAAAAGAATAAAATGAAAAGGCAATAAAAAAATTCAAATTATGGATTAAAAATGTGTGCCAATGCCACATATTTGATATTGCTCAACCTAAAAACCCACAAAGTAGGCTTTAAGGATGCAAAGCATGCAAGCATTTTAATTGTGCATCCATATTTTGGGTGGGGAGAGGATATGAGGGTTAGGAGAGAGTGGAAATAAGCTAATTTGCCTCACATAAAGTGAATATTAGTAGAAAATCAACGCTAAATTGACCAAGGAAAATATTTAGTAGTGAACCAATGCTAATTGGTCAATTCAGCATTGGTTCACTACTAATATTCACTTTACATGAGACAAATTAGCTTGTTGTTTCCCTCTGCTAACCCTCCTATCCTCTCCCTACCCAAATATGGATGCACAATAAAACTGCTTGCATGCTTTGCATCCTTAAAGCCTACTTTGTGGGTTTTTTAGGTTGAGCAATATCAAATATATAGCATTAGCACACATTTTTGCCCCATAATCTTTTTTTTTAATTGCCTTTTCATTTTATGTTTTGGTCCTTTGTATGCAACACGACCCAACCACCACCAAATATGTGAATCATCCACCATTTAGCATGCCAAAACATGAAAGAATTCAAAGAGCATGTGGAATATTATGTGATGCACATGAGGATATGGACACATAAACAACACATCTCCTATTTTTTATGCATGCATCTACTGATAACATAGAAAATTAGAAAGAGAAAAATCTATATTTAACAAGAATTAACTCATAGTTTCACATAAACTTATGTGATCTTTACAGAAACAAACATTGACAAAAGAATTGACAAAACACACTGATTATGTCTCATACAGTGATTTGCATTCCAAAGATCAATAGGATTACTATATCTAATAATCATATAACTCACAACCTCACACTTTCCAACTCTATTATTATGTTAAGGATAAGAAAATAAAACTCTTATTATAAAAAGAAATCAAAAAATAAAACTTAGGAGCTGAGCATTCCTATCTTGTGCAAATCTACAATTTCCAATCCCTAAAAAATGACAAGCTCTCAACCTTTTATAGATATCACGCCTCTTCATAATATTACAGATTTCACAAAGTGAAAAAATAACACAACTAGCAAATTTAAAATATTCTAGATTTGATGTATAAGGTTGACTGAGTCAACACAATCTACACAATATGTAGTGGCTTCTAAAGCTCTTGCTAAATCTTCTTTCATAATAATATTGTTAACACATATCTCTTGTGGTTAGAATCCCCGTTATAACCTTTTAAGCACCTTTATTCCATTTACAATTGAATTCTTTGTTGTGGTTCAATTGGTCCTTGAAGTTCGTACATCACCCTTTTAGCTTTAACCTAATTTGGAGCAATACTTTTTAAAGGTAGCTAGTGCTATTTACAAATCATCCTTTCAAAATATATTAGCTAGTGTCCAATTGAGTAGGTGTATTTTTTACTAATACTCTATATTTGAATTTTTTGTATCTCTTTGAGAAATATCAAATATGTAATTCATATTTGTTTGTTTTTTATTATCTTGGTGTCTTCAATGAGCTTTATATTTACTCCAGGTATTAGATCTAACATTTTGTTAGTCAGAAGTTTTATGAATTTATCCACTTCTTGTCTATGTTTACGCAAGGTTTATTCTTAAACTAAGTCCCTTGAAAGCCTTTTGATGATTGTTTTATCACATTCTTTCATCTTTTTCAGGGTTGTAAGAACCTTTTCTACACCTTCAATGCATTTATTAATTCAAGCCCTTTGCCATTTCAATCATATCTTCCATCTAACTATATCAACATAATTCTCTTTAGATATTATTCCTTCATCTATTACAATTTGATAATCTAAACTCTACAAATTTATTATCTTCTTTGTTTATTCCACAACTTATTTACTTTATCGCACATTTGCAAAGATGATATACACTTGTTTTTTGCTATCTAAACTATTTCTACTCCAGTTGTCAGATTCTCTCTTCTAGCCATTTTCAAATACTAAAGCTTTATGTTTGATAGCATTAATAGAATCAACCTCTTACATTGATAACATCAACTACTTACATTGATAGCATCAACCTCTTCCTAGGACATAACCATAGGATATTTTGGAAGCTATCATAGCCTACCTAGGTTGGACCATTGCTCTAATAAATTATTTTAATTATCTTATTTTGCCTTTCATCTCTAAGATTTTCATCTTGTCTTGTCTTATGAATTCTTTTGTAATTTCTACTCCTTCTAAAATACCAATCCAAGTTACTCTCTAGAAGAGCAACCTAGGTTTACAATAGTAACTTGATAATCTTCTGCAACTATTTTTTACTCATATTTATCACCAGTAGGTATTGCAACATACAGTTACGTTTCTCTTGCAACATCCTTCTTTGCAATATATTTGGCCCTTAGCCTTCCTTTCTTTTAAGTTCAGTCAAGCACACATATCAAACTATTGATACTTAGAGGTACTAACTCTATTATAGCCTTGGACCATAATTACTTTTGTAACCATTATGGTACCTCTTTCCTAGTTAACCCTTCTCGTTGTTGATACATTTTTACATCTTCTAATGGTGGCATATTAGGATCTACTTCTAACAAGCTTCCCTTTCCTTTTCCTTTGTCTTTACTAATGGTTGTCTAGGCCGCACTTCCCTCTTTAGTTTCTTGTTGAGTGTTAATGTTCCATCCCTCAATTTTTTGTTCTATCGTTTCTATTACAATAACTAGGGCATCACCATCCTTTCCATTTTAATCTTTTACATAAGAGGGATGCACAATCTATCATTAGTTATCACTATCCCTCTACTCTATTCTGATGGTATGATGAAAGAATAAGTATTTGGTAGAATACTGAGAGCAGGGGGTGAATCGGTATATTGAAAAACTCATACAAAGTTCCCAAACTCAAACTCAGTCAAACAAAGTAAACATATCTCAGTCAAGATCAATATTCATGAGAATGCTTGACATCAACCGGTTTAATTGTTATGACAACTTTAATAGTAAACAACTTCAATATGTAAACATCAACAATGCTTAATCATAACTCAACATATTCATCTCTCAATGCTTCTACATAACATGCCTTATCAGAAATTAACCACATCAACAATTAAGATCACAACCATAAAAGCATTCACCATTTGACACAAATGTCTATACGTGGAAAACCCAAATAGGTAAAAACCATGGTGAGATGAGACTCACAAGGATAGCTATCTGAACTCTTCTGAAGTTCGCCCTGTTAGGAGCCAAGCCTGTTAAAGCTTTACAATGAGTCCTGTTAAGAACTAATTCCAATTAGGAATCACCCGGTTAAGGGATTTACAAATATGCCTTGATGAAAAGCACAATACCCTGTTAGGAGTAACCTCGCTGGAGGATTTAAGAATCCAAGCTAATGGACCACCTTGTTAGAGGATTTAATGAGTAACCAAGTTTGTTATAGCTTACCTAGTTAAGGGATTTTACTTCTGCTATAATTGTTAGAAAACAACATGTTTTCTTGATCTGCTTGAGTAGCACTACATTTGTTGATTGAATCCTTCTATGCTTCAATCTGTCTTCACTCAAAGTGCAGATCCATTCACCACTTAGGCAACTACACACTCAACAGGTTTTCTACCAATCTCGCCAACAACCTTTACAACAACTTCATCGACCTTAAATAGAAATCAATTAGGTCGGTAACACAGCAAAAACCTAATTCTCATCATCAAGATTACAAACAAGTCGGTACAATCTTGACCATTAGAAATCATGACAATCTCTTCACATTCTTCAAGAAAATTCCAACCGCTCCATGATCATCGCTTCATAGGACTTTGTAACTTATCACACATTGTGTATTAGATGCAATCCACTTTGCTCCTTCCTAAGACAAGAAGAAACACGCCAAAACAATTTGAACATATCCTCATTAAATGATCACACGTGTCTCCATCATTACCGCTTATCAAATAATAAACCATCAAACTTGATCGGTTAGGGTTTAATAGTTGGTAGGGTTTACTGGTCACATTATATAGAAAGGTTTAACCCTTTACACCGATTCAACTCACAAACTTTACATACAAGTTTACAACATCTTCCACAAAGCTCTTCTTACCGGTTACTAGCCAATATCAAAAACAACAATATCAGAAATAACATGAATACCATTACTGGTTCAATTGACATCAATGACAACATATCATTAATGCAATCTCTATGCAAAATACCAACACATTCTATTTCCAACCTTGGATTTTTTGGAACATCATTTTCTACTTTCTTGATATCATCATCCTTAGCTTCTATTATGTGTCTCTCAAATGAATCTATTTTTTTCTAGGTAGGTTCGCCTGCATGCAAAGTGATTTGACTCTCCCCTATTTGTTATTTTCCTAGGTGATGTGACCTATCCTCTATTTTATCTCCATGTGACCTTTCTTCATCTTTCTCTTCCCATTGTTCAGGGATCAATCATGTGATCCCATGTTCTTCATGTGAAAAAAAATATATTAATTTTTTTGAAGATCTATGCAAATATTCTTTGATTTCTTGCCTTTTTGGTTCTAATAATTTAGACTCGAAGGATGTAAATCCTCCTTGATCCATGTCTATAACATTAGTTGAAGTTTTTCTAATATCCAACTGAGCTTTTTGAGGCCTCTCCTATTTATTTTTTTCCTAAATTGCCCTAAATTGCTTACTTACTCTCCATAATTCTTCCCATGATTGACTAACCTCCTCATTTGCTTCTTCTGGTTTGTTTACTATAGGCGCTAGTTCATAAGTTTTTCCCATTACTAATATAGACACTGATGATGGAGAAGAAAATAATGTATTGTTGGTTGTGTTATTGTCGATATAAGAGATGCCCTCATTGTTCCTTGTGTGGTTACATTCATAGACTATTGAACTATAGTGATTATTTGGCCATTTAGTATATTGAAGGTACACACTACACTTGTTGAAATATCCACTAGCCTTCCAATTAGATTTGTGGTTGAACTTCTTGCAATTTTGTTTAGATCTCCTACTACTACTACAACCTCTACTCCTACACGATAAAATTATGTGTCTTCTAACAAAGCGCTAGGTTCAATTTTTTTAACCATTATTATATTTCTCTTCTTAGCCATGAGTTGATCATAATCTGACTCTCCCATAGTCTTCCTCTTTCTCTTTTATTGTTACGAGGCTATGTAATTTTGATTCTTCTTTCTCTCAATGCATCTTTATACCTGTCTATCCATTCTCTACTAGCTCTAATAGTTGTCTCAATAATTACATCCAAATATGTAACTTTAGGTTTTGTCCAATCAGGTTATGTGATATGTTGTTCATCATTTTTGAATGACTCATACTTAGGGTGGAGGATTTATTCGTCATCTTCATGTGTCTGTGGTAGCATGTCCAATATTTCCAAAGTATGCATTTTCTTGAGTTTAAACCTATAATATTTATTTTTTCTCACCTCTTTGTGATCTTCACAATCCATCCAATAATCTTCAAGGTCTAGAACACAAACCACCTTCTTGTTAATAAATATTTATAATTTTTTAAGTGGATCAAATGACTCTCTTGCACATTTGTAAAACTAGAGATGATGGGCCAACAAATATTCCTCATCTTGTTTAGCATTTTCTAATGCAATGCACATGTAATTACCCATCTTGACTAGGAATTTGACACTCATATTCTTGTGTAATCTATAAAATGCCACATAAAAACTTAACCATTTGCCTTGTGAATTCAGTAAATACAGTCCAATTACTTGGATACCTTGGTAGCATGAAGGGTTCTCCTTTTAAACTTTATATCTATGTGTAAGAAAAGGTTTGGAAAATGAATATACTAACTACCATAAAACCTGAAGAGATTTTTAGCCTCCTTAGGAATCCTTTAATTAGGTCTTGCCTCTAGGTCTCTAACTATCTTCATTATAAAGATATCATTCACCAATTTGTAATGAATTTGGGACTGTTCTCTTGTGAACTATGGATGGTATTGGTACACCAATTATTGTCCTAGTCCACTTCCTAGGGTCTCCATAGTGTTAAGTCCTTGAATATTTGGTTTAGCCATGCAAGAGTATGCGATGTAAGAAGAATGTGGAATGTCCCAATTGGGGAGAGATTTACATATCTATGAATGGAATCACTAATCACTTGCTCCTAGTGAATAAATGATGAATTTTCCCTTATTACATATACAAATGTGTACATCCATATCTCTAATACTTCATTGATTTTTAACCTTGCTACCCTACTTAGTAAGTGATGATGTCATATATGTCATGTTGGAAATTATTTCTTTGTAGTAGTTTGGGTAGTCTAAAAAGCAATCTTTGTTGTTTTTCTTTGTTCATCCATATTTCTCTTATATTCCATCTACATGCTTCTTCCTTACTGACAAAGTATTGAAATGAGTTTTATATTTTCATAACACCTGTAAACCTTTGTATTGGAATACCAAATGTGTTTGCAATCCCTTCAGGAGTCAGGTTAGCATATACTTTATTATTTTTAATCATTACCTGATTCTCAATGTCATGATGCAATAAGCATTCTTGAACTATATTTGGGGTTTCTTGAACATCCTTAGGTAAACCACTACCATCCATACTCTTCAAGGAGTTTGTCATCATCGATTCATGCACTCTTTCCATGAGTTGGTCCTATAAGGAACTAGAAGGGCAACTGAGAGGGGAGGGGTGAATCAGTTGTCTTTGAATTTCATCCAAATTATAACTTGATCAAACTTAATACTTAATACCAGTAAACCAAACTTAATGTCGGTTTAGCAGTTAATATCAATACCAGTGAAACTTAATGCATGAAACAAAAAGAGAAACAAAATCCACAATACATAACACAAAGATTTTGACGTGGAAACCCTGTAAGGGGAAAAACCATGGTGGGCAACCTTACCCACAATCAGATGATACTACTGCAGTTAGTATGTGTATACAAATGGGGTCTACACATGCAAAAAGGCCAATCGCCTAGAGCACACTGCTCAAATGGGAGTCGCAATGACTAGAGTAGGATGGTTAAATCCTAGACTAATGTACTGCTCAAAATAGCATCCCCAATGTTGGATTCAATACTAGTTAAGCTCTGATAAACACCTTCAAACCTTCCTTGAACCTGCTCTATGGTATGCTCATATGATATTCAAAATTCGCACATACCATGTTACAATACCATACCATAACCATATCATATCTCTCATCTCACAAATAAGATCTTACATATATACAAAACCTAAGACCAAATGCGTAGGTCAGCTCACTAAGAATATTACAATTAAATCAATTACAAATAAGTCTTGATGTGATGCATCATGTCGGCTCAATACATTTACAATAAAATCCAATCAATAAATCATCTCCATAATGTGTCATGCTGATCTGAAATAGATAACGCATACCGGTCCATAACCTAGACCAATCTGTCGGTAATAGCAAATATGTCAACCCGATTAGACCAATAACCAAAATACCAAAACCAAGTATCCAGACCATGTCTTCCATATAATCAAGTGATCTCTAGATGATAACAAGTCATCATCAGTGTCGGTGAACCATATAACCTGTCGGTGAGCATATACCGATGACTGTGCATAAGTCACTGACCTTGCCAGTGAACACAATATGTCGGTTCATCGATAAACCAATATAACCATTGTAGACGTATAAAAATGACCATATTCCGAAATGAATATTCAATGTTCATTTTATTCTCATTCCTCTATTTAGTTAAATCTAATTTAACTAAATCACCCACATTCTTCTATTTAATTAAATAAATTATTCAATTTATTTAGTTAAATTCACTTAATCCCTATACATCATTTTATTTAATTAAATCCCTTCTCCCTACCTTTTAATTAAATTTACATTTAATTAAATAATTTACCCCAATTGAATAAATCTAATTTATTTAATTTCCTAGCTTGCAACCAAATTAAAATAAACCAATTTATTTTAATTAATCCTATTATTCCTCATCCACTTGCATTTTCCTACATCTCCCATTTGCATCCTAACCCTATTCCTAATTTCTTCTAGAATCCATCTAATCCTAATCAATTAACCTAAACCCATCCATTATCCCTTTTCCCTAAATTTGAGGAGGTCACTTCTCAAATTTGGAGGAAAGTCTTCAAAGGGCATTAAAGCCTTTATCCCTTCAACAAGCTAACTTGTTGAATACCCCCAAATTTGGAAGGACTCTTACAAATTTGTCCCCAAAGTCCTCCAAACCATTAATGGTTAACTAACCCTTAGTGACATGGTTAGAGACTTTTTGCCTAACTTAACCCTCATCTAACCCAAGGGGTCTCATCAAGCATTCATTGCTTTGACCATGGTTATCCCTTTAACCTTTGCACAAGAGTTTATCCTTTGGGTAAAAGCTTTATCTATTGGATAACCCTAACCTAACCTTAACCCTTACCTCCTAAGGTAACCATGAGGTCTTCTCAAACATTTAATGTTTCTTTCATCTCCTCTCAAGCAGTCTTATGTTGACAATTGTCACCATTTCATTGGTGAAAATTGTAAACATGGATTGATAACTTTCAATCTTGACCCTTGATTAACTCCTTCAATCTTGACCATCCATTGCCCTATTTTCACTATAAATAGAGCTCTCATTCCTCCATTTTAAGGATCCATGCAAGCTTTTAGTATCTCATTTATGCTCAAATTTATCAATACATCTAGCGTCTCTTTGTAATAGGAATTAATCTAATGAGCATTTTAGAAGTATTTCCTTTATCATTAGTTTAGATCATTAACTAGTATATCATGTTAGGATAGTATTGCTAATAACCTTATCAGCTTATAGTCCAGTTTACTTCATTTGTAGAATCATGCATAGATAGGATGCACTTCATGGTAAAATTAATCTAAAAGCATCCCTCGTTCTTGCATTCGTCATCCCTAAGCCACTTTGCTCAGTGATCTAAGAGCAAAGGCATTGGCTTGAGGGACCTCGTGAGATAGAGAACCATGGAACCTACCTTGGGAAGTTGATTCATTCTTCATGACTCCATAACTTGCACCAAGAAGTCTCATAGGTGTGTGAACCATCTCTTTGAGACCATATTTTCATATTTTAAGTTTCATTGGCCCGCTTTTCCCGCACACATTTTTGGCGCCCACCATGGGGCACTACCCCATTAATCAAATCAATTTTTAAAAATAATCACTTTTGCAAGTACGCAGGAAATAGGAATCAGCGCGTGGGGAACATCCCTTAGCGCATCTGGTTAATCATCCAGCACATTCGGCTCACTGTTCGGCACGTGGGACTCATTTCCTAGCGCATGAAAACCATCACTTAACGCATCAAATTTTTAACATTTTCCTGTAAGTTTTGGCGTGGCAAAATAATAGCGCAATGCATTCCGAAAAGAGTTCAGTGCATCAAGTCTGTCCGACAGCGCATCCCGATTGTTTTGTAGCGCGTACAATCCTTTCTGTAGCGCATTACAGACAAAAGGCAAAAACTAAAATTGTAACCGAGCCTAAATTTAGACTTGTTGAAGTCCACAAGAGCCTGTAGTTTTCTAACTATTTTGGTTGATGTTTTGCAGGATCTTTAACATTTTCTTGCAAGGGGGAGCATAATTTTACATTTAGAGTTACAATAGTTTAAGTTTTTTTTAACTTAGTTAAGTTAGTTAAAATTTAAAGCTTTTTAATTCTTATAGGGTAAAATTGAACTCACCTTGTTTGGGCTATAAAAAAAACCACAAAAACAATCCTTTTTGCTTTTCCTAGGAAGACAAATTTTCACTTTGGGCTCTAAAAAGAACGAGGCAAATTTTCAGTTTTGCAAACAAAGGGGCTTAAAAATAACTTCACCATCCTTTGGTGCATAAAAGGATCCACTTCAAAAAATTTACAAAGTAAAGAATCACACATGTCCAAAGTCATTTGCAACTAAAGAGGGAATATCTTCCCCTTTTGACCGATTTATTTTGTTGACCAAACATTGGATTTACTTTGTTGACCAGTTATTTTCATAGATCAGAAAATCATTGCCTTGAAAGGATAAAATAAACACCATGTTTTTGTGGAGCAACATCTCCATATAGATTTTAGCAAATCATTGCCTTGAAAGATAAAAAGAACCTTGTTTGCCTTGTCTCAAAAGTGGAAGGAATATGCTCTCTCATTAACTAGGTGATCAAAAGGCCAGACCACTCTTACGCTTTCAGTTATATTGCATTAAATCCTTTAGCAAGCCTGCCTTCCTGAGGGGTTGGAAAATTCTTAAAGCCATTTTTGGCCGGTGTGAAGGGAACGACCTAAGTGGGAAACAACTTTGAAGCCAAGTGTTCCAACCCACTATAATCAAAAGTGGAAAGTGATGAAAGTCCTTTTCGACGGTTGCGCACAACGATTAGCCTTCCCCCAATATCCTTGAGATATGTAAAGTCTTTTTTCTAAAGGTTGGGAAGCCTCCTAAGGGAGTTTATCACTGACGGTCGAACGGGAAGCCTAATAACGAACTTTAGCATAGAAACTTTGAGCCGAGTCAGTATCCAGACATTTGTAATATCATAGTGCAAGGGTGGGGAAGAATCCGCCCCCAAGATCACTCACCATATATCTCCCAAGATAACTACTCAATTGTGAAGCAATTCACTTTGGGTTAATTTCTGACAAAAGGCAAAAAAATGGGTGCCCCCTAGGGGATGACACGGCTATTTGAGTTGACGGAATATCGAGACTAGTGGGCTATGATATTACTTATGACCCTTGAATAAAGAGTTTGACTGAATTGCTTGTTGTATCTAAAGCTGTTAAAACATTGGGGATTTGAACACATCCTCGCAGAACACACACTCGTTGTTTAGATTAAGCAAAATGGTTGCTTCTTTTATGTCGTGCTTTCATTTGTCACTTCAGAAAATCATCTATCATCACTGAAAACTCAAGGCAAAATTCCAAAAGTTGTAGAAGAGCAACCAAGTCAAACTATCAGGGCAGTTTAATGCGTAAGAGCAACCTCTTAGCGTGTAGAAACCATTTTTTAGCTCATTCGACCTTTGCCTTAGCGTGTTAGGGCTTAACATTAGCGCTTCATAAAAATCCAAAACTAGCAGTTTCAAGTAGCGCATTTTGAAAATAATTTGGCGTGTTGAAGCAACAACTTAGCGCGTAGAGACTAAACCTAGCGTGTAGGGTTTAACAGTTAGCGCGTTGGCGGCCCATATTGGCGCATAGCATTTTTGAAGTGAGACAAAATAAAATAAACCAGTTAGCGCATCACAAGGGGCAGCTTAATGTGTGGAGTCTTTTCTCTAGTGCGTTGAGGACTTTCTATAGCGCATTGCGTCTCTGTCTTAGCGAGTAGCCAAAACAAGGAAAACAGGGGGCAAAACAGAGGTCATTTTTGAAAATTTCAGAAACAATTTTAGGAGCTTTCCTTCCTCAGCCTGAACTTCATCAAATAGAAAACCAAAACAAAGTATCAAAAACTATTCCCAAAAGCACATTCTCTGTCGAACAAAGTTGTCCAAAATCTGAAAACTAGTCGCAAGATAACACATCTCTCCTATAAAAATCAGGAAACCTCATCACGGGTATCAAATTGGTCCTTCAATCAAACAGATTTATATCCTGAAACACACTTGTTTTAAAACTCCAAGTTGTCAAATCGAGTTTCCATATCGGGAAAGCTCGTATTCCATATCATTTGACACGCTTTGTCGTGAGGGGGCATTTAAACCTTCATTTTGATAAAGTAAAACTTGAGTTTGCAAAACAAGCTAAACTAAATCCAAAACAAATCAAAGGAAACCATTGATCACTTGTGCATGACTAATCTTCATATTCTGAGAAGAAAGAGTATTTATCATAACACTAAGTTGAAGAAACAACAACCCAGTTCTCTGAAACTCGCCAAACGGAATAAATTTTTATACATCAATCGCCAACTCTTCAAATCTCATCGAACATTCTTTCATCATATGCGCTTGTATCTTCAAGACAAAACAAATGAATTTGACAAGAAACCATTGAGGAGTAGAGCATTCTATCAAAAGTCAACATTCAGTCAACGCTTTAATCAAGGAGGGAAGATCAATCCGGCCTTCTTTCCCGAAGAGTGCATCACTTACAACATACCCCGATTTGAACCACCAACCCCTGAACAAAACATCGAAGATGAGTTCGTTCCTTTTATCACAAAATTTTTTTATTAGATGCCTGTTGTTACTCGCTCTCAACAAAACAAACAAAGCGAAATGCAACCAGAGTCCAGCATGAATCAAAGATTATCAAATCCTTTTGAGTGTCTGAATCTAGAGGACACCGAAATTTTTGAGCAACTCCTCCAAGAATGTCAAGAAAGCGCTTCATTTCAAAAACTTGTGGAAAGACTCATGGAAAATGACAAGGAAAAATATATGCTCATGCTCACAAGAAAAGGAGTTAAACTTCTTGAAGACTTTGACACCGACATTTTTAGAACAAGGTCTCAACATTATGATTATCAAGAATGACAAAGAGAGGAAGAAGCCCGTGATCCAGAACAAAACATACATGAGCAAAATCTACCAGAACAGAACTTGCCTGAGCAAGATATCCCTGAGAAAAACATCCCCGAACCAAACATATCGTTCCACACACCATTTCAACTTAGAACTAATACAAGGGAAGAACCCTTCTCTCGGCAAAATAATGCACATTTGATTGCTCTCACTCAACAAATGCAAATGTTACAAAGACAAATGCAAGACATGCAACAAGGGACAACAGTACAGTACTCCTTAACTGAAATTTTTCCTTATCCGTTTGACAGATGATTATACATGGTACCTTTTCCCCCAAACTCAGACATTCCAAAATTTGACAAATATGATGGGAAAAGTGATCCCCGTGATCATGTTCGAGAATTTTGTACCATGAGTCTTGAATTCGCCCATGATGACACCTATTTGATGAGGTTATTCCCAATAAGCTTGGGAGGACAAACAATGGAATGGTTATCCAAAATCACACCCCCTGTCAGATCATTCGATGAATTAGTCAAGAAATTCATAACTTAATATTCCTATAACATTCAACATTCTATCACTATGCTAGATGTCTGTAATACCAAATAGAAAAACAATGAAACATTCATGGTATTCCTTCAATGTTGGCGACGTATGATTTCGAGATATCCTCGAGATGTGCCTGAAAAAGAAAAGATGGAGATTTTCATCGAAAACTTGAATAGTGAGATGAGATACATACTCAAGCTTCAATGCATACCATCTTTTTCCAAATTGATTGAGAATGGCATCCTAGTAGAAAAGGCATGTGTCAAGAAGGGAACATTAAAATTCTTCAAATAAGGAACAAGTTTATCCAATTACAACAACCAAAACAACAACTTAGACAAATCCAGATTCTGGACTAGAAACAAAAACATTGGAAATGAAGGAGGAAATGAATCAAATGATCCAAAATCCAAGCAACCAGTGCTAGCGTTATCAGGTAATCCTCAAGCTACAAAGAATCCCAAAGGTGCTAACCAAGGCACTAACACTTATGCACCAAATACCAATCAAGATCAACTCAACACAAACAACACCAACAATGCCCAACACAATAATACCAATCGAGGACCTAACCCAAACTCAGGAGGTAATGAAAACAACTTTCTAAAATGCATTTACACACCACTAGGGCAATCACTAGAGTCAGCATTCAGAGAACTCCTAGCAGACAAAATTATCTCCTTACCAGCGATCAACAACTTTGAACCACAAATCAAACCACCTTGGTGGAATGACTCTCACTTTTGTGATTTTCATCACAACAAAGGTCATCAAACAAATGACTGCATGAGACTGAAAAACATTGTTCAAGACATGATTGATAGAGGAAATTTAATAGTCGATGGTCTCAAAACAAATGGTGACCATGGAGCCTTTAAAGATCCTCTTCCAAACTACAACAAGGATGGAGCTTCAACCTCGAATGATACACGTGGAGCTCATATCAATCACATATACAATAATACTATCAATCATATATCAGTTGAGGACAATCAAGTCAATGTTATCACAATCAAGGACAAGCGTGAGCATGAATCCGTCAATGTAACAACCAAAGCTCAAAAAAATGTCTTGAAGGGGCATATGTCAATAGCAAACACCATACCCAAAATTTAGTACGATCTAGTCAGTCAACTACACAAAACTCCTGCTCAAATATCTATACTGGAATTACTAAAACTTTTGCCAAAACACAAAGACATCTTGGAATAAGTGTTATTACAAACAAATGTACCTCAAGATCTGGATGCTAACAAATTCCAAGCCATTGTAGCTCATATGACAGGGCCTCGTAACCTCACTTTTTCTGAGCATGATAATATCTCATTGAGCCATCCACACAATACTCCACTCCACATTGAAGTCTTGGTCTACAAGCATTGAGTCAAAAGAGTATTAATAGATGGAGGAGTTGGACTTAATATCTGTACCTTAAAACTTATCCATGCATTAGGTTTCTCCGAGCAATCTATTGATCCACGCAAAAAGATCACTATCAAAGCATATGATGACAAAGAAAGATCATCTAAAGGAACAGTAATGTTACCAATTCAAGTAGGACCAATACAAAAGGACATTATGTGCCAAGTCTTAGACATGGACCTCACATACAATATCTTATTGGGCCAACCTTGGATACATGGAATGCAAGCAATACCTTCTACTTATCATCAGTGTGTTAAGTTCCCCTACAATGGGTAGGAGATTTCTATATTAGCAGATCGTAATCCATTTCAACATTGTAATGCTATGGGGGAAGCCCAAGACAGCTTGGTTCCACATAACAGAGAAAAACAAAGTTACTCAGCACCAAATCTTCAGCAAGAAAAGTCCACATCACTATCTATAGATTTCAAATAGAAAATGAAAATCAAAGAACAAGGCATGGTAGAATACTCTTTGGAACCCATGTGTTTGGCCAACTTACCAGCATCACCTAAATCTCATGGATTACCTATAACATCAACACATCAAGCAACCCAATCCATCACCAAGTTTGATGGCAAATTTATCCAACTAGTCACTCTAGCACATGAATCAAAGGAAAAAAACATCCTTAGTTGGTTGTACAAGGATGAGGAAGAAGACAAAGTAGCTACTGTGGAGGTAGCTATACCAACACACCTGTATGGAAAAGGCTACTTGATCATGCAACAAATGGGATACAAGGGCAAAGGACCTATTGGTAAACATTAGGAAGGCGTCACAGAACCATTAGATCCTCCTTCACAATTTAGTAAAGACAAGAAAGGATTAGGCTATGAACTCACTCTACCTCCAAAGAAGACACCACGCAAATACCAAAAACCTCAGTGGAAAGCAAAGAAGAAATACAAGGAAGACTCCTGGTAGGAGGCACTATTTGAGTCAGCAGAGACAATACGTAAAGAACGTGAAAATCAAGAACAAAAGAAATATCAAAGGCAACCTATCAATCAAAAGAAGGAAGCATATACTGCAAAAGCACATCATCTTCAAGAACCAAAATCCAACAAAGAAGAATCATCTCCTAGTAACATCATTTCTCCCCAGGGAGAAACAATATATGAACAAATGCAAAGAGTGGAAGCAGGATCTGACACAGAATCAGAGAAAACTATCAAACTTGTATCGATCATCAAAGACCTATTCACACCCTACAACATACCAATCCACAACACTACCAGAATCTGGGATAATACCTCTGAGATTGATTCCAATGAATATGAATGGGGTAGATGTTCTAATATTATTGAAGATATTTGTGCAAATGACAGTCATACACCCATCTCTCAAGAAGAACATGGCACAAAATCTAGAACACTTGAATTTGGTCCACATAATATCTATGACACCAAAGAAAATGAGCAGCGACATTACGAGCAAGTCTATACAGAAGATGATACCATCGAAGACCTCGATGAATCCTTAACTTCTTTAACACCAAGACCCACCACAATGATACCTCCATCCTGACACTTACAGCAACAGAACTTGATCCACCTAATGACTCCTTACCACTTGTCTTTCCTGACCTCATAGACTAGGATGAACCTGAAACTCATGATATACCAATTTTCCCAAATGACGAATCCATTATCCATTACTTATGTACTGTTAACCCAGAAACAGACTCTACCAGTGAACAAAGTAACAACATCTGCAATTAGGGGAGTTCCAAGTCTCTCAATCACAAAAATGAACAAAATAAAGGATCTACTGCTGAAAACCAGTGAATGGCAGCAATAGATCACAAAAAAGTAAAAATAAAGGATGCATCTGAGGGTGAAAACCTTTGTAAGGCACCTAAAGATGGGAGACTTGACACTCTTCCTGAGCATTATCACGAGCAATCACCCATATTGATTGAGCCCACTCAATCAATCAACATTCGTACTATAGAAGCAGCCAAAAATATGATAGTTCTGATACTTAATATAAGTACAAATCTAATAGCCAACAAGATGAGAGGGGGGGTGAATCATACAAACTTAATCATTCATAAAAACATCAGATTCAACCTCGGTAACATATATTTCAGTAATATAACCAAAACTGTTAAACATGCAAACTCAAAAGCATATAAACATCACAAACCTCATAACACCAGATTTAACGTGGAAACCCAAATAGGGAAAAACCACTGTGGGATTTCGAACCCACTAAGAACCATACTCTTCTAGAGTATGTTCAGTTAAAAGCAAATCTTATTAAAGATTACAAACACATTACTAGATGTGACTCGGTTAAGGGATTTCCCTCAGATTTGTTAGGATCTTCACCTTGTTAGAAGTGACCTTGTTAAAGGATTTCAAACACTCAATCAGAATGTCACCTTGCTAGAGGGTTTTACAAATAAGACTGTTAAGTCCACTCGGTTAAGAGATTTTCTATCACTTTCACAAAATAACAGTAATAAAAATCTATCTGCAAATTCACATCTAAAATGCTAAAGAAGGTTCCTATTTGTTCAATACAATATAGACATAGAACTAATCTTGTCTATCTTCTAGGCTTCTATACTCTGTTATTCAAACAGGTCTTCAAGCTTTTGTGCTTGGTAATCACTATGTAGCATCCCTGTGCATACACTTGCCCGCATACATTGTTTATCAACAGTTTCCTATTTATAAACAATTAGGTAACCGCATAATCTCCTTGATCACATTTCCCATGATCAATCATAGCCATCAGATCTTCGATCTTGTCCAGGTTCAATGCATCTTTCGATCTGAAAACATTTTACCCCGCCTAGGAACTTGCATATATTTCTTGGAACTTATGCCAAGGTATTGTGGTTCAATCTGAGCTGTAGATCTTCATGTCAACTTTCCATTGCCTTAGATTCGTTAACAAACTATAATAACGACATACCAATCATTCAATCAGTTCCATCTCATCAGCTTCCTTCATTAAATAACGCATGCAAACATTTAATGCATTCTGTTATAGCTCGGTTACAACTCGGTAACAACTCGATGAATACTAAACTTCACTCGGTAGACATTTCGCCTTCATTAACCGATAGTGATAACCTTAGGGTTTACTGACTAGGTTCTTTGCTTGATAACATAGTATAGTATTAACCTTTACAATTTACAACATATGTATGATGTTAAAACAATCTAAAACATCATGATCTCATCATTGTCTGACTCGGTACTAGTTGCCCATTGAATACCTTATTCATCCCCTTATTCACCATATTCTTTCCTGTGTCTTTTACCGACAGCTATATACTCTTTAAATCATACTTCTCAAGATATGGCAACATCATACTGAATTAGAAAATCAATTTCTTGACATCAATGACAAAATAATAATATCAAGATAGTAAACATCCTTAATCAGTTATATCCATAATCATCAACAACCTTCTCAATATCCTTATGAAATGCCAACAATCTTTCATTATCTGTTATAATGCAATATTGCCAACAATCTCCCTCTTTGGCATTGATGGCAAAACCAATTGATTTGACCTTAAAAGATTCAGATTGTTGTGATTCTGAAATGCTAAAATTCTCTCCCCCATACATTAGACTTCTCCTAGTTTCTTTAGTTTTATTTCCAATCTGTAGTCTTCTCATTAGTCTTCTCCCTTTTATAGTAGTCTTCTCCCCCTTTGACAACAATGCCAAAAAGTAAAGAACTAAAACATAATTACTTCATGTATGAAGTGAATTCTTGTTGTTGTGTATCAATTCAATCTCGGTCAGAGCATTTTGTCTTCAATTCCTGTTCCTTGTAATATTTCCAGTAATAATTCTTGTACACCTTTAGAAAACATCCTAAAGTGTATAAATTAGCATCAACTCCCAAAAGATATTTGATAGAGTCATCGGATTGATGCTTTCACCGAACTCGGTCAGTGAGTAGAAGATAGGGGTAGGACCCCTAACTTACTTCTGAGATATTCAAAAGTGTCCCTTGGTAGTGTCTTGGTGAAGATATCTGCTATTTGTTCCTTTGTGCTAACATACTCCAACACCACTTTCTTCTCTTGAGCTTCTTCTCTAAGATAATGATATTTGATAGAGATGTGCTTTGTCTTAGAGAGCATAACATAATTCTTTGAAATATTAATGGCACTCGTATTGTCACAGAATATAGTTACTAGCTCGGTAACTTTCTCATTTATACCTTCCAACAGTTGTTTGATCCATGCAGTGTTGGTACAATTCAATGTTGCAGCAATGTATTCAGCTTCTGCTGTTGACTGTGAAACACATCCTTGTTTCTTGCTAAGCCAACTCACTAGTCTTTCTCCTAAAAAGAAAGCTCCTCCACTTGTGCTTTTTCTGTCATCAATGTTTCCTACCCAATCAGCATCAGTATAAACTTTTAAATCAAAATCATTTCCTTTCTGATATACTAAGCCATAATCCTCAGTGCCTTTCAAGTATCTAAAGATTCTTTTGATTGTTGTCATGTGTGTTTCCTTAGGATCTGCAGAGAATCTTGCAATTATACCTACTGAATGTGCTATATCTGGTCCATTGTGAATAGCATATTGTAGCTTTCCAATCATGGATTGGTAAAGTGTCTCATCAACAGATGCAGATTCATCATTCTTTGACAATTTACAGTTGGTAGTCATAGGAGTACTTACTGGTTTTGAATCCTCCATTCCAAATTTCTTCAAGATTTCCTTTATGTACTTGGATTGAGTAATGAAAATCTCATTTTTCATTTGCAGTATATGTAAACCTATAAAATACTTTATCTCACCGATTAATGGCATCTCAAATAATTTTCTCATTTCATTTCCAAAGTTCTTGCATAGAGAGTCATTTCCACAAAATATAATATCATCAACAAATATGACTGAGATTAGTATTCCATTTTCATCATTCTTCATATACATATTGTTGTTCTCACTTGTCCTTATAAAACCAATCTTAATCAAATAAGAGTGCAATCTTTCATACCATGCTCTAGGTGCTTGTTTCAGACCATATAAAGCTTTGTTCAATTTACATACCTGATCTTTATTATTATCTTCAACAAATCTTTCAGGTTGTTCAATAAAAAATTCTTCTTCTAATATTCCATTCAGAAATGCAGATTTGACATCCATTTGATATACCTTGAAGTTTTTGAAAGTAGCATAGGCCAACAATGTTCTTACTCCTTCAAGTCTAGCAACAGGTGCAAAAGTTTCACCATAATCAATTCCTTCTTCTTGAGCATAACCTTTGCAAACTAGTCTTGCTTTGTTTTGAATGACCTCCCCTTTTCCATTTAGCTTGTTTCTAAAAATCCACTTTGTACCGATTACATTTTTGTCCTTAGGTCTTGGGATTAGTGTCCATGTGTCATTCTTCTTGATTTGATCAATCTCTTCTGTCATAGCATTTATCCAATCTTCACTGTTAAATGCCTCTTTCACTATTCTCGGTTCAAATTCAGATATCAAACATGTGTTGTCTCAGTTTGTTCCTTGTCATCACTGGATCATCCTTATCTCCTATAATCTGACTTGGTGCATGATGTCTTCTAACATACTTGGCTAATACAGGCTCAGTAGGCTCTGTGTGATCTTCTTCATCACTCGGTAACTGGATATTCTCTTCATTTTCTTCAACAGTCTTCTCGGTAAGACTTCTCAGTTGAACATAGACAAATTCATCATAGTCTTCTGGTTCCTTGGAATTTCTTTCATCATTTCTTTCTTCAAATTCATCAATTTTCACATTTGCACTCTCTACTATTTTGTTAGATGATTTGATCAGACATTTAAATGCTTTGCTTCTAGAAGAATAACCTAGAAATGTTCCTTCTTCACTTTTCTGATCAAACTTGCCATTTCTATCATCTTTGTGAACATAACATCTACTTCCAAAGATTTTAAAATAACTTACATTAGGTTTCTTATCATACCAGATTTCATATGGTGTCTTCAAAGTACCTTTTTTCAATTGAACTCGGTTCAAGGTGTAAACTGTTGTGCTTATTGCTTCTCTCCAAAATGTTTGTGGTACCTTCTTTTCAATCATCAGTGTTCTAGCACAATCCACAATAGATCTGTTTCTTCTCTTAGCTATTCCATTATGCTATGGAGTTCTCGGTGCAGAGACTTGTCTTTTAATACCATGATCATTGCAAAATAGGTTGAACTCATCAGATGTGAACTCTCCTCCTCTATCTGATCTAAGACATTTTAGTTGTCTTCCTATTTCATTTTCAACTCTTGCCTTGTGCCATTTAAACATTTGAAAAGCTTCTGATTTTTGTTTTAGAAACATTACTGACATCATCCTTGAATAGTCATCCACAAATAATATGAAATATTTATCACCATAATAACTTTAAACTTTCATAGGACCACAAAGATCAGTGTGCACTAGATCTAAAATTCCCTTAGAAGTGTAAGACTTACTTGTAAAGCTTGATCTTGTCATCTTACCCATCTGGCATCCGCGGCACATAGCATTCTCAGGTTTTTCAAGACTTGGTAGACCTCTTACTCTGTGCTTCTTACTTATTTTGATCAGATTATCAAAATTTACATGACAAAACCTTTTATGCCATAACCAGGTATCATCTAACTTTGCATACAAACACTTATTATGAGTTGAGTCAAGGTGAAATGTGTTACCTTTTGTTTGTGTCCCAGTAGCAACTAACTTTCCATTCTTGTCATGAACTTTGACAATTCCCTTCTGAAATTCTATTCGGTAACCTGTGTTGTTTAGTTGTGCTACACTCAACAAATTATATTTCAAACCTTCAACCCAATAAACATCATTGCATCTTGCATTATCAAGAAGTGTTATAGATCCTTTACCTTTCACCAAACATGGTGCATCATTACCAAATCTAACATAGCCTCCATCATAATCTTCTAATATAACAAACTTGTGTTTATCTCCTGTCATATGATGTGAGCATCCACTATCTATAATCCAAGAATCATTAGTGTTTATGTGAGATATTAGGGATTTTTCTTCATACCTTTCTTCATCTGATCCATCTTTGATAGCCACATAAACTACTTCCTCTGTATCAGTCTCATCTGATTTATCATCATTAGATTCCTCATCAGCTATTAGACATGTCTTTCTATCTCTTCTTCTGAAGTCTCGGTGTCCTCTGTAATGATTGTCTTTCTATCTATCATCTCAATAATCTCTTCTTTTAGTAGAATCTTTGTCAGGACAGTTAGAAGCCATATGTCCTATCTTATCACAATTGAAACATTTCAAAGGTAGCTTTCCCTTTATACTTACCTTTGCCTCTCAGTAACCTTTTGGCTAATAGTGCTTCAAACTCTTCTTGCTTTCTGATTTCCTTATACAGTTTGTGTACTGCCTCCATGTTCTTATGAAATCTTTCACTTGCTCCACTGTGATCTCCTTCAGAGTACTTATACTTTCTTTCATTGAAATCATTAGATTCATCAAGATGAAAAGAACTAAATGCAGATTCAACTTTATTTACCGAAGATCCACTGTTATCAAAGTTACTTAACTCAAATGCATGTAGCTTACCAATAGTGGCATCCAAAGAAACAGACATATTCGGTACAGACCTGAATTCATTGATTGCAGAGACTCGGATTGTATAAGCCGGTAGAAGGGTTCTTAACAACTTACTTGTTATATCCTTTTCTTCAATAGTTCCACCTGCTCCTTTGATTTGATTGACAATCTCCTTTAGTCTTGTACTGTACTGAGTTATGTTCTCACCTTCATTCATCCTCATAGATTCAAGTTGTCCTCTTAAACTATCTACTTTTTCTCTTTGAACATGTTCATCTCCTCCATATACTGATATGAGCTTATCCCACATTGCCTTTGCATCATTGCAACCTTCTAGATCATTAAACTCTGAATCGGTCAATGCAGATGTTATTTCAATCATTGCTTGAATATGTTCTTTCTTTGCTTTATCTCTTCCATTGTCAATGGATAGGTGCTCGGTGTAACAAAATCATTCTCCAGATAGTATACAACATATTCTCCAACTCCTGATAGATGTAGCTTCATCCTTTTCTGCCATGTAGAGAAACTTGACTTGTTCAGCTTTGGTGCATCCCTCTTATACATCTTTGGATCTTTAACTCAAGTGCCTTTAAACTTTCCTTCCAGAGTCCAAAGCTCTGATACCAATTGATAGTTCTAATACTTAATATAAGTACAGATCCAATAGCCAACAAGATGAGAGGGGGGGGTGAATCATACAAACTTAATCATTCATAAAAACATCAGATTCAACCTCGGTAACATATATTTCAGTAATATAACCAAAACTGTTAAACATGCAAACTCAAAAGCATATAAACATCATAAACCTCATAACACCAGATTTAACGTGGAAACCCAAATAGGGAAAAACCACTGTGGGATTTCGGACCCACTAAGAAACATACTCTTCTAATTGGGAAACAAATAGCCTCTTTCATCCTTAATTATCTGATCTGCAAATATGGCATTCCAAGTTCCATCATCACAGATAATGGACGACCTTTCAAGAACCAAGATGTGCAAGAACTATGTGAAAAATTCAAAATCCAACATTGTTTCTCTACACCTTACTACCCACAAGGGAATGGTCAGGCAGAAGCATCCAACAAAACAATATTGAAAATCCTAAAGAAAACAGTGAATGATGCAGGCAAAGATTAGCATGTACAACTCAATCCAGCACTTTGGGCATACATAACTAGCACCCGCACACCTATGGGAGCTACACCATATTCATTAGTATATGGATCAGAAGCAATTTTACCTTTAGAGGTAGAAATTCCATCTCTTAGAGTCTCTTTGAAAGGCCTAATTCCAGATGAAGAGTATCGAGTTAACCGACTGCAGGAGCCAGAACTTCTAGATGAAAGACGCCAATGTTCATCTGAAAGCATATCAGCAACGCATGTGCAAAAGCTACAACCACAAGGTCATTCCCATGATTTTAAAAATTGGTGACCTAGTACTCAAGGAAAATCCTAGAAATCAGCAAGATCGGGAAAAAAAGGGAAATTTAAACCTAATTGGTTAGGTCCCTATGTCATCATATCAGCCTATGGATCAAACACTTATCAGCTAACAAATTCTAAAGGAGATGTGCTCGAGGAACCAACTAAAAACATCCATATGAAGAAATACTATACTTGAGTAGTCTAATGCACGAAAAAGTCAAAAAATTAAAAAAAATCAAAAACCAAGAAAAAGCAAATAAAGAGGTACAATAAAAGCAACTGGTGAAAACTTGGCAACAAGCACTATTGTGAGAGGACAACTCCTCTATCTATATTTTACCATTATATCCACAGTTAAGCACTATCGGCCATCGCTCGACATTTTATCAGAATATCCATCCAGGACATACTTAGCGTAGTCACTATCCTGGTTTATCTACATATCCTTTCGCTGCATCTCACCATGGCTTAGTAATCACTGTACATATCCACATTAAGAGCCACACTCAACTAGGGGCATCATTAATCAGAACTTGCAGCACATTCAAGACGTCAAAAACTTGCAGCAAACTCAGAACATCATATCCAACAAACAAAACTTAAACAATCACAAAAACCACACACAAACAAAACTTAACGGGATTCACAAAATATGATGGATGATTTTCTGAAGTATCAAATATTGCATCTTGCATAAAGTTTTGAATATTTTTGCATTTGAAATTTTTTAATTATTGGATCCTCTACCTTTTCTCAACAAAAGCTTCAAAGCTAGAGAAAGTCGTGGGAACTCTAATATTTTTAGTTTTCTGTCTATGAGGCAATCATTTGTATTGTGTAGATACTTGTCTCGAGACGTGACTCAAAACATATCATTGAAGACATGATCCCATATAGCGCATACAAATGGTTTAATCTTGTCTGTTTATATGCAATCTGCACTCAGGTCATCCTGGTTCAATTATACCTCGGCACTTGTGCTATCTTGCAAAATCAAAAATCATGTTAATTTTTCTTAGGTCATTATGGTTCAATTATACCATTATGCTTGTATAAATTTTCAACATATCCCAAACAAATCAATGCTCAATGATGATACCTACAAAGAAAGCAAAACAACATGTGGCTATACAGGGATGACCAATGCAGAATGAGGATGCTCAAATCAATTAGTTGCATATCATTTTACAATTAGTTGCATATCATTTATCAGTTAGTTGCATATCATTTTAATCTTGCATTAGTATCCTCATTATCATACATCTCACTTTCAAGATACATCTCACACCATATCATATCATACATCTCATTTTCAAGATACATCTCACAACGTATCATATCATACATCTCATTTTCAAGATACATCTCACAGCATATCATATCATACATCTCATTTTCAAGATACATCTCACAACATATCATATCATACATCTCATTTTCAAGATACATCTCATAAATATCATGCATTTACACATCATATTCATCACATCTCAAATCACATGCATCTAAGCATTACATCATCATCATATAAAAAATTAAAAATCATATAGCAAGCATAATCCATAACACATCACATGAGGATCAAGGAAAATGGTGTCATATATATCTAAAAAATGATCAATGTACAAAATATATCATGTCTGTGCCAATACAAAAAAATGATCAAAATACAATAGAGACAATGACTCTCAGGTATGACTATCTCCTGAAGGCGATGGTCTCGCTGCAGATGTCCTAGCACCTGGATCTCCATGTGGATCCTATCTAGGAGGCCCTGTCACGCCTTTGCTCTCTGTCCTTGACCCAGTCTCTCGAGATCGACTGGATCTCGATATTGTGAAACTCAGCACTTGGCGCTCCCTCGGCACCGCATCCTCATAATGCCTCATGTAGTACTCCGCCTCCTTGGCTCTCAAAGCCAGCTCTCTCAAGGTGTCTCTCATTGGGCCACATGTTGTCACTCTCTGCAAACTCCCTGCAAGCTCCTCTGCTCGACCCCAATGCTCTATCTTTGTATCCCGCTTTGTGGTCAGCTGAATAATCTGACACTGATGCACCAACAACTGTGTTTGCAACTGCTGCACTGACAACTGCAAAGATCTAATATGTGCGTCCTCCTGATGCGTCAGAATCTGCATCTGTAGGGGTACCTATGAAGGGGTACCCCCTGTCCCTCTACCTGTCCTCGATGCTGGTGGAGCTAAAATATTTGACCTCCTCCTCTAGGTTGATCGTCTAAAATCATCATGCCCTCCCACCACCGCTATCACCTCTCCAACTCTCTCCTCACCCCCAACTCCAATAGCCAAACCTCCTCTCCCTCTATCCACCACAACCCACCGCACTACTCTCTCAACCCATATCCCTCTGTCACCACCATCTCCGCCCCTATCTCCTCTCCTCCCCTAATCCAATTTCCCCCTATCCCCTCACCAACCTCGGCCACCTCCTCTACCATCACCACCATCATCCCCTCCACCATCACCACCTCCCTCATCCACCTCCTCACTAGCTTCTCCTCATCTCCCTAGCCTCTCGGGCTGATCATCCTCATCATCATCAAAAGAGGGAATCATCTTCGTTGGCTCTGATATCCTGGCCATTGCATGCGCTGCAAAGAGTACTAAAAAATCATCAGTCATCCCTGCATCCACTATCTCAGGGGCGTAGTCCCATATTTGATCGGCTAAGTGAAAGAACTCCTCAATTGTCATCGCCCTATCAATAGTGGGTCCCCACTTTGGAACATCCAGTCTCCGTTGAGCATATAAACATGCTCCCTGTGGTATCCCCTGCTATCAACCATACTACCGCAACACCCCGGCTATGCAGAAATCTCTTAATAACAAAGGGTGTCTGCCCTATCAGATATCTGGACATGTATACATAGGGCATCTCCATCCCATCCTCTGTGCATACCTCACAACCTGTTTATGGTCGCCAGGCGACCGTATCAATATCATCCAAAACTCTCCTCCAATGCTCTAGTTTGCCCAGCTTACGTTGGACAACTATCCCTCGATATTCGTATGCATAAGTGCACCCAATAGTCCTATCTTTGTCCGCCATTGGCCTGGCTACAAGAATATGCTCTCATGCCCATACCTATAGAAGTGTAACTCCAGCAAATAGACTGTTATACCCCAAGTACACCACCTGATGCAGATCCCTATATAAGTGGGCCAGCATAGTTGACCCCCATGCAAATTGGCGACCCTATGTCACCATGTCCTCTAGGACCAACCCCCATCCTATAGCCAGTCCCTTTGACCTCCATTCGGGACATAAGAAACTACCTATGAACCCTGCCACCACTGATGGTAGAGGAGCGTAATCCAAATCTAGGAACTCCTACCAGGGGATCTCATATTTACAAACTATATCATCCTGAAGAATCTGGAAAAGTGCCTCTATCCCACCCTCCTCATTCTGCTCATAGGGTAACAATGCACCTACCACAGGAATTCATAGAATCCGATAACAATCCTCAGGCGTTATTGTGATCTCGCCTATCACCAAATGAAAGGTGTTCATATCACTATGCCACCTCTCATCCAACGCTGTCAATAAACCCCGATTAACAATAAATCGGGGCATCTCTTGTTAGGGGTCCCACAGATACTGAGAGGGGGGGGTGAATTAGTATCTAACCGGTAATAAGAATTTCTTAAGTTAAAACATGCAGAACATAATATAATAGAGTACCGGTATGCAAGAAATAATGCAATAAACAGAATCAAGAATATCCACATGAAAAGTACACCATAACACAAGATGTTAACGAGGAAACCGGGTGTGGGAAAAACCTCGGTGGGATTTGTGACCCACAATATTCATTCACTGGCCAATAAGAGAATATTACTTACAATAGGGGCCTGCACATGCAGGAAGGCCAACTGCCTAGAGCTCACTGCTCAATGGGAAGCCACACTGACTTACAATAAAGATTATACTAATCTAATGACTTGTACTGCTTTACAATAGAATCTTCAATGCCAGATTCAATATCAGTTCCTGCTCTATTCTTTACATATACCCTTGACCTATATTTTGCACATTAGGTCTGCCTAATATTTTCCTTAATGCTATTTCATCACTCCTACAAATGTCTACAATGATCTCCTTTATATATAAGAGTCATTTTACAATCTGCCAAGTCGGCTTACAATAATAAACAAAATATTACATAACAAAAATCCTATTGGCCTCTGTGTCGGTATACATGTTTTCTTCTGTGTCGGTGCCGGTGTCCTAAGTGTCGGTGTAGAGTGTGATCTGCTGATGTCGGTGCACTATCTTGTCGGTGTAATGCTTTGTCGGTATAATGTCTTGCCGATGCCATAGGATTGCAAGGTTGCCATAAATGACAAAACCTTCAATCACATACAATGTCTCATTGGAGTGTGCATATGCCAACAATCTCCCCCTTTGGCATTGATGGCAACACCCACGAGAAATTTCAAAAAGTATCCAAAAATGTGTAGTCCAAAAATGTTACCAAAAAGAATGTTTACCAAAAATGTGAGAGCTCCCCCTGAGCATATGATTCCTGTGTTTTGAATTTTCTCATCCCACTACTCCCCCTTTGGCACCAATGACAAAGGTTGTCAAGATGTCAGTAGAGTTTGTAGTTTCATCTATCCATATCCTCAACCTTGTAGCTGGGTAGTTATTATCTGAAAAAAGATCTCCCAAAATTAAGTTTATACTATCCATAAACTTCTAACTATCCTTTATTGTTGTCTCAGTTATCTTCACTGTACCGGTGAGATGCTACAAATGCTCTGCCGGTGTTTTGCTTCCCTGTGTTAATGCCTCAGAAATTTCCTTCCGCAGAGATGCTAAATAGTCCAATCTTGGACTTAGTTTAGATCTCAAATGTTTTTCCTTGTTTATTACTCTTTCTTTCTCCCTTTCTAATTTGAGTAGTTCTTCCTCAAAATTTGCTATCTTCTCTTCAAAAACTGATAATGAATCAGGTGAGTTGACAAAGTTGTCTGCAAGTTTATTTATCTCATCCTGTGCCTTGCTTATTTTCTTGTCAATATCTATAGTCAAAAAGTTTGTTTTACATGTATCTTTATACAGATTTTTGTATTCTTTCAACAAACTACATAGTTCCGGTAGAAGTGTGTCAAAATCTCTGTTACACTTCTTTATTTCCTCATCAAAGAATTTTTGTTTTTCAATTTGTACCTTATCCTTTACTGACTCTTCCTCTATTTTCTCAATATTTTCAGAGATATATTTACACAATGTATCCAATTGTCCTAAAGAATCTTTATTATCTATATTATAGTTGGGAGCTATTACCATCAAAATTGGTATGGAATCATCAATTGCCTTATAAGCCTGTGAGTTGTAGTCAGTTATTTTCTTGATAGAATCAAGTAATACCTCAGTCACATTTGTTGATTTGAATACTGATGATGATCCAACAATTTGAGTACTGGTGGAAGTAACCATGCTTGTATTGACCTCTGGTAGGTCAGTTTGTGTCTGCATTTCTTTAAGCACTGGTTTTCCTACTTCACTAGTTACCGGTGGCACTGTTTCCTTATGTACCTGTTCCGGTTGATGTTGTTCCGGAGCCTTTAGCTCTATTGGTTTCTCTATATGTTGTGTTGTCTCTGTCTGTGACTCAGTCTCTGCCTTTTTCTTTGTATCTTCTGTCAGTTTCTCTATTTCCCCTGCTACCTGAGGCTCATTTGCCATATCTGACTTATTAGTTGTATCTTTATCTACTATTATGTTGATCTTCTGAGTATCAACATTTGCAGTATATAGGACTTCAGAATTAGGATTGTTATCCTCTACATCCATACTTTCTGCTACCAGTTGATCTTTAGTAGTTTTTGTTTTCACCAGTGGAGGTAGGTTGTCTTTAATTTTGATGCTTGGTGGTCCACCAACTTTACCTTTCCCCTTGTCTCTATCTTTCTGATATACATTTATAGGTTTAGGTTTCCTGTACTCTTCTTGTTTTTCTTTGTCAACCAGGAATATATCCCATCCATCTTCTATTTCCTCTGTCACTTCATTAACTCTTCCTGCCATTAGTGAAATATGTCGGTGTGCAGTAGAGAATACTGACCGGTTTGCTTGAGCAATCAAATCATCAATTTCCTTTGGAGAGTTTACCAGATATACAAGAAGTAGCTTCTCTATTTTTATTTTCTTATCTAATTCTATCACTTCTTGCCTTCTGGCCTCAAGTCTTTTGAATAAATCATCAAAAATTTCATTTGCTACTTCCATCAAAAATTTCTTGTACATGTCCATATGCAATATAACACTGTTCTCAACTTGCTCTTTCTCATCAGCAGTTAGAGTGTCATAAATTTTCTCTATGTTTTTCAGTTTTCCTTCCTCTGTGATTTCATTTAGCATTATATCAAGAGGGGCCAAGTCTTTGTTTGTCCTTTTCTTCTTCTTAGGTGTCAGCTTTTTCTTTGGTGTGGCCTTTCTAACTGGAGATCTCACTGCTTGTTGCTTTTGCCTTGTTCTTCTAGGTGAAGGAGTGGTTGTTGGTGAGGGATCTCTTCTTCTTACAACTCTTTTAAAAGTTGCTAGCATGTCACCTTCTGAAGAAGTACCTACCGGTGACAGGTGAGTTTCAGGTTGTGGAGCTGCCAACTCATCCTCTGTTATGTCGGTTTTCTTCAATACATCTTCCTTAATGGCTTTTGCTTGCCTGGATCCTTTCCTTACAAATGCCTCAACCTTCTTTACTCTTTTCTTTGATTGTATTTGGCTTTCTATAGTCTCAACACTACCAAATACTTCTTCCTTAGGTTCATTGGGGGCTTCCAGAAGTGCTTTAGCATATGTTTCAACTATGTGGTCATCTGTTTCATAGCCCATCTCAGTTACCCAATTTGTCCTTGGGATGACCGCTTCCATCCAGATTTCATCTTTCTTAATAACAAAGCATATGTCATCTTTGTTTTTGTCTACTATTTTCTGAGATAACCTTATTCATTTCTTCATTTTGGTCTTTAATGCTTGGAAAAAGTCATGAATATTGTTCTCCTTGTTCTCACCCATGTTATTGAACAGTTCAGTCAATTGTTTTCCTACCGGTATGTCATATCCAAGTTCTTTGTAACCTATACCAGGAACCTGTTTTTCTATGTGTAGCATTAGGCATACTAACAGATTTCCAAATCTGAAAGTTCCTTTCTTGTCCTTCTTGATTTTTCCAAGGTTGTCAATTAGTTCATCCTTTAACCATTCACAGATGTCAATTTTTGCATTGTCTGTTACCATATCACAAGCACTCTTAATGCATAAACTTGAAACTGAGTTAAGTCTATTAGCATGAGTGGCTTTATAACCTAATATCATATTGATGAATCTCACATTGATATCTTTTACATCATTAAACCTTAAAGATCTCTTGTTGAATGTTGCACCAGTTAGGTCAATAACTAGGTCATTTGGAACCTTCTTGTTTTTATCAGGTCTCTTACCAGTGGTCGGTAACCCTATGACAACTTTCACAACTTCCTTGGTGATCTTATGGATTGGATCTAACCAAAAAAAATTTGAACTCTGCTTAAAACTATCCTAATCACATCCTTAGGGAATTCAGGAATGCTAAGGTTTCTGTAAATCCTAGGGTTTCAATAATCTTGTGTTCATCTTTAATATTGTTAGTATCATCACATATTACAGTTTTATACATGGTTTTAATTTCCTCATCTCCTAACTCTTCAATGTTGTAGTGGATGTACATTCTAGGGTCTTCAGCATATACAACTCCTTTAGGGATTTGAGAAAAAGAACCTAAGGTATCATCCTTCTTTACTATCTTGGGAACTAACTAAAATACGAGCCTAGGTCTTTTAATTACTTCAACAATAGTAGGGTTTGCTATGTATTCAATTGCAGAGGTGGAGGCCATGATTAAATACCTTTTACTGCCTTGAGTGGATGATTGCTTGGAGTGTGTTTGCTTCTTGCTCGAAATGCCTTAGCTCGGAATCTTTGCACTCTCTGAAAATTTGAAATCACGGTGAAATGAAATGGAGCCAAAACCTTACTTTTATAATGTCTTTTCGCCATCTACCACTTTAATTGCATGTCGGTTAAGTATTCACTTAACATTGTTTGTCGGTAATAAGTAATTTTCAACTTCTTATCTCTAACCGAGGGAATAATTAGCACCTGTCATTAGATTGCCAAACCCTCAAGGAAATTTTCTTCAATTAGATGAAGAACTTCCTATCGGTGGAGCACTGCTCTGTCCTGCCAGTGAAGCATCACTTTGTCCTACTGATGAAGCATTGGTTGGTTCTACCGGTGGAGAAGTATTCCCAATATTTGGATTAGCTTTTCTAATCCATTGTTTTGAGAATTATTGCTTAACCTCCTCAACTTTTTCTTTACCTTTCAAGCTAGCACTTTTGTTGTCTACCGGTGTTCCTTTACTTTTACAAAATTTAGAAATATGCCCAATCTTGTTACATGCATAACAAGTTACATTATTCTTCTGAATAACTTTCCCATAACCTATGCCGGTTTGTGGTCTGCATTGATTTGATAAATGTCCAAATCTTCCACAAACATAACATCTCACATTCATTCTACAGTTTTCAGAGTTGTGACCAACTTTGTTGCATTTTGAACATTGACCGGTGGGTGTATTGATATTCTGATAATTCCTAGATCTACATTCATTTGCTCTATGACCATACTTATTACAGTTAAAACATTTTCCATTGAATTTATAAGCATTAGGTTGTCTTACCGGTTTGCTGTGATCCTGAGTATTTGTAGTAACAGAGCTTTCACCAACTTCAAAGCCAATTCCAGAAGTGTCACCTTTAGGTTTTTTATTCTTCAGCAAGGTACCAAGTTCCTCTGAGCTTTTCTTGAATTTTTCTTTGTGTTGATTTGCAGTTTCCAGTTCTCTTTCCAAGATTTCTTTTTGTCTCATCAGTTCATTTGAGTCATTCTGAGTATGCATCAGATCTATCTTCAACATGTCATTTTCATAGCTAAGTCTTGTGTTCTCATTTGCTGCATCACTTAGTCTTCTGGTCAATTCTTCTTCATTCTTCTTCCTATCCTCAATCTCTTTGCAAAATCTCATAGTCACATCCTGCATTTCATTTTTTGTTGTCATGATCTCTTGTTTCAACTTGCTTATCATATCATTAAGTGATTCCTTTTCATCATTTTCATTTTGCAATTTTTCACAAAGTTCTCTTCTCTTATTTCTTGCAACAGTAAAAATTTTTTGAAGTGCCTGAATGATATCCTGAGCAGCTCTTAAATCATCTTCTAATTTGATATTTTTCAATTTCTCTGCATCATAGTCTGTAAGAGCTCCTTCAAGTTGCTTCATCAGATTTTCCATCTTTACCGGTGTCAAGATCTTCCTCAAGTTGTTAGGCTTCTGAAAATAGAGGACCAGGCTCTGATAGCAATTGTTAGGGGTCCCACAGATACTGAGAGGGGGGGATGAATCAATATCTAACCGGTAATAAGAATTTCTTAAGTTAAAACATGCAAAACATAATATAATTGTAAAGTGGAAAATCGCGATGGAACCCTAGTTGCTCTCCCCTCTTCCAACTCCAAGGAGAGAGAAGGGAGATTCACTCTAGGGTTGATGGTTTTCACTTAGGGGAGAGACTTTACATTCAAAAGAGGGGTTGAAACCCACAAGATCCAATCCCACGCAATGCAAGATTGGATGCTAAATGAGTTTCAAGGGTTATGACAGCAGGGCTACCCTCTTTTGTAAAGAATGTGCATAAAAGAATTAAGCTAGGAATGCGTAGAAAGTGAGAAAGATTCGCTTATAAACTGAGATAGGAATACAGTATGAAGCTGCGGACCTGGAATTAGCAGCAAAATGTCGATACGGCGCTGTCCTGCAAATTTGAGCGAAAGTTGCCGGGACGATGGCGCCCGAGCGCCACGGTCCTCCGAAAAATCCGCGAAACGAAGGGGGATCTGTTCGTCTCTGCACAAGGATTCTAGATCTTCAATTTCAGCCGCGTACCTGCAACCTACACACAGAAAAGCGAAGACGATTGGGGGGTTAGGGATTAGGGGTTTGCCTTTAGGTCAAACCCCGGTTTTGGAATTAACCAAGAAAAGAGCAATGCTGTAAATGTAAATGTCTGTAATGTAAAACAAGTACTAATACCTTGTTGTAAGGATGTTTGTATCCTTATGTGCGAAGGTATAGATGTTGTATGTTGTAGTAGTATGTTGTAAGTGATCTCCTCTTCAATGGTTGAATCCTTGTCTTGAATGCAACACTTAGCCTTGAATGGAGACTTGAAATGATCAATTGCTTGAAGGAATGCTTGAATGCTTGAGTATAGTTTCCACGCTTTTTCCGTCATGTATGTATCTCTCCCAAATGAGAGAGGAAAATGTAGTTTATATACTTGTCATTTAGGGCTGATAGACTGATTTTCCCAACCTTAGGCCGACCAGGAAAGATAATTTTCCAATTTGCAAACATAAAGACCCGAAGTCCAAAAGAGACCGGGCCCAAAATAGGACCCAGGGACCAGGGCACTGGGCGCCCTGGTCCTGAAGGACCAGGGCACTGGGCGCTCTGGTCCCACCTCCTGGGACAGCAGGGTGTAAAGGAGGTTCAGGCCAGGGTGCAAGAAAATGCAGTTTTCAGCGTCATAATCAGGTTTCGGGGTCTCCATTCAGGTTGCGTGTTGCGTCGCCATCGTGAAGACCGAAATGCAGTCGAAATTGCAAGTGTCGCAATTTTAGGACGCTACATTTAGCCCCCACTTTAGTGGGAGTATGTATGCTCATACTTTGATAAAGTACAAGGAAACAACATTGAAAGACTTTCACCACGTCAAGGAGGCAAGATACACCAAGCCCCCAGTGGACTAAGGATCTTACGACTTCGATTGACAAAGTAAAAGGGAAGATCACGAGGGAGAACCATGACTGTCAGTAGTAAGGTTCCCTCACTATGAGTCATGCAAGAAAGATATCAAAAATTTTCAAGGCAAGGTTAAATTTGCCAAGAAATTTTCAAGTATCTTGAAAAGATATGAACGGGATGTATGCCCCCCTACGTTAAAGCGATCGCGCACGCCTCACCGGGGGTGATTGCTTTAAGGTAGTGATACATATAAGAAAATGAAAAAGGGAAAGGAGCACGTTATCACAAGGATTTAGCCCCCAAGTGTGAGATAAGCCCAAGGATAATAGACACAAAAGACAAAGCACAAGGTGACTTCGCTTTCCTCGGGGTCAGTATGCTGTATGATAATTCATGTATATATATCATATGTATGTATGCATAATTGTTCTTCATTCCCCAATCAAGGAAGGTCACCTAGAAGAAGGGAACACATGTATCTTTTGAGTCAACATGAGAGAGACCAAAAGAGATCTCAATGCTTTGCATCGTCCTCAAGTAGACAACACCAAGGACAACAAATAGAAGAATGAGAATAACGTATAGAAGAAGTAACACAAGAGAGGAGGAGAGAATCTGCTATGCTAATGTAACTAGTCTAGCACGTCATCTACCCCCCGATCTTGCTGATCAATGTTTCAGGAAGGTAGGGAACACGCTAGAGGAGGAACATCCAACACAGCAGATGGAGCTATCACAAGATCCAAACAAGGGCTATGTTCATATCCCAAGCCACATTGTTCTTGTCTAGGAGCTAGGATAAGTGCTTTAGAAAATTCATTAGATAAATGGTTATCAATATCAACAAGTTCATATTCACTATCAGAAGCAAGAGAAGTAGCATTTTCATCTATATCGTCATCAAGATTTATAAAAATAGGATCTTTAACTCGCACAGGATCAAGACCATCATGCATCTTATGTTTAGGAGATTTCAGCTCAATCGTCGGCTGAGGAGAAAATGGAATAATGCTTGTTGAAGGTGTTTTTGGGGATTGCGAAGTTTGAGAAGCAGCTGCCTGAGCTCTAAGACGATGCTTTTGTCGGCGTTCACGTGCAGAACGATTTCGTCTAGTCTTAGTAGGAAGTTGAGAAGATTGAGGAGGAGGAATGTTTTCATCCTTATCACTTGGGTGTTTAGGTTGTGGTCTCTTAGGCTGGATAATAGGAGAAGAAGAAGGTCTCTTCTCTCTATAAAAAGAAGGAGGAGGGACTGCTCCATATAAAGGAGGAATTTTTGGTTTAGGAAGGAGACCAAGTCCATCATGACGAGGAGGGATAGGTCTACTTTTAGGAAGTTTATTAGATATAGCCATAGTCACATCCATAGGGATGGGTTGGGAATCTTCTTGAGGAAAGACATTAGTTTTATCTTTCAAAGGAAGAACTTCCTTCTCAAGAACGATAGGAATGTCAAGTTTGGGTGTTCTAGGTTCACTTAGAGATAGGATCATATCTGTTTTCCACTTTTGATAAGATTTAAAAAGATGATCACTTCGCGGAGGAAGAGACTGGAATTGTTTAGGCCAAAAGTAATCAATAGGAACGCTAGAAGTTCTTTCAGCTGGTTTAAAGAGACTATGATTGACAGTAACAACTTCACCATTATGGGGAAATTTCAAACACTTATGAATAGGAGAAGCAATAGCTTTCATGGAAGATAGCCAAGGATAGCCAAGCTTCACACGAAATTGTTCGGAAGATGGAATAATAGCAAAGTTCACATCAAGGGATTTGTTATGGACCTTAATAGGCAATGTAATAGAACCAATTGCAGGAGAAGAAAATGCATCAAATAGTTTCACAATCACATCTGTTTTGTCATATATCACTTGATTCAATTGCAAAGTAAAAAGAAATTCTTCAGTAATAACATTAACCATGCACGAAGGATCAATAAGCACTCCACGGCAAGGCTTTTGCAACTATATATAAAGGACCATCAGGTGCCCTAATGGTTTCACTGGAATCAAATGTGATGGAAGGTTCTTTAGGGTTTTCTTGCTGCTCTACAAAGTTAATCACATTTGGAGTCATAGACACAAGACCATCAGATGAAAGAGAGGAATCATTAGTCTCAATCACATTAGAGGTATGGGAAGGTAATGGATCAGTGAAAATCTGAAGATTTTGATTAGGAGGAGCTACAGATGTATTGCCTTTATCATTCACTCCAGAAATAGAAATAGTATTATTATCAATCAAATCTTGAATTTTACCCTTTAAAGAAAAACATTTTTCAGTATCATGCCCAAGCTGACGATGAAATTGACAAAAAGATTTGTTATCAAAATAAGGTGAAGTAATCTTTGCAGGATCAATTTGTCTTATAGGAGGAAGAGTAAGCACATTTTGTTCCAATAACTTATTCATAATACTATGCAATGATTCATTCAAAGGAGTATACTTTCTTTCTTTCTTGAAAAATTTAGAAATAGGAGGCACACCTGATGCTGCATTCACATTGTTGTTGATGATGTTTTCATTGAATTTGATGGAATCTCTGTTCGGTTTAAACTTCCCAAATGGTTGTTGACTACTATCACCCTTATCACTCAGAGCCATAGGATGTGATTGTTCCATTTGACTCACAGTCAGTTGATAATTGTGAAGAGTTGCACACAACTGTTGGAAAGAAGTAAACTCAGAAAACAGAAGTTTGTCTCGAATATCTTTTTGTAAATTAGAAATAAAGATTCTTTGAATATCATTGTCAGGCACTGGAAAAGAAATTTGAGCATACAAATGCTTATATCTACCAATGAAATCAGTCACTTTCTCTTTAACACCTTGTTTACAATGCATTAAATCAATCAAAGTAACTTTAGGACTTATATTGTTTTGAAATTGTTAAATGAAAGCATTTGCAAGTTGTTCGAAAGAAGTAATAGAATAGGAAGGCAATGAGCAATACCATTGTAGGGCTTTGTCTCTTAATGTTCTAGTAAACAATTTTGCAAGCAACCTTTGGTCATAAGCAAAATCAGTACATATTGTTTGAAAGGTCTTAACATGTGTTAGAGGATCACCCTTACCATTATAAAGCTCCAAATGCGGAATTTCAACATGTTTAGGGGGAATAGCTCGAACAATGTCAAGAGAAAGTGGGCTCGCAACATCAAATGTGGGCACACTAAACTTAGATTGATTCATAGAGGCAATTTGTTGCTGTAAAGAAGAGACAGTTTGTGCAAGATTGTTAATGGTCGCTTCAGTCGAAGAGTTCATATTAGATGTGTTAGATTGAGATGGAGGTGTTATGTTATTGAAAGAATGTAAAGAGTAAGGTGGTGGAACCCTATGATAATTAGTCATAGGAGATGATTGGACAGGAGGAACACTACAAGGAGGAATGGAATGATTGAATGAATTGCCCCCTTGCGTCATGTTCATTTGTGGAGATGTAATAGGGACACTCATTGAAGGGACGAATGAAGAAATCGGATTGAATGAAGGAAGAGGGTTAATTGAAGAAGAAGGATTACCCCCATGACTGGCGATCACAGGAGGAATGTCTTGTGTAGAAGTAGCCATCATGTTTGATGTAAAGGTAGGTATGCTAGCAATAGAAGTCATCAAAGGAATAGAATGATTGACTTGAGTAGGAGGTTGTGTATAACCCAAATTTTCAGCACAACTCTTCATAGGCATCACATTTGAATCCACAATGTGTGCAATACCACGCAAAATATCAATTCCATTCTTATCACTTTGAAGCATACGTTTTAGGCCCTCAATTAAAGGAAGAGCTTGACTATCGGGGTATTCTTGAGACATCCATTGTCGAAAATCGTCAAATTGGTTATCCAATTTCGAAAGTTGTTCTTCAGAAACCTCATGGAGAGCTTCTTCATCATTAGGAGGATTAGAGGAATTACCCATGTCCTCGTTAAAAAGGCTATTCAAATTAGGTTCCATCTCCTCAGTAATTAAACCTCGAAAAGACTTAATTCTACGGCTTCGTCTAACGGGAATAGTGTAAGTAGGGCTTATTGTTGTAAAACTCATGCACTAGGGAGGGAGAGAAAATTTTGATTTTAGAGGTAGCAATTTTCAGTAAAATCAGCCAATCTTCTGGATTTAAGCTGTTAAATACAATCAGGACAATCTCCCGAAATTTCAGAAAAAATGTTAGGGACCGTGGCGCTTCGGAGTGCACATGGTCCCGACATTTTTTTCGAAATTTGCAGGGATGAAAGTTATGATGATTTTAGAGCTAATCTGAAAAAATTGAGTGGTTTTACAATCTGTAGATAGGCCAAATTAAAGTTGCAATCTCGAAATTGAACCCTACCAAGATTGTCGAAAAATGCAAAAATTTGAATTTTGAAAAAGAGAGGGGAACTGAAATTTTGAATTTTATGATTTTAGAGGGAATGTCAAGAGCAATGCAAATTTTGAAATTTAAAAATTGACTCAATTTCACGCAAAATTCAATTTTGAAAGCGGAAATCAAAGTTGTTGTAATTAAGCACTTAATTTCAAAAGTCACAAATTGTAAGAATTTGAATAAAGCACTGAAATTTTTAATGAATGCAAACACACTTTTCAGATTTAGGATAGTAAGAACACAATTTTGACACAAAATTTCAATTTCAATGATTTTTGAATGATTAGAAGCGTTAATCCAAGCAATCCCTAGACCAACTTTGACTTTAATTTTGAAAGTGTTGTAATTGATAAAATCAGCCAAAATTCTGGATTTTAGCAAGAAAATACAGTAAGATCTAGCTCCCGAAATTTCGGAAAAAATGTCGGGGACGATGGCGCTCGGAGTGCACACGGTCCTCGCAACTTTTTTCCAAATTTTCAGGGATGAAAGATATTGTGATTTTATTGCGGAATCCAAAGTTACAGCTGATTTGGAGATGTTTTGATTAGTGAAATTGTCGGACAAAGGTTGAACCAAGAGGGTTTTTAAAAATTAGGGTTTTGACACTTAACCACTTAATTTTCAAAATTAAAGCATAGATATGAATTGATAATTTGTAATAGAAGGGCAGATCTGAAACAAGCATTAACATGTAGACATTTCACAAGTTCAATTACTAAAAAGAAAATTTAGGGTTTTTATGCAATCAACCTCTAAAATTTGCAAAAGATCAAACATGGAAATGTAATCAAGGAATCCAATTTTCAGATCTAACTATGAATAATCAGAAAGGATGTTCACGTCAGGTTCACCAAAATGTAAAGCGGAAAATTGCGATCGAACCCTAGTTGCTCTCCCCTCTTCCAACTCCAAGGAGAGAGAAGGGAGATTCACTCTAGGGTTGATGGTTTTCACTTAGGGGAGAGACTTTACATTCAAAAGAGGGGTTGAAACCCACAAGATCCAATCCCACGCAATGCAAGATTGGATGCTAAATGAGTTTCAAGGGTTATGACAGCAGGGCTACCCTCTTTTGTAAAGAATGTGCATAGAAGAATTAAGCTAGGAATGCATAGAAAGTGAGAAATATTCGCTTATAAACTGAGATAGGAATACAGTATGAAGCTGCGGACCTGGAATTAGCAGCAAAATGTCGATACGGCGCTGTCCTGCAAATTTGAGCGAAAGTTGCCAGGACGATGGCGCCCGAGCGCCACGGTCCTCCGAAAAATCCGCGAAACGAAGGGGGATCTGTTCGTCTCTGCACAAGGATTCCAGATCTTCAATTTCAGCCGTGTACCTGCAACCTACACACAGAAAAGCGAAGACGATTGGGGGGTTAGGGATTAGGGGTTTGCCTTTAGGTCAAACCCCGGTTTTGGAATTAACCAAGAAATGAGCAATGCTATAAATGTAAATGTCTGTAATGTAAAACAAGTACTAATACCTTGTTGTAAGGATGTTTGTATCCTTATGTGCGAAGGTATAGATGTTGTATGTTGTAGTAGTATGTTGTAAGTGATCTCCTCTTCAATGGTTGAATCCTTGTCTTGAATGCAACACTTAGCCTTGAATGGAGACTTGAAATGATCAATTGCTTGAAGGAATTCTTGAATGCTTGAGTATAGTTTCCACGCTTTTTCCATCATGTATGTATCTCTCCCAAATGAGAGAGGAAAATGTAGTTTATATACTTGTCATTTAGGGCTGATAGACTGATTTTCCTGACCTTAGGCCGACCAGGAAAGATAATTTTCCAATTTGCAAACATAAAGACCCGAAGTCCAAAAGAGACCGGGCCCAAAATAGGACCCAGGGACCAGGGCACTGGGCGCCCTGGTCCTGAAGGACCAGGGCGCTGGGCGCTCTGGTCCCACCTCTCGGGACAGCAGGGTGCAAAGGAGGTTCAGGCCAGGGTGCAAGAAAATGCAGTTTTCAGTGTCATAATCAGGTTTCAGGGTCTCCATTCAGGTTGCGTGTTGCGTCGCCATCGTGAAGACCGAAATGCAGTCAAAATTGCAAGTGTCACAATTTTAGGACGCTACAATAACAAAGTATCGATATGCAAGAAATAATGCAATAAACAGAATCAAGAATATCCACATGAAAAGTACACCATAACACAATATGTTAACGAGGAAACCCGGTGTGGGAAAAACCTTGGTGGGATTTGTGACCCACAATATTCATTCACTGGCCAATAAGAGAATATTACTTACAATAGGGGCCTGCACATGCAGGAAGGCCAACTGCCTAGAGCTCATTGCTCAATGGGAAGTCACACTGACTTACAATAAAGATTATACTAATCCAATGACTTGTACTGCTTTACAATAACATCTTCAATGCCAGATTCAGTACCAGTTCCTGCTCTGTTCTTTACATATACCCTTGACCTATATTTCGCACATTAGGTATGCCTAATATTTTCCTTAATGCTTTTTCATCACTCCTACAAATGTCTACAATGATCTCCTTTATATATAAGAGTCATTTTACAATTTGCCAAGTTGGCTTACAATAATAAACAAAATATTACATAACAAAAATCTTGTTGGCCTCTCTGCTGGTATACATGTTTTCTTTTGTGCATGTGCCGGTGTCCTGAGTGCTAGTGTAGAGTGTGATCTGTTGATGCCGGTGAACTATCTTGGCGGTGTAATGCTTTGCTGGTATAATGTATTGCCGGTGCCATAGGATTGCAAGGTTGCCATCAATGACAAAACCTTCAATCACATACAATGTCTCATTGGAGTGTACATATGCCAACATCTCTAACAAAGAGGATAGGCCACACCTCTTAATAATATCCTTGTTAGCTTGTGTCAATCGTGGTATCAATGACCACGGTCTCAGAAATTGCTCTTGCAACTGAACCACTCTAATACTCTCTTGTCACAAATCAAAACAAGTACAATATCAGTTTCATCATCAAAACAATTCAAATCAACTTGAAACTTTGAAAATCTAATCAAGTTCCACATCATATCAATCCATTTTCATATCAAATCATATCAGCTTGTAACACAACTCAAGTTCCACAATCAAATCAACTTGTCAAACAACTCAAGTTCCACAATCATATCAACTTGTAAAACAACTCAAGTTTCACATTCATATCAGCTTGTAACACAACTCAAGTTTCACAAACCATATCCGCTTGTAAAACAACTCAAGCTCCACAGGTATATCAACTCGAAACAAAGCAAATCAAATCAAGTTCATATCAAAAACATCCCTATCAAAAACCACATCATATCAAATCAACATCAAATCAATATCAACTTGAAACATTGCAAATCAAATCAAGTTATATCGGAACTCATATTGGAAAACTTATCAAAACAATGACAGCAGACACGCAGACTGACAATTCGCACCCATCTCGGCAAAACTGGCATCAACCTACCAATTTTTCATCCAAAAATCATGCTTCACCCAAATTTTTCCCTCATGCGCTAAACAATCTTGTCTACACGATAAACTGATGGCTATGCGCTACCCTGTCCTCTCAGTGCACTACACCATTCACCTTATGTGCTAGCCAGAATCTATGCGCTACCCTATCCTATTTCTGCGTCACCTAAACTACCCTAAGCGCTAAACTACCCTATGCACTATCTTATCCTGGTCCTGCGCTACAAACCTAACCCTATGCGCTAGGTTATACCTACGCGCTACCTATGCCTACCTATGCGACCCCCTAGGAACCCTATGTGCTAGGTATCTCCTATGCGCTACCCATTTTTTCCTATGCACTACCCTGTGCTCACAGTGTGCTAACCTAACTCTAAGTGCTACCCTAACTTACCATTGTGTGATTCTAATCTTCTCAGACGCTACCCTATTTTATTGAACCCTACGTGCTATGAAACCTATCGTATGCGCTACGCTTTGACCTCGACGCGCTAAACTGCCAAATCCGTGTGACAAAATTGAAAACATGATCGAAAATGACAAAATAAAAATCCAAAATGGGTCAAAAGGGCTGACTTACCGGTGGTCCATACACGACGGGCCTCCGATACCTTCGCACGTGCTCAAATCGATGAGAAGCATAAGGAACCGACATGTTGACTTTTTTACAAATGTCACTTTCTCTAAAGTCAACAAGCACAAATGAGACAAAAGGAAATCACTTTTTTCATTTTATAGGGTAAATCAAAATTAGGGTTATGTGGAGGAACGCGTAAATTACTTGTGGTGTCTCATACAACCCTACCAAACATCATTATCGGGAGATGAATCAACTAACATCATTCAACATAGCAAAAAGTTTTACAATGTAATGAAATTTATCAAATTTATCCAAATCAAATCAAATGTTCAAATTTTTTGATTCATCTCCCGAGGGGGCATTATCAACATCATTTATCAAATCTGGGGCATCAGTTATCAAATATTGGGCATAGCATGAAAATCTCAAAACGACATAAAACTGATCATAACCAAATCATACGACACATCATTTTCTTTGAATCAACATGTGCACACACGTCACTTCAAAGAGGGGCAAAATGTAGACGTATAAAAATGATCATATTCCTAAATGAATATTCAATGTTCATTTTATTCTCATTCCTCTATTTAGTTAAATCTAATTTAACTAAATCACCCACATTCTTCTATTTAATTAAATAAATTATTGAATTTATTTAGTTAAATTCACTTAAGCCCTATACATCATTTTATTTAATTAAACCCCTTCTCCCTACCTTTTAATTAAATTTACATTTAATTAAATAATTTACCCCAATTGAATAAATCTAATTTATTTAATTTCCCAACTTGCAACCAAATTAAAATAAAACAATTTATTTTAATTAATCCTATTATTCCCCGTCCACTTGCATTTTCCTACATCTCCCACTTGCATCCTATCCCTATTCCTAATTTCTTCTAGAATCCATCTAATCCTAATCAATTAACCTAAACCCATCCATTATCCCTTTTCCCTAAATTTGAGGAGGTTGCTTCTCAAATTTGGAGGAAAGTCTTCAAAAGGCATTAAAGCCTTTATCCCTTCAACAAGCTAACTTGTTGAATACCCCCAAATTTGGAAGGACTCTTACAAATTTGTCCCCAAAGTCCTCCAAACCATTAATGGTTAACTAACCCTTAGTGGCATGGTTAGAGACTTTTTGCCTAACTTAACCCTCATCTAACCCAGGGGTCTCATCAAGCATTCATTGCTTTGACCATGGTTATCCCTTTAACCTTTGCACAAGAGTTTATCCTTTGGGTAAAAGCTTTATCCATTTGATAACCCTAACCTAACCTTAACCCTTACCTCCTAAGGTAACCATGAGGTCTTCTCAAGCAATTAATGCTTCTTTCATCTCCTCTCAAGCAGTCTTATATTGACAATTGTCACCATTTCATTGGTGAAAATTGTAAACATGGAGTGATAACTTTCAATCCTGACCCTTGATTAACTCTTTCAATCTTGACCATCCATTGCCCTATTTTCACTATAAATAGAGCTCTCATTCCTCCATTTTAAGGATCCATGCAAGCTTTTTGTATCTCATTTATGCTCAAATTTATCAATACATCTAGCTTCTCTTTGTAATAGGAATTAATGTAATAAGCATTTTAGAAGTATTTCCTTTATCATTAGTTTAGATCATTAACTAGTAAATCATGTTAGGATAGTATTGCTACTAACCTTGTCATCTTATAATCTAGTTTACTTCATTTGTAGAATCATGCATAGATAGGATGCATTTCATGGTAAAATTAATCTAAAAGCATCCCTCGTTCTTGCATTTGTCATCCCTAAGCCAATTTGCTCAGTGATCTAAGAGCAAAGGCATTGGCTTGAGGGACCTTGTGAGATAGAGAACCATGGAACCTACCTTGGGAAGTTGAGTCATTCTTCATGACTCCATAACTTGTACCAAGAAGTCTCGTGGGTGTGTGAACCAGCTCTTTGAGACCATATTTTCACATTTTAAGTTTCATTGGCCCGCTTTTCACGCACACAACCATAGTTCCAAAACAACAATGTACATCTTCAAAAGGATAAGTGTTGACATCAATGACAAAACTAATGCAACACATCCATAATACCAACAATCTCCCCCTTTGGCATTGATGACAACACTAGATGGAAAAGCATCTAAGTACCAAAACAGAATGTCAAAAACCAAAAACCAACAATCTCCAAAATAGATCAATACCATAAATCAAAATACAAATACAAAGAGTATATATCTCTCCCTCAATGAATAATCTTTCCAAAAGAATAATGTTTTTTCATAGATATCTCTCCCCCTTTGACATCAAATGCCAAATCAGTTAAGAAGAAATACCATAACATACAACAAACTACTCCCCCTGAGAAGTAGCTCTCCTCCATCAAAGCCAGAAAAAAATATTTCTCTGTTAGTTTCTGTTGATTTGATGCCAATCTTCAATCATCTAAGTCTATGTCAGTGAGGGTATTACCCCGAGCTGCTCTCTGAGATATTTAAAGGTTTCCTTAGGCAAAGGCTTTGTCAAGATATCTGCAATCTGCTCTTTAGTATTCATATAAACCAATCTTACTTCTTTTGCTTCAACATTCTCTTTCAGAAAATTATATCTGATAGAAACATGCTTAGTCTTAGAGTGAAATACAAGATTCTTTGATATATCAATTGTTGTTGAATTATCACAATAGATGATTATAGGTTCTTTGCATTTTACCTTTATGTCCTTCAACATTTGCTTAATCCATAATACCTGAGTACAATTAGTTGCTGTTGCAACATATTATGATTCTGCTATGGATAATAATGTACAACTCGGCTTCATGCTTATCCATGAAATCAATCTGCTACCAAGAAAGAATGCTTCGCTAGTGGTACTCTTTATGTCATCTACATCTCTTGCCCAATTTGCATCGCTGTATGCACATAAATCAAAATTTTCATCTTTAGGGTACCATAAACCAAGATTTGTTGTACCTTATAGATACCGAAAAATCCTTTTTACTGTCAATTCATGATTTTCTTTAGGATTACTCTGAAATCTTGAAACAATACATACAACATTCATTATATCAGGTTTGGTTTGTGTCAAATATAGTAAACCTCCAATCATAGATTTGTATCTTGTTGGATTAACAGGAGTTGAATCATCCTCAATGTCAATTTATCAGTTGTAGTCATAGGAGTACTTACCGGTTTAGATTTTTCCCTACAAAATTTCTTCAGTAGTACCTTTAAGTATTTTGTTTGACATATGAATATACCTCTATCAGTTTGTGAAATCTGCAATCCTAAAAAGAATTTTATCTCCCCAATCATAGAAATTTCAAATTCTTCATGCATCTTGTTAGCAAAGTCCTTACACAATCCATCTTCTCCTCCAAAAATGATATCATCAACAAAAAATTCAATAACCAAGATGTCATCATTAGTCACTTTGAAATATAAGTTGTTGTCAACATTACCTTTAGTGTAACCAAGCTTCAAAATATATTTTTCCAATCTAGCATACCAAGCTCAAGGAGCTTGTTTCAATCCATACAAATCTTTCCTTAATCTACAAACCATAGCTTTAAAATTTGTCAATGAAAATACATCAAGTTGTTCAATGTAAACTTCCTCTTCAAGATCACCATTCAGAAATGCACATTTTACATCCATCTGATATACTTTATAGTTCTTATGAGCTGCAAATACAAGAAATAATCTAATTGCCTCAATTCTAGCTATCGGTGAAAAGGTTTCATTATAATCAATTCCCTCTTTCTTTGAATATCCTTTACACACTAATCTTTCTTTGTTCTTGATTACCTTACCATCTTCATTAATTTTATTTCTGAATACTCATTTAGTTCCAATTACATTTTTGTCTTTATGTCGGGGAACTAATGTCCATATATTGTTTTTTTCAATTTGTTCTAATTCATCTTCCATCGCTTTTATCCAAGGTTCATCTTGACATGCTTCAATAATAGATGTTGGTTCAATTTGAGAAATTAAGCATACCTCTTCATTTTCCAATCATCCTCTTGTCATAACACCTTGATACTTATTCCCAACTATCTTATTTTTTGAGTGATTCAGTCTTACATACCTAGGTTTATTCACATGATGTTGTTCTTCAGTCATTATGGAATTCTCTAATGATGCCGGTGTGACTGGATCCACATTCTATACTGGTGCAATCTGTATTGGTTCATTTATGATCATCTCAACTATCGGTTCAGAATCTACAGACCTTGAGTTTCCTCTAAAGTGATCATCTATCTTCACATTAGCACCTGCAATGATCTTCTGCAATCTTTTATTAAAACATCTAAATGCCTTTCTCTTAGATGAATCACCAAGAAATATTCCTTCATCACTTCTAGGATCAAATTTACCAACATACTCATCTCTCTTAATATATCATTTGCTTCCAAATATTCTGAAGTATTTAAGAGTAGGAGTATTACCAAACCATAGTTCATAAGGGGTCTTACTGGTTTCACCTTTGATGTGAACTCTGTTGAAAGTGTAAATCATTGTATTTATTGCTTCTCTCCAGTACACATGAGGTAGATTTTCTTCCAATATCATGCTTCTAGTTGCTTCCAGAATAGTTATATTCTTCCTTTCCATAATTCCATTTTGCTAAGGTGTCTGGGGTGCTAATAGTTGTCTTTGATTCCATTCACTTCACATAATGTATTAAATTCCTTAGATGTAAATTCTCCTCCTTGATCAGATCTCAAACATTTGATTTTGTTACTGGTTTCATTCTCGACCATTGCCTTGTATAACTTGAATTTTTCAAAAGCTTTTGATTTCTCCCTAAGAAAAGTAACCCAACACATTCTAGAATAATCATCAATAATTAGCATAAAATATCTATCTCCCTGTAGACTTCTTGTTCTTGCCGAACCACACAAGTCACTATGAATTAAATCGAGAACATTATTGGATTTCTTAGAAATACTCTTAAAGGTTGTTCTAACTTGCTTTCCCATTTGGCATTCCTTACATACCAGATTATGAGGTTTCACAATATTAGGTAAATCCCTTACTACCTTAGTTGAACTGATCTTTACAATGCAATCAAAATTTATGTGACAAAGTCTCTTATGCCATAACCAACTTTCATCAATATGTGCAATCAAACATGTCTTATCACTGTTGTTCAAATGAAAGATATTACCTTTAGTCTGATTACCGGTTGCAATCTCCAATCCAGTTCTATTCATGATTTTGCATTTTTCATTCTTGAACTGTAACTGAAATCCCTTTTCAACTAATTGACCAACACTCAAAAGATTATGCTTCAAACCTTCAACATAATAAACATTGTTAGTATTGTGCTTACCATCCAAAGATATAGTGCCTTTTCCTTTGATTAAACAAGCTTTATCATCACCAAATCTTACTAGACCTCCATTGTATTCCTAAAAAGATAAGAATTTACTTTTATCACCAGTCATATGATGTGAACATCCACTTTCAATGATCCATTCATTTTTTTCTTCAAATTTAGCTGCCAGGGCCTGCTCTATCGGTGGGACAGTAGGTGTTGGTTGATCTTCTTTTTATTGCAACAAATTCCCATCCATTGTCTATCGGTTCTTCATCAGAATTATCTGTAACTCCTTCATCAACATAGTAACATGATTTATCTCTGTTCATTTTAAATCTGTATCTCTGATATTTAGGGTTAGGCTTATATGTTCTTTTAGATTCCTCTCTCAATCTTGCATGTCTATCAGGACATCTAAATGCTATATGACCAACATTATTGCAATTAAAACATTTAAACAGTGGTTTACCTTCATACTTACTTCCAACTAGACCTTTAGGCATTTTCCTTGCAAATAGTGCTTCAAGTTCTTCCAGTTCTTCATTTTCCCTCCTGATATCTTCAAGTTCTTTTGCATACAGTGCTTTCCAATTAGATTTGTCAGATGATGATGATGATGATGATGATGATGTTGCAGATGATGATGCTTTGAAGGCTAAATCTGTCTTAATTGTAGCAACAGGACCAAATTCCTCAAGTTCAAATGCTGATAGTTTTCCAACCAAGGTATCTCTAGATACTGATGTATTAGGCATTGTTCTCAACTCATTAATAGTAGTTACTTTCATTTTGTATGCCGGTGGCAAAGATCTTAAAACTTTAGAAACAATTTCACCTTCACTTAAGGATCCTCCACAATATTGTATTCCTAAAACAATTTCATTAACTCTTTCCATAAAAGCAGAAATTTTTTCATCTTCTTCCATTTTTAAATTTTCATACCTGACCCGGTAACATTCCAGTTTAGAAATTTTGACAGTGGTATCTCCTTCATTCAATGTCTCCAATTTATCCCAAATAGCTTTAGCAGTAGATCGGTATGATAATCCCATAATTTGCTGATTTGATAATGCGCTCAGAAGTACTTCTCTTGCTTTGCAATCATTTTCTTGATCTTTACCCAAAGTTAGTGGATTAGGTTGATTCGGAGTAGGACAAACATAGCCATTCTTTGTAACTTCTCATATATATCTTCCAATGCAATTAAGATGTGTTTCCATTCTGATCTTCCTTATACCATAGTTAGTTCCATCAAGTTTCAGATTGTCCTTCCTAAAAATGTTTGTTGCCATAGGATCTCCTCAAGCTATTAAGCTTCTGCAAAAAGAGGACTTATCTCTAATACCAATTGTTAGGAACTAGAAGAGAAACTGAGAGGGGGGGGGGGGGGGGTGAATCAGTTGTCCTTGAATTTCATCCAAATTATAACTTAATCAAACTTAATACTTAATACCGGTAAACTAAACTTAATGTCGGTTAACAGATTAGCAGTTAATATCAATATCGGTGAAACTTAATGCATGAAACAAAAAGAGAAATAATATCCATAACACATAACACATATATTTTGACATGGAAACCTTGTAAAGGGAAAAAACACGGTGGTAAACCTTACCCACAATCAGATGATACTACTGCAGATAGTATGTGTATACAAATGGGGTCTACATATGCAGAAAGGCCAACCGCCTAGAGCACACTACTCAAACGGGAGTAGCAATGACTATAGTAGGATGGTTAAATCCTAGAATAATGTAATGTTCAAAATAGCATCTCCAATGTTGGATTCAGTACCGATTAAGCTTTGATAAACACCTTCAAACCTTCCTTGAACCTTCTCTATGGTCTGCTCATATGATCTTCAATATTCAAACATACCATGTTATAATACCATACCATAGCCATATCATATCTCTCATCTCACAAATGAGATCTTACATATATACAAAACCTAAGACCAAATGTGTAGGTCGGCTCACTAAGAATATTACAATTAAATCAATTACAAATAAGTCTTAATGTGATGCATCATGTCGGCTCAATACATTTACAACAATATCCAATCAATAAATCATCTCCATAACGTGTTGTGTTGATCTGAAATAGATAACACATACTGGTCCATAACCTAGACCAATCTGTCGGTAATAAAAAATATGTCAACCCGATTAGACCAATAACCAAAATACCAAAACCAAGTATCTGAACCATGTCTTCAATATAATCAAGTGATCTCCAAATGATAAAAAGTCATCATCAGTGTTGGTGAACCATATAACCTGTCGGTGAGCATATATCGGTGACTATGCATATCACTGACCTTGCTGGTGAACACAATGTGTTGGTTCATTAGTAAACTAATATAACCATAGTGCCAAAACAATAATATAGATCTCCAGAAGGATAAGTGTTGACATCAATGACAAAACTAATGCAACACATCCATAATACCAACAGGTCCAATCTGCAATATCCTAGATGAGTATCTAGGATATACCAAATTTTGGTACTATTTGGTAAAATATATCCTTAAATTTTGGCTTTAATTCAACTTCCCTCATGCCCATTTCTTCTTCCACAAGAAATACACCTAATTACCTCTATGCCTCTATTTTCTAGTAACCTTGTTTTAGGTTACTAAGAGTTTCAATCCTAAAGAATATCATTAGTTTTCATTTACCTAGCTAATTTCTACAAAATTCACCTTATCAATTGAGATTTCTTCCAAAATTATACAAGGTTAGGGTTAGCTTAAAATATATTTGTAGATTGTGTTAATTCACCTTCTAGAGTGGTCGATGTCACCACTAGTTCAGGTTGTACTTTCACCTTCATGTATTTTGTGCTAAGATAATGACTTTTGAGTTTGATTATGTTTCTTTTAGAATGAAGTGTTCAAACTTCTTTTGATTTTTCATACAACCTTGGGTCACTACAACATGCAAAAATAAAGAGAAAAAAACTGCATAAAGCAAGGAAACAACATATAGGTTGGTCATTAATTATTGGATGGAAATTTTGAAATGATTGGATCAATTCTACAACAATGTCACTACTTGAGCTAAGAGTCTATAACTTGAACTCTCTCTAACAAGTGCAACACCTTCAGGAATCATTCATTATTGATTTTGTTTGTATTTCATGTATTGGCAATCCGCGTGTCAATGATATTTTTAATAAATGGTGCAAGTTATGACTTAGTAGCTGAAAATATGGTTATTGGATATTTATTATACTTTTTGGGAAATAGTGTAGTTCAATTCCCCTCACTACTATAATGATATATAACATCTTTGCATGGTTTGTGGTTAGGATTTTACAAAAGAAACATACAGCTTTGGAGTGTATTTGATGATTGGGTTATAATAACCCAAGATGTCCATATGTTATGCTATAGGGGATGCTTTTAGTATCATTGATAAAAGATTGGGTATAACATGAGACAATAGTGAGGAAAAATAACTAGAGAGGATATTTTCTCTTGAAATAAGTAATCCTATGTAGTAATATCCAAAAAAATTGTTGGGAGAAAAGTTAAAACCCTTATATACGACAATCAATTACATCATCATGCTTTAGTAGACTGCGAGTCCGCTAGTGGATAGAGAATATTATTGGACTTGCTTGACATTAAATGCATATCCAATCCATCGAAGTATGGATATTCAACTTTAGTGGGCCTCAAGGTCACTAATGGATAGCAAGCAAGAAATAGAGTTCTACAATTGTGCTTTGGTTCCAAAGACTCCAATAAGGATCAAACATCCACTAACTTCAAAAGAATGAGTGTCAAGTATTTTTTGAAGAGAAAAACATGGTTTATGGACTCAAGAAAATATTATAAGATTTCTTCAAATGAGTGGAAATTTTAAATGTATGTTGGGTCCCCATTTCATCTCATGGCTAAATGGGGTGTGCTATGAAACCTCATAGCAAAAATGCTACATAGAGTCAATGGGAATACCTCTCTCATTCAACCTAATTCTATCTATATTTGTGGCTTTGATAATTTTTGGTAGACAATTGTTAGGTACAATCACATTCAATATTGCTATAGGACATGTGACATTATCCATGTCATGCCCGATAATCTAACATATAAATTTCTTCTAGGTAGACCATGGATTCATTTTGTGCAAGTAATTTTATCTACTCTTCAGTGCACAATCAAATTCATACACAACTAATGAAAATGGAAGATGATAAAAATATGTATAGTTGCATCCAAAAAGATGTAGGATGATTTACATATTTCCTTGATGCTACAGTTTCATCTATAACCAAAGAAGACACATTGTATTTTATTGATGATACTTTCTTTGAGGATGAATGGGGTTGATTATAATTTACACCAAGCTTTTCCAAATAATACAAAGTCCTATAAGTTATATCCAAAGCCTCGAAGTAGCCTTGTGTTTTGTTCATCCAAGCTACTTGTAAAACTCTTCTAACTACTACTTCTTCTTCCAACACATATCTTGATAATGATTGGGGCTCTTTAATATTCACCTCACATGGGCAGTATCATACATTTTATTTGAAAATACATTATGGGGTTGGTTTTAAAATCCTTTCTAAATTTAGCTTTAATAAAAATTATTTAGGGTTTCTGGAATAAAGTGTCAAGGCTCTTGTGAAATACAGATCACACTTCTCTAAAGATGGTTTAGGATTCTAATATCCTCCTTTTCCAACATCCCTTCCTTCACTATCTAATACCTCCATGTCTTCTTCTTAAGAGAAGTCAAACCTCTCTCCATAAGATAAAGGATTACTTCTTGCTCTTCACCTTCCATCTAAACAAGAAAATATTTTTTTAATGCTTCTTATATACAACCTTGTTCTTCTTCCTCAAAAGAGTAATAAATCTCATAAACATAAAAAAAAAATCCTTCTTTTTGTGCATATCGTAAGTGCATGGTCATTCCACTAATGAATGTCAAGTTTTGAAAAGTAAAATACAACAACTTATTAAATCTTTTATCATTCAAATGACAAGTGATTGTGAGTTTCACCTTTGTCACATACTTTCTAAATAACACTTCTTTCTACTGTGTTGCTCATCATTGTGTGGCATTTATAGCTCTATATGGTGGCTCATTTTCATTCATAGTGGTACAATCTCATGTGCAATAATTATTTTTCTAGGGTAAGCAACATAATATTCTATAGTGTGGTTGCTATTATCTACACAATAGGGGCATGGACAAACAATTTTTTAAGAAAGCATCCTTGCTTGAGGATCTCCTCTCCTCTCATGTGCATCCTTGTTTTAAGATATTCTTCCTTTGTGGAGGTAGATATCCTTAGACAAGTATCCTCCCCTCTTTGCCTCTTTGATAGCCATTTTTCCTTTATAAATATCCATTTACACTTGTTACAAGATACTCCCTTTATAAAATTATATATTCCTTTCTTGAAGATTTGCATCCTCTATAAGGATTGTGTTCTAAGTTTAGACATATGAATTCTTGAAAAGGATATCTCCTTGGTGTTGATGGTGTTTATCATTAGTATGGATCTATGTCTTCCTTGAAGATATTAACATACAAATATGTTGACATCTTAAGGGGGGTGTATGACCCTCATAAACCTTGATCTCATTGATGTATCCCTTTGTGGTGGTGATTTTTTTTATAATTCTCCCTTAGGTGTGGTTATCAATTTCTCCATTAGTTATTTGATTTTCCTTTGTTCTTGTGAGAACGTGTGCTCTCTTCACCTATGGATCACCTAGTATAGCATAGCTTTCTAGTTGTGATTGTTGTTGTTTACGCTTCCTAAGGCATTGATCTCCTAGTATAGTATGGATTGCTACTATAATAATTTTGTTGCACCAACTGTCACCCTAGTGTCATAGATTGTAATAGTGTGCCCTCTCTTTTGTCATTTCAAGCTTATTTGGGTTTTATCCTATTTTGAATTTCAAGGCACTTATTTCACACTTAAATGTCATCAATCCAAATTTAAATTCCAGATCCAATATCAAGGTCCTAATATCTCACTTCCCATTAGAGAAGAGCCTATTTCATTGGGACACTATCAATCCACTCTTGTGTTTGGTGCTTTTTTGTCAAAATTATGGGGAATTAATGTGTTGGCCTTAGCATTGCAAAATTTGGCCTCAAAATTTTGACATGATCATTATAACTCAACTAAAATGCAAAAATACCTTAAGAAACCTATATAAGATGTCATCTCTAATTCGTTTGAACATCCTTACACAAGCTATCATTCCAATTCAAGATCAAATATTATTCCATTAAGAGAAAATTTGAGTACAAGGAGCATCAAGCTACAAGAAGGTGTCTTCAAGTATGTTTTCATGATGAATTTTGTTATGATTTATCATAGTATTGCATTGAGACTTGGAGGACTTATCTAAAGAGCATTGCATCAACAATCAAATGTATAATGATTTCATTTCAACACTTCAATTCAACATTTCATTTCAGATTTATCCTCTACCCTACTAGAGGTAAGCTATTTTTTCTAATCAATTGTAGCTATAGTGGAGGTTAGAACCTACCTAGGATTTGACTTAGGCAAGCCCCTATACAAAATAACACCATTTTTCTCCTCTTTTATGCATTTATAGGTTCATATATAAGTTATAGACAAATTTTGAAGGTAAAGGAGCATAATGCAAACAAATATAGAGGTTTCTAGAAAAAGTTCACCAAAAAAGGCCTAGATAATGGTGCCTATTGCCAGTGTTCTGTTAGGGTTCCCATAGATACTGAGAGGCGGGGGGGTGAATCAGTATCTGACCGGTAATGAAGTTTTCTTAAAACTGAATATGCAAAATATAAAGTAACAGTATACCAATATGCAAGAATTAATGCAAATAACATAATCAAAAGCATCCACATGAAAAGAACACCATAACACAAGATGTTTAACGAGGAAACCCGGTGTGGGAAAAAACTCGGTGGGATTTGTGACCCACAATATTCACTTACTGGCCAATAAGAGAATATTACTTACAATAAGGGGCCTGCACATGCAGGAAGGCCAACTGCCTAGAGCTCACTGCTCAATAAGAAGTCACACTGACTTACAATAAGGATTTACACAAATCCAATATTCTGTACTGCTTTACAATAGCATCTTCAATGCCAGATTCAGTACTGGTTCTTGCTCTATTCTTTACATATACCCTTGACCTACAATTCGCACATTAGGTCTGCCTTATAATTTTTTTATTACATTCTATCCATATCCTACAAATGCCTACAATGATCTCTTTTATATACAAGAGTCATTTTACAATTTGCCAAGTCGACTTACAATGATAAACAAAATATTACATATCAGAAATCCTGTCGGCCTCTGTGCCGGTATACATATTTCCTTCTATGCCAGTGTACATCTTCTGTGCCGGTGCCAATGTAGATTGATTTTGTTGATGCCGGTGCACTGTTTTGTTTGAGTAAAGCTTTGCCAGTATAATGTCTTGTTGGTGCCATGGGATTGCAAGGTTTCCTGAGTAATGCTTTTCCGGTGCCATAGGATTGCAAGGTTGCCTTAGTAATGCTTTGCCGGTGCCATAGGATTGCAAGGTTGCCATCAATGACAAAACCTTCAATCACACATAATGTCTCATTGGAGTGTCCATATGCCAACAATCTCCCCCTTTGGCATTGCTGGCAACACTCATGAGAAATTTCAAAAGGTATCCAAAAATGTGTAGTCCAAAAAATGTTACCAAAAATGTTTACTAAAAATGTGAGAGCTCCCCTTGAGCATGTGATCCCTGTGTTTTGAATTTTCTCATCTACTACTCCCCCTTTGGCATCAATGACAAAGGTTAGTAGATTTTGCAGTTGTACCAATTTATAACCTCGACCTTGTAGTTGGGTAGTTATTATCTGAAGAATATCTCCCAAAATTAAGTTTATGCCATCCATAAACTTCTTGCTCTCCTTTATTGCTATCTCAGTTCTGTATACTGTACCGGTGAGATGCTGCAAGTGCTCTATCGGTGTTTTGCTACCCTGTGTTAGTGCCTCTGAGATTTCCTTACGCAGAGATGCTAAATAGTCCAATCTTGGACTTAGTTTAGATCTCAAAAATTTTGCCTTGTTTATTATTTTCTCTTTTTCTCTTTCTAATTTAAGCAATTCTTCCTCAAAATTTGTTATCTTTTCCTCAAAAACTGATAATGTATTGGGTGAGTTAACAAAATTATCAGCAAGTTTATTGATCTCTTCCTGTACCTTGCTCATCTTTTTGTCTACATCCGTGGTCAAAAAGTTTATCTTACAGGTGTCTTTGTACAGAGTTTTGTACTCTTTCAATAAATTGCACAGTTCTGGTAGAAGTGTGTCAAATTCCCTGTTACACCTCTTTATTCCTTCCTCAAAGAATTTATGTTTCTCTTTTTCTACACTCTCCTTTACAGTTTCTACCTTTGTTTGCTGAAAATTTCCAAAAATATATTTACAAAGTGTATCCAACTAGCCTAAAGAATCTTTATTGGCTATATTACAATTGGGAGCTATTGATTTCAAAACTGGAATTGAATCATCTATCGCTTTATAGGCTTGTGAGCTATAATCAGTTATTTTCTTGATAGATTCGAGCAATACCTCTATTACATTTGATGGTGACCCAGTAAACTGAGTGTTGTTGGAAGTGACCATGCTGGTATTGACCTCTGGTAGGTTTGTTTGTGTCTCCATCTCTTTAAGCACAGTTTTTCCTGCATCATTTCTTACCGGTGGCATCTATTCTGGAGCCTTTAGCTCTGTTGGTTGCTCTGTTTGTGTTCCAGATTCCATCTTTTTCTCTGAATCTGCTGCCAGTTGCTCTTTGTTATCATATTTATCTGTGGTATCCTTATCTACCACTATGTTGATTTTTTGAGTATCAACATTCACAGTATATAGGACTTCAGGATTAGGATTATTATCCTCTGTGTCCATGCTCTTAGCTGTCGGTTGATCTTCTGCAGTTGTTGTTTTTACCGATGGAGTATTTAAAGGAGGTGGGGGTAAGTTGTCTCTAATTTTGATACTTGGTGGTCCACCAACTTTACCTTTCCCTTTGTCCTTTTGATATACCAGAATGGGCTTGGGATTCCTATATTCTTCTTGTTTTTCTTTTTCAACCAAGAATATATCCCAACCATTTTCTGTTTCCTCTGAGACCTCTATAACTCTACCTGCCATCAGTGATATTTGTCGGTGTGCAGTGGAAAAAACTATCCGGTTGGCCTGAGCTATCAAACCATCAATTTCCTTACGTGAGTTGACTGGGTATACTGCAAGTAATTTTTCTATTTTGATTTTCTTATCCAACTCAACTATTCCTTGCCTTCTGGCCTCAAGTCTTTTATATAATTCATCAGGAATTTCATTTAGGACTTGCATCAAAAACTTTTTATACATGTCCATGTGTAATATAACACTTTCCTCGACTTGTCCTTTCTCATCATCTGATAGGGTGTCATAGATTTTCCCTATGTTTTTCAATTTACCTTCCTCTGTGATCTCATTCAGTAATATGTCAAAAGGGGTCAAGTCAGTGCTTGTCTTCTTCTTCTTTTTGGGGGTCAGCTTTTTCTTAGGTGTGGTTTTCTTGACTGGAGACCTCACAGCTTGTTGCTTCTGTCTTGTCCTTCTAGGTGAAGGAGTGGATACCGGTGAGGGGTCTCTTTTCCTAACAACTCTTTTGAAGGTTGCTGGCATATCTCCTTTTGAGGAGGTATCTACCGGTGATAGATGAGTTTCAGGCTGTTGGGCTGCCAACTCTTCTTCTGTTATGCCGGTTTTCTTTAGTGCATCTTCCTTTATTGCTTTTGCTTGCCTGGTTCCTTTCCTCACACATGCCTCAACTTTCTTTACTCTCTTTTTAGATTGAATTTGACTTTTGATGGTCTCAGCACTACCAAATACTTCTTCCTTTGGTTCATTGGGGGCTTCCAGAAGTGCTTTGGCATAAGTTTCCACTATGTGGTCATCTGTTTCATACCCCATCTCTATAACCTAGATTGTTCTTGGGATGACTGCTTCCATCTAGATCTCATCCTTTTTTATTACAAAACATATGTCATCTTTGTATTTGTTAACAATTTCCTGTGATAGTCTGATTCTTTTATTCATTTTGACCTTTAGTGCTTGAAAATACTCATTGATATTCTTTTCTCTGTTTTCACCCATGTTGTTGAACAAGTCAGACAATTGTTTTCCTACCGGTATGTCGAATCCAAAATCCTTGTTGCCTATACCGGGAGCCTGTTTGGTTATATGTAACATTAAGCACACAAGCAAATTTCCAAATCTAAAGGTTCCTTTCTTATCCTTCTTGATTTTTGCTAAGTTGTCAATTAACTCATCTTTTAATCATTCACAGATATCAATTTTTACATTATCCTTAACCATGTCATAAGCACTTTTTATGCATAAACTGGAAACAGAGTTAAGCCTATTTTCATGAGTTGCTTTGTAACCTAGAATCATGCTAATGAATCTCACATTTGTATGGGTCACATCATTAACCCTCAATGATCTTTTGTCGGATGTTGCACCAGTTAATTTCATTACTAGGTCATTGGAGACCTTCTTGGTTTTGTCGGGTTTGGTCCCGGTGGAAGGTAACCCTGTTACTGCTTTCACAGCTACCTTTGTAATTTTATGCACTGAGTCAAGCCAAAAGAATGAGCCATGTACCCTGCTAAGAACTATCCTAATCACTTCCTTGGGAAATTCAGGAATGTAGAGGATTTCAGTGAATCCTAGGGTTTCAACAATTTTATGTTCAGGTTTCACATTTCCGACATTGTCACATATAACAGATTTATACATGTTTTTGATTTCTTCATCACCTAATTCCTCTATGTTGCAATGAATATACATTCTAGGGTCTTCTGCATAAACAACACCCTTTGGAATTTGAGAAAAAGCACCTATGTTGTCATCTTTCTTAGCTACCTCGGGAACTAGCTCAAACATGGGCCTAGGTCATTTTATAACCTCGACTACTATAGGGTTTGCTATGAATTCAGGTGCAGAGGAGGATGCCATGATGATAAATACCTTTTTCTACCTTTGGATGGATTGATTGCTGAAGTGCTTTGCCTCTTTGCTCGAAATGCCTTAGCTTGGAAATCTTTGCACTCTCTGAAAGTTTGAATTCACGGTGAAATGAAATGGAGCCAAAAACCTTATTTTATAAAGTCTTTTCTGCTACCTACCACATTAATTGTTTGCCGGCAATGTATTAACTCAACTTTATTTGCCAGTAATGAAGGATTTTCAGCTTCTTTTCTCTAACTGAGGGAATAATAGCACATGTGACATTAAATTGCCAAACCCTCAAGATAATTTTCTTCAATTTGATGAAGAACATCCTGCCGGTGGAGCATTGCTCTGTCCTACCGGTGGAGCATCATATTGTCCTACCGGTGAAGCATTTGTTGGTTCTACCAGTGGAGGAGTAACCCCAATATTTAGATCACCTTTTCTAATCCATTGCTTTGAAAATTCTTGCTTAACCTCTTCAACCTTTTCTTTACCTTTCAAGCTAGTACTTTTGTTATCTACCGGTGTACCTTTGCTTCTACAGAATTTAGCAATATGACCAATCTTGTTACATGCATAACAAGTTACATTATTTTTCTGAATAGCTTTCCCATAACCTATGTCGGTTTGTGTTCTACATTTATTTGATAAATGACCAAATCTTCCACAAACATAACATCTTACATTCATTCTGCAATTTTCATAGTTATGACCAATTTTGTTGCATTTGGTGCATTGACCGGTGGGAGGATTGATGTTCTGATAATTCCTAGATCTACATTCATTTTCCCTATGACCATATTTATTACAGTTAAAGCATTTTCCATTGAATTTGTAAGTATTAGAGGGTCTTACCGGTTTGCTTTGATCCTAGGTATTTGCAGTACCAGAGCTTTCTCCAACTTCAAATCCAACTCCAGAAGTGTCACCTTTGGGTTTTTGATTCTTCAATAAGGTACCAAGTTCTTCTGAGCTTTTCTTGAATTTTTCTTTGTGTTGATTTGCAGTTTCCAATTCCCTTTCCAAGATCTCTTTTTGTCTCATTAGTTCATTCGAGTCATTTTGAGTGTGCATCAGATCTGTCTTCAACATGTCATTTTCATAGCTAAGTCTTGTGTTCTCATTTGCTGCATCACTTAGTCTTCTGGTCAATTCTTCTTCATTCTTCTTTTTGTCCTCAATCTCTTTGTAGAATCTCATAGTCATATCCTGCATTTCATTTTTTGTTGTCACGATCTCTTGTTTCAATTTACTTATCATATCATTTAGTGATTCCTTTTCATCATTTTCATTTTGCAATTTTTCACAAAGTTCTCTTCTCTTGTTTCTTGTAATAGTAAGATTTTCTTGAAGTGCCTGAATAATGTCCTGAGCTGCTTTTAAATCATCTTCTAATTTGATATTTTTCAACTTCTCTGCATCATAGTCAGTAAGAGCTCCTTCAAGTTGCTTCATCAGATTTTCCATCTTTACCGGTGTCAAGATCTTCCTCAAGCCGTTAGGCTTCTGAAAATATAGGACCAGGCTCTGATACCAATTGTTAGGCTTCCCACAGATACTGAGAGGGGGGGGGGGGGGGTGAATCAGTATCTGACCGGTGATGAAGTTTTCTTAAAACTGAATATGCAGAATATAAAGTAACAGTATACCGGTATGCAATAATTAATGCAAATAACATAATCAAAAGCATCCACATGAAAAGAACACCATAACACAAGATGTTTAACGAGGAAACCCAGTGTGGGAAAAACCTCGGTGGGATTTGTGACCCACAATATTCACTTATTGGCCAATAAGAGAATATTACTTACAATAAGGGGCCTGCACATGCAGGAAGGCCAACTGCCTAGAGCTCACTGCTCAATAAGAAGTCACACTGACTTACAATGAGGATTTACATAAATCCAATATTCTGTACTACTTTACAATAGCATCTTCAATGCCAGATTCAGTACCGATTCTTGCTTTGTTCTTTACATATACCCTTGACCTAGAATTTGCACATTAGGTCTGCCTTATAATTTTTTTATTACATTCTATCCATATCCTACAAATGCCTACAATTATCTCTTTTATATACAAGAGTCATTTTACAATTTGCCAAGTCAACTTACAATGATAAACAAAATATTACATATCAGAAATCCTTTCGGCCTCTGTGCCGGTATACATATTTCCTTCTATGCCGGTGTACATCTTCTGTGTCGGTGCCGGTGTAGATTGATTTTGTTGATGTCGGTGCCATAGGATTGCAAGGTTGCCTGAGTAATGCTTTGCCGATGCCATAGGATTGCAAGGTTGCCATCAATGACAAAACCTTCAATCACACACAATGTCTCATTGGAGTGTCCATATGCCAACATGTTCTACTTGGTTGATTTGAAACTTTGAGGAAAGGAATTTTAAGGTCTTTTGATACCAAATCTAAGCTCCATTTTTAGCCAAAAACCTATCAGGACTATGACATATCACTGTAGTGTCCAACCATTTTAAGCACTGCTTAATGTCACAAGCTCCTCTCAATATCACCTTTCCAAATTTGTCTCTAGAATTTTCTTTTCTATTTTGTAGATTATTGTTTTATGCTTATTTTGGTAAATTTCCTAGCATTCTACCTAGTTATTGCATCATTTATTATCATTATCATATCCAATCATAATCAGTCAAAAGAGAACAATCAATCCAAGTGGCCAACTCTCCTAAGGGATTGAAGTTGGGCCTAATTGGTTGTTCTCCAATGAAAATGAAGGTGTTTGGAAATGGTTCCTAGTTTGCATCCTTAGGCTAGACTCCATTTTCCTAGTTTTCATTTTGGCAAACTCAACTGCTCTTACACTTGGCATAATTTTTTATTATCAATTTCAGATCTGATTCTTGCATGGAATTTCTAGATTTAGAAACATTCATTTCTAAAATTCATTGCATAAATTGGTTGAAAATTACTTTAAATTACATTATTATTGATTACATGGTATGTGTTATTGAGTATATTTTTTAATCATATTGCATTTTATGAATGGAGTTTTTTAAAAAAAATTCTTTTTGTTTTTTTGGTGAAAATGGCAAGCCACTAATATATTATATTTATATAAAAAACTGATTCAAGAGCTCTAGGAGGAAAGCATCAGTAAAGAAAACGTTCCTTCTCAGCTCAAATACAAAATACAAGATTAGGTAAAGGGCCTAATCAACTACTTATGAGTGCAATTACAAGCATCTTCCATATTGCACTTTGTACATTTGATATCAGATAATATCTCTGAAAGGATTCCTATAAAACTAGAAATTACATATATGTCGATCGATAACCCATTATATTAATTTAGCATAAGAAGCTAAATTAACATATTACAATATATAGCAACAAAAATTAATATTTTAAGTTTTCTATTTCTTGGAAATGCATACTTGTCAAAGAAGAACTATTGATGGTCGACAAAAACCACAGGGAATAGGTGGCTGACAAGAGGGAAATTTGAAATGGTGGCTCCAAAAAATGTCTCACCTACCTTGTAGTTTCGAAGGTAACCAGACAGTGACCTCAAATGGACTTGTCAAAGGAGATAGTAGAGGCTGGAGATTTAGAGAGACTCGAGCTCTTTCCTATGCGGATCACAAAAACCCCCAAAATTATGTTTGACATACATGTTTACCTTTGATCATGTAAAAAATGCAAAAAAAAAACTGCCCCACAAAACTGTTTGGCCTTCATTCTTCCATTGATCGTGGGATAACTAAGATTTCCTCGTCCTCTGGCATGTTGAATAGTACACCTCCAATTATATTGCACTGGAGTTCTTGGTCACCATCTGGAGTACGCTCTCCTTCAGCAGTCATGGAACCAATTGGGGCTTCAACCAAATTGGGGAGGGCGTTGAGGTCAGGGACTGCACTCTATGAAGAAGCACCTGAGATTTGGTGGCTAGTGAGGTGGGTGGTCTTAATATTCTCGAGGAGCAGTAATAGTGCATCAACTTTAATTACCCTGTTTCTTGGGTTTTTCACTTGCAAATCAACTCAAAAGCACTCAAAAGCATGGTTAGGGGGTTAGTTCACATCGAGTTCACCAATTAATGTAGATAGGAATTTGGAAATCATCACAAGCAATAGCAAATTGGACTAGTTCAATCACGAAAACTAAAATGCAGTGATAACAATCCTAAAAACATTCAATGAAAACATGAAGACAAGACATTCTAAATGAAATCTACGCAAACCAAATGCAGATGTCTCCTTCATGTGGCTCCATTGTCCTTCTTTCTCCTTCAAATAGCTTTGTTTTATGGATCTCACCTACAAGTGCATACGCATGAGATGAAAGCAAGATTGACAAGATAGCATGACAGCATAAGGGTACTAGAAGCGTGATTGATTCGACCAGGGACTTTGATTGAAGAAATTGATCCAATTTATAGATAAATTGGAGAAATGACAAGATTAGAATGAAGAGATTTGAAAGGAAATTTCAAATCAAGAATGACAAATTATGACAAATTGACACTTTCTATGCAAGATTGATTGATTGTCAATTATGACAAATTACTATGTGAAAATTGATTGATTGTCAATTATGACAAATTATGACAAATTTGCTATGTCATTCCCATGAAATTAGGAGAAATATAGGAGAAAATTGAAATTAGATGAATTAGAAATTAGGAAATTAGAAATGAGGAAATTAGGAATTAGAAAATGAGGAAATTAGAAATTAAGTGAATTAATTAACAATTTTTCATTTATTAATTAATTCACAAAGAGGGAGGAATTAGTTAACCAATTAAATAAATATTTAATTGTGACAAGAAGACTTAGGATAAATAAATAAATTATTTAACCTAGAGGGAGAAATGACAAACAAGGTTAAATGAATAAATCATGAAACCCTAGAAAATGCAAGGATGACAATTAGGTCTTGACAAAAGATTATTGATATCGATTCGATTTGATCATGATTCTGACTGACAAAGGACCAATGCTGATAAGTGATTTGATTGATAAATGCACCAATTGATGAGGAACAATGACTAATTGATCCAAATTGACATGATTGAGAAGGACGACGATCGATGACAAATTGATCGCAAAATGACAAGATTGAAAATGACAAGGATCGATGATGAATCGACCGCAAGATGACAAGATTGAAAATGTCAACGATCGATGACAAATAGATCGCAAGACGACAAGATTGACCAGAGGACAAGGATCGATGATGAATCGATCGCAAGATGACAAGATTGATGACAAATTGATCGCAAAATGACAAGATTGACGAGGACGAGGATCGATGACGAATCGATCGCAAAATGACAAGATTGAAAAGAGGACAAAACCCTAATTCAAAAGCGATAAAAATGAGGAATGCAGAAGAAGGACTCAATGCTCACAAATGATAAAGACCAAGTGCGCAACATAGAAGAAATGTTAATGCAACGCAAAAACCCTAAAATAAGGCAATGCGCAAATGTTAAAGTATGACTCCGCAAGTGTTGACCATTTTTAGACGTCTACATTTTGCCCCTCTTTGAGAGAATGCAAGTTTAAGCGTTGTTTCAAAGAACAATAATGAAAATGCCCCAGAAAATGACAATGACATATGCATGCCCCCTCGAGGAATTGGCCGAAAAAATCTAGAAAAGAGGCCAAGTGATCGATAAGAATGATAGAAGACGATAGGTTCGAATGGATCAAAAATTGAAGGTCGGATGCCAAGACTGACAGAAGAAATGTTAGTAAGAAGAAATTAGACAAAGGATAGTTAGAGATGAAGGAAAAATTGCTTTCACAAATGCACATAAGTAGGTGAGAACCTTTATTTAATGTAGCAAAGCGGATGCAGAGCATCATGGCATTGAAGGCCAGAGCTAGAACGCAACCCCTTTTGCAAAAGACAGACACATCGCACACAAGGAATGAGTGAAGCATCCTAGGGTGCATACATCAAGGGTCGAAGTCTATGCAGTGTTCAGAAAGTGAACGTACTTATCACAGACACCCAATGATATAGTTGCCCCAGTTTGTGACCAACATTCCACAAACAACAAACACAACAAAAAAGGAAAGGGACCATGAACCATCCCGGTCACTCTAAATCACTCAATGACATCATTGAGCAACATAGGAACATGATCGAAGCCAAAGATAAATCAGTAAAAAGATAAGACGCACAAATTCAACCAAGTCAAACAAACAGTCATATCGTCATTGTCAAAAGTGGAAAATAAGAATGATCATGTTGTCTGGTTCTAGGGAATGCGGTACCTCGTCTAAGATAGGACACAGTCTGGTTTCGAGTATACCACACCTTGTATAAGACCCATGATAATAGCAACAAGGACAAATGATATTGATGTTGATGCTATTTGGATTGATGTGACAACTGTGATCAAGTTGAATGCTTGCTTGGTCGAACAGTTCATCTGTTAATGCGTGATTTCATTAAAGCACAATGTGTGATTGCGTGTCATTGGAGGGATGCTCAGTGATCTGTCTTATGCACAAAGGGGATTTTTTTTTGTTTTTCGAGTTTTTACAATTTTTTTGTTTGTTTTTTCAGGACTTTATTTGATTTTTAGGGATTTTTTAAGGACATTTTTTTTATTTTTATGATTTTTTCAAGACATTATTTGATTTTTTTGGATTTTTTCAGGACATTTTATGAATGTTTTTGAATTATTTCAGGACATTTTTCAATGTTTTTGGATTATTTCAAGACATTTTTCAATTTTTATGATTTTGCCCCCAGTGTCTAGCAAGGCAAGGAATATGACAGGTGAATAAATAGGCTTGCTGAAATGATGGTGGATAGAGGGAAGACAAAGGCCTTTTATTATGGCGACAATACGGATGCAATTTTCAAGGGCTATTGCGTGATGGGACAAGAGACTGGATATGACAATGTAAAGCAGTGACATTGCATGAGGGACATGTCAAGAGGTTTTTGAAACCATGTTTAAATTTTGCGTCCTTATGTCAGATCAAGATCAAGGAATGAAAAAGAGTGTATGGATAGTGATAAGATATGGATAGGATAAGCAAGACCAAGAATGGATAAGGGACATGGACTGAAGGTCGGGATAGGCTAAGGGATAGTGGCAGAAAGTTGCAATAAGCCAGGGAATATGGATGAAAGGTTGTAATAAGCAAATGGATAAATACCAAAAGCTATGATGGACTAAAAGCTGCAAACAAGATGCATGATGCTCATGAAGATCCTCAGCCTTGTCAAGATCAAAGGTGGAAAGAGGAAATGGACATGAGGGACAATAGGATATGAAGGGTAATGGCAGGGGTTCGATAGGATAATGGAACAATGAAGGACAAAAGGATATGATAGGATAAAACCTGTCCCCAAGTGTGGTGTGCAAGAAGTTCATAGATTACGTATGATGCCTGTTTGCTAGGTTTTCATCATGGTACTTGCCCAAGGCGCCTGTTTGCCAGGTTTTCACCAGTGGATGAATTATTTTTGCTTTACTTTTTTTCTTTTTTCTTTTTTTACTTTTTTTTTTGTATTTTGACCTTTTCAATAGAAGATGGACACATGATGGGGGATGGAAGAGGGACTCAAGCGTCTTTTTGTTTGGATAGTAGCCTTGAAAAACATGGACCATGACCTTTAAAAGTATGCTCAAAGACATTGGTAGGATAAGGACATGGAAAAATAAGATGAAACTAAGGCAAGGATTTATGCAAAGGATTGGACCAAAGGGATCGAAGGATGAAAAATATGCATTGGATAATGGATAGGATATTGGAAGAACTGTGCTTGAGTGGATAGAAATGTTGGCAAGATCGACATTAGCACACACCTTGAGGGGTGTGGACTGATGGAGGAAAAATGGATCTCAGATTGTGAGATTTGGATGGAGGAATAGCTTGGGATTTTGGGACATAAGGGCCCAAAATGGATGAAGAAGGTGATGGAGGAACAAATTTGAGAGGTTTGGATGGAGGAATAGAAATTTTAGATGCCAATTTTGATGTTTCTTTAGGCTTTTGTGCTTCAAGGAGCCGCTTAGGGATTCACATGGTTTTTGATTTTTCATGCTTTTGTGGTTCCTTGGAGTGCATTGCTTGCACAAGGGATTTAGGAACCCATATATATTTTGACTTTGCTTTATTTTTCTCAGTGGGCCTTTGTGGCCTTTTGGATATTTCATTTTCTTTATAGATCATATTGTTCTTCGTTTTGACATGTCGATTATATTGGACATGTTGATCCTTGAATACATGTGGATTTCTAGACTTATGACTTTTATGCTTGGCATCCAAATTGCTTGGAGGGGGAAAGGAATGCATGGATGGATATGAATGAAATGGACTTCTTTTGGATTGATGAAATTTACTCAAGGATGTGTGCCTTTGCTGACCTTGCATAGAGGACAAAGGGATATAAGGACCTAAGATGGATGGAAAGCATGATGGGGAAGGGATATGTTTGGATTTTGATGGAGGGATACCAACGTCTTGAGAGTGAGTTGTGTAGACATGACCCTTAACATTTTCTTTCACATGAAGGGATTCTTTCTTATGGAGATCTACTCCTTTGCCTTTATGAATATCTTGACTTGTAGGATACTCTTTTCTTTGGGAAGAAGACGCGAGTCCATTATGAGGTGGATATGATATGAGAGAAATAATGAGATCTTGAAGTGGATCGGATTGCACCAAAGTGGAAGAACCCATTATGCATGTCGAGGGTTCATGAACATCTTGCACTGACACGTTAGAATCATGAGGGGGATTAGGATCATGAGGGGGACAAGGATTGTGTAGTGGACATGGTTCAATGACTGGTTCTTTAAGAGATGGAATGGGAGAAATAATGGGATCATCAAAAGAAATGCGCTCTTGGAGAGGATATGCTGAATTAGGATGTGGAGATGGAGGAACAAGTGGATCTTGTGGAGGATTTAAAGGAATAATTTGATCTTGACAAGGAGGAAGATCATTGGAATCCTCTTCAAAGGTGCTTTGCTCTTGACTTTTAATGGGATCATTGGAAAGGATGGAAGGGATATCTGGAATGTCAATGGGATTTAAAAGGACATTTTTTTTCATGAAATGGAAGGGGATCGTTTGGGATTGGATGGACTGGGATATCTTGATCTTTCTCGGGGAATGGAGTGTCAATAGGGCTTTGGAAAGGATGGACAAGAATAGGGGAATCATCGTGAGTGTCTGGGAACATGGGGTCTTGGTCAACAATTGGATGGGATGATAAGGTTTCAGGATCTTGATCTTCATCTATTTCAAGACACGTTTCTTCATGCTCTAAATTATCCTCTTGACATGGGGTTGGACTTTGGATATGCATGGGGGATTTTGGCAAGGGATTAATGATTTGGCATGAAGGGGATGGAATTTGAACATTTGTGCTAGATTCTGGAAAGGAATCAATGATTGAACATGAGGAAGAGGGACTTTGAATAGGGTCCTCTAAAACAGGTAATGGCAATAAAGTGCATGGTGGCATTGGGTCTTGTATTTCTGAAACATGACAAGGATGTGCATCATGAATTGGATTATCTTGGCAATCAATTATGGATAGCCCTTGGATAGTTTCATCCTTGGGTGTATTGTTTGATGAGGACAATATGGAAGGTTCTTGTGAAACTTCTAGAGGTGTAGGGATAGATGCCACTGGAGAGTCAATTTGTTTGTGGGGGGATGAGGCATTGCTAGACATAATTGTATTATCTTGATCTTCTTCAAAGAACTCACTTGGTAGGTTCCTTAAGACCCTTGCAATAAAGCCACCTTTCTTTTGAGGTTTTGACATAGTTATATTTGGAACTTGAACTTGTTTGGCAAGGAGTTGGTTCTGGTTTGATGTCATGTTTTGATTTTGAACTAGATGTTGATCAAATTGGTTTGACATGTTCAAAATTTGGCTTGGTGTGTGTTGCGACCTTTGTTTTTGAATGTTTGGTTGTGGTTGTTGACATTGATATGTTGATTGAACTTGTTGATATTCCACTATTGGTTGAACTATTTGTGGACATTGTATAGTTGGTTGGACATATTGTTGAAATTGGACCATTGGTTGTGTCTGTTGGAAATGTTCGAACTGTTGAACAATTGGTTGTGATGGTTGAAAATCTGATTGATAGTAAACACCTTCTTGTTCTTGTTGTGGAGGCACATAATGTTGAAATTGATGTTCTCTCTTTTCTTGAAGTTGTTTCATCATCTCTATTTGTGAGAGGAGAGCTGGTATGTCTGATCGTTCAAGAAGAGATCTTACATCAATTGGCTCAATCTTTGGATTTCGACCTGGAAATTTTCAAAACATTTTGGACATTTGTGATCTATTCTTCTCAATGTTTTTCACTCTTTGTTCCAAAATCTCATTTTCTTGAGCTAATTTCTCCTCTAGTTTTTGTATTTGGAGACTTGTTTCATCATAAAAAGTTTGATCCAAGTTCTGAGACATGTAGAGATTGGATTGACATGATTGATTGCTCAATTGTGATGACATGGCTTCGTAAGAAGGTTGAGACCTCATTTCAAAAAACATGTCACTATGCAATGCAACTAATGGGATTGACAAATGCAACCTAAAGGATGACAATGCAACTTAATGTTTTTGTTGTTTTTCAAGATTTTGACAAACTCATAAATGCAATTCTAAAAATGAGACCCTTAGGAAATTGAAATGATGTCTAGACCTCAAAGGACAAAAGGACCAAGTGACAATAGGACAAATTGACAATGTCTCACCTATATGCTTGGATACTAAGCTAGGTTTGACCAAATGACATTGATGACAAAAAGACAAAAGTTTGACAAGGTCTAGACTTCCTAACAATAACTTAGGGTTTATCAAAGATTTGCATTACTCAAGTATGACAAAATCTAGTTTTGACACTATATGCAAAGGGACAATTACTATGCAAATTACCCTAATATGATATGATAATGACTTAAGCTTAATGAAGAGACCTAGGGTATGCAAATGTGACCTAATGTTATGAGGACAAAGATGCAAATGCAAATGTATGACAATGTCAACCTAAGACAAAACCTAAGGTTGAATTATGAAATGGTATTACTCTAAGGCAAGAGGACACATGCAAATGGATGACCCTTATTGATATGCATAGGAGTATGACCTAGGTGAAACCTAACCTTGGTAGTTGACAATGAATTTGCAAAATGCAAACCTAGGATGAACCTAAATCTAAGTGACATGAATGTTGAGACAAGATTTTGGAAAATGTTTGACAACCATGTTTGAAGGTGTTTTGAACTTTGTTGAATGAAATACTCTTGTGTTTAACCTTGTTTTGAATCAATTTGTCTTGTTTTTGAAGTGAGACACAACTCAACTTTTGACAAGCAAAGAAGACAAGATACTTCAACTTAGACTCAAGACAATCATGCTCATTCACACATTTCTTATGGATGGCAAGGACAATAGGTACTTGAGAGGTAGACTCGTTATGAGATTCAAGGAGAATACATAGATGCTTGACCCCACAGGCTCCCCTCCATGACACTCACTTCTCAGGGCAGCCAAGCATCAGTCCCCATGGAAATCTCCCCATGGCGAACTTAGTATCTCTTCCAAGTATCCGAACTTGTCCTTCTCAAGCAACTAGAAGGATTTTTGGCCTCTAAATACAAGGTGTTTAGTAAGGATTTCTGTTAAGCATTACTCCTTGGTGTCATGCAAGCATGATTGAGACATTAAGCCCACCAAGATACCAAACAAATGTAGTTGCACAAGCACGATTTAGACCGTGAGGCCCTACTTAGATGTTGATATGAGAAAGAGTTCAAGGGTCATCACTTCCCAAGTAACTACAATTCCCACGTAACCCTTCCTTCAAAGCTTTCGCCCATCACGTATTTATTTATAGTGAGTTAGAATGCCAAGGTACTCTGGATGTGCTCACTTTGGGTCATTCCCTTCTCACGATTGTCACTTGCTTGCAAAAGAAAGCAAATGGTCGGGAAGGCAGGCCCTCTAAAGGTAACAAACAATCTGAGCCATGAGAATGGTATCAAAGATCTGGATTTCTGATCACCCTAAGAAGGATGAGAGCATACTCTCCTACTCCAATGTCAAACTCAACAATCAAAGCAAACACATGTTCATTCCATCCTACTTAGCAATCATACTAGGTGCCTAATTATGAATTACAAACACAAAGTTTAGTTGGAGTATAAGGCAACCTACAAAATCACCAAGTCAGAAGTTTAATTTGTTTAGTCTTTGACTAGCGAACCTGCATAAAATGTGTTAGTAGTTTCATTTTTTTGTCTTTGTCATGCGTAATGCAAAGGTGCTGCACAAAGAATCAGTACCAAAGAAAACCAGAATACAATAACAGCATGCAAAACAAAGCAATTTGCAAGTAAAAACACTGCTTTTTACCTCTGTTTCTGGCCTTACACAGGTGCAGAATGTCTCACACAGGCGCAGAATGCAGTAACACAGGCGTAGAATGTAGTAACATAGGCATAGCTCCCTTTGACATAGGTGCAGAAGTCCTTGAAACAGGCGTAGATTGCTTGACACAGGCGCAGAACTCTCCTACATAGGCGCAGAAGTGCCCAGAAAGCCCTGAATTACCCTGTTTCTTGGGTTTTTCACCTGCAAATCAACTCAAAAGCACTCAAAAGAATGGTTAGGGGGTTATTTCACATCGGGTTCACCAATTAATGTAGATAGGAATTTGGAAATCATCATAAGCAATAGCAAATTCGACTAGTTCAATCACGAAAACTAAAATGCAGTGATAACAATCCTAAAAACATTCAATGAAAACATGAAGACAAGACATTCTAAATGAAATCTAAACAAACCAAATGCATATGTCTCCTTCATGTGGCTCCATTGTCCTTATTTCTCCTTCAAATAGCTTTGTTTTGTGGATCTCACCTACAAGTGCATACGCATGAGATGAAAGCAAGATTGACAAGATAGCATGACAGCATAATGGTACTAGAAGCATGATTGATTCGACCAAGGACTTTGATTGAAGAAATTGATCCAATTTATAGATAAATTGGAGAAATGACAAGATTAGAATGAAGAGATTTGAAAGGAAATTTCAAATCAAGAATGACAATTATGACAAATTATGACAAATTGACACTTTCTATGCAAGATTGATTGATTGTCAATTATGACAAATTACTATGTGAAAATTGATTGATTGTCAATTATGACAAATTATGACAAATTTGCTATGTCATTCCCATGAAATTAGGAGAAATATAGGAGAAAATTGAAATTAGATGAATTAGAAATTTAGAAATTAGAAATGAGGAAATTAGGAATTAGAAAATGAGGAAATTAGAAATTAAGTGAATTAATTAACAATTTTTCATTTATTAATTAATTCACAAAGAGGGAGGAATTAGTTAACCAATTAAATAAATATTTAATTGTGACAAGAAGACTTAGGATAAATAAATAAATTATTTAACCTAGAGGGAGAAATGACAAACAAGGTTAAATGAATAAATCATGAAACCCTAGAAAATGCAAGGACAACAATTAGGTCTTGACAAAAGATTATTGATATCGATTCGATTTGATCATGATTCTGACTGACAAAGGACCAATGCTAATAAGTGATTTGATTGATAAATGTGCCAACCGACGCGGAACAATGACTAATTGATCCAAATTGACATGATTGAGAAGGACGACGATCGATGACAAATTGATCGCAAAATGACAAGATTGAAAATGACAAGGGTCGATGATGAATCGATCGCAAGATGACAAGATTGAAAATGTCAATGATCGATGACAAATCGATCGCAAGACGACAAGATTGACCAGAGGACAAGGATCGATGATGAATCGATCGCAAGATGACAAGATTGATGACAAATTGATCGCAAAATGACAAGATTGACGAGGACGAGGATCGATGACGAATCGATCGCAAAATGACAAGATTGAAAAGAGGACAAAACCCTAATTCAAAAGTGATAAAAATGAGGAATGCAGAAGAAGGACTCGATGCTCGCAAATGATAAATACCAAGTGCGCAACATAGAAGAAATGTTAATGCGACACAAAAACCCTAAAATAAGGCAATGTGCAAATGTTAAAGTATGACTCCGCAAGCGTTGACCATTTTTAGACGTCTACAAGGATAATAAGCCATGAATGTATATCGAGGTCTATGCAAACTTGTATGCTTCTACCTATCTTTAAATGATTTAAATGCTTTATTTTGTGTGTTGCACGAGACACCATGAATGACAAGGTATAATGGCTAATTGTATAAGTTGATTGTACTTAGATTACCATCATTGCCAAGTACGGACTCAATCCGTAGTTATTAAGTATCAGATGATTTGTCTAATTTAGACTGTCTCTAAAAAACAATATTTTCCATTATGTGCAATCGAAATTGAATTTACTTTACTTGCCTCATCAATTATCTAATGTATTCATTGTCTTTATCTTATAAAATGTCAACTTTTATGTGAGAGTCCTATTTTCCTAGCTCCAACATGTTTTAATTGATGAGAGAATTGTGTGTCGAGAGTTCTTTTCCTTTTAGTCAATTTTGGCTCATCTGCCAGATTTTTTCATTGTTTATTTGCCAATGTCTTTCTTAAGGAGTTGGTTGCGATAAGGGAATAGTTTGATATCAGTATTCCCTTTAATTGACTCGACCTCATGATCACAACCCATGTTTGCTAGCCCATCCACCAATTTGTTTCCCTCTCTGAATGTGTGTGAAATGATATATGATTCAAAGGAGTTCAGAATGTCCCAAATTTGTTGGAGAACATAACTAATATGCCAATTATATGATCTCCTTGATTTGCATGCATTGATGATTAAGGAGGAGTCACCTTCAATGTGTATTCTCTGTATCCTCATTTTCTTTTCTAGTGAAACCCCGAGTAGGAGAGCTTGGGCTTCTGCTAGATTGTTTGTTCCATGCGGTAGTGAAGAGGATTTGAAGGCTAGTAGCTCCCCTGAATTATTCCTAATGCTAATTGCTACTCCTGAACCTCCTGGATTACCCCTCGAGGCTCCATCAAAGTTAAGCTTTACAAAATCAGTTTGAGGGGGTTGTCAAACTGTATGTAATCTAGCAATCCTTGAGTCACTAACTGAGAGCTGAATACCCTTGATTGGTAGGCATAAACCTTTCCATATTTTCATTAATTCCCCATCCCATGAAGTAAATAATGCATCACTTTTTTGGTGTTTCTGAACATACATGTTTACTAGTTCAATGACCAATTTTTCCATTTCATGAAAAAAATTCTCTATTGCTGAGGTATGTTGTCTAAAAATCCTCTTGTTGCTTTTCCACTATATTGACCATAAGACTGTAGTTGGTATAACTGTCCATATGCATGAGAAGGAGCATGATTTGTGGTTAATGGGCTAGGTCTAAAAAAGTTCCCGAATTGTATATGGCAGGGGCATAGAAAGTTCTATTTTTTGAAGAACAAAAGACCAACATTGATTTGCAAAGGGGCATTGGATAAATAAGTGGTCCATAGTTTTAATATCCTAGTCGCACATAACACATTTTAATTCTTGTGCTATTTTAAGTTTAGTAAGCTTAGCACTAGTGAGGATTCTATTTTTTAGTGCCAACCAAGAGAAGCACCCTGCCTTTGGCATGACTGCATTATTCCAAGAAAAGAAGAAGACTATGTGGTAATGTTGTTGATTTGTCAAATGTTGGAGTGTTGAATATCCATTTGGAACTATGTAGTTTCCATTCACAGATGGGGCCCATATGATTTCATCTTTCTTATTTGTCAAGTAGAATATTCTTTGTGCAAGTATCAAGAGGAGAAGCATTTTTGGCTCCTCTTCAATTTCAACTTCATTTATGTCCTTCCAAATGATTTTCCCTAAGTAAAGAGTAGCTCCACTTACATAGTTAATTAACTTGTGTCCCCATTTATCAGTGAATATTGGGATTACCTATTGTAAATGGAAGTTCTGATCTAGAGGAGGATAGCCATTCCATGAATCATACCAAAAATTAGTTGATTCCCCATCATGAATTTACCAAGAAATATACTTTGTCACTAGATCCCTGGAGCATAACATAAAATTCCACATTACAAAATCTTCAAGTGGGTTTGATATGGAGAAAATTCTGAGTGGATTGCTTGAGTCCAAGTATTTTTCTTGCATGATTTGGCACCGTTTTGACTCTGTCTTTTTATACATACTCCACACTAGTTTCCCCCCAAAAGCTTTACTTTGTTTAACTAGATCATCTAGCCCCACCCCCCTGTTTTTTCTCTATTGCCATATTGTTTAATGAAATCAATGATTTTTTCTTTTCTTTAGATAGGTTTCCTTTCTAGAGGAAGGACCTAATGATCTTTTCAATTTGTATAATAATAGATTTAGGGGCTTTAAGGACTAAAATGTAGTAGTTGGGAATGGCGGTTAAGACATATTTAACAAGTAGGATCCGACATGCAAAAGATATCCATCTAGCCTTCCAAGAGGATATATTGTTCTTGATTCTTTCAATCACATTGGTCCAGTAAGAAATCCTATTACTTCCTATGAAGAGAGGTATAGGTCCAAATATGTACTTGGTAACTCATATGTCTTGAAGCCAAGGATTTTAATGATTTTTCTCTTCAAGGGAGCCTTGGTATTGAGAATATATAAGTTCAATTTTTGTGTGTTTATCTATTGCCTCGATACAGATGTGTATAACTCTAGAACTTTCTTCATTTGGCTAGCTTCATGGACTGAAGATTTGGCATATAACAATGTATCATCAACAAAGAGATAGTGTGTTACACAAATGGGTGTGTTTGGTAGATGTATCCCCTACCAAAGACCCTTGTTATGTAAATACGTTAATCATGTTAACTTCCATAATAGACAAAATACTCTCTATTCTTAAATAAACTCATAATTCCTTTAGTAAGTCTATTCCATTCCACTTTTCCTTCCATAGCTTCATTTGATCATTCCATTTAGATTGTAATAAACACGAAATTTCTATAAAAGATAAAGATTCTTCATTCAATAATTCGATATAAGTAGTATCTCAATCATAAAATACTTAGGCTTTTCAAGTTGCCTTAAGTTTAATAACAAAATAATAAAAAGTAAAGGGTGAGATGCATCCTTTGATCTGCAACCCAAGCTATCTTCAATGCAATCTTTAGCATGAAGATGAGAACAAGATTCAGGTGATTTTTCCATCCAACCTTGAAGCTTACACTTCCCCGAAATTCTTAGTCAATCAAGAATACCCGACCCTCCACGAATTTCTTAGCAAAAAGAATTCAAAAGACAAGATGGAATCTGGTGCATGCCTAGATGATACATGCATTTTCATTTTTCTAATTCCATTAAGAAACAAGCAAGATCAATCAAGGATGTGGTAAAGAGAATAAATAAATCCATCTATTTCAATGGTCCATAAGTTACTCGGTCGAATATAATGCCATGCATAGCAATAAAAGATAGTTTGTAAAAGAAAACTATTCTCTCTATAATTCCACATTCGGCACCCATCCCAGAAGGTAACTTTCCACAAACACAAGCCTATCTAGCTTTGTTCACATGAATCTAGAATAAATATATACATAATATAATCTTTCATTTTTCAATTCTAGCTTCCTATTTCTCACAAGATAAAAATACAATGTAAAGAAGACAATCTTTCATTGAATAGAAATAGAAAGAATCAATCCTTTGTTACAACTAGTCCTATCTGACAGGAAGAAATCTTTCATGGATAAATAAATAGAAATCTGAAAAGAAAACAATCTTTCGCTTCTATCTTTCAATCAAATAAACACAAGAATTAAATATTAAGAAGGTGTAACACATGTATGTATCTTTACATAAAAATTGAATAAAAATGAGTACACATTCTTTTATTCAATTATTAAAACATTTAAATAGTGTAATCATTAACTTGCATTCCATTTCTTATGGTTTAGATTTCTATGTTTATATCGTCTAAGATCTCTATCTTTCCATGTGTTTTTGGTTTGTCTACCTATTTTCTCGAATAACATATTTAGTTTAATACTAATATGCGACTTCCATGATTTAAGAACTCAACTAATTGATTTTACTAATTTTCCATAACAACAATCTAACATGATGAAAATTCATAAAGTGCATATCTATATGGCTTTTCAAATGAGACACCTAATAATCATCTTTACTTTTCATGCAAGGATCAAATTCAAAAGTGTAAGTCTTTTCTTCACGAATTCAAAATAAGCTTCAATATTTAATAATTCATTATCCTAGTATTTCATCTTCTTTGTGGTTCAAAATCAAAGTTTCTCTCTCTCTCTCTCTCTCCTCTTACTCTGTTTCTAGAGGGTTTGTTGATCTAATCTCTAAGAGTTTCACTAAGTTTATCAACAAACTTTAAGAAAATATTTCATTATTGCATCTATATTTACATGAACATAATTTAAAGCAATAAAAAAATGGTTCATATCATGATTCTAATTCCTTCATTAGAATATTTTTATAAATCTAAAAATAGAACATTATTTATCTTTTAGATCTCTACAACAAGACATGCTAGATTAGAGCCTACCTCTGAAATGTGATCCAAGTTTGTTATGATCACTGATAACTTTAAACTATCTGCAATTCATCCCGATTCCAATGCTTTTCTCCTCTACGCTATTCTATCTCATGAGCTTTCTCTACTCTACTTACAACTCTATTTTTCCATTCTCAATTCTTAGATCTTATCTTTTCTATATTTTGCAAGATTTCTCTCTTTTTCACAATACCGTCTTCTCTCACTTCTATTCTCTACTAATAAAACAAACTAATGCTCATTTAAGAGCCTAACTCTTAAATTCAATGCTAAATCGAAGATGATCATAACCAAACCTCTACGTTTGGTTATCATTCTCCTAAATATCGAATTCCTATTCTCTTCTACCTTCCATTCTCTATTCCTTTGTTGTCTATCTCTCTCCCTTCTCTTCCAACTCGATGGTCTATATATAGTGATCCAATCTACCTTCTTTCCTATATACGAGCTATCTCTCCTAGTGGTGGATTGATTCTAAATCACACCACACATGGTTTAATTGCAAGATAACAGTCCTGGTCGGGTTCGAACACCTATTTGTTCACCATGCAAACTTATTTGTTATTTACTATGTAACATCAAACTGCACATGTCGTTGCAAATAGTTTCTAAGTTCCTATGAGGCCAAGTCGACTTCCCTCCAATCATGCATGGTTTGTCGGCTATGACTTGTATTAAATACACCCAACCATTGCATACTCATTATTGTACTTTGACTCTACCATGCGGTAATATTATCTCTTAATAACTTGCTACGTGGAATTGCCAACCTTGACTCCCACTTCTCGTACCTTATTTTATGGTTTACGTGGGCTGGTAACCCACGAATTTCACCATGTACAACATTGTTGCAAGCTGGGTCTTCGTGGCTACAACGTGACTTGTCATGGAAGGTAATAAAAGAGAGGAGGAGTGGTTGGTGATAATACCGACCCCTCCCTTTAAATAAGGGGAGTGGTCAATATTACCATCGATCTCCCTCATTAACATTCACTTGCATTAATAAACCACCCCTTTCGGTCGATAGCTTTTCACTTAAGTCGCTTTCCATTTAAATCATTATTTATTTATTTATTATTATTATTATTATTTTAATTTAATTTATATTTATATATAAATAATCATTTAAAACAATAATTATTTAATTTCAATAGATTTACATGTTCAATAATTACATATGTATTTATAAGTCCATGATCAAATTATTATTAGAACTCATGTACATATATATATATATATATACATATATACATATATGTATATACATGTATATATATGTAGATATATGTATATATGTATATATATGTCCATATATATATACATATATACGCACATATATATACATATATACAGATATCTACATATATATACATGTATATACATATATATCTATGTATGTATGTGTGTGTATATATATATATATATATATATAATACAAATATATATTTATTTAATCTCAAATGATTACGTACAAGTATAAACAAAATTCATGAAGTAAGCTAATTTAAATCTAATTGTAATTAGATATATATATTATAGTTACATACATATTTACATCTATATGTTTGAATCATTATTCGAACTCATATATATATAGGCAAACAAATAAATATACAGTTCACTAAATCACACCTATCTGCATAAAAAGAACATATAAACATAGGGTCAATATTCACATCTAACTCATTAGCAAAAAATTCTTACTTTAAAATAAGACATAATATTTCACAATCACTCATGCAACTTTGATATAATTCAATCACCACTCAAATCTTGCAATAAATGCACATGTATAAACATTTAAATCAATCTACTACTCAATCCAAATTCATCATTCCAATTTAAACAAACACTCAAATAAGGTTATTTAAATCATCCATCTTTACAAGATGCAAATTATAAATCCTAATGTGGTGTGTGAGAGATTCCATCTATTCTAGCGAAATACATGAGCTAAGACAACTCTACTTGAACCATGTTCTCGCCTTCATTCGGGTTCTTCTATTCCTGCATTCACTTGCACTCAATTGCTCATTAGCAATAACAATCCCAATTTTACAATAAAAATTATTATTGATCATTCAATTGTATATAAATCATTTCATTGCATTCGATCTCCTATCTTATTTCATTATCAATTCCATTTTCATTTCATTTCAATTTCATTTGTGAAAAATAAACATTATTTTCCTAATTAAATAATTATGGAAAAATAGGGTTCGTGACATGTTATTATTGGATTTGATCAACCTGCTGAAGGATTCTGCCATAATGATAAATAGGAATAGAGATAGGGGATCTCCTTGTCTCACTCCTTGAGTAGTTACAAAGAAGTTGATGGAGTTCCATTTATGATTATTGAAAAATGAGCTCCTGAGATACATGCTTTTATCCATTTGCACTAGCTATCTGAGAACCCAAACTTATCTAAAACCTTTAGTAGGAAACTCCAATTTACTTTATCATAAGCTTTCATCATATCAATTTTAGCAATGAAAGTTGGTAGATTTGAGGTGTTCACTGAATGTAGGACCTCATGTGCGATTAATATCGGGTACAAAACCGGTCTGAAGAAACAATTTTTGGTATTAAATGTTGTAATCTCATGTAGATGGCCTTGGTGATGATCTTGTTAATAGTATTGGACAAGAAGATAGGCCTAAATTAAATAAATATTCTGGGTTCCTTCACTTTTGGTAGAATGGCAATGTTGGTGGTATTGAATTTTTTGAGTACTGCTTTGCTTTTCCTCGACTCTTTAATTGTTGCTAGTAGATTCGTGCCTAAAACATCCCAACATTTTGGGAAGAATAGGGCACTGAAGCCATTTGGTCCTAGGGATTTATCTACAGCTAATGAGAAAACTACTTTTTTAACTTCTTCAATTGTAAAAGGCTTCATTATGTCTGCATTATCTTGATGTGTGATCAATTGTGGAATGTCATTCAAAATTTGTGTTACATCTTTATTAGGGACTAAGCAAGTTGTATTGGCTAGAGATAAGAGATTTTTGAAGAAAGTAACCCCTTCATTCTGGATGTTTGTTGCATTCGTTAATGTACATCCTGTATTAATATCATTAATAGTGAATATTATTGAGGCTGCTTGCCTAGACTTAGGAGATGCATGGAAAAGCTTTGTATTCTTGTCTCCTTCTTTTAGCCATAACTCCCTGGATTTATTCCTCCAATATATTTGTTCTCTCTTGCATAGTTCTTCCCAAGTTTCCTAAAGTTGTTTATGTTTCTCATATGTGGTTGAGTCAAGTCCATGTGAGATTATTTTCTCTTGAATATCTGATAATTACTTTTCTACTGAACTTTTTTCAGCAAAGATGTTCTTAAAGACTTCAACATTCCATACTTTAATTCTTCTTTTAACATATTGTATTTTCTTATCTAATTGGAACATTTTGGTACCCTTTTGTTGAGGACCACTTACCCAATATTGTCTCAGGAGTGGGAGAAAATGTGGATGCCTGAACCACATTTTTTAAAATTTGAAAGTGATAAACTTATAAAGCACTGAGAGGCGGGGGGTGAATCAGTGATAGAAAAAACAAAAACACTTTAATCCCATACTGGTAAAAACATTTAACCAGTTTACTTATGACTTTGCATGCAATCCAAAGTGTTATAAAAGCATTCACAACAAGTAAAACATTCACCATAACACAAGTATTCATATGTGGAAAACCCAACTGAGAAAAACCATGGTGAGATGGAACTCATAAGTTAACTAACTGCAGAAATAGGCAACTAATCGGTTAAGGTCTACAAATGCTCTGTTAGGAGCAGATCCTGTTAAAGATCCCAAACCCTATTAGGAGCTATACCTGGTTAAAGGTAACCTTAGTGGAGGATTTAGATCCAAGTTAATGAATCACCTTGTTAGAGGATTTCTACAATGAAGCTTGTTAGAGTTTACCTAGTTAGGGGATTTAATTGTTGTAGTGATTAGAAAATAATAGGTGGTATGATCTAGGAATAACACATTCTGCTTGTTTAGATCCTTTTTTGTTCACTCATTACTACATCACTGACATACTCTGCAACTCCTTCAACAAATCGCATCAACTCTAACTCATAACATAACTTGTATCTTGCATATGACAATAACTCATCACAATGTCTTTTTATAGACATTAGATTTCATGTTGGCTCCTAAACCTCAACAAAATTTCCTAGGTTCAGTGAATTTGGAAAAACTTCCTTAACACATCACAAATCACCACCAAAAATATCGGTTGGTGGTAACACATCACAATCGGTGATAACTCATCACACAATTTGGAAAACCGGTTAGAACACTGATATTGGTTGAGTGTTGATCGCTTCCAACTCATAGATCAGTTGTCTCCAAGTGCCTCTTGTCTCTCTCTATTGCATCTCGAAACTGGTAATAGTGGAATTGACCAAAACTGATTGTCTAAACTTCATATACCGATTGTCTACATATACTGGTTTAGACACCTTTGTATCGGTTAGACTTACTTTATACATATGATACTGGTTTACAATAATACTAGTACCGATTTGACCTAACTGGTATACAAAGATGACTATGGCAATCAGAACATATGTGTGCCATCAATGATAACACATAAAGTCATCCAATACAAAAATCATCATCATGCCAACATTCTCCCCCTTTGGCATTGATGGCAACACAGGAAAATTTTGTCAACTAAGTGTGCTTACAAAAATATATAGAGTCTCCCTTAACAATACATACAAAATTTTAACATCACATACATATTTCTACTCCCCCTTTGACAACAATGCCAAATTGAAAAGTAAAATACATATATTACATCAAAATTTGTCATCAAAAACTGCATATATAGATAAATATAAGAGTTTTAAAGTCTTTACAATGTAATTCTTGAGAAAATGTCACTAAAATGAATCTTCAATTGTTTGAGGTCATTATCCCATGTTTCTAACAGTGTCTCAGTGATCTCAACATTTGTCAAAATTTGTGCAGCAAATTCTTCCATAGCATCAACAATGCTCATCTACGGGGTAGCCAAAATTGCTTCAGAATCCTTGTATGCCCTCTATAGGATTTCAAATTTTGGAATTAGCTCATTCTTCAGCTCCTTCAACGATCTGATCCACTTCACCTATTCAAAATCATAAACTTCTAATAGGTGTTGTAAGGCATCAACAAATTTACCAAAATTTAAAGTGGAATCTTGTACTATTATATATGCATCACTTATCCTCTCAAGTTCCTTCTCTGTATCTTCTCTCTTTTTATTCAAATTGGAACAAAATAGTGATACTTTAGATATAGTAGCCAAAATTTTACCTCTAGTTTCTATACCAGTTCTTAACAGATCTTTATTCATTGTTAAAGCAATGTTGTCTTTATCAATTTCTAGAATCAGTCGCTCTCCCCTTTTCTTCTTGTAATCTTTTTTTGCTAAGACATGAGGTGCCTCTTCAAGTGATTTTAGTTGTTCACAAGAATCAACAACTATTTGTCCAAGCTTAGAAATATGGGTAGATAATTACCAGTATCAGTCTCCAATAGGAGACTTGACAAAATGTCAACATCAACCTGAATAGTCTCCGCTTCTTCTCTCTGCTCTTTCAACCTCTTCTTTTATGCTCTGGATTGCATAACAATAGCAATCTCCATCAGTTCAAATGCACTCAAATTTTCCATATCTATAGGGCCTTTTATGTTGATTGATTCATCATCATTATCATCGGTTTTCTTCTTCTCCTTTTCTTTCTCCTCATCATCCTTTTTCTCTTCTGCCTTCTTCTCTATTTTCTTTGTTTCTGTTTGTTCCTCTTGTGTGGTTGTAGTGACTGGTGGTAGTCGACTTTCCACAATGTGATCCTTTATCGGTGGTGATTGCATGTCCACACTTGGTTTAGTAGTTGATGCTTCCTCTGCTATTTGCTCACCAACAATATCTGGTTGTTGTTTTGTTTCCTTAACTAGTTTAATGTCATTACTGGTTGTATCAACAGTATCCTGAATTTCTTCAGTTTCATCCACAAAGATTATAACCAATGGAGAACTTGTGTCATCCTTATTCTTGATGGGATAGACTACATCCAGTGTAATAATTACTTCAGCAGCCAGCTCTGGTAGAGCTCCAGTCTCAGTCTGATCAGGTTTATTATGATAGCCCTTTAACTGATCATTCGTTCCCTAAATATCTTTAGTTTCCCGATGAGTATCATTTTCAACTTCTTGAATTTTTGCTGCCAATAGTTTCATTCTCCCTGATCTTGTATTGAATTTTCCTTTATATTTAGCAAGCATTGCTAATAACTCTTCATGAGACAATTCAGAAAAATATTGAGCAAAAATTCTATCAATCATCTCTTGTTCCTGATCAATAATCAACTTTCATTTATTTTCAAGAATTAAATATAAAGAATCATAAATGTTCTTTTGAATATCTTGTGGTAACCGGTTATTTTGACACAGGTAATTGATTATCTCTTGAACCACTTCTTGTTTTTGACCTTCATCAAAGGAATCAAAATGTTCTTTTACATTATCAAATTGCTTTCTCCTTGATGTTTTCAGAGTCCTTTCAAAATCACTCATTGGTTTGAAAGATGTAACATCAATAGGAGTACTTTGTTTGGGAATTTCTCCCACTGGTTTAGATTTCTTACCAGTTACCTTCATCTTCTTTGATTCTTCTTCAGGTTCAATTTCCTCGGATTCCTCTTAAAGGATGAGATGTCCGCCTCTTTACCTCGTGACAATTTGCTTCTTTGCATATACCTTAGGTACCAATTCCTTCTTGATTTGAATACTCCTTGTTATTCTTGTATCGGTAGATGCAGAAGCTCCTTGATCTTCTTTCTTCTTTTTCTCCTTCACACTACTGGGTTGTGCAGGTGCAATCCTTTCTTGATAAGTGCCCAGTATTTTCTTCTTAGTGTCCTTAGGTGACGCTAATAGGTTGTTGGCATAACCGATCAGTAAGTCATAACTAACTTCATAGCTCATTTCCTCCATTTCTTCTTCTCTTGGTTCAACAACCTCCATAAGACAGAAGTCAATGGTCATAGTGAAACATATCTTTTTCAAAGTGTTTCACCACTTCATCTGATAACCTTAGTCTCATGCTCATCTTCTTCTGGAATTCATTGAAATACCCGCTCATTTTAATTGGGAATGTGTTCTTCACAACCTTTATGCTATTCTTAATTTGGGCTGTAACCGGTGTATCCTTAGACTATTGTATATCACCAATTCCTGGAATAAAATTTTGAAAGTAGAAAAACAAACCAATCAAAAGTTGCCCATATTTAAACTTCTGATTGTTGTCCTTCTTTATTGGTTCTAGATTCAACATTAGTTGACTTCTCATCGCCTTGCATAGATCATAATCTGCATCTTCTTTCATCATCTGATAGGCGGCATGCACGGCAATAGATGGTACATTGTTCATTAGGTTGGAATGAAATATCTAGTAGCCAATAACCATTGTTGCAAACTTGACTCCTTCATCTGCAATGTTATTGACAAATATATCATGACCATCAATAGTGGTCTTTGTCAACTCAATAGCAGTCTCCTTCGAGATTTTCCTTAACTTAGGTACTTCACTGATTTGGTAGAAACCTATGACTGCATGAATATCCTCCTTTGTGATAGTGTGAGACCTATCAAGATACATGTTTCCTCCATATAGACGACTAAGGATAATCCTGACATGTTCTTCCTCAAAATCTTCAAGAAAATAGTCTGCATTATGAAAATCCTTTTCATAAACCCTAATATATTCAGGTTTGGTCTTCCCGCTCTTGTCGCATAGAGATTTAAGCTGAGAATAGATTGCCAATGACCCTAGATCCTCAATTTTGCAATCTATATAACTTGTCAAATCACCTTTAATCAAAACACCTTGTGGTACTTGAGATAATGCATTACAAGACTCTATCTTATCTGTTCCCATTGACTCCATAGCTTCAGTAGTGATAAAAAGACTCTCTGTTGGTGTAGACGATGATGCCATTCTAAATAATCTTGATTCGAGAGAGAGATTGACAAAAATACCTTGTTCCCTTCACATTGGTATGGTTTCTGTTTGCTCTCTCACCTGCACACCCGATTCGTCTATCCTTAGCTTCAAATCCAATTCAACTTTTTAATCCGTAGCACAAATCCGTTCTCAATCTAATAACAATGCTCTGTTTCGCTCTGCAAGTGCTTATAAAAATGCTTTCTTCAAATGCAAATAGGGTAAAAATGACTTAGTGAAAATTCCTTTTATTAACTTACCCACTACATTCATTACACTACCAATAGGGTAACAAACCCTAATTACCACTTAACAAACTCACCTATACCAGTAGGCATATCAACCGATTGGTAATCCTTAGAAAATCGATTGACAAAAATACCAAAAAATCTTATATTACAACTCGAAATGAGATTTTTTGTTACCATACTCTCTTCAAGGGGTCCGGAAATAGATTTACCGATATTCTCCCCTTAAGCTCATTGAAAAGATTAGTTAATTGGTGTAGCATTCTCCACACTAGGTGAAGGATTTTATTCTTTCAATGGCTTATCCTTACTTTTCTTCTTCCAAATTCTATTCATCTCCGCTCTAGTTTCTTCAACATCTATTATCTTCTTTCCTTTCTGATCTTGATTGTGATTTACCGGTTGGTTCTTCTTAGTTCTGCAAAACTTAGCAATGTGTCCTAGTTTATGACAATGATAGCAGGCCATCCCAGATGCTCTCCAAGGTCCTGCATTACCTCTTTCAGTCGTTCTTCTGCTGTTCATAGCCACATGTCTATAGTTATTGCAAATTGAGCAAATCACATTAGTTACCTTCTCCATCTGATAGGGACTAAACCGGTTGACATAAGGCTTTTCTAGTTCTTGTTCTTTGGTTTTCATAAGTCGTTCTCTAGTCACTGATAGGTCTTTAATTCATGTGAGGTGCTGGGTTATTTGCTCCATATTTGCATTCAACTGATCTATTTCCATACATATTGCATGTATAACAATGACCTTAAAATCTTCTAGACAAAGATCTAGTATTAGAATTATAGCATGTGTTCTCATTAGATCTTCTTCTACACACATTAGCAGTATGTCCAGGTTTGTGATAGTCCAAACAAACTGGTTTAAAATTCTTCTTACCTAATTTCATGCCTTTAGATACCAGTTTGTCTTTTGATGAAGTATCCTTTGTTTTAGAAGACTCACCTTGCTCAAATGTATTGAATCCTAATCCATACGTGTCACCTTTCATCCTCTGAGATTGGATCTATTCATCTAGCATAGAGGAGCTGTTGTTGAATTTGTCAAGCTTCTCATTGACCTCAGTAAGTTCTTTGGTAAGATCTTCATTATTCTTCATAAGAGTCTCTCTAAGAGACATTGCCATTTCTAGATCTGACTGTAATGGTTCTTTTTCTTCCTTCTCCTCATGCCAATGTTCATGCAAAGTTGCATTCTCCCACTTTATCTTAGAGATCTCATGATCTTTCTCTTTGATCAGGTCTTCAACTGCCCTCCTTTCTTCAAGTTCTTGACTCATATAGATTGTAAGAGCTTCAAGTTCTCTCCTTAGGTTAAGTTTTTCACTATTTAGTTTATCCACTTCTTCAACCAGTGCATCAATGTTGGCCTAATCTAAAGAGTTGTTGTCAGAGACATCCAATAATTATTCAGTCAGTTCTTTCCTCTTTTCTTGTGAAGCCTTGAATCTGCCTCTCAGGGTTTCAAGCTCATCCCTAGTTTCATCAAGTACTCTAGCCATCTCTCTATAACTCATATCCCCCATAATGGCTTTAGGGTTTCCTTCCAAGCAATTAAGCCTTGAGGAAGTTAGGCTCTGATACCAATTGATAAACTTATAAAGCAATGAGAGGGGGGGGGGGTGAATCAGTGATAGCAAAAACAATAACAGTTTAATCCCAAACTAGTAAAAATATTTAACCATTTCACTTATGACTTTGCATGCAATCCAAAGTGTTATAGAAGAATTCACAACAAGTAAAACATTCACCATAACACAAGTATTTATACGTGGAAAACCCAACTGGGAAAAACCATGGTGAGATGGAACTCACAAGTTAACTATCTGCAGAAATAGGTAACTAACCGGTTAAGGTCTACAAATGCTCTGTTAGGAGAAAATCCTATTAAAGATCCCAAGACCTGTTAGGAGCTATACCTGGTTAAAGGTAACCTTAGTGGAGGATTTAGATCCAAGTTAATGAATCACCTTGCTAGAGGATTTCTACAATGAAGCTTGTTAGAGCTTACCCGGTTAGGGGATTTAACTGTTGTAGTGATTAGAAAACAATAGGTGGTATGCTCTTGGAATAGCACATTGTGCTTGTTTAGATTATTTTATGTTCACTCCTTACTGCATCACTGACATACTCTGCAACTCCTTCAACAAATTGCATCAACTCTAACTCATAGCATAACTTATATCTTGCATATGAAAATTACTCATTACAATGTCTTTTTATAGACATTAGATTTCATGTCAGCTCCTGAACCTCAAAACAATTTCCTAGGTTCAATGAATTTGGACAAACTTCTTTAACACATGACAAATCACCACCAAAAATGTCGGTTGGTGGTAACACATCACGATCAGTGATAACTCATCACACAATCTAGAAAACCGGTTAGAACACTGATACCGGTTGAGTGTTGACCGCTTTCAACTCACAAACTGATTGTCTCCAAGTGCCTCCTTATCTCTCTCTGCTGCATCTCAAAACTGGTATCAATGGAATTGACCAAAATAGATTGTCTAAACTGCATATACCATTTGTTTACATATACCGGTTTAGACACCTTCATACCGGTTTGACTTACTCTATACATATGATACCAATTTACAATTCAAAGACTTAATAGTAGTACCGGTTTGACCTAACTGGTATACAAAGATGACTATGACGATCAAAACATATGTGTGCCATCAATGACAACATATAAAGTCATCCAATATAAAAATCATCATCATGCCAACATAAAGATGGACGAAGGGAACGATGTTGTTGACCCTTCATAATTTATAATGAGATGGCAAAATGATCGGAGCATACAAGAGGCATTATATTAGAAACCATATTAACATTTTGAAGAGGCCATTGACGAGAAATGAGGAATTAGTCAGGTTGCTTTGTACTTTGAAGGAAGTTCTTTCATTTGTTTTTCCAAGTAAATTGGTCTTTGGTAGGAATTACATCTTTCAGGTCATTATCAACAATGAAGGCAACAAAATCTTGAATTGTTTTTTCTGGAGGACAAATACCTCCCATTTTTTCCTAGCTAGAAGTTATTGCATTGAAGTCTCCTCCTAGGATAATATTATGATCTGCATATTATTGGATGAAGCTTGTTAGGGTATCCCATAACCTCCTTTCTTCATGAGTGGAAGTTGGTCCATAAACATTAATCAACTTAAAAGATAGATCAAACCTTTGAATGCTAATAATTTGCCAATTGTGTCCTTCATGTAGAGGTTTTGCAAGTATTGTTTATGGATTCTATAATGTTAGTAATCCACCAGATGCTCCTACTGATGGAACATGTGTTGATTTCCATTCATTCCATTTGGGAACTATCTCAAGAAAGGTTTCTTGAGAAAGTTTTGTTTCTTATAACATAACTATATATGTCCCTGATGAGTCAATTTATTTATTGACTCTCTTTGTCTTGTCAGAGGAGTTGATGCCTCTGACATTCCAGGAAACGATCTTCATTATTATTTGGGAAGGCAACATGCCCTCCTTGGTCTTTTGGATGTAGAAAATTGCCCATCTAGTGTAGTTTGTATGCCAAGCTCTATTTCCTCCTTTGTTTTGGTTTTATTAGAATTTTTGCCCATTCCCGTCTTCTTTGGATTCTGAGTTTGGGTAGGGGTCTGCATGATGGAGAGAGTTTGGGAGTAATCAAAGATCAAATTAGATGATTGTTCATTGGTATTTTATTGGCCATTGTCTAGCTCTAACTCCGTTGAGTTAATAATGGGTGACTATCGTGAGGTGTGACATTTTGTCAAGAGGGGGAGGTTTAAGAACATAAGTTCTCCATCTTCAAATAGTGCAGAGCAAACTTTGTTATTTTGGGCTACTGAAGTTAACTTGCAAGTGAGGATGTCCTTTGATTTCCTGTCAATTGGACCCTTTATTTTAGACTCTGCAATCATCAAATCTTTGTACATATGTGGTGAGTGATGTGTCTTTATATCTTGATTATCCTCATTTAGAATCTGTTCTGCAATTTCATTAAATAGTTGGGATACAATTGAATCCAATAGTTCTTTCGCCATCTTATTTAGATCAGGTGTGCTTTTATTTTGAACTCCCATCTTGTTGTTTAGTTTCTTTTGGGGATTCACCTTGAAATTCATGGTGTGTTTATCAAACATTATCTTCCTCATGAAATCATCAAAAGATGAATGAAGTTGGTTAGGTCTAGGAAGGACCCGCAAGTAGTTAACAAAATGATTATGCCATGAGCTTGTTTCCAAGGGATAGTAAGGATGCCATCCTAAACCATTTATCGAGTTAGATTCTTTTGAAGAAATAGGGGAGATCCTTGATGTCTTTAACAACCCAGATGACATTATGGGGATTGGAGGAATAAAAAGGAATTAAAAATTCCTTGGGAGAGGGGATGCCTAGAGGAATGTGTGATTTCAAAAATCTTACATTCACCTAGGAAAAGAGCATTTAAAGCTAGTGGCTGGATGAAAAAGACAAAGAGTTGACTTTGTGGCTAATCATGATGATTAACCATTAACGACTCATTAGGAGAGGGATTAGAGGAAATGTTAGGTGGGATTAATATTTGTAGGAGAATTTAACTAGGAGAGAGAATGAGTGGAGGGAATAAAAAATTAGAAGAATAATGTTAAGTGAGTTTAGGGAGTTTCTAGAAGAATTAATTAAGAAGATGATTTGAAATTAATTAGCTAAGAGGAAGATTTGTGAGGATTTGATTTTTTTTAGAAGAATAAAGAAAGGGATTGATTTATTAAATAAATCAATCATATGCTATAGTGACAATATTAATTATATTTAATTAATATTGAGAGGAATTTGAATTAACATAATTAATTAATTAATTATGCGAGGAATTAAAAATAATTAAAATAATTATTTTTAAGTGTCTACAGATCCACTTGGGGTGAGTTGCACTAATTGAATCAAATGAGGATAAGGACGTTTAGGCATAGTAAGAATAGTATATATAACATTGGGAGAAATGGAGAGCGATAAATTTGATGTTGCATGCTTAAGCAAAAATGAATGTTGTTCACACTTGCTACAATAATGGAGCAAGTATACATAGTAAAAGAAGAAAATCACTTTAAGTACCTTGGAATGCAAAGAATTTGATGGCTCTGAATACTTGCTACAGTCTGTAGGATTTTAACAGAGATCCTCATAGATACTGATATATGCTTGCTCTGCCTTTGAACATTGAGAGGAGAAGTGACCTAGATGAGGAATATGCTAACTTATAGCCTCAGGACCATCTATTACAACTTCTTGAGCATAGTAGCCGAATCTCTAATCAATGCTAATCTTCTGAGGAGTGAGTTTTGAGGTATCCAGAAGAATGCATACTCGAACTAATTTATCTATATGCTCAAAGAGGACTAGGTCATGTTGCATAAAGATATCGAACTGGTTAGAAAATGATTCTATTAGCTCTGGGTCTCTGTATTTGAGAGGGATTGAAGGGAATGAGATCCAAACTAGGAAGAACTTTATAACCTCCTTTGTGGGATTGAAGTTAGGCATCCAGAGCAAAGTGGAAAGATTGATTCCTTTGCAAAACCAATGTTTATGTTTATGCACTCTATCTCGATCCTTTTGGGCAGAAAAATAAGCAATAAAGAAGCACTTACCAAGATCTATGTAGAAAATATCTTGCAACCCTGACCATTCCTAGAATGCCCATTTGCATAAAGTTTCAATAGGAAGTAGGTTAATAGTGAGTTTTCCTATTAATGTCGTCCCCCTCATGATTTTGACCTGGGAAGATAAATGCTCCTTTGGGACTACAATCTTATATAGGCCTTCATCATTACCTCTACCGATATTGGTAGGTTTTGGAGGAGGCTCTGTCTGAGTAACGGTCTTATTCATCTTTTGACCCAGGTTTTAAGTATTTCTCTTGATTTTTGCAACTTGTTTCTTCCTTGATTTGCATGAGACAATGTAGGAAGACGAAAGCCCTTCAGGTACTGTCTATTTGGTTTGAAGAGAGATCCCAATGGTATGTTATTGGGGAACGAAAGAGTGTTTTGAAAATTCTACTTCACTCCTTCATGTTCATCAGGCTTGCGTTCTTTTTCTCTTATTGAGATGGTATTTGGGTAAGTAAGGAATGTGGGAATAGATGAATCTTTAGATTTTTCATTATCATTTTTCCAGAAAGGTCTTTCATCTTGACAGATATCAAAAAATTATTGCTTACTTCTATTCAAGGGGCGATAGGCATGAAAGGGTAACCTCTTAGGTTTGTTGAGTTTATGTTTGGGAAGATAGTCATGTGTGGTATGAGGGGTAGGTAGAAGCCCGTATGAAGATTCAATGTTGTGCCCTCGGAAAGTAGTCTGCCATCTGCCTCTCGGTCTCGTGTTGAAGTGGTAATGGTAATCTTGACCCTGTTGATCTCTTCTAACTATGCTGATGTTGGTGTCGTAGCCTTGTCCATGGTGTTGACCTTGTTTTCTGCCATATCCCTGCCATGATCTCTGATAATTCCTGCGAGGCCCGTGCAGAGAATTTTATGAATGGAGTTGTTATCTTCTTATATTAATTTACTTTCAAGTCTTAGCTAAGGTATTAACGATTTTCCATTTTATGCATATGATGATAAGTTATCTCATCCTTCTATCTATAGATATGGTACAGATGAAACATCGACTACTCATGCTTAAACCTCTCCCAAGTTTGGACCTACCCATGAGGACATTTTGGTGCAAGAAGAGAGTATTAACACTTCTTTCAAAAGTCTCCCTCTTAAGAATGAAGTTTTGAGGAATGATGTCGATCCCTCTCCTAAAATACAACTCCCCCATGAGGATAATTTTGTGCAAGAGGATTATATCATGACTACTTTTCCTATAGATACATCACCTTTTATTGACTCCAATGATCTCCCTTCTAGAGATAAAACATTGATAGATCATGTTTGTCCCTCTACCAAAGTTTTTCCTACTGATGAGGATACCTTAGAGAAAGATGAATTAGAACTTTTCTTAGTGATCTCTCTCCCAAAGATGAATCTTTAGCAAACAAAGAGCCTAATCAAAACCAGGTCAATATGATTCATGTTTCGAATCATGCAAATGAACATGTGGAGCCTAATTTTTTTGTTCATATTCGTCAAGATGCACTTCAACCTTAAACCAAACCAATGATTGTTGCTAAGAAGAGAACTAGACCTTCCAACTACTTTTTTAACTGTGCAAAACAAATCTCTCAAATGGATAGGATGAAACAACAAATGTCATAAAAATATAGTTAGCATGGAGTAGCTCACACATATAACCATCAAAATATTGTTCTTCCTCAACATGTTGGTAGGGAAACTAATCTTGTTGAGAAACTTCATACTACTCTAACTAAGATCTCTCTTTGGGATTTGATTCAAACTTCACCTACATACCATGGTTTGATCCAAAAAGCCTTACATAAGGTAGTTGCCTCTTCTTTTTCTAGACCAAAAAATTCAGCAACCTCATTTGATTGTATGCATGAAAATATGGATATTAGGTTATCACAAGATGAATTGATTTCATTAGAAATTCAAAACCAACATGATCCAATTGCGATCATACCCTGCATTCCTGAACATGAGAAAGTGTACCTTAATTGATAACGGATCAGCCTTAATGTTTGTAGCATTGAATTATTACATAAGATCAATTGGGATACTTCCTTCATTCAACCTAATTCCCTCATCATTCATGGCTTTGATAATTTTGGTGGAGAGTCACTAGGTATGATCACATTGCCTATTATAATAGGACCCATGACTTTACCCACAACTATTCATGTCTTGCCTAATACCCTCACATTAATATTCTTCTGGGTAGACCATGGATTAATGTTATGCAAGTAGTCCCTTCTACCCGTCATTGCATAATAAAATTCAGACATATTAATGAACTTTACATGATCAAGTTTGATCCTAATCCTTATGGTGGTGTCCAAGAAGAAGTAGGAGGCATATCCTTCTTTAACACTATGATTCTTTCTACAACGTGTAATCTCCTATCAATGATACTTTCTTAGAGAAAAATTGGGGTCCTTTAGACTTTACACCCTCCTTTAATGGAGAATATAAAGTCCTCCAATCCAAGTATGAATCCTTGAAGAAGCCTTGTGTTTCATTTATCCAAGATTCTTCTAAATCCATTCCAAATTTTTCTTCTAACAAATGTCTTGATGATGATTAGGGCTCTTTAGACTTCAACACAATTGAAACTAAGAGTGAACCCTCTCCTCCTAACATTTTAACACATACACTTGATTCTAAACATGGATGCAGTTGACATGGTTTAGGATGTGTAAAACAAAATATTGAGGGTCATGAGAAATCTACATTACATTTTTTAAAGAAGGCTTATGTTTCTAACCTCCTCCTTTGTTGACATCCCCTCCCCCATAGTTTAGTACATCTATGTCCTCTTCTACTAAATTTTCACTAAAACAAGAGAGTATTTTGTTCAACCTTCTTCAAGCCAAATTAATTACTATCTCTTGCCCAAACAAAAGATAAAGCATAAATAAAATCATGAAAATTATTTTGTTTGCGTGTATCATTAAATGTACAACCATTCTAGAAATGAATGTCAAGCTTCGAAGAGTGAAATTCAACAATTTATTGATTCTAGTATTGTTCAAATAACAAGTGAAAATGTGTGGTACATTTGTCTTGTCACTTTTTAAATAAAATTTATGTCTTATTTTGTTGCTCCTCACTATGTGGTCCATTAGTATATTGTCTATCGGAGTCTCCTTGTCATTCATGATGGTACAATTTCATGTGTAATCATACTTGTCTAGCAACATAATAGCTTAGTTATTCTTGTTTCTATTTTGGGGGGAAATAATAGTTTCAAATCATTCCTCCTTCTTAAGGAACCACTTTACCCTCGTTGAGCTGTATCTTTTGTAGTGGTTTGTCTATCCTGTGTAGAATTGAGGGCCTCTTCCTTGCTTTAAAGCATATATTTTTTAAATGATATCTCCTTGATCATAGAAAGTGTGCAATCCTTGATTAAGAATCCCATCTCCTAACAATTGGGAAGATGTGTATTCTTGCTCTCCTTCCCATTTTAGTTGAAGATGTTATGTTTATTAAAGATATCCTCTCTTTTTGGAGGTAGATATCTTGAAGGAAATATCTCTTCCTTCTGCTTTGATATTTATGTATCCTTCATAATGACCCCTTTACACTTTTTGCAAGATATCTCTTTTACAACTATCCATTCTTTTCTTAAAGACTTGTATCTTTTAACAAATCTTCCTTGCATGGAACACATGCATTTTCATCGAGGATATCTCCTTGTAATTGAAGGTGTTTATCCTTGATGTGAATTTCTATCTTCCTTAAGATGTTGGATCAACATGGAAGTATGTTAACATCTTAAGGGAGGGGGAAGCATATATGGGTTCCTTGTTGCTTATGCTTGGTGTCATTGCAACACTCACCTTGTGGTCTTATATCAAATTTTTACTTGGTGCATATTTAGCATCCATTTTGCAGTCTCATGTTTGGTGCACACTGAAGCACTTATTTTGAAATCTCATGTTTTGTGCATATTACTTCACATACAAAGGTTTTTTTTTTATAATTTTGTGTATGGTGCATGCTATAACACCCATTTTGCAACCACATTTTTAGATGATTTAGTAAATAAAGATTTTGATTTGTAATATTTTTTAACATAAATCATCCAACATCAAAAAATATTGTTGGCCAATGGAATTCATACCTTCCTGTCTTATCAATTGGTGTACATCCTTGTTCTTTCTATAAGTCTACTTGTTTTCTTGCAATAGCATGCTAAGAACTATATTAGAGGTTGAGACATGTCTCTTCAACTAATTGGCTTGGAACCTTTAGTTTGTTTTAGTACTAATTTTGTGTGCTTTGTATATTTGAATGCTTTTGCATGGATTGATGGGATCCTATGATTAGGGGCTTGATCATCCTTCAAACCTAGTGTCATCCTATCCCTAACTTGTCTTTCTCGCGACTACTCTATTGCTTTATTTTTACTTTGCTATAAGCATGAACGTAAGTTAATGCTCTTGCTAAAGTGGAAGCTAAATATAGTGTTGTAAATTATAACACCTTACAATTTCACACCCTTTTTGGCCCTTACTATAGTGTGCCTTCTCCTATGTTATTTCAAGATTATTTGGGCTCTATCCTATTTTAAAATTCTAGGCACTATATTCCACACTTAAATGTAGTGAATCCAAATTTAAATTCAAGATCTAATATCAAGGCCTTAATATCTCTGTTCCCACAAATTAAGGCCTATTTTATTAGGACACTATCAATCCGCTCTAGTGTTTGATGCTTTTTTGGCCAAATTTTGGGGGATTAACATGTTGGCCTTAACATTGCAGAATCTGATCTTGAATTCAGATATGAATGTGGAAAGTTGACCAAAATAAAAATATACCTTGAGAACACTATATAAGGTATCATCTCTAATTCATTTGAATGTCCCTACACAAGCTATCATTCCAAATCAAGAGTGAATATTCTTCCATCAAGAGCAGATCTAAGTAGGTGGAGTAGCAAGCTACATCAAGGTGTCTTCAAGTTTTTTTTCATGATGGATTTTGTTATGATTTATCATGTTATTGCATCAACACTTGGATGACTTATTTAAAGATAATTGCATCATCAATAAAAGGTATAATCATTTCATTTTAGTACTTCAATTCAACATTTTATTTCAGATTTAACCTTTGTCCTACCAAGGGTAAGCTCTCATTTCTAATCAATCATATTTGTAGTGTAGGTTAACACATAAGGTCTAGGGTTTGACTTAGGTAATCCCTTATACAACAAAAAAACATTTTCCTCCCTTTTTGTATAGTTATAGGTTCAAATATAGGTTCTTGATGAATTTTGAAGGTATAGGAGCATAGTGTAGACAAAGGCAGCTCGGTTCCCATAAATAAATCACTAGAAAAGTTTGGCCTATAGTGCCTAGCACTAGAGTCCTTGTTTGATCCAAAACTCCAAGGGAAGGCAATTTGAGGGCTTTAAATACTAGATGTAACCTCCATTTTTACTTGGACACCTATTAGGACCATGATGCCTAGCTTTAATGTTTAGCCATTTTGAGATCTTCTTTCTATCATAGGTTCCTATCTGTATCACATTTTTAGATATGTCTTTATAATTTGCATTCATATTTTGTAGCTTACTATTTATGCCAATTTTGGTCAATTTCTTAACATTCTTCCTAGTTCTTGCATCATTTATTATCTTTATCACATCCAATCATAATTAATCAAAAATAAAATAATCAATCCAAGTGCCCAACTCTTTTAAGGGACCAAAGTTGGGCCTAATTGCTTGTTTTCCAATGACATTGAGAGGCATTGGGAATAATTCCTAGTTTACATGTTTAGACTAGTAAACCCCATTTCTGTACACTTCAAACATAACTTGTTATCTAGTGGAATTCATGAAATCTCTATGGAGCCCTAGCATAACACAACTTGTTAGTTGATGGACCACAAACCCTCTCTTCCTAATGGTGTATGCTCTTTCTCTTTCTATAGGCCCACTTGTTCTTTTGCAATAACATTTTGATATTGATATTACAAGTTGACATAACCTTTACATCAAGGTCTCTTCACCTAGTTGACTTTGAGCCTTTTGTTTGTTTTAGTTATTGTCTTTGTACATGTGTATCTTACTTCGAATGTTTGTGTGGACTAATAGGATCTTAAGCTCAGGAGCTTGTGCATCCCTCAACTTTGTATCATCCTATGCGAAGTATGCCTTTCTGTCAACTACTCTCTCTCTCTCTACTTTACCATGAGCATGAACATAAGATCAAACCCCTGCTAAAGTGGGGCTAAATATAGTGTATTATATTGTATCCCTTTACAATTTCACACTCTATTTGGCACTTAATTTAGTGTATTTTGGTGGCATTAGGGCACTCGATAACTGTGTCTCACTAAAATTCCCTAAAATTGTAACCATTACTAGTGTTGGCCTTCATAATTCAAAATTTGGTCTCAATTTTGGTACTTGACCATTCTATGTCGGATTTTTATTAAAAAATACCTTGTTATCTCTATATAAAGCATATTTTCTATCATTCATAAAGTTAACTTCTAAGACCAAGCATTCTTATCTAGTCCAATCAAGAGCATCCAAGAAGTAGTAAACTGCATCACTCTATATTTAGGTATGATTTCATATGTGTTGATTATGTTTTTTTATCATACTATTTTATTAGCAATTGAAGGACTTGCCTAAGGAGCATTTCAACACCACCATTTCCATTCCTAGGGTATAAGCCATTCAATTCAAAAAATTTATCATTATTCTAGCCTTGATATTATTAAGGATAGGCTTTCCTTTTTATCAATTATAGTAGTCGTGGAGGTTGGAACACCAACATGGGGTTTGAATTAGGCAAAAACCTATACAACATAACCCTTCTTTCCCATTTTTCATGTGTGTAGGATCAAGTCTACAATAAAGAGTGTTACATGAGTGTAGAGCAGATCATGAATGACATCCCTAGATTTTGAATAGGTAGAAAGACTAGGACTAGGGTACCTAACACTTGCATTTGATGCTTTTCAACTAGATTTTTGGGAGAAAAGTTTATAGGACCTCCTGACTTCATTTTTGATCTATTTTGTCAGTTTGGATGCTCTTAAGACTAGGAGACCTAGCACACTTGTCTTGCACTTTTAGCTCTAGATTTTAGATCTAGGTTCTTTTTTGTGTCCTATTTCCAAATATGGCTTACTATGTTGGTTTTTTGATATGTAACTTGTAGTTATTGCTGAAAGTGACAATTGTTCTATCATTTAACCTAGTTCATTCACACACACTTCACAATATCAAATCCATTGAAGTAAAGGAACATAAATTCCAGTGTAGACATGCAATGTAGATTTGAGATCTTAGTTTACATCCATAGGCTTAGGAACTCATTTCCAAACATATCACTATGATAAATATTTAATGCTTGGGTTTGCAAATTGGAAAAATATTTAATATTGAGAAAAAATAGTTCCATAGTAAAAGGGGAAATGGTTTTGTAAGATAATAGTATTAGTCACATGGTTTAAGTAATAATATTTGATGGTTTTGTGCAATCTTATTTTTATAAAAAACAAGCACATAAGTAGTTGTCAAGGCCGTGTTGATTGTGTATCTCATATAGTTTGCATATGTGAGGGGAGGAAGCATGGATTGGGATGTGTGGTTGCATGATTCCCATTCACTTGTTCATGTGGAGTTCATGTACAAAGCTTGACGATTTAGCCTGGGTACTCATGGAAACTCTACATGTGTATTGTAATATTTGTTCATGAGATAATACATTGAGTGTGGATGCTAAGTTTCCCCTCTTTAGAGATTTCTTAAGTCATGTCTTGTGTCATCTTGATATTATCTTTTTTATTTGTTTGTATTTTGGATTCTGGATACTTAGTTACATGATTTTGTCTTATGGGGTCATGTGAAAATAGTTCTATATGACCAGTTTTTTCTTCTAATTGTTGTATATTACAACTGCAAACTTATTTCTTAAAAGTGGATGCTGGTTTGCAAAAAAGTAATTGTTTGGTGAGATAAAGCAACATCTTTCATGTAATCTTCACTTATAATTCATTGTAGCTAAGTGACAATCTTTAGGAGTTCTTATGAGTTTGAGTGCTCATAACTAGTGTCCTAGTGGGTAATTGACACTAGGAACCAAGATCAATTGAGAAAAGTGGATAGGGTTTGAGCACTTAGTAAGGAGAATTAGGTGACTCTTTTACTTGTTGTATTGGAATTTTATCATAGGGGCTAGTTCACTAGTTTTAACTTGCTTGGAGGTGCTAGGATTTTCAATAGTTTATTTGAAGTTCACACACGATATTAATAGATAATCCCTACTCATTAGATTAGGAGATTGATATTGTAAACAAGTATTTGAGAGATTTTTATAAATGACGACTTCCATGTAAAATTCTAGACACTTAATTAACTGTCCAAAGAGTCTTTATGATTGGGGGTGAGGTCCACCTTAATAAGAAAATGTTTGTAAGTATGAATATAAAAAAGATTTTCAATCTCATAGCATACACTATTATTTGCCCTTAGGAAATTCCATAGATGGATTGGTGGGCTTGGAAGATCAGTTTAGATGAGAGTCTTGAGTTATGCATTCCTGGAAACTTTAAAGTCACAAGTCTAACAAAACAATCCCAAGTGAGTATTTTCATGAACTTATTTGGATTAGCTATGGAACATTAGTACTTGTTGTTAATCACTAATGGAAAATAAAAAAATATCTGTATAAGATTTCAAGCCCTAATAAACTTGACACCATGGGGTTCTTAGGAGTGCTTAAATAAGACTTTTCCAACATGGTAGAACTAACATAGTAAGCAACAAGGCTATAATTTGCTTGTTAATTAATAAAACATATGACATCTATAACCAAAGTAACATCAATTACGATTTTAAAGAAATTACCTTGTCATAAATATTTTGAACAAATTTATCAACTCATTTTCATGTCATGCTCATCTCCATTTGCAACAACAATTATAAAAAAACATAACTTGAACCATTTAAATAATTTCTAATCTAGCCTATAAGTAGGATTAAAATTGAAAGAAATATGAAAAGCTTCTAAACAATCATGTGTAAGAAGTTTGGAAAAGTGGGTAGTGCTAATTAAAAATCTTAGTATACATAAAACAAACTATAAGTATGTACATGAGAGCTCTCTATGAAAAAACTTTCCTTTTCAATATCAAAATTTATTTTTTCTTTTTTTTTGAGAGGATGAACATTCCGAATCGTTTTAGCAAACTTGTTTTAGCCATACCTTGACTTCAAATCATAAGGGCACAAATAATCAACCTATTTCAACATAGTGCCCAAGATCAAGGAGTATCTATTCTACCAAAGTTGCTTTCAGAATGATTTCAATCTCACCCTTTTAGAGCATCACGAGCCCTACATTCAACAAGATTTGATTCTTGATGGACTCTTGGTGAATCACATATATTCACAAATAAACTAAAGGCCAAGCTATCAAATGTTGAATGATAAATCAATACAATGAAAAAACAATTAAAATAAATGGACTATTCACGCCATCAAACCCTCATCTTATATATTTACAATCACGTAAAGATAAAGTACAAATATAAATATATTCTATACAAATCAAACATTGTCAAAAATTATTTCTATAATAATTATAGCCACACTTTTTCTATTTCAATTCATTAAGCCCAATTCATAAAGATAAAGATTTATTGAAAGTGACATGATATTCCTAAATTATACCATTAACCAAAGCTCAAATTCTTTGAATAAATAAGAATAACCCTAACATCATGTCCCAAATAAATTCACTAGAATAAATACCCTTACTTTTAAGTCTAAGATAAAAATTGAACTATTCAGTTATTAACAAATAATAAACAACCTGACAATATTATAAAACTTTTCCAAACCAAACAATTTCTTTAATTTTTTTAGGGAACTTGTACCTATTCAAATGAGGTCCCACACAATGCTTAAATTCAAAACTAGGCAACTACAATAGAATAGCATTATGTTAGGCACGTCTTCTCACAAGTCACAACTAGCCTTGTAGCTCAATTCCCGGAGGTGTAAGGTGTGGATTCATTCCACAAAGCTTGGAGTACACGTACACCGTCCAGAGGAAGGAAATGTAAGCCTCCTTAGGTAAGACAGTTTATTATTATTATTATTTGTATCGACATTTCGTTTTGAATAAGAATCCGACATTTTCATCGCGATTTAGGCTTCAAAACTTTTAAAAGCACCGTGTCTTTCGGAAGTCTGCCGGTCCCACCGCCTCCGTAGGCCAAAACCGCTCCCGCCGCAATAGGACCACAGGCTAAAACCGAGGCCCACTTTTGTGGTTTTTCAATCAAAGTAGGTTTTAAATTGGCGTTTGTTTACACGTTATTATCAGCAATTTAAAAAAAAAACAAAAATTATTTCATTATTTGACCGGCTTGTTTTTTTCCAACTACCTGTCGATTAAATTTTAACTTTGTATGTATGTATATAAATATCTGGAAATAGAGTAACTTTGTTTGTCATTAAATATATACGAATTATTTCTTATATATGTGATATTATGTTTTTTTTTTAAAGTAATATATATTAGTCTATTCAGTATCTATTATATTGGGGTGATATTTATAGAGAAGTATTGTGATTTTTTCAAGTTTGTTTATTTTGTGAAATTTTAATAAAATTTATTTTATCGAGTTTCAATTATGTAATTTTTGATTCAAATTCTTTGACTCATATTTCTTAGTCATGTTTATTTATTTTCAATTGAATATTACTCTTCCAACAAAAATAATTACTCAAAAGATTTGTGAAAAGTCTATAATATTTACAACATCTATTCAATTAAATGAAAGTGAAAGTTTATATGATGATTTGTCAAAGCATAATTGATAATTCATCTATATTATTTTTAAAACATAATTTTTTTAATTTTTCATAAGTTTGAATGCTTTATTTAATATTTATTGCAAATCCAAATGTTTCTTAATTATAATTTTAAAATATAATTATTTTAAGAAATAAGAAATATTTATTTCACTAATATATATATATATATATATACCAAACTTAATATTGGGCATTCTAAGTTCATAAATGGTACACCAATTTTGGATGAGTTTTTTTGGGTTTTGGGTATAGGACTTAAGAACTTAAAGTTATTATTCTAGCTATATGCAAAAAGGTTAAAAAGTAGATTATTTAATCATGTGCTACAACACAAAACAAATTGCATAACTCATCTAATACATATTCCTCTAATATTTACCAATGCCTATGTACAATTCTAATTAAATATTCATTTTTTATTTATTGAACAAAACAAAGTACAAACATATATTAAAAGTAATGAGTAGTTGGAAGAAATGGAAAGAAAAAGAACTAGATCAACCACAATATAGATGACAATATAACAGCTATTCAAAGGACCCTAAGAAACTCTCTAAAAGCTTCAGCCAACAAAGCTACAACATAAGAAACTTTAACAAAATATACAAGAAATCATATGGCTGAATCTTACTTCTGAAACTCTCTGGTACATTGAACATCATCAGCATGCAAATGAATGAGAAACACTAAAAACAAATTGTAACATGATGTCACAATAGCGTTTCTACTTCCTACAAGTAATTTGATTAGAGAAAACACTCAAACATCTACAATTAATAGAATATATTTAATATTTTGAGAACTTTTAATTATCAAGTATTCATTTTTTTAATAGTACTAATTGAAAAATTAAGTGGACCCTTTTCCCTAATCACTTTTTTTAACAATTATTTTTTTAAATTACACTAAAAACACTCAAGTGAATCTCAATAAATTATCTATATTTTAATTCACTAAAAATCTCACTTGTATGAAAATGTTTTTTTGTATTGTGAGAAACTTCAAATGTAATTTCCATCCATCAGCAAAATAATTTGTGAAAAAAAAAATTGGGCCGTCCGAATGTAAAGCTGTTTAACAATATCAATCGTTAAATTACTGCAGTAACGGTAACAATAAATATGCAGTCCACTCTTTCGCCACTTGGTTGGTTCCGGTTGGCTATATTCGAACTCCATCGGCCTGCTAAGCGGCTGTTTAAGGAATAGGTTGTCGTTATCGGACGGTGGAGAACGCCGGCGCCGGGGGAATCTGGGCTGCACGATGCGCAAGACATGCTCGAGGTATAAGGTAGAAGTTTTGTGATGTCAAGTATTATTAGGGCCCTGGAAACAAGGGTTTCGAGTTGATGGATTAATTTGGATTTGTCTGCACAGGCTGGGGAGAGATTCTGATACCCATTGTCCTCCGCATCATTTCTGCAGATTTATATTTTTTCATAAATTTATATTTGGTGGGGATATGGTCCGGGTTCAAAACTTGTTACTTATCTCTTGATGGCAAAGCGAAGTTTATTTAGGGTGGTGCTATTGGGTGTTACTGGTAAGATTTATAGCCTGAATTTGAGTATTCTGTTCACTTACTCAAAGTGCAAAAATAGTCGGAGCTTGGAATCTCTGTTTAATCTTAGATTCAAATGATCATTTTTTTTGCCAATGTTTTTATTTTTTGAAGGAACAATTTATGATGATATTCGGGAAATAGCACAAAAAGATGTTATTTCATTTTAGCATTATTAAATACGAGGTTATTTAGGTTTTATTTTATTTTATTTTCTCAGATTTGAATTTTTTTTCAGATTTTTTTTGGGATTAAATCCTTCGAAAAATGGAGTTGTAGTCAGTGTAGCCGTAATAAGGTTAAGATGCAAATATTTAGCTGGATTACAAGTATTTTAGATATTTAGTTTAGTAAAATGATATTAAGTAATATTATAGATTAGTATATATTGTTTCTTGATTTGACTCTGAGTTTTTTTTTCTGATGATGAATTTTTTATCTGAACCAAATTTATAAACAATGAATATTAGTGTCTTATAGTGTGAAAATTACATTTCTGCGAGTATTATAGATGTTCAAAGAGAACCAAAGATAAGATTTAGGAGTTTCCTATTTTTGATAAGATTGCAAAATGAAGTACATCGAAGCTTTTTCAAGATGTTGGAATATAGACATATAAAATTTAAGCAATATATAAGTTAAAAGAAAATAAATTCCCTTGTGCGCACCCGGATCTCATATGAGAGTTTGGGATGTGGCTTGCCTTGTGACATAAAACATCATCTTATACATTTTCAGTATTTTCTTTGCAGCTTAAAATGTTACCTACATTTTATTTTGATTAATTTTTGATCTTGACTAATATATTGGGTTGTGACACTGAGTTTTTCCTTGATGACGGGAAAAATTCAGAGTTTTGATCAATTTTCATCTTTATTAATATACTGGGTTGTGGCCGCGAGTTTTTCTTTGATGATGGAAAAAATATCATACAGTAAATCTATAAATAATGCATACAAATATTATGGATTGTGGAAAATATTTGTCTGCATGTATTATAAATATTTTCTAAAATGTAGAGTTGCATATTTTTAAAAAGATTGAAAAAATGAGATACATCCAGACTTAGTCCCTATGATAAAATGTAGCCATATAAAATACAACCAATATATAAGCTAAAATAAACAAGATTCCTTTGTGGGCATCTGGATCTCTTATGGCAGTTTGGGGTGTGGCTTGCCCTGTGACATAAAACATTACCTTATACATTGTAGGCATATAAATTACAACCGATATACAAGTAAAAATAAAACAAATTCCCTTGTGGGCATCTGGATCTCTTATGAAAGCTTGGGGGGTGGCTTGCCCTGTGACATAAAACATTACCTTAATACATTTTCAGTGTTTTCTTTGAAAGTTAAAATTTTATCTTGATTTTCTTTTAATCAATTTTGATCTTTAATAATATATTGGGTTGTAATAGGAACTGAAAGCAGGCCATGAGAAGATCTATAATGCAGATATCTGATAAAATTTATTAATATTATGGATATTTAGTTTTTTGAATTGAAATGAGACGTAAGATTATTGCAGATACTTAAGAAGTCCTAAGTCAAAAAGTTTTAGGATTATTTTAGGTATTAAAAATGAATGATAAATGATATAGTTTTTGCATGGGCTCTGCACGTTGTTGATTATGTGCATTTGACACTTTAATATATATTTCCCATAGCTTTTTAAGTTGGCAAGTGGGTTATGCTCAATTGATCGATTAGTGATGTTGGTTGTAGGGGTTTGTAATTACTGAAGCCTGAAGCAGTAGCAGTTGTTTTATTTTGTTGAAACTTGGCATTTGGTAGTTTGGATACTAAAGAGGTAGTCAGTTGTCAATGGCGGGAAAATTACGCCGGAAGCCCCGTGGCAGAGGAAGGCGAGGGAGGAATGTGCAAGCGAGTCGAAAACCCCGTGGCAAGCGAAATCAGGGGTATATGGAAGCTAAGAAACGAAGGAAGAGAGAGTTTAGTGAAGGTTCAGATAGTTCTGATGAAGATTTTGTGCTTGATGAGGAAGAAGAAGAGGATGATGATATTGAAAGTACATCTGGTGAAGAACTAAATGAATCTGATGAAGAAGAAGAAGCAGAAAGCACTGAGAGTGAAGAAAGTGAAGAGGAGTGTAATCTACCAAAGCCGAGAAGAAACTTGATGCCAAGGCAGAAAAGCTATAGTAATGGGAAAGCTCAGGCACTTAAGAAAAAACCAAGAAATCAATCAATAAAGCGAATTAAAAGATCTTCTAGTGACGATGATGAAGATTTTGATCCAGATTTCAGTTCTACCACAGAACATGATGACTCTGTTGATGATGATAATGAAGGGGAAGGAATTGCCAAATCTCAGAAGAGAAAGCGGACAGCAATGAAATCCAGTAGTTCAAGCACTCGTAAATTGAAGAAGCGAAAGAAGAGTACAGCTTCAAGTAAAAAGTTGGTCCAAATTGAAAAGAAGTCAATGCCTGCTACCAAGAGGAGGAGGACAACAGCAGTGTCACAGAAAGTAATCAGAAGTACAGCCTCTGCAGGCTCTGAGTCAGATGAAGATTTTGTAGTAGTACCAAGGAGGCGAACCAAACATCAAGGAAAATCTTCCCAAAGTGCAGAGATGGGGTGGCTTTGCCCACGCAGGGGGAAGCTCAACAACTGCTCGAGGAAACTTGACAGCAGTTCTGATTCAGATTTTATTTGCTCTGAATCGGATGCCGATTATAGAATCTCAGCAGAGGAAGGGGAACTGTCTTGTCAGTCTCATAGCTTTACAAAATCTGCAAATTGTTCAATGAGAGCATCGTCAGCTGAGAAACAGGAAATAGTTTCTTGTTTCAGAGATCGGCAGGAGAAGAAGCGTAAAAGTATTTCTGACAGTGATATTAGCAGAAGTGAAGAGGGATTGAGAAAGAAGGGAAAGGAAAAAGTTGGGGAATCAATGAATTTTACAGATTCGGATTTGCCAAAACCAGTTTGTGGAATCTGCTTATCAGATGAAGGGAAGGCTATTAGGGGTAAATTGGATTGTTGTGATCATTATTTTTGCTTTGCTTGTATTATGGAATGGGCTAAAGTGGAATCTAGATGTCCAATGTGTAAACAGCGTTTGAGCATGATATCTAAGTCTTCAATATCAGGAAAAGGTTTGCGTGGGACTGCAATTAAAATTCCAGTTCGAGACCAGGTATGATTTCTTTTTCTTTTTCAAGGAAGCTATTTGTAACATTTTTGATTGTGTTGTCATGTTCCGTGTTTTGCTCATCTTTGGCAGACATGTCTGATGCAAATTAAATGCTTGTTTAGTCTTGTGCTAGGGATAGTGGTATAGGCTGTAACATTATCTTTCGGTGCAGATTTATCCAATGCTTGAAAAATGCATGTAACATCATGATTCAGTTGCTGAGTGCTTTCTTATGATGGTATTGTACTATTAACTTATGATACCTTGTATTTCAAGCACCAGTTTTATTATTTTTTTCTGAACATTAAAGGATACCAATCTAGTGATCTCTTCATTCTTTTTAGGGTTTACCTTTAAATTTGATAGAGACACTAATTTTGTAACAATGTAATGCTTGACCATATGCCTGTATTGTATATGGTTAAATTGTCTCAACTCTCTTATTTGTAAATTATTCTTCTTTTCTTTTCTGAGGCTATTTAATGCTGTGAATTCATTCTTTAAACAGTTTTTGGTCTGAATGCTATTCATATGTGCAGGAAAACTACTGTTTAGCATCAGAAAATCACTGTAAAATAAAATCTAGTGAAATCTATTGATAAAAATTGTTTATGTATATTTTTTTCTTTGTTGCTTTTTAAGCTATATTTCAAATGTGTTGGGAGAAAAGTTTTTTTCAAACGTTTCAGGAAATTGCTGTAACAGTCATTTTTATGAGTTTACACCGAAATTGCAAGAGTTTGCATCAGTGTTTGCCAACATTTTATGCTGTAGGAAGCATGTCCTTGAAATACTTGCTTGTAAATTTTGTGTTGTGAATGTTTTAATTTTCTCCCTATTGACATGGCCTAGATCTAAATGGGTTTTATAAGAAAGACCTCACAAAGTAAAATTGCTTGCTCTTATTTTTCCATATTTACTTGGATTTCATCTTATAAATAAAAGTTCAATAAACTTTAAGGTTCATTGCTGACTCGGTTAATTTAAATTGAAGGCATTTCTGAAACTCTTACAGAGCCTTTTTATGAAAGAATGTTTTCTATTTTTGGACTCATATTCTTATGCTTTTTGTATTGGACGCATCAATTGAGTGGTTAGAATATATAGAAACATTTTTTGTCATTTAGCTTTTTCGGATTCAAGAAGTTTGCCATTTTCTCCTTACACTAGAAAAGGAATACCATGCCTTTTAATGGAAATTGTTTTTGCTGGAATCAATCTCAAGTTCCTCTAAGAAACATTTTTTAATTTTATTATTGCCGTTTACTGCAACTTTTTGAAGCGGGATGTATAAGGTTAAAACACTTAGTCAGGGCTGGCTTTGAATGTCATATGTTTATCCATGCTTCTAGATAGGTTTGTAGTCCTAATTTTTGCTGATGGAGGGCAAGCTTTGAGTGACTACTAACATATTTATTTACTGATGCTTTTAGATTTGCTTTGATGTTCTAAACTGTGGTTCTTGTAACAGGTCTATCAACCTTCCGAAGAAGAAGTTATGGGGTTTCTTGATCCATATGCAGATATAGTTTGTCTAGAATGTCATGAGGCTGGTGATGATAGCCTTCTATTATTGTGTGATCTCTGTGATTCAGCTTATCACACATATTGCGTTGGCCTTGGAAGGGCTGTACCTGAAGGAGATTGGTATTGTCAAGCCTGTCAAACATCTAGGCCTGCCCAGAATAACACAGAGGAAGAAGAGGTTGACGATTTTGTGCTTGATCTTCACAATGAAGATGATGGCTTGACAATCAGAGAATTGGTTGAAGATACACCAATTAATAGATGTACGGAGAGAATCAATTTAGATCTTTCTTTATCACCGCCTTCTTCATCAGTTTTTGTGAGAGATACAACACCAAGTTGTTTCAGAACTGTTCGTAGAAGGATTTTTCGAAGAAGTGGCCCAAATCCTTCTCCGCGACTTTCAGATCCAGCAAGGGCTCCGGTTAGGCAAACACAATTATTTGGATCTACATCACAGGTATCTGGTGCAGGTGCGAGGACTCTCTCAGGCCAGCGCAGGCTCCAGGAGCGTGTACATGTTTTACACGACAATTGGAGTGCACAAGAAAGGGCCTCTCAGCAATTATCTCCAGGCTTTTTGGCAGGTTCCAATTATGGCATCGACGATGGGGTTGATGCAACTGTTCTGCCTATAATCAATAAACAATCGTGCCTATCTCGTGAATCAGCAAGGACAAGTAATTTGGACTCCTCTGTAGTCCTAGAAAATGGTCTCTGCAAGTCCGAAATTTATCAGGCATGGTCTATGATGGATAAATCAATAGCATTAGGAGGTGGTGATGTACAAACAATAAGAGGTGGAAGATATTTGCAGGGTTCATCTTCTGCTCATTGTAAGGATGATTTCTCAGACCTGATGGGTGATGCAAGGACAAGGCTTAAACATGGTACCAGCTCACCATCTGCAGCACAATCAAAAACAAGCAACAGTCAAGGTAGACTGCATCCAGAGTCTATTAATTGTAGGGACCATTCACAAAGGATAAGTGAAGAAGGCTCATGCAGAGGTATTAGTAATAATGTACAATCAGCTCCTGATGTTTCAAATAGGAGACCGTGCTCTAACTTAATTGAAAGAATTGACAATTCAAGCATTTGCTTAAACAATCCTGTTCTCGGTAATTCCAAGCCTCATGAAAATGAATTACGAAAAGTTGAAGGTGCAAAGGATCATGTGCGCACCTTGGTAAAAACACACATGAAGAAGATGATTGCAGGAAAAGAAGTAGGTAAGGGCATTCTTACAGTTTCTCTTATTAATTGTTTGAGTAGGTATTACATTTGGTACATGTATGCATTTAAATGTTTAATGCACTTTCAAGGGTTTCTTATCAACAATCTGATTTGTCATATCAATTTTATTTTGCCTTTGATGGGAGCAACCAGAAAAATCCAGACCTAACAGTCGCTCTAAGTCATATGGTTACGTAAATTTCCTAATCATGTCAGATGACATTTTTTTAGATCAAAAGATTGATGTTCTGTATTGTTCTGCATTAATACAAATGTATAGTTTCCTGCACATGGCCATGGGTGCATGCATTGCAGGATGTAAGAGCATATCTACATGCTTTGACAACTCTGTGTTCAGTTATTAGTTAGAGATATTACTTAAATCATAGAAGAATGGGAAAATGCTTTTACTAGATTAATGTAATCTACAAATATCAGAGACATTTTTCTTAGTACTAGCTCAAAATGGCCTTGAATGTTTTCCAAATTTGTCTGTCTTTACAGAACTGTGAGGTTTTTAAAAGCTTCTAAAAGGACTCATCTCTTTTCCAGGAAAGTATAAAAGGGATTTTGTTGGGCATAATATCAAAATTATACAAGAATGGCTGAAATTGAATTCTTTATTACTCTATGAAAGATAGTTGTAAAAATTACTGTCGGATTTTTCTCAAAACAACTCTTTTGGTAGTGATTATCAAGTGCTTTTGGATTCAACTGGGTAAGTTTTTTTAAATCAACATTTTGAATCACATTCTCTTATCCATCAGGATGAGGCAGAAAATTAGTCGTGATCACTCTTTTAGCATCCCATACAGTATTTATGAGGACTGAAAAGCTGGTAAAAGGTGTCCTTGCATCCTTTCCAACATACTTCCATTAATTTTGAGCTTTTCTTTTCCTATAATAAGGCGCTCAAAGCTAATAAAATTTGTGCCAAGAGGTGCCCAGGTTAAGCTAACACCTTGTAATGTGTAATGATGATGCTTCTCATTGAACGTGGGTTGTGTGTTTTGCTGATAATTTTGTTTACATATGATGACGACTTAATGTTTGTTTGTTTGAACAGATTCAGACAGATCAGGTAAAGTGGAATATGCTCAAAAGAACAATAAATTATATCATAATATCTGCCCTTGCAGGCGATACTAGTAGGTCTTTCATAAAGTTTTTGAATTCAAAAAATAAGAGACACCTCATATGCATGTATAGCATACTCCAATGTATAAAAAGAGGCTTGGTGCAAAGGCTATTTCATCTGGCAAGAGTTAGCTTTGACAGATATGAAGTGTTACCATGGACATTGAAGGTTTTGGATACGAGTAGCATTTAGTTTTATGCCTGCCATTCTTTCAATCTTCTTGGCTTTCAATTGAAATGTAGAATTTGCTAAGTCCAAAACTAGTGAGGACCCTGAATGTTTTGGTGAGCAGTGACAATTAAAGATGTCAGTTGGTTCCTCCACGTTTCAAGTTGCTGAATATAATTCTAAAGAACTTAAGAAAATAGGCCAAGTCCCAAGCTCTTACTCCTCTGGGATCCCAGAATGTTCCAAAGGCATTATATGATGTTTGATGACAAAGTTATCTCCTAAGCTTTCACTCACCCGTTTGATCAAGTTGAAAATCAATCAGATCCACAATTTCTTTTGGATTTGGAACATTGGTGGGAGAAGTGATAGTTTTAACATGCCACTTAATTTACATAAAGCTTCAATTTGTTGGGTCTTTTTTGAAACTGAAATGGCTAAGTTCATCCTGTGATCATCATAGGTGGTAGCTGGAGTGCAATGTAATAACCCAATGAGAAGGCACACAATGTACAGCTGAGCTGTTTTCCAATATCAGTTCTGATATTGCTTTTAATATTTTATTGATATCCAACCTAGAATAGGGCAATATATTTGGAGTAACAACCGTGAATATGTTAGTTTTAGGATCAGAAATGAAATAAGCTGAAATACGCTTACAACTCAGGCCCAACACAAGGTCAAATTTGGTACAATGAATAATAGCACCTCTCCTAGATGCAAATATACAAATGAATATGTTTCTCCTTGAAATCGGTCTGCTGCTACAAAATGATGATCTGCTGGTACAAGATGATGATCTGCTGCTACAAGTGTGAACTTCTTCTAGGAATGCGAATTGTGATGAAGTGATTGTTGATTATCAAATGAGATGAAATCACCTCTCATATATACAAGGATAGGCGACCTCTTCACTAGGTCAACCCCCCCTAAGAGAATAAAAGATATAAAATATTATTGTTTACAAGAAGGCCGACCTGTCTTAAACAAGGGGAAAATAGCTCCCGAAGCTATAAAACGCTAACACTCCCTCTTAGCTAGGGAGGTATTTTCCACATATCTACGTCATGGAGTCTCTCAACATGACACCCACAATGGCTACACCTTTTTGTGGAAAAAAAAACTCAAAGGTTCATCACGGAGTCTCTCAATGTGATGTCGTCATTGAGTCTCTCAACATGACGTCCACCATGGCTACTCCCATGCGTGGAAGGAAACACATGTACAAGTGTTCATCATAGAGTCTCTCAATGTGATATTGTCACAGAGTCTCTCAACATGACGTCCACAAGTACAAGGGTACATCACAAAGTCTCTCAACATGACGTCTCATCTCAGTCTTAGAGATGAACAAGGGCACGCACCTCATATTTCTCCATCTCAAAGAAATATACACTACAAGGAATCTTCATGATGATGTGACTCCCTCTGAAGCTCCAAGTACTAGCATCAACCTCGTGACCTCCTCGTCCAGGGTTGCCTTTGTTGGTTTGTCAGACTCCCTCTGAATGTTAATTCCTCCTCTTTGAAGAAACTGATCAACTTTAGAATAAGAAACCTTTTGAATCGACTTTAGAGCTTGGCTCCTTTTGAGATGTCCCCATGGCAATTTCTGCAGTTGAAACAAGTTGTGTAGACCTTAATTTGCAATCTCGAGCAAAGTGACCATACTTGTCACACCTGAAACATTGAATGTGAGAGAGATCCTTCTTCTTCTTCGGTTCTGGGGCAGAATTGGATTCTCTGTCTCTATTCCTCTTTCTTCCTTTCCCTGGGCTATTTTTTCAAAGCAAGGGCTCTGCTGGTATTGTTGATCTCATACGATCCTTTTAGAGTATCAAACATTTCTTTAGCTGACTTCAACTTGGAGATGATCGGAACTAGGTGATTCATCACAGAGTCTATAATGATCTTTCTAGCCTTTGTGCCATTTTTCTTCCATTGAGTTTTCTCAGTATCATCGGAAGGCTCGGGCATATCACTTTCCTCAAAATCAAGAAGATCATTCTCCTCTAATGCAATGAGTACCCTGGGTTTCCAAGAGTTGAAGTTTGAGGCTCCATCAAGCTTATCTTCTACCTTGACACAGTTCACCATCTTCTTTTTCTGCACAAATTCTCCTTTAAAGATCTGCCCTTAAGTCTGAAATAATTTGCAACCTTAGATCTGCAATACTTTGCCTTAAAGATCTGCCCTAGATGAAAAGTTTACTTGACTGCTTAAGCAAATCTGATCAGATCTTTTCTTATACCTTCTCTTATACCATGTTAGTTTTAGGATCAGAAATGAAATAAGGAGAAATACGCTTACAACTCAGGCCCAACACAAGGTCAAATTTGATACAATGAATAATAGCACCTCTCCTAGATGCAAAGATACAAATGAATATGTTTCTCCTTGAAATCGGTCTGCTGCTACAAAATGATGATCTGCTGCTACAAGATGATGATCTACTGCTACAAGTGCGAACATTCTTCTTGGAATGTGAATTGTGTTCAAGTGATTGTTGATTATCAAATGAGATGAAATCACCTCTCATATATACAAGGATAGGCGACCTCTTCACTAGGATGTTGTGCCTTAAATGTCCCAGCTTCAATTAAGTTTTTAACAACCATATTTAAAAAATTAAATGTGACTAGGAATTCATTGATACTATTGTGTGTGCTAAACCCTTGGGAGTAGGCACTTGTTGTCATTAAAGTTGTAGCATATTACTGAAACCAAATCAGCAAAAGGTCACTTCCCTGACACTGTTTATTAATGTTCCACTGAACATTAAAGTAACATACCAGTCTAGCTATATCAAATTTCCTGGGAAATATGTCAATAAGAAAGCCATCCACCCTTCTGATTTCTCTACATCTCAGGCTTCTATATCCCAAGAAACACCACCCACAATTCCTTCAACTTTATTTTCCATGTAATTCTGAAAACTTTAGATATGCAAGAAATCCTTATTTGGTGTATGCTTAGGCTTCTTCTAGAGTGTGCTAAATTTTGGCAGCGCTGGGCAGTTGATTAATAAAGACCTTTCTGTGGTTGATGAAAAGCTGTCAAAATGTTTCTAAGTTGTTCCTTTAGCTGTGGAAGCCTGTGAACTAATTGTTGCGAACGTTAGGAAATTTCAATTTTCTTTGTTTCAAAGTTTTAAGTGCTGGAAGAGTTCTTGCTTATGAGATTATGACCTAACAACTTAAGTTTAACTTCTACTATTCATCTACAAATGTGGGACTTTTTTGAGTCAATTAAATATTTTTAATTTATTTTAGCTTACCAGTTTTGGAAGGCTTCTAATGCAAATTTGTTATTGTTTTGCATCCATACCTTTTTTTTCGAATGTTGTTGTTTTGCATTATTACAAGGGTCTGCCCAAAAAATTAAAATACTTTTTTTTAATCTGGCAATTATGCATATGTTTTTGTCCTAAATATTTCAAGGCTTTTATAGAACTTGTTTCTTTCTGTTGTCTCTTCAATAGAACTTTGTGTCTATTTAACTTCATGTAGATTAATCATTCTTTCCTTGGATATTTGCATGCTTTTCTTGTTATTCAATATTTTTTATAATATGTTTTGGCTGCAGACAAACTAGTATTTAAGGAGATGGCAAGGTCTTGTACACATACAATCTTGGCAGCATGCGGAATAGAGCATTCCAGGCATATGGTGAAACCTTTTGAAGGAGTATCTTGTTGCCACATTGGTCAATTTCAATCTTCAGTCTTAATGCCTTCATGCTGTTTTAAATGCTTCAATTCTTTTGTAGAAGATTTTATAGGTAAGACAGTGCAGCAGAAATTAGGAATCAATTTCTAAACAATTTTGGATCAACTTGTACATCCTTAAACATTATTGAGAGGCTTGGGCTCATTCTGCCTATATGAAGGTGATCTAATTAGCTCAAGTTTTTTCAAATAAAGGAATAGAGCAATGACTGTTGTAAATTGTCTCAAATTGAGGCTAAAAACTGTGACAATGTGACCTATCTTATGGGGCATGTGTGCCAATTTTCCAGGGTAAAGCAGGGATTAGGGTTTAAAAAGAGCAGGTTGTTGTGGAATTTATTCATAACAATTCATTTTATTGATTCTTTCATAAGATGTCTATTCCGATAATACTGACTTAAAATAGTTCTTAGTGACTGATAGGATATATATAATAACAGATGAATGTGATGACATTGTAAATCTAAGCTAAATTCAATGAAAGCAATCAATTGTTGTTTTGGCTTGCTTAAGGGAGTGCTGTAGAAAGTATTTATAAATAGGGCATTTTCATAATGACAGAGCAAGTATAGTGGCCATTAATAATCACCAAACACTTGCAAAAGGGTTGAGAATGAGAAGGCATATACCTGCAATTCGCATGGCCCTAAATTGTCAAAGTGGAAAAGCAGACAATGTACTGTTGTCAATTTCAAAAGAATATTAGATATACTTACATTCTATCACAAAGGATAAATACATCTCCATGCACTTGATTAAGTGTCCTATTTCTTGTGGTCTGTAATGTCCCATTCCAGAATGTCCTTATTTTGCTTTAAATAAACATCCTGCTCTCACAATAGGGCTTGCTAATTAATTACAAATATCATTCTATCCTTACACTATGATTTTGATATATATTTCAGATTTTACATTTATAATATTATTTTGAATATATAAAACTTATTTTGAATAACTGAAATTTTTGCTTAAGTTCGGAGTTTTCATCCTTGGATTACTTATCTACGAGGGGTTTCATCTTCAAGATTGTTAAATCTTTAATTCATGCTCCACGAAGGAAAACAAATAATTATATTGCTGAATCGGCTTTCCTTTATTTAAATTTATCTTCTTATATGCCCCTTTTACTCCAATAGTCATAACCCTTGGGATGCCTCTTGACTTTTAGTTAATTACTAATTTTCTTTTAGAAGGAAATGGTGGTTAAAGAATTTCTTTATTATAACTAGTAGTTATGGATTATTGTCTTGTCAATTGTCACCTAATATTTATTATTCTTGATGGAAATTATTTAAATTTAGGTGGGAGCTTGATAGCCATTCTCAAGATTGCTTGTCCTTGAGCAATTTTAAATTAGAATGATCAAAGATGATTGCTCTTTTGCATGTGGCATCCTCCAAAGGTAAATTTCCCTTTAGCATCAAGTGGGGGTAATTTAGGATAGGGTGTGTGGCTTGTTGTCTCAGTACTTTATTGAAGCATGACACATGAAAAACATTACTAATTCTATTGTTGGTAGCTTCAACTCATAAATTACCTTTTCTATCTTCATGTAATCTTGTATGGTCCATAAAATCATGGCTTGAGCTTCACACCTCCCTTGCGAGAAGATTGTTGAAAAGGTTGAATAACCTTAGTAAAAGAGTCTCCAACTGCAAATGTTCTTGGCGATCAACATGTATCTTTTGTTGATTTTGAGCTTGTTTTAAGTTTTCTTTTAGATTGTTTAAAATATCCATACTTTGTTGTTTGCCCATCCATTTGTGAGTGGTAGCTATTGCTTGGGCTAATTCTATTTCAATAAAAAATAGTTCTTGCCAAAATAAATTAATAAATATATTGTCTCTATCACTAATAATATTTTTAGGCAATCCATATAATTTAACTATTTCTTCAAAGAATAGATCAACTACTTGTGGAGCTCTATATTTAGAAGATATGACATTGGAATAAGCATACTTGATGAGTTGATCTATGACTACAAAAAGACAATCCTTCTCTTGTATTTTCGATAGTGCTATGATTAAAACCATCAAAATATCTTTCTGTTTTTGTTTTGGAATTGGTAGGGGTTGTGCAACAAACTAGCTTGAAATGTTTGTTCTAAATTGTTTTATTGACAAACCATGAATTCTTTGACATGCTTTAAGACACCCCCCTTGAGAACCTTCCTAAAAAATAATTCCCTCACTTGTTTATATGTTTTATAGTATCCTTGATGTCTAGCTAGAGGGAATCATGATATGCCCTTAGCATCTTTTCTTTCATCCTTAATCTTGGGATTGTATATATTTGATCTTTATAAAGAATGAGTTCCTTAACTACCTATTACATACCATCATGCATCTTACCTCCAATATGTCATTAGCCATAGTATCTTTGGCATAGTCTATTAATAGAAGTTTCAACCAACAAAGATATCCATCATAGAGCATAAATGAGGTCTTCAAGACAACGCATCAACCACAATATTATTCTTTCCCTTCATTAATTCAATAGCAAAATCACAAGCTTGTAACTTGCTTATCCATTTTTAACGCGTATCATTCAAATCTTTTTAATTTAAGAACCTTAGACATTCATGGTCTATCTTTACCACAAATTTCATACAAACCATGTATAGCCTAAACTTTGCTAATGTATGCATGATGACAAACATTTCTTTGTTATAAATAGAGTATTTCTTTTTAGATTCCTTAAGCTTATGAGTCTCAAATGCTATTGAGTGTTTCTTTTTGCATTAATACTGTTGCGATGCCTTCTCATGAAGCATCACATTCTAATTCAAATAAGAGAAAGAAGTCGGGGAACAATGTAGGAACTCATTACCTCTTTGAGTTTTTCAAAAGCTCTTTGTGCCTCTTCACTCCATTAAAATGCTCCTTTTTTAGGTAAGTTTGTTATTGGGGCAACCAATTGTGAGAACCCTTGACAAACCTCATGTAATAACTAAGTGCCACAAAATTTTCTTAAATGTGACAAGGTCTTAAGTTGAGGCCAATCTACTATTGCCTTGATCTTCTTATCTATACTGCCACCTTGACATTAATCTTATACCCCGAATATAATATATGTCATTTCAAACTCACATTTGGATGCCTCGGCAAATAGTGATTGTTGCTCAAGTATTTCCTGTTGGAAAATATGCAACCATACAATGACAATTTCTACATAACCCAAATAAGAAATCAATGCAAACAAGTACTCAGAATCCACATGAAAAAGAATAGACAACATAACAATCACAGATGACATGAGATATACCCTAGAAAAACCCTCATGAGGGAAAAACCCAACCTCCAATTTAAGCATCCATCCACTATGTATTATACAACAATGCGATGTTACAATACACCCATGAATACCTCTAAATCACAAGCCATCTACAAACACTCCATGTGAACAAGCATGCAACCACACATCCCATGCCATGCTTCAAAACTCCACAAATGCTAACTTGGCTAATCTGCTAACCTGCCAACCTTAAACAACTACCCATGAGATTGTTTTTATAAAATCAAGCTCCCAGAAAATCACCAAGTGATATTACATAAAACCATGGGATTACAAACCATTGACCCCACATTTAATATTGGGCACTAAGTTTTCACTTAAATAAATTATTTTTTCTCAATATTAAATTAATACAATATAATATCCCAATGTTACAATACAACTCATCAAGTGCCCCAAGAATGGAATCTCTACGTGATGCACACCCATCTAGGTTCCCCTATGTGCACCACACATAATAATAAAATAATATAATTACAAACATTATGCAAGATATACAACACCTAATTCCTAACATTTTGCTACTTGTATACATTGCATAGGGGGCAATAAGTAAGCTCAAACATGAACAAGGGAACAATCCCTCTAGCCACATATACCATCAAGGAATCAAAGCGCTCCATGTGCTCCATCAATGTACCTACAACTAGAAACAAAGTGATCACCATATCAAACATGAATGCTCTCATCCTCCATCATGCCACTGCCACTACACAAAAACAAAAAGCCATCCAAAGAGAAGCCACACAATCTATCACAACAAAGCATAAGTCTTGCCTCAACTGATATCCCAAACATAAACACTCAATCCAAATATATCAAATGCATTAGTAGTTGTCAAGAAACCAATATCCATAGCTGAAATAACACCCACAACAAGTGCTAATACAACTAGCCATCCATACCTCCAAGGTATATAAAACATATCAAGTGAATCCAATGTCATCAACATATACAACCCATAACATGCAACCATAAGCTCCAAATTCTATACCTACCACATATACACCCAAAAACTCCCACTACATAGGTAATGTCAAATCCAAAAAATAATTAAGACATCCAAAGATCCACTAATAGCATCGTATAGAAAGTGTAATCATAATCATGTAGTATCAAGGAACATCCACAACAATATGCATAACTTGTAAACCAATAACTCGTAAATACAACTCTCACCACAAGTCTTCAATGCTCTCCCATTTTCTCCACAACCAACAATAAAAAGAGATAAAGGAACCTCCATTTCATCTTCCACATGACAACACAAGACCAAAAACATAGTGATCACCATAACTCCAACCGAACCTCAAATCCAATGTAATGTGAAACCAAACATCAAAGAAGATAACCAAGAACAAAGAGAGAAACTGCAAATCAAAACCTGTAGCATGTCCTTCTACATACAACTCTAAATGCCAACCGTGTCAAGTGTGAACCTCTCCAAAAAACCTCAAATAGAATAGCATAAACAACACTCATCCATTCAATCCCATAAGATCAATAAAACATCCACATCATGTAAGCCTCTCTAACTGAGAAGGTCAAACCAAATATCCATCTCCAATCCAAGGGAATAATCCCAATATCTCTTAAACTCAACATCAATGAATGCCATCATAAATGAACCATAATGCATAAGGAGATAAACATGCTACACACACACTCCTCAAATGAACCATCTAGAACCAAATGACTGTAGCTCAAGATCCATATGCACGAGAAGACATAAATCATAGTGCTCTTGAAAGTAACAATGGGAAATACCTCTCAAGTGATTAATTGTTGAGTAGACCATAAGTGCGGGATGCGAATGCTCCTCCAAGACATCCAAGTCATCATGACTCATCTAAGAACAAACTCCTCATAGGTCCATGTTGGACTCACTTCCAACCAAGGTGTAGGCTCCTCAAATTTTTCTATTGAAAACCTCATCAAGATTATCCATCTCAACAAATGTCTCTAATAAAAAGAGAACTCCAATCCTCACCTACATCTCCAAGTATCTATGAGTACTTGTAACTAAAAAATCCATGCCAAACTCCAAATCCAACATGAGATCACCATGAAGTAATTAAGAAAATGATCATGTAATCAATACAAAGAGAACTGAACAAGATCAATGTTAAAGCTCCAACCATAGAATCAAGAACATAAACATGACAACATGATCTAGCCATCCCCTCCCAGGAGATAACATGCTCCAGATGTACATATCAAATAATAGTATCATGCCCAAAATCTAAATGCACATTTAGAGCAAATCATG